>NC_056743.1:1139955927-1140698427 GCF_019279795.1 Protopterus annectens | reverse complement strand
GCTCTATATGTAAGTTTATCTTAGACTTGTGTTTTCTCTTAAAAATAGCTAGAAACTAAAAAGATTAGACTAAGTGTTTTTCTGTGATGTCAGAACTGTACTAGTGAATTATTCTAAGTATTTCTCTGTGATCTCTGAACTTTTGACTAACACTGTGTAGTAAGAAATATTGTCTTGTGTTTTTATTATTTATTACACATTTTTAAACCTTTCATCTGTGGCTGCTTTGTGTAGAGATAATTTAAGCTCTTAAGAGTACTTGCATGCCTTTGGTAAAATTGTACAAAGCTACTCTAATAGCTTTAGCAGTGGGCTATACTACCAATTGGATAATAATATTGTGTAGTAATAACTGGACAGCCTTTTAAGGGCCTTTGAGTAGCTGATAAATATTAGCTGGGTGGTGGCAGTGATTACTACCATATAGCCTGGGAAAAAGGGGCACAGCTGGACAACCTGTGCCAGCCTTCCCCAGGAGTGTCTGTGTGGTTGTATAAACTCTTCTCAAAGTGTGTGTGTGTGTGTGTGTGTGTGTGTGTGTGTGTGTGTGTGTGTGTGTGTTTGTGAGCTACTTAGGCAGGGACACAAAGCACTGGCTGGACAGAGAGGTTGCTGGAGGTTTTAGCTTGCCCACTAGGCTGAGATCTGGACCCTATAGCTGTGCCAGTGGGGAGTCTTACTGGGGACCTGGAGAGCAAGGGAGTGACCAGTCCCTGACTGACTGTGATCTCTGTGTGCTCTTAAGGGAAATTGCACTTTACTGTATGTAGTTGTTATCCTTTCCTCCTATATGAGATGCCCCTCACTGGGTTAGTGGTAAGGATTGAGGCTCCTTGATTGATGGGCCAGGGCACGGGCATCACAGGGGCCACAACAGCAGTGGAATGATGGCAGGAATAGCAGCATGACATACTCACAGGCCACTACATAACAACCCCTGACAGCATGTCATATGGACAAAGCCTGGTATGTAGGTGGAGGACAGAGGCTGGAACACAGGCCCATATGTGAAATAGTGTTGTCATACACTAAGAAAGTTGCTGGTGTTACAGGATAGTCTGCAACATACCCTTAGTCAGGAATATGAAGTCAGAAACAAATGGATGTAGCCATGTACTCATAGCAGTCAACACACACACAGATAGTGATATATCTAATACAAGACCTGTGTGGTGGACAGGCAAAACATAACACGCACACCTCTGGCCATCAAGTAGATAGGCACATAGTTGAGAGCTATGCAGACAGACTGCAGTCTGTGGTAAACTAGTATATACACACAAACTCTGTAACATTGGTGCTATACAGTGCGTACAACAACAGTATTCACAGTCTCTGTTTGTAGTCCTGGAACCTCATACAAATATGTAGCTGGCCTGAGTGTGCAAGTCCTCTTGTAAGAGGTATTGCTACCTGCTGTCTGTAACACTGCTGCCCACACACAGGAAGGATGTCCACCATACAGGAAAGGTAAATGGACCATGCCCACATGATGTAGGGATTTATAGTAGTGGGTTGCCATGACAGTGGCATTTGGAAGTACTTCACAGCATGCTGCATGGCAGTAGCAAGTGGAGGACACTGATTGGTGCAGAGGCCATCACCTGATCATGTGCATCAACCACAAAAGCCATGCTGCAATCTATTCCAAGCAGCTCAATCCATTTGCTGGATAGAGAGAGAGAAGCAGAGAAAGAAAGAGAAACAGAAAACAAACAGAAAACATACAACAGATCCTGAACCACAACAACACCAAAAAAGACAACCAATGAAGCAGGCTAAGGAGTGAAAAAAAATGACCTCTTACAAGGATACTATCCACAATAGACCTCATCCCCACAACAGGTATGTGAAGAATATATGCATATAATTGACTGTAGTACTTGGTCCATAATACTGGGGTAGATGATGTGAAATGATATACATGTACCATCAGGTGTTGCTGTTGTAATGATCTTCAGCTGAACAACTGCTATGGACATTAGAGTCTGTCCCCGTTGGGTAGTGGCCCATACCCATCAACTGTGTAGAGCAGCACTGACTGACAAGATGTATGCCAATATAGTGTGTAGTGTGTAATGGAAGGGCTGTATATTACTGTGGCCAATAGCTGGTGGTGGAAGTAATGTCATAATGATGGATACGTAGGTTCCAGAGACCACCACTTGCATGACATTCAGGTTAACATGTATTGTAGCATGCTAAAATGCCACAGGTGTGTAATACGGTTACCTGCAATCTGGCCCTATATATACCCCCCTAATGTTAGGCTGTGTCTATATGTGGCACCTGTCTGTGTTGTAGCAAGGCAGAACAGTGCAGCTGTGCAGGAAGGAAATTTGAGATTATATATATATATATATATATATATATATATATATATATATATATATATACATGTATGTCCACAGATATACAGATACCGATATGTAGACATATATATAAACACATATATATACAACATAATATATATCTACACATATAGATATATATCTGTATGCAAATGTCTACATATATGCAAACACACACACACATATATGTATGCAAATACATGTCCCCTATATTACCACCACAGTGCTGCATGCTATGTGTGAGGGAACAGCACGCATAGCAATACACACAGATATATACAGCTGTAATTGTGTGCAACATGGACAGGTATATCATGTGTGAATCCCTTGTTGGGACCACATTGCCCTTGTCTGTGAAGTAGGGAATGGGAATATGGGGAAGTATGGCAGGTATATTTGTGGAGGTGGTCCGGGGTTAGTAGATATAGAGGACAGCCTACAGGGGTGGTATATGATAAATGTGGTGGATAAACACCCTGGATGGTGTGTGTGGTCTGCAATGTGGAAGCCCCATGGGCCCGCATATGGAAACAATGGGTACAAGCCTCCCACCCATTGCTACTCACAACAGCAGTCCATGGCCCTGAAGGTGCCTGGCCTGGAGGCTGTACAAGAGGAGCATGTGGACCCTGTGAATGAGTACTGTGTTCCTCAAGGTGATGTAGCACATCCCACATGTGTCTATGGTGCCCGCTCTGGAACAGACCCTAGACCTGACCTCAGGTGACTGGATCATGTCTGTGTGTGCCCCCAGGGGGGAACAACATCTCCTGAGGTGGTTCCACCTGAAGGTAGTGCTGGACCAGTACCAGGATGAGTCCCACATGTGATGTGACCTGGTAACATGGTCAGATGAGGTTGGAGAGGAGGTTCTGCTGGCAAATAATCCCTAAACATGGTATTGAGTCACTGCTATAGAACATATGTGGGTATTAATAGTCTACATAATCCCAGAACATGTCCAACAGCATGTATAGATATCTCCAATAACACAGAATGTCAGATATGTAGCAATCACTAGCAAGCATACCACATTCATATATGAAACCATAGTGGCCCTGATAATGGCACGCAGGTGAATAGTCCATAACAGGCCAGCAATTATAGTGTCCACTCAGGGAACATGGCTACAAACACATAGCACAATGTGTGGTGCAATACAATATATGTCCCACTGGTAGGTAAGCTGTAGCTATACCTATTGAGTTGTGTGAACAGTTTGTTGTCACTGATATGGTGGGGGGTGGGGGGTGACAGAGATGGGTATTAAGAACTATGGTAACCTTGTTGTATGAGTTGCTCTTTATGTCTTTCAGGCAAGATGTCACATGGATGCCCAGCTGCTTATTCAGCGGATGAAAATGACATAGTGCTGAACTATCTCATCCAGCACTACCCTGTCTTGTTTGGCTGGGCCACCCATGAGCAGCAGGAGTGGACCACACTGTTGAATGTCCTAATCTACATGGTCAATGATGGACTGCATAACCGCAGTTATGAGCAGGTCCAGCATCATTGTTCTGACCTGCTTCACAATGCCCGTCAGTGTGCTGCCGCAGTCCGGAGGGGGTCACCTTGCAACAGGGGGTGGTCATGCCTACCACCCCCCGACACGTATTGAGGAGCTCCTCGCCAGCCTTGTGGCACCTGCCCCTCTGCACAGCCAACAACTGCCAGACACCATTGTGGAGGTGGGTGTTACCCACACACCGGCTGAGGAGTAGGCAGGTAAGTCCACAGGGCACATCAGTAGACCACTGTTGCATATGCATCTGCATCTGTACAGGTAGATCATGCATATCTGACATGTTACATATATATATATATATATATATATATATATATATATATATATATATATATATATATATAGTTTGTTGCTGCATAGTAGTAATAAACAGATGTGCATAAGTGGTAGAATTGTGGACTTGTACTGTTGATGTACTGTAATGCTGCAGCCACCCTGTAGCAATGCCACAGCTGTGGCCACTGACATTACATCTCTCACACTCTTATGTAGGTCCCTCTGGTATACCACCAAGGCAGCAGCCTGTAGCTGATGAGTGCGGTTTATGCTGATGCTTACCAATACACAGAGCATGTAATGGCTATGGTATATTCCATGCACACATCTAACACACCTACCCATAATGCATGCTATATATGCTCACGTATTGTTGCTGTTAAATGCACTGCATCACAGTGGGGGCCATGATGGGGTATTAGAAAGGTATGTCAGACACCTGCAAGGTAATTAACATCCTGTCATTGTGAAATGTGTCCACAGGGATTAAAATAATGGTGGGACACATGGCCTACAGTAGGGACATGTGTGAAACATCACCCTTATACAGTGCAACAACAGTGTATATACCAGTATTACAATGGCAACTGCTACAGATGTACACTATGGCATAACGTATTACTGTGGTCCACATTATTAGCTGGGACTAGGCTGCAACATGTGGTCTTCAGTGTATGGGACACTGCAAACTGACACATGTGTAGGCCATACTTGTCAAGCATCTGCAAAAAGGCTGAAGGAGAGGAGGGGGTGTCAGCATGATACACCAGTGCACTGCAGCAGGGATCCTAAGGATGCTAAGAATGGCTGTATCTGCACACAGTCAGGTTCAGGAACTGTGGTAGACATAACCCTACCAGCACAGCAATAGTGACAGCAGTGTGTGAACACCAAGGCATGTGCACATGAGTATACCTTGCAATCATGCAGATTTGGGAGACATGTGTAGGGCAAACTGACCATACACTGGCAAATGCAGATGGCCTATGCTAGTATACCCCTGCCAGGAATAGTGAATACTGTAGTACACATAACAATAGGTGCAACAAACTGTCATGATAAGGGTGTGCACACATATGCACACACGGAGTGTATGCATTGCGGTCAGCATCTGCATACCTAACACATTTCGTAGACACTGCATGTGAATCTACAGGACATATGTCACATATCAGGCTCATGTACTGTTAATATATGTGATGATGTGGTCCCATGGCAGATCAAGAAAGGGTGCGTCATATCAATAAGGGTGGGTACACTCCTCATAGCCATGGTATGGTCTGACGGTTGTCAGTGTAATAGTATTGGATTGGTCATACATGGTCCACTGATGTTGAGATCTGTAAACCAGACATAAGGCATTCACAAATGTCATCTGTCCACATATCATCCCAGGTATGTGTTACTGAAATTCAGAGGGGCTGTGAGCATTAGAGCTGACATAACTGACACAGCACTGCACATTCAGTAATGGGTTGTACACCTGTGAGGTTTGGTGCACAGTTCATGGCAGGGTGCAGAACAGGTGCACAGCAATACTGTGTACATGAATACAGTGCTATCCAGGGGAAGGGGCATCACCTACTAACACAGCCCATGCATCACACACATGTATACTGTTGCTAGCATGGATTGACTATAGCTGCACTGCATGCTGTTGTGTACCGCATGCTATGCATGTTGACAGATAGGTAATGGGAGGACTGTGTGTACTATCTTTGTGCAACCTCACCTGTATGTGGGTGTGTGTGGGGGGGTTATTTGGTCTGTAGGTTCACTCAGGTGGAATGGAGGGAGGTTGATTCATGTAGGATGTGTGTGTGCATGCGTTTGTGTGGGTATCCATGTATGCACATGTGTGATTGTGGAGTTGTTCATATGGCAGTACTTCCCTTTGGAAACCAGTCTAATATTATCCATTTGTGTTATAGGTGTACATGTGTCAGCAGGAGGATAATATTTCACAAGGGTATGGCACTGTTGTGACACCATTTGTGTGACATATCAGGAACAGTTGAACACATGTCACAGGTTTGTATAACAGTTTCTTGCCTGTGTGCCACATGGACAGGTGACTACGTAGGATATTGTATAATCTGCAACAACACTGGTAGACCTATTCAAATACATGCACACTCTTACTTAGCAATGTGTGGGGACTGGAGCCCTGCTTGGGTATGTAGTTTGGGGTAAGGTGGTGGCTTTCATTGCACACACCAGCATTTAGGGTGGGGTGAGGTGTGTTCCAGGTTGCCTGTTACATGCAGAACATCCCAGACACCATAGGTATGGTAATGGGGATATAATGGCATATATGGACAATACATAGTGGCGGCATACTATCATATACACATTACATAACACATAGAGACGGACACATCCGAGGGACCTGGGCCTGTCGGTGATGTGTAACTTGTCTTTGTGGTATTGTTACACAGGTAGGCTGCACACAGCACATGCATAACTGGGATTGTGGTGGTATCAGTTGCCTAGTGGGTTATGGTGACTGTGGGACACCATAAAGAGGTACATACATAGGACATATACCGGGTGTACCATTCCAGAATGACAGTGTATACAGCACCCATCCTCCAGTGGATATTGTACTCACCAACATCATGATGACACTCTGACATACCCGATCATCACGTGCCCACAACTGTGATATAACACATTTGTATACCACAACAGCGAGGTGGTACTACAGGGGCATGTCATCTGTGCATGCATGCCTCATGGTAGAGTGTTGCATTGTCATTGCCTCACTATGAGCAGCAACAACACTATGGTACTTGCAATGGGTATTGTAGCATGGTAATGTGTATGTGGAATTAACAGGCTGTCTGAATATACACAGACATGCACATACACACCACTGCCAGAACTCATTGGGTATCCATTCCTATTATTGACCCATTTGTGTACAACAATGTTGTGCTGGTACCAAGGCTGTAGTGTAGCTGGTATGGAGAGAGGAGCATAACATATAATATAATGTACGATACAGCAGCTCCATCACATGTGACAGTATTAGATTGGGTTGGTGGTTGTAAAAACCCTCTCATGGAATTCCAACTACCATGTGTACTAACACACAGACACTGCTATCCTCAGTAATGTACACAACTGACAGTCATCAGCTTGGCAAGTAGCTATGCAGTAGGATGAATGTGTGAAAGATTCACTAATATGTGCTGTACAGACACTAGTCTACTGTTACATTCCAGCATGTACCCTGGAGTTACTACCCCTGTAACACATCACATGGAAAAACAGTGCTGTACAGGTGTCATATACTGTGAGTCCCCCAGATGACACACTCACACCCCTTGTTGCCCAATAGTCCCAACCTGTTACTGCAAGGGGATGTCATGTATATATGGCAGGTATATATGTAGACTGTTGCTACTGTAATAGGGGTTGTCTTAACAGACATGTTGTGTGTGGGAGGTCACATCTGCTTTTGACATGTGCGCCATTGGCTACTGACAGACATCCTAAGGACATCACAGTACAGTACCTCTGCTAGCACAGTAATGATCCTGTGGACTACAGCAGAGATATGACCAATATATGTGGACAGTCTGGCACTCTGTGGTCAGTCCAGAGGTGTACACATATCCCTGTCATGCGAGGCATGTAGACCACGCCCCCCAGTGTGGATGTTAATTGCTATGTACATGGGTATAGCACGTAAATATTGGACTACATATGCCCACACAGTTTATGCATGCATGCATGCCAGTCTGTCCTGAAACATAATACCTGGTGGTGCAGGGGTCACATGGCCACATACTACCCAGTAGTTAGTGACATACACCTGTACAGAATCCCACTGCTTTGTCAGAAATACACAACAGTTATGGTGTCCTGGCAGCAGTATGTCTTGCAAATAACTGGACATAACAGCACACTGGGTAATTACACTAGGCTGCTAGGTATGTCACAAAGCACTGTGCAAACTACAGGCAGACTGCCACAACACTGGACTACATTTTGTATGGGGGAATACACATGTACCTGTGATTTTAATGGGCTCTAAAAGCATGTCACAGCACAGAGTAACAGGCACCTTGGAGAAAGTGCATACCCACAGCCAGTGCAAACACAGCCGCAGCCACATATGGTACACAAGCTTAATATGACACTATATGGACTGTCTGATAAACACCATCCTCATATGTGCCACTCACACACTAACCCTACATACACTGGGTCATGGCACTGTGTGGCCCGATGGCTATCTGTGGTATGGGACATGTGTGTGTCTGGCCCTACAGACATGTGAGCCAATAGGGTACCATACACTGGAGCAGCATGTAACATCAGATAGAATAGGGCCAAGAACAATGGTATCTTCCACACTCTGTGCACAGCCCAAGGTACGTATGTGCAGTACACATACTGTTGACAATCACCCTAAGTACACAAACCCCAGTACTGTACACACAACTGCAGAATGGCCAAGTTATGTCCTCAGAAACAACCCATACTATACATAACATGTCTAGCAGTCTGATATCTGACTGGCTTGTTATCAGGTATGATGTCAATAAATAATGGTGTAAAGAACTTATGCACTTCTCACTGCATGGCATATGTACAAAGGTTGACAGACTTGTGGCTGGAGCTATGATCACTGCCCCAATATTGGCATGTTGCTGTGATAACCTCATGCATTTACTGTCATACTAGGGTTTGTTGTGACATATGTTCTATGAGGGATATGAAGTCAGTAACTCTCATGGCTGTCACCATGTACTGAGTGCAATACTCACACTATGCTTCTACAGTTCTCAGATAGGTGTTCTGTGAGTAACACAAGAAACAAAAGGCTCCACACACTGCCCAGTCTGCAGATGATCCTACAGGTGGGAGTTTCCTCAAAAACATAGCACTGTCATGACAGGTATTAAAACATGTAGACCAGACATATCCACACACACCCTGTTAAACTGACATTACTCCAAATGCAGAATAGCAACACTTACATTCTGTAGTCATGTCAGGCACATCCCCCTCCTGTCTGTTGGCCTGTTTCCACAGTGTATGTTGTTAGAGGTAAATCCCAAAACTATATGTGATGCTGTTTGCCAAACACCAGATCTAGGTCCTGCTCACAGTGAATGAAAAGCCCCAACACCAACATGATGTTCATAGATATTGGAGTGTGTTTCCATACAATTGGCTATGGGAATGTTACCACAGCTGTTCCACATGCAATTAGCTAGAGGAGGACTGCAATTTGTGCAGATGCCATCAGTTGATCATGAGCATCACTTACAAAACACAAGCTGCTGCCTAAGCAAAGCAGGTGTACTTCCCCACATCCACCAGACAGGGAGTGAGAGAGACAGACAGAGACAATGTAAGTTAGGGAGAGGATGAAAGAGTAAAACCTAAGCATGTTTGTGTCACACCCCTACCAGTACGGGGTTTCAAACCCCTGACCATGTATTGCTATCACATGTATATGCAGTTACTGCACATGGCACATTGCATACATATTGAGGAGCTGTCCAAACATATATGTGATGGTGAGTGACATCTACAACAGTGATATAGTGGTGATACAGTAGGTGTAGTACACGTGCCTGTCCACATGAACAGGTGTCAAGCGTCAACACAGCCCCACTCTGTCAGGGACTCACACACATTGACACACTTGGCAGGGTCAGGAATACACTTCCTGACTAGTTTGTTTGCTACAATACAGTAATGTGCAGGTATCACATGCACCACAGGGGATATCCGAAGGTTATATGGGCAAAGGGTATGTGAAGGTGTCTGACATCAGACAGCATGCTTCAGTATGCCAAATGGCGGTTGTAGGGAGTGTGAATGTGGTTGAAAGCATCATACACCACACACACACACACACACACACACACACACACACACACACACACACACACACACACACACAGACACAGGGTGCCAGTACTGACATACATGGGTGCATTGCTTCATGGGTGTGTAGTGGTTGACTGTGCCAGAAGGCTATACAAGGCTAGGTGAAGGGTATACCTTGGCATCAGGGCACATGAGAATGGTTTATAGTGTGGCTCAGGTGTGTAGTGTCTGGATTTGCCCAAACAGGTGGGTATTGTATTTACCATCCAGTCACCTGGTTTACTATTGTGTGTGGTCAGTGCTGTGCAATGCTTGCCATGTATGTGTTCATTAGTCCATGACATGGACGGTGTCTGGGATGTGCACACTTCCCACATGCATGTACAGTGACATGTGGAACTGTACCTGGGGTGTGTAGCCCATATTGTGTACACATATTGGTATCATCAGATGTGCCAGTTCTAGCCTCATGTGGTGGGAACTGATAATGGACAGCAGGCTGACCCTGCACCTACATTGACAGCATGATACAGGTATTCCCTGGTGTCAGTGGAATCTGTCCATACAGGGCATGTGTTTAAGGCATGGTATGTCCTTTGTGGGTCACATTTGATGGCATCACAGTTGTTGCAGGCATCCAATGGGGAACATAGTGAAGGTGCACTGTCTGCAAGTATGTGCCTATTATACTGATGGACAGGGTGCCTTGCCCTCTGCAGTCCACTGCAATTACACCATGGTTACTATCTGTGGGCAATATGCAGGGTACTACCAGCATAGTGGTTGTTGCTTAGGCATGTGTGTTTGTATATGAGACATGCATTGAGAGTGTTGTCTGGTAATACAAGTGTTGCTTACTTTGTTTGCTAGGCCTTGATGTCACATGTAGGGGTATGGGTTGGCACCCCAGCCTCTCTCCTATTTGACATCTGTTATCCTTGTAAGGTGGACATTGTGACATATAATAGGGCCATCATATAAGAGATTTACAAAACCCGCTCCACAATGAGGCCAGTTGTTACACACTCACAGCCATGTCCACACAGGATATGAATGACAAACAGACATACAGACACACACACACACACACACACACACACACACACACACACACACACACACACACACACACACACACACACTTGCCATGTCTGGGATTAGAACTCCGACCTAACTAGTTTATTACACTACAGCATTATGCAGTTTTAGGATGCACCACTGAGATTATTGGACTACGCCTTCCCCAAAGGTGTATTTCACTAGGAATGACATCAGCGGGCTTGCCAAAGAAGATCAATGGAAGTTGTAGTGACTGTGAATGGCCTCAAAAGCATTGCACCCTACACAGACAAAGAAACACACAAACATCCAAACTTGCTATGTCTGGGAAAAGAATCCCTGCCAAACAACTATATCACACTACAGCATTATGCTGTTATAGGATACACCACAGAGAGTACTGGAGTACTCATTCCCCAGAGGTGTATTTCACTGGGAATGACATCAGCAGGCTTTCCAAAGTAGGTCAATGTAGATTGTAGTGACTGTGAATGGCCTCAAAAGCATTGCACCCTACACAGACAAACAAAAACACACACACAAATATCCACACTTGCCATGCCTGGGAATAGAACCCCTACCAAACTACTGTACCACACTAAAGCATTATGCTGTTTTAAGATGCATCACAGAGATTACTGTGCTTTTCCTTTCCCAACGGTGTATTTAAAAGAGAAGGATATCAGTAGGCTTGACAAAGTAGGGCGTTTGAATTGTAGTGAGTGTGGCTAGCCACAAAGCATTGCTCCCTACACAGACAGAGAAACACACACACACACAGTTGCTATGTCTGGGAGTAGAACTCCTACCTAACTATTTTATCACAATACGGCATTACACAGTTATAGGAAACACCAAGAAGATTACTGGGCAACTTCTTTCCCAAAGGTGTATTTCAAAGTGAATGACATCAGCAGGCTTGCCAAAGTAAGGCATTTGGATTGTAGTGAGTGTGACTAGTCTAAAAAGCATTGCTCCCTACCCAGACAGAGACACACACACACACACACACACACACACACACACACACACACACACACACACACACACACACACACACACACACACACACACACACACACACGCACACACATACAAACATACACACACACAACTGCCAGGTCTGGGATTAGAACTCCTACCTAACAAGTTTATCACACTACAGCATTATGCAGTGATAGGACACGTCATGGAGATTACTGAGTTACTCTTTCCCCAAAGGTGTATCTAAAAGTGAATGATATCAGCAGACTTGCTTAAGTAGGGCATTTGAATTCTAGTAAGTGTGACTAGCCTGAAAGCATTGATCCCTGCACAGACACACACACACACACACGCACACACGCACACACACACACACACACACACACACACACACACACACACACACACACACACACACACACACACACACACACACACACATACAAACATACACACACACAACTGCCATGTCTGGGATTAGAACTCCTACCTAACTAGTTTATCACACTACAGCATTATGCAGTGATAGGACATGTCATGGAGATTACTGAGCTACTCCTTTCCCAAAGGTATATGTCAAAGTGAATGAAATCAGCAGGCTTGCCAAAGTAGGGCATTTGAATTGTAGTGAGTGTGACTAGCCTAAAAAGCATTGCTCCCTACACAGACAGAGACACAAACACACACACAGTTGATATGTCTGGGATTAGAACTCCAACCTACATAGTTTATCACACTACAGTATTACGTGGTTATAGGATGCACCACAGAAATTACTGGGATACTTCTTTCCCAAAGGTGTATTTCAAAGTGAATGACATCAGCAGGCTTGCCAAAGTAGGGCATTTCAATTGTAGTGAGTGTGACTAGCCTAAACAGCATTGATCTCTGCACACACACACACACACACACACACACACACACACACACACACACACACACACACACACACACACAGTTGCCATGTCTGGGATTAGAACTCCTACCTAATTAGTTTATCACACTACAGCATTATGCAGTTATAAGATGCACCATGGAGATTACTGGGCTACTCATTTCTCAAAGATGTATTGCAAAGTGAATGAAATCAGCAGGCTTGCCAAAGTAGGGCATTTGAATTGTAGTGAGTGGGACTAGCCTAAAAGCATTGCTCCCTACACAGACAGACAAACACACACACACACACACACACACACACACACACACAGTTACCATGTCTGGGATTAGAACTCCTACCTAACTAGTTTATCACACTACAGCATTACGCAGTTATAGGATGTGCCATGGAAATTACTGAGCTACTCCTTTCCCACAGGTGTATTTCAAAGTGAATGATATCAGCAGACTTGCCAAAGTAGGGCATTTGAATTGTAGTGAGTGTGAGTAGCCTAAAAAGCATTGCTCCCTACAGACACACACACACACACACACACACACACACACACACACACACACACACACACACACACACACACTTGCTATGTCTGGCATTAGAACTCCTACCTAACTAGTTTATCACACTACAGCATTATGCAGTTATAGGGCATGCCATGAAGATTACTGGGCTACTCCTTTCCCAAAGATGTATTTCAAAGAGAATGACATCAGCAGGCTTGCCAAAGTAGGGCATTTGAATTGCAATGAGTGTGACTAGCCTAAAAAGCATTGCTCCCTACACAGGCACACACACACACACACACACACACACACACACACACACACACACACACACACACACACACACACACACACACGCACACACACACACAGTTGCTATGTCTGGGTGTAGAACTCCTACCTAACTAGTTTATTACACTACAGCATTACACAGTTATAGGACACGCCAGGGTGATTACTGGGCTACTCCTTTCCCAAAGGTGTATTTCAAAATGAATGACATCAGCAGGCTTGCCATAGTAGGGCTATGGGGTGGGCAGTGTGTGTGCATGGGCCATATCCCATTCAAATAGAGGTAGACAAACCACACTCAGACATATGCAGGTTTATATTCTGCAGGTACATGTATACAGCTGCTAGATGACTACTGCCTTGTACAGTCATGTTGCACAGCTAGCACTAGCACAACAGAATATTTAATGTTGAGGGATACCAGTGGCTAATTTCTACAGTGAGTGACATTTACACATCATGTGGTTGTAGCCATTTAGCTGTGTGCTGGGTGGGATAGGCCTAATGATAGAAGGCTCTTTGTCACTGTCACTCTCTTCCACACATCTATGTATGTGTACTTTTGGCATATTATAGTGTGTTGTCCTTGGATATATGTGTGTATTCCTATCCAATGTATGTGCAAAGCATGACTGGTGCATACTGAGGCATGTATGCACAAACATCTGCAAGTTTCAGATTTGTATGGTCCACTGTTTTTGGCAGACATGGGCTTCATTTGTTTAAGTGTGTGAGCATGCCCAGTATGACCTTTCAGTATGTTGTTGTCTGACATTGCCTTCATTTCTCTAAATGTGTGAGCATGCCCAGTATGCCCTTCTGTATTGAATGTGTGTATCCATTCCAGGTAGTTTGTACTCAAGTGCAGACCTTTGTGTTCTACACCTACAGCTAGCAAATTGTTTCTGCAGGATGTCTGTAGATCAGTTGGCAATATGGGGTCAAACTGTGCAAGCGATAGTGTTTACTGTAGGTGATTATGTCTGTGCTGCTTCTGCTACATGGTACTGGTGTTAGCAGAGATATTCAGACATGTGCTGCTATACACTATGATGTTTTATGTCCTCAAGTACTGTCAGGTGGACATTTTTGCTAACAGTGAAGTCCTGGGGAACACAAGGTGAATGCAGTTGTGTCCAGTATTGTGGTCAAATGCTTACATATTCATGGAAAGTTATGCCATTCTGGGGGAGCTGTTGGGTCTGTGTATCTAGTTCAGCACCTTGGTACAGTGATGGCAGAGGATCTTATACTTGTACATCCATCCACGTGACAGTATGGCCTTATCTTGCTGTGTCAATACCTCACAGCTCTACAGATTCACACAGGATACCCACAGGCAGGGGTCATAAGTCAGGACATTACCCCTACTGTGGTGTATGGGCAGGTTTGTAGCCACCCATTTTTGTGTTTGCAGCCAGAGATAGAATGTGCACATGGCTGTGTGTTGGACTTTGCACATTCCATGCTGTCCATGCTCCCACCCCCCTCTATTATTCTGTCCTCTTCCATACATTATGCATGCAGTCTCTGATACTTTCCCTATAGTTATCATCTGATCACAGCTGTGTTTTGGTGGTCCACAGTTTATGCAGTGGGACATGGTGGACACGGTACTGTGGTTTGTCCACATGGCCTTGCATATGGCTTACGTGGAGTGTGTTATGTTGTTATTTGGGTGTCCATGACATAACATACATTGGCAGTACGGGTGAGACTCAGGCCTTTGGCAGAGGCCTGTAGGCCATTTGGTGGTGATGCAGGCCAGCTGTTGCAGCCCGTTGCATTCTGTCAGTTCTACAGTCCCAGACTGCCATACAGTATATTCCCCTAGGGTGACAGGTTAGGTGTGCTAGGTGTTCAAGCCAATACTTTCTATCAGTATTGATCAGGTGGTGTGGATGCTGGCAGGGTGCTGCTTACAGCTAGGGACACATCTGCATGGGACACCTGCACTGCATGCTGCATTCTTTTGCTATTGCCATACACAGGTGGTGGTCATATTGTACCCATTCCCAACAGCAGGGATAAGACCGGAGAGGTACCTGTGGGTGGTGACTGGGTGAGCTGGGTGCATGTGTGCTAGGGACACTACTGGCATCTGACTTGCAGATATGCATGGAGCATTCCAGTTATGCTGGCTTGTGCAGGGACATCAGCCATTTCCCAATAAATCAGTCCTATCATCTTTGTGATCTGCAGGTGTTCTGTCAGATGACACCGGTATTCCCTACTACAAGCCCAGATAATGTGATGCATACCTGTATGTACAATTCCAAGGGTGTGTCCATTTCACAGTTACATGTTATATACTGTATGTCTGGGGTACTTTTCCCTGTGTACTGCTTGTATATCTAGCCCAACAGTCATGCCATGTCCACCTTTCAGATGATGACACATATTACCGCCATACATTTACAGTGGCTTACTGCTAGCATGTGTTATACTGAGGAGCATTGTCTTTGGCACTGCAATTGTGAGGACATGGCCCTGTCATCGGCAGTAGTGGACAATGGCCACCAAGTCAAATCTCAACATGCATACATACTGACCACTCTCACACAATATGACATACACACCAACCTAACACACGCACACCTGCATATTGTACAAATGCTACTATCTATCCTGCTACCTTGGCCACCTCAGGTCATCTGTGCTCCACTGGTATTATACCTACACATACATGTTACAACATGACTACATTGGATTGATGGGGACAGACCTGACCGTTACTACATTTCTACATAGGATTGGGGGGCACACCTGTTACAATGTGTCTACATCTGATTTGGGGGGGCACACCAGACTGTTACTAAATTTCCAAATAGGATTGGGGGGCTCACCTGACTGTTTCTATATTTCTACATAGGATTGCAAAGCGGCACACCTAACTGTTACTACATTTCCATTTAGGACTGGGGGGCACACCTGACTTACTACATTTCTACTTAGGACTGGGGGTGGGGAACACCTGACTGTTTCTACATTTCTGCATAGGATTGGGGGGGCACACCTGACTGTTACTACATTTCTACTTAGGATTGGGGGTCACACCTGACTGTTTCTACATTTCTACAAAGGATTGGGGGGGCACACCTGACACTTGTACACATTTACTATGACTGTACTGGTATGTCAGGTACTCCATTTCATTCTGTATTTCAAGCTACCATGCTGACTAGAGGCATATCAGTGTGCTACAGTTCTTAGGATTGATTGACCTACATATCGGTTTCTGACTTTGTACCCTTCAGAACTCACATCCCACTGCCTGACCTGATGTAGTCTGCCTGTGTAAGCCTGGGGGGGGGTTACCCATAGCCATGATTCAGAGGCCTTAGCATGGCCTTTGTTTGTGTTTGTCTACACCTGTCCTGCTGGCTGTGACTTTTGTTGGGTATGTGACCCTCCCTGACTGGCATGTGTGTGTCATATGGACACAAATGTGGCCCAGCACATTTCCTGCGGTGGGTTTTGTCAACATGTGTACTACTGGCTGCTATGGTGACACCAGTATCTGTTACAGATCACATGCTGCCACTATAGATGTCTGATATCTGCTGGAATCCCATTCAGCCACCAGATTTCCTTGCATGCTCACATCCATGCCATAGATAAAAGTAACAACACATACTACTTCATTCGGCAACTGGTAAAAAGAGTGACTTACCTTGTGGGTGTGCCAGTATTGAGGATGGTGCTGGATGGCTGCCTATGTTGGATGCACATAGTAAACTCCCTATACATGGTTGAGCACAGGTAGTGTCATGTTTGGCATCCCTTTTACTGTATGTGTGAGTCAGAGAGAAGTGTCATTCCCTGGGTCCCTCCTGTGTCAGTGTATGTGCTATGCACTGCCTCTTTGCCAAGGCAAGGGCATACTAGGCATGCTTCCTTCTGCCTACTGGGGCAGGCTCAGGTTGTTCCTCCTCCAAGTCACTCTGTGCCTGTGCAGGCCTTGGCAATGGTGGGGAGCTGTGTGGTCCTGCTCCATGCTGTTCCTTCTGCAGCTGTTTCCACAGGATCATATTGTGTAGCATGGCACATACAATGACAATTTGAGTACATGTAACTGGAGAGTACTGCAAGGCTCCACCGGATGTGTCCAGGTACCGGAACCATGACTTGAGCATCCCAAACACACACTCTATTATAATTCTGGTCTGTGCGTTTGCTTCAAAATGGAGTTCTTGTTCAGGTCTGTGTGCATTTCTGATGGGTGTAATCAGCCACGGCTCCAGTGCATAACCAGCATCCCCCACTAGGTGACCGTTAGGGATGTCCCCACTAGCAAATCTCTGGTACAGCTGCATCAGATGCCAGATGTGGGAATCATGATAGCTTCCAGGGCAGCCAGCACACACATTCATTATTATGCCCTGGGCATTGCGCATGACCTGGCAATTGATGGAGGCCTTTGTGGTTGATGTAGACTGTACCCCGCTGACCAGGTGGTGCTTTGATGTATATGTGCATGCAGTCTATAGCACCCACTACCTCAGGGTATTCTGCTATTTGGTGGAAGAGATGCATATTGCTGGCCAATGCCTCACGGGTGTTGGGGAAATATACGTGCTCACCGGCATGTGCTGACATGGCATCCATGAACTGGTGGAGTACGCTGGATGCTGATGCCTGTGAGATCCCCATGATATCACCAGTTGGCCTTTGGAAGGTACCTGTAGCTTGTATTCTTAGGCCTACACATACCTTGGTATCCAGTGGGATGGGTTCCCCTCTGTTAGCTCTTTGTGTCAGGCATGGCTGCCACAGCTCAACAATTTGCTGTAGGAGGTCACTGTCCACACTATAGCACTCTAATATCTCCAGCTCATGTAGCCCCTGGTAGGTTATCCTGGGTATGTACACTCTTCTCCATCTCCTCACTGTGGGTTGGTCAACAGCATTCTCATCCTCATCACCCTCAGCCTCTTCCACATGTTGATGTATGATAGCTATTGCAGCCCCTATCGTTTTGTTGTTTTTGTTTGTTAAAATCCCCTCACTTGTATACACTGGTGGTGTAGAGTATGTGGGAAAAAACAAAGGAAAAGGTGTTTGCATAGTTTATAGTAGTGTTCTGGGCTGGTCTGCTGCCTCTGTAATTGGCTGATTCTGATACATTTCACCTGCCAGCTATGCTAGTTCTTCCTGATTACCTTCCTACGGCAGTTTTCCCTTCCCATTGCCTTCCTGTTTAAGCCTGGGGGTGCGCTGCACAAACACAGTACTCAAATGTGCACAGAGCTGCTATTTCCTGGTTTACTTTTTTCCCTTTAAAACACAGTGAGCGGTAATGTAGAGTGCTAGGCAGCTTCAGACACACACCCTTGCTTAGCTCTGATAAGCTAAGGGTAAACTCAGGCCACAGGGCTCCAATCCATTTACAGTATGCCTGACACACACCCCTATGATGTCAGCTAACTCCTAGGCTTGCACAAAGCTATTCCTGCTCTTACACTGTTGGGTGCTGACTAGCATTGAGGGGAAATCTGGGATTTAGTATCATTCCCCTCATTTGCATAGGATTGCCTGCTGATGCATAGTTACAGGTTCCACACTGAGCCTACCCCATTAGCAACCACTATGCACTGGCCATGTTGTCTTCTGCCTGCCATTGAGTATAATGGCAAAATAGTGATTTTGGTTAGAATGCTTATTTTAGTTTTTTTTTTTCACCCGATCCTGTTTGCCCGCCGCTGCCCTATGCTTAAACAGCCGAAATCGGCTAATAAAAATAAAAACCTTTTTTTCCTTTTGCAACTGTTTTCCATGCCAATGGCCATATAGTTGGCCATTGGCATGCTTTCAACATAATATCCACCCTTTATTTGGAGTTGTCATGGCTCCGTTTTGTAGTTTGCAGAAATGTACTCGGATACTAACCGAGTACATTTCTGCAGATTACACAAGTCCTGCATGGCCGGCTGCCAGCTTTCTGGATCACAAATTCACCTCATTTGCATGGATTTCACCTACAAATGGGATAATTTGCATACAGGAGTTGAGTCCATGCATGACTAGTGCAGGAGTGCTCATGCATGTCCCTGCAGCTTATTCCTGGATCGCACAGCAGACATATTGCCTGCTGGAGCTTTTGCACTAGTCCTGCACACAGTGCAGAGCTAGCTGAATCCAGGGGTAGATCTACAGAGGGACACTTTGTTTCTGTGCAGTGTCTGACAGCAGTGAGTGCTTTATGAGATTTCAGAGGCTTTGAAAGGCAGTAAAACACTTAAAACTCCTAGAATTTTTTCCCTGTAACTGGTAGCACATAGACCAGATAAAGCTCCACGCACTACAAACAATTATGATCTGTTCTCTGATTATAACCCTTTATTATGTGTTCTCCACATGAATGCCAAGATTCACTTCTGGAGCTTTGCTCTTGAGGTGAACTTCTTGACATCCATATCTTGAGCACATACTAAGCTGGTTTTGTGGTCAGAGACATGATTATAATCCTCTGTTATACACAGATACAGTAAGTGAAAGTCAATATTTGTTTCTCTTCCATAATGTGATACTTGTTTTCCACACAGGTCATGGCTCATAACACCCATCCACCATGTATGGAATGGTGCAAAGGCATGCAAACTGAAACAGATGGTTATTTAGAACATGTTTAATGTGGAGAAGTCCTGATCTGGGTGTTTGGAAACATCTGAAGGTGTTTTCTACTGCACATCCAAGAAAACATCAACAATTGTGTGTGTGTGTGTGTGTGTGTGTGTGTGTGTGTGTGTGTGTGTGTGTGTGTGTGTGTGTGTGTGTGTGTGTGTGTGTGTGTGTGTGTGTGCGTGTGTGCACACATGCGTGCGTGCGCGTGTGTGTTTGTGTATGATGCTATATAATATGATAACATCTAAGCACGGAAGCCTCAGTCTGGGCAGATGGACCTTTAGCACCACAACTCCAAGTACTAGAACCGGAACACTAGCATGAGGATGATGATAGGATTGAGGAAGAGGTTTGAGAAGAACAGCATCAGCACATGGGAGGATGGCATACCCAGCTTGTCTTGACACACTAGACAATATGATGTTGGAGATAAAACTATGTACTATCACAAGATATGCACTTTGCACACAGCACACAGATGAGCAGAATATACACACAGCTGGTATTCACAAAAACAATATGAAGAAGGCAAACTAACATAGTGCATGGTCTAGTATCTTTGGCATCAGAAATTACGATCATAAAAACTGCAGTTGTAAATCAAGTCCACTATAAATGCTGAAATAAAAGCAAAGCAAATTCACAACAGACTGATGGTCATAAATAAATTTAACACACTTATGTGCCTTCATTTACAGATTTAGAATAGTTTTCATCTGAAGTAAAAAGTGCTATTATATTGCAAACATTTGTAAGTGGTGTGTGTGTGTGTGTGTGTGTGTGTGTGTGTGTGTGTGTGTGTATACACACACACACACACACACACACACACACACACACACACACACACACAAATATAAGCAAGACAGTTTCATTCAGAAGTAATTTAAGTAAAACTACCATTAAACCTATGTACTCTTTTATACCCTATGCATTGTAAAAGTGCTGTTAACTTGTTTGTTTGTTTCTTTCGGCTTTTCTCGGTTAGGGGTCGCCACAGTGGAACTCCGGTCCGCTAATGATTGGCAGTAGATTTTGACATGCTGGCTTGCTGGGCCTAACGCACAACCTTCAACGAAGGAACGCCCATTCACGCATGTCCCCACACAGAAGACGCTCTAACTGAGAATCGAACGGGCAACGTCTAACTGTGAGGCGACAATGCTGCCGCAGCACCACCACCGCAGTTAATATGTACAAGCACAACATATAGAAATATCCTGTTGTGGTCTCAGTATTTGAAATTTTCTGTGTATTCAACAATGTTGATTTAAAACTTACTCATGCAAGGGGGAATGATCTAGCATTTTATAGTTTATCATAAGGATTCTGCTAACTATGTAATGAAGATAAGTTTTTCAGTTTTGGTAATGGTAGGATAAAATTTATCAATGAGAGTTATGCAGTTGGAGGTTAGAAAGAATTGGGAATAGAGGTAGGATAAGCAACTCACAAAGAAACAATGGAGGGATATATGTATGTCTCCCAAATATGCAACAAAGTATAGAAGATTTAGTGTCTTTGCTGGAAAGTGTTTACATAGGTAATTTTATACCCCAAGTAGACTCCAAAGAATTTTTCCTCAGGTAGACAGCAAATGTTGGAGGTGTGATGGGGATGAAAAAGATAACTAGAAATGTATTTTCTGAGAGTGCAATGAGCTGGCAGACTTTAAAGATTTGCTAGGGATGTTGTATTGTTAAAGAATAAATTGCTTTATAAAGAAACAATTTTTATTCTTATGTTTAATACATTATCTCTCAATGGCTTGAATAAGGAATGTAACTGGAAAGCTATTTTGTAATTGATGAGATAATTGCTTAATTAATTAACTATTTTATTTATTTATTATTATTTATTTTACATTTAAAACCACAAAAGGAGCACTGAAAGTGACCCAATAAAGCCATGGACGAAGGCATCCAGTATATGTAATGTTTTATTAAAGAAAAATTCACACTAAAAGCACTCCATCTCCATTAACGCTGTTTGAAAATCCATTTTTGTTTCATCGCACTTCATCAGATGTGGGTTAGCATGAAAGACAATTTTTCTTTACTAAAACGTTACATATACTGGTTGCCTTCGTCCATGGCTTTATTGGGTCGCTTTCAGTGCACCTTTTGTGGTTTTATTGGATTCACATTGTATACTTTTGCCTGCACTTGGATTTTATTTATTTTACATTTGCTGACTCGGAAAGTCTGACTGGATGCATGTCCATTTTCAGCGGAGGCCCGGGGAGAAAAGCTCCACAGTTAAATTTTAAGGAAAATATAAGGTGTATGCAGAAGCATTCAAATTTACATAGTATCAGACTTAACACTGACTAGTAACATAGCATTGAAGCTTAAGATTTAACATATTTACATAGACTGAACGCATCTTTTACAGTTTTAGGTTGAGGCATTAAATGATGGTGAACATTGTTAGTAGAGGTTGCATTTTTTGATATATACAGTTGACTTGTGAGCAAGTTAGCCACAGTAGAGAATATAGCAACAAAGACAGCAAGGATTAGACATAGTAGGGAGTATAGTAGTAGGAGAAGAGACAGAGATGGGAAATTGGATAACAGGTTAAGTAAGAAAAGTAGGAGGAGTAAGTAGCTTAAGTATAGAGTAAGAGTAGAGGTGTAAAGAGAAAAGTGTAGTGGATAGATAACAGAGTGCCCTAGCAGTGACATATGGGTATTGACTAGGGGGTTAGAATTAGAGGTAGAACTGGAAGGAAGCTAGAGAAGTTGCTTTCTTTTGGTGATGAAGCTGAAGTCAGAGGGTAAGAGTGGGGGGGGGGGTCAGCCAGGTGGGGAACATGTGCTTATCCATGTGTGGTTTAGGTGTTCTTTCAGGAGTCTTTTAAATGTAATCTTTGAGCCTGCTGAGGTAATAGCAGTAGGTAGGGTGTTCAAATTGTTGCCTATGTAGTTAGGGAAGAGGGAGTCCCCTGCTATGTTGTTGGTTTTGATGACCTTGATTAATTTTTTGTTGCTAGAGCAAAGTTGTCTAGTTTTAGCTTGCAGTTCTAGTAGATTGGCCAGAGCTGCAGTACTGTCTGGGAGTAGTAGGAGATTATGGGCAAAAGAAAGTTAATGATAATTTAGTAGATTAGGGAATTCAAGCCAGCCAAGTTGTTTTAGGGAACTGCAGTGGTATGTTCGGTAGGGGGCACCGGTAGCAAATTTTGCAATTTGATTGTAACAGGTGTTGGGTTTGACAGTTTTGGTTTTGGGTAAGCTGGTGAGACATAAAACAGTGTGGATAGGAGGGGAGTTTGAGTAATTGTTATCCTAGCAAATTTTAAATTTATAATGAGTGTAATATATATATATATATATATATATATATATATATATATATATATATATATATATATATATATATCTATATAGCAGTGCTCTTCTTTTATTATGTGTTAACTCCTAGAAGTCTGTGTTTGCCGAGGTGCTATTGAATTAAACATTTTATTTTATTATATGAAAATAATGAATTCCATTCAGGATCAAACCAAGCAGACACTCTATCCTATTCACGATGTACTCAAAGTCAAAGTCTATTCAGACCTGATATCAAAATTCAAAAAACGGAAACACAGTGCAAAGCACAGCACATAAGTCTATTCAGACCATAAAAGCTCTTCATATATATCCAAAATGATCCACCATCAAAGACCAAAAAGTTAATGATAAAAGCTTTTTATTCAGAATAAATGGTAAGCGCTTTCACTGAGTAGCTTTTTCAAACCATCACAAATTCATCTTTCAAGCGACTGAATATATAGCTCAAAAGCTAAATCAATTAATACAATAAATTGTCAATTAAGTAATTAAATAATTAATTAAAGCAAAACAAAATGCATGAATATACAAGTATAAAATATATACATAACAAATATACAGATAAAAACAGATATAAACATGACTATACATATACAAGTACTAAAGATATTGTGCATCTATATCAACAATATTCTAAAACCTACATATATGTCTAATAATATATATATGTATAAAATATATCCCTTGTAAAATATTTATTAGAGCTATAATACTAATATAGACTCATTTGTATCTCATTCTTCTGCCTTTAAGTGTTGCTTTCAACGGAATTTTTTCATTTAAGCCAGGTAATGTATCAGCCTGTAACCTAATGATCCAACTAGTTTCTATGCATTCTGTCTGGTTTCTTATGTCTCCTCCTCTATCATTAATGTGTATTGCCATAAACTTAAAACTATGCTTTGAACCATTCTGCAGAACATGCTTAGAAAGTGCATTAATGTCAGATTTATTTCTGATTTGATAAATGTGCTTCCTAAGTCTATTTTTTAATTTTCTATCGTTTTTTACGACATAGAACGCAGTGCATTCCATGCAAATAGCAAGATATACTAAATGTTCTGTGTCACAAGTTGCATTTATCTTAAAAGTGAAAATTTGTGGGGTATTTTGATTGTGAGCCTATGTGAGAGATTCCAAACTATTGTCTCCCACATTTTCTTTAGAGCCAACTTTAAAGAAAATGTGGGAGAGAATGACTTAGTTTGGAATCTCTCACATAGGCCCTTGAATGAGTTTGAGTTAGAAGTTCTTAACAAAGGTCTATCCTTTATTCCATCCAAACAAAGTAATGTAACAGATACTATAATGGATATTAAACTTTTTGTGAGGAATTTACAATTGAAAATGCTATATACAGGGGATAAAGATGAAATAACTAATAGAAAACTCAAAAGACTGAGTACTTATGTTCCGAACCTTCATCCTCTACTAGATGCCTTTAGTAAAATAGTAGAAAGGGACATTTATGCATTGGATAAAGATTGACATGTAATTAATAAGAAAAATAATTTAACATCTAAACAATCAAAAGCTTTACAAGATTTAAGGAATGATAAGAACATTTCAATTAGGCCTGCGGATAAAGGGGGCCCTATTGTAATCTTAGATAAAATGTCTTATGGTAGTAGTATGATTGAGATGCTAAATGATACTTGTTTTTATGAACCCATGTTCATGTTAAACCCCATGTTAAAATCTAATAGTCAAAAACATGTATTTAGTGTTTATAACACTTTAGATGATTTGTATAAGACAAATGTAATTAACTTGGATATGTATAATTTTTTGTTTGTTGAGAATCCCACAATTCCAATTATTCAGGGTTTACCCAAGGTACATAAAGATTCTAAAAACCTACCCATAAGACCTATTGTCTCGGGTTGAGGGTGGGTTACAGAACCTTTATCCATGCTTGTTGAAAAAACTTTGAGACCCATAGTGGATTCAAATATTTTCATTTTAAGAGATTCCAAACAATTTTTGTTAGATTTATATGAAGGGACCAAACTACTATCTGATAACCTTCCATATATAATGGTTACTATGGATGTCCAATCATTATTCACTAATATTCCTAATAAGATAGGGATAGAAAGCATCCAAACATATTTGATTAAACATTCTAACATGTTAACTAGTAAGGTTGAATTTATATGTCTTTTGCTGGAGATGATACTGGAAAATAATATTTTTTTGTTCAATGAAAAGCTATATTTACAAAAGGAAGGCGTAGCTATGGGCACTTCATGTGCCAATAGCTACGCCAACCTAGTGATGGCCCTGTGGGAAGAAGAAAAAGTATTTTGTCTAGATTTATATCAGAAGTTTGTCTGTTTTTACAGACGTTTTGTTGACGATTTATTTTTTCTTTGGACAGGCACCACAGAAGATCTAGACAAGTTTATGACAGAAGTTAATTTGTTAACATCTGTTTTGAAATTTACTATGAGTGAATCTATTGATAATATAGCTTTTTTAGACATATCTATCCAACGTCTAGATAATGGAAAACTTAATACAGGAGTCCATAGGAAACCTTGTTATAAAAATAGTCTATTGCATAGAAATAGTATACACCCTGGTCATATTTTTTCAAATATTGTTAAAGGATAAGCCATTAGAGCCTCGATGTTGAATCCCTTACAAAGTGATTATGAAGCAGAATTGGGTGATTTAAAAGAGAAATTATTAGTAAAAGATTATAAAACAACAGAAATAGAACAAGGTTTTTTATATACACATCATATTCGAACGGACAGGGCTTGCCCTATTTTTTCTGAAAAGGGTGGGAATATTTATAAGGAAGTTAAAATTAATAAATTTGATATCACTAATAGACAGCAAAAAGTAACTTTATATTATACCCAAGATATACAACCAATTAAAAATGTTATTTTTAAACATTGGGATATTTTAACTGTGAACCCTGAAATCAAGAATTTAGTGGGGGAACAGCCACGATATATCTTTAAGAACAAAAAGAATTTGCACAGGTTGTTATGTTTCCCTAATTCAATACGGACAAATGTGCCTAGTACTAACTATGGAACTGAACCATGTAAGAAATGCAATTTTTGTTCTCATATCTCTGATACAAACATGTTTGTGCACCCTAATACCACACACATTTTCACTTTTAAGATAAATGCAACTTGTGACACAGAACATTTAGTATATCTTGCTATTTGCATGGAATGCACTGCGTTCTATGTTGGAAAAAACAATAGAAAATTAAAAAATAGAATTAGAGAGCACATTTATCAAATCAGAATTAAATCTGACATTAATGCACTTTCTAAGCATGTTCTGCAGAATGGTTCAAAGCATAGTTTTAAGTTTATGGCAATACACATTAATACACCTAATGATAGTGGAGGAGACGTAAGAAACCAGACAGAATGCATAGAAACTAGTTGGATCATTAGGTTACAGGCTTATACATTCCCTGGCTTAAATGAAAAAATTCCGTTGAAAGCAACACTTAAAGGCAGAAAAATGAGATACAAATGAGTCTATATCAGTATTATAACTCTAATAAATATTTTACAAGGGATATATTTTATACATATATATATATATATATATATATATATATATATATATATATATATATATATATATATATATATATTATTAGACATATATGTAGGTTTTAGAATATTGTTTATATAGATGCACAATATCTTTAGTACTTGTATATGTATAGTCATGTTTATATATGTTTTTTCTGTATATTTGTTATGTATATATTTTATACTTGTATATTCATGCATTTTATTTGTTTTGCTTTAATTAATTGTTTAATTACTTAATTGACAATTTATTGTATTAATTGATTTAGCTTTTGAGCTATATATTCAGTGGCTTGAAAGATGAATTTGTGATGGTTTGAAAAAGCTACTCAGCGAAAGCGCTTACCATTTATTCTGAATAAAAAGTTTTTATCATTAACTTTTTGGTCTTTGATGGTGGAACATTTCGGATATATATATAAAGAGCTTTTATGGTCTGAATAGACTTATGTGCTTTGCTTTGCAGTGTGTTTCCATTTTTTGAATTTTGATATCAGGTCTGAATAGACTTTGACTTTGCATACATCCTGAATAGGATAGGATAGATTGTCTGCTTGGTTTGATCCTGAATGGAATTCATTATTTTCATATGATATTTGCTTTTTACATCCTATTCAGGATAATTTTTTTGTTGGAAGTGATTTTTATTTTTTGGATCATTTTATTTTATTGTTGTGTGCAGTGTATTCTTCACTGGCCAGTGTTTTTTCTTACAATACGTACATTTCATGGTTTATCAGACTTTAAAGATTCCCTGCAGACTGCTCTGTCAGAGATACTGGGTGAGCAAATTGGCGTAACTAAGGAAATTATTTTTTTGAGGTAAGATACAGCCTCGGAATTGCCTAAACATACTACGGCCTTGCTGAGTCTAATTATGGTGACTGCCAAAAAAGCAATTACTAGAAAATGGAAATCAAAGTCTTAACCAACTTTACTAGAAGTAGCAAATATAGAAACAGAGATAAAACAACTCAACTGGGATGTTTATTAAAGGGAAGGAGCAAATTACAAAGGCAAAAATGGTAATTGTGGGAACAATACATACAAAGGAAGAATAAATCCTGCAAGCTGTGGGGTTCATGGCCTCTTGCATTCTACTCATTCCATATGCCAGAGTGCATATGAGGAAACTACAATGGTACCTAAAAAGCCTTTGTGTCAGCACTCTCAAGACCTGGAAACTCTTGTACCAGTGATACCTTGTCTAAGGAAAGATTTCCTTTGGTGGCCAACAGTATTCAGCCACAACAAGGGACTACCTTTCTCACATCCCCATGCTGCCCAGACCCTCACCACAGACACATCAGACTATGCCTGGGGTGCACATCTGGACAGCAGGTGCATTCAGGGCCAATGGAGCCCAAACCAAATACATCTGCACATCAACCAAAAAGAGATGTTAGGTATTCAGCAAGCTCTTACAGCCTTCAGACACCTACTCTCCCTGGGGCCTCTACTGATTAAAACAGACATCACCACTGTGATGATGTATATCAACAGGTAGAGAGGGACTCACTCATATACCCTCTGTGCAGGCTCACCATGACCCTTTGGCACACAGCCTCAGCCATGCAACTACACCTGCTAGCACAATTCTTGCTTGACTCTCTGGCAGACAACTTAAGCAGAAAAATTCTGTACCCACACGAGTGGCAGCTAGACCAAAGAACCGACACCCTTGTAACCCAGAAATGGGCTACCCCGAAGGTCGACCTCTTTGCTTCCCACTGCAACCATCGGCTCAGCAAATTCTGCCCCAGGGAACCTCACAGCAAGGCCTGGAAAATGGATGCTCTATCCTTCCAGTGAGTCAGCCTCTGTCTGTGCATTCCCCCCTCTACCACTCATTACAAGGGTACTGCTCAAAATAAGGGAGGAAAAACAGAGGACAACCCTAATTGCTCCAAGACTGGCCACGCCAGCACTGGTACCCTTTGCTGTGAAGCCTATCACCACAGCCGCCATGGCATCTCCCTCAGATCCCAACACTCCTGACCCAGAGGAATGGAGAATTCATGCATCCCCAATTGCAGACATTCAGTCTGGCAAGCCTGGCTTATTCTCTGACTACTCCACAAGCTGCCAATCTAAGCAAACAAGTTATAGATGTTATACGTGATGCCAGATGCCCTAGCCCTGCAAAGTCTTATGCTGACAAGTGGAAAAGGTTTTGCACCTGGATCCAGGCTAAGGGAGCTGGAACTGCACACCCCTCCCTACCTCTCATCCTGGATTACCTGGCTGGCCTACTACACAGGGGTCTATCCTTCTCTTCCATTAAAATTCATGCTTCTGCCATCTGTACTCATTTCAGCACAGACCCACCTCTTTTCTTACACCCTCTCATCAAACAGTTCCTAAGAGGGGCTAACAACTTGAGGCCACCCAGAAGACCACCTACCCCAGCTTGGGACCTTAACTTTGTTTTGGAAAAACTCATCCTGCCCAATTTTGAACCAGCAGCATCAGCAGAGTTAAAGTTTCTCTCTTGGAAGACAGCCTTGCTTCTGGCTATCACTTCAGCTAGAAGAGTGTCCGAGCTACAAGCACTCATGGCTGTAGAGCCCTTCATCATTTCCATGCTGCCAGGGTCTCTCTCAGGACTAACCCATCCTTCCTGCCAAAAGTGGTGTCCAGTGTGGCTCTCAACCAATTCATTCATTTACCCACCTTTTTCCCTAACCCACAAAACAAGGGGGAAAGGATTCTGCACTCTCTAGATGTGCACAGACAGCTCGGATTCTACCTAGATAGGACTAAAGCATTTAGGAAGACTGATCAATTGTTAGTCAACTTTGCTACAGGAGTGGAGGGCAAGGCCATATCCAAACAAACCATTTCCAAATGGATAGCACACTGCTTCCATTTCTGCTACAAGCAGCATGGGAAACTTCCCCCCAAGGGGGGTCAGGACACATTCTACCAGAGCAACCTCCACTCTGCAGCTTTCCTGAGAGGGGTCCCCATCAGGGACATCCTAGAGGCTGAAACATGGACATCTGTTCATACCTTCAAGCATTACCACCTGCCTATCTTCTCCAAATCCAAGACAGGCTTTGCCATAGCAGTCTTGCAGGGCATCGCTATCCTTACAAGGATGTTTTGGTATTTACTTTCTACTGGTGGTGTTCTTCCACCATAACCTAGGTCCCTCTTGGGGGCTCCTGACAGGGCAAGAAAGACTGATGTAGTGGCATTGGCTGCCTTGATTTGTAACACTGATGGCCTGACATTGGTCTTGGAGCTGTGGCTGCTGATGCAGAGGTGCTGGGCCTCTGGTGTTCCGGCAGACTGGGGGCTGCCCTGGCAGGGTTAACCCAGATGGGATGACTGCAACAGTGAATACACTCTAACATCTATATTTATGGTAAGTGTACACAACTGTCCTTTTTTTAAGACCCAGAATGAAGAAATCCAAGGCACTGCGAGCCACGATCTAGTGAGCTAAACCTTGCCACAACAATAAATAGAACATGCTGGAGGGATAGATTCCTGTCACAGAGACTCCCCATGCTTTGGAACAAAATTCCTAAGTACTCACAAGCAAGGAGAGTGTGTTGAGCAGATGGAAAGTACTTTGAGGGGCTGATGAATGAAGAGAATGAGAGGGAGAGAAGGTTGGATGATGTGCAGATAGTGAATCATGAAGTTCAGTGTATTAGCAAGGAGGAAGTAAGGATAGCTATGAAGAGGATGAAGAACGGAAAGGCTGTTGGTTCAGATGACATACCTGTGAAAGCATGGAGGTGTTTAGGTGAAATTACAGTGGAGTTTTTAACTAGATTGCTTAATGAAATCTTGGAAAGTGAGAGGATGCCTGAGGAATGGAGAAAAAGTGTTTTGGTACCGATTTTTAAGAATAAGGGTGATGTGCAGAGCTGTAGTAACTACAGAGGGATTAGATTGATCAGTCACAGCATGAAGTTATGGGAAAGAGTAGTGAAGCTAGGTTAAGAAGGGAGGTGATGATTAGTGTTCAGCAGTATGGTTTCATGCCAGGAAGGAGCACTACAGATGCGATGTTTGCTCTGAGTGTGTTAATGGAGAAGTACAGAGAAGGACAGAAAGAGTTGCATTGTGTCTTTGTGGACTTAGAGAAAGCATATGACAGGGTTCCTAGAGAGGAGTTGTGGTATTGTATGAGGAGATTGGAAGTGTCAGAGAAGTATGTAAGAATGGTACAGGATATGTACGAGTGTAGTGTGACAGTGGTGAGGTCTTGGGTGGGAGTGATGGATGCGTTTAAGGTGGAGGTGGGATTACATCAAGGATCAGCTCTGAGCACTTTATTTGCAATGGTGATAGACAGGTTGACAGACGAGATCAGACAGGAGTCCCCGTGGACTATGATGATTGCAGATGACTTTGTGATCTGTAGTGAGTAGGAAACAGGTGGAGGAGACCCTGGATAGGTGAAGATATGCTCTAGAGAGAAGAGGAATGAAGGTCAGCAGGACTAAGACAGAATATATGTGGGTAAATAAGGGGGAGGATAGAGGAATGGTGAAGATGCAGGAGTAGAGGTGGTGAAGGTGGATGAGTTTAAATACTTGGGATCAACAGTTGAGAGTAATGGTGAGTGTGGAAGATAGGTGAAGAAGAGAGCACAAGCAGGATGGAGTGGGTGGAGAAGAGGCTCAGGAGTGATTTGTGACAGACGAGTACCAGTAAGAGTGAAAGGGAAGGTATACAAGAGGGTAGTGAGACCAGCTATGTTTTATGAGTTGGAGACCATGGTGTTGACATTGACAAAAAGGCAGGAGTCAGAGCTGGATGTGGCAGAGTTAAAGATGTTAAGATTTGCACTGGGTGTGACGAGGGTGGAACAGGATTAGGAATAAGTACATTAGAGGGTCAGCCCAGGTTGGAAGGTTTGGAGACAAAGCCAGAGAGGCAAGATTACATTGGTTTGGACATGTGCTGAGGAGGGATGCAGAGTATACTGGGAAAAAGATGCTAAGGATGAAGCTGCCAGGTAACAGGAAAAGAGGAAGGCCTATGATAAGGTTTATGGATATGGTGAGAGAGGACATGCAGGTGGTTGGTGTGACAGAGCAAGATGCAGAGGACAAGAAGAAATGGAAACAGATGATCCACTGTGGTGACCCCTAGCGGGAGCAGCCAAAAGAAGATGATGATTAGGCAGAGCCCCTCACTAATGCTATTCAAGAGAAACCTTGATGAGTGGATGGGTAACAAAATACACCCCTGGGATCACTTCATTGGCTCTGCTTGACCGAGGCTTGGTTAATTAATCAATGGGGCGGCGAAAGCTGACACACTCTGGCTAGGCTTATAAATGCCCTCGGGCAGATAGCCTAGTACCTGCCTATGAACCTATAATGTTTAAAAGAAGGCAAGATTTTGATGAGTTATGCAACATTTGACTGGCAATGACTCAATAGATAATAAGATGTGTTATATTTGCAACTACAGTTATGTCAGTGTTTTTCATTTATATAAATGTATGATTGCCTATGTCATATGTGATAATTTAATATAAATATTTCATGTTTAAAAAAAATGAGAGTTATGAAATGCAGTATTAATACACAAATGTTTATAGATGGTTTCATTCTTTTATTTCAAAGACAGCAAGAGATCTGAATGACGTCTTGAAGAAGACTGCAGTTCTTTATTGTTCCATGTAGGGATAAAGGTAATGTTATAGATGCAAGAGTAAAAAGTTAAGTAATATTGTATTTGCAAGCAGATTAATGTAAAAACAGTGTTTTCAGCTTGTGTGTCTTACTATACAGATTCATTGGTTATGGGATATGATAGATGCATGCACTATTGCTTTCCCTGAAACTTAGTAGTCGTATTAATAATGAAAAATATAAATAATGCACACACACAGACACAGACACACACACACACACACACACACACACACACACACACACACACACACACACACACATATATATATATATATATATATATATATATATATATATATATATATATATATATATCTATGGGATCCGTACTATTTATCGAATTACCATTTTGCTGAACGTGAAATGGCTGAACACACTTTTGTGAAAGTGCTTTTCACCAAAAAAGCACTTTTGTGAAAGTGTGCTTAAAAAAAAAAAAAGAGAGAGACAAATGTGGGGAAATGGATGTTGGTGAGATTGTAGCACAGTGGGGATAAAGGAATATTCCCTTTTCACCACTGTAGTGCAATCTCGGAGTGAGAATATAAAAGTAGGGGGGTATGGGGGACACAGCCCCCCACATGGGTGGTGCAGGGGGGCATGACCCCTGCGTAAACGTGAGTACTTTTTTTTTTTTTTTTTTTTAATTTTGTTGTGTTTTACTTTTTTTTTGCACACTTTAGCGAAAGTGCTTTTTCGGTGAAAAGCACTTTCGTTAGAGTGTGTTCGGCCATTTTGGTTTCAGTTAGCAGGACTCTGGTTGAAAAGTCCTAGATGTATATATATATATATATATATATATATATATATATATATACATATGGATCAGTGTCATTTCTCTGAAAATTCCTGACATAGGGTCCAAATCACCAAAAATCCATTTCACCAAAAATAGTACTGACAGTGTATATGCCCTTTTCCCCCACTGTAGTGCGATCTTGGAGTGAGAATATTAAAGTAGGGAGGTATGGGGGGTGTAGCCCCCCACCCAGTACAGTTTCATATTCTGTAGTATTGTTTTACATTGTCCAGTCCCTGTTAATGGTAAGTAAGTAGTTCATAACTTGAGTGATGGTGGGCATGTCAGTTGGTGGGGGGGATTATGAGAGCAGTGAGGCACTCATTATTAATTGAAGTGTATCATATATGATAACTTTGGAGCATTGTACTGTTATATATCATCCAGGAGCTAACAGTTTTGCCTAATACCAGTTATGTTATTTCATCAGAATGATCAGTTTAATATATTTGTAGTAAGTGCATTATGCAATGCTCTAGTCTTTAATGCTGAACATGTGTATTAACTAATAGGGCAACACAATGATTGTTAGACCTATTGCTCTAAGGTGATGGAATGCATTGTTTTTAGAAATGTGTCCTATTACATATAAAACTGATGGACAGTTGATTTATATACAACTGTTGAACTGCTGCAGTATGCGATGCTTTGATTTTGAAGGCTGTATATGTCTATTAATTAATAGGGTGACATAATGGTTGTTTGATCTGTTGCTCTAAGGTAATGGAATGTTTTAGGTTTTATTTTTAGAAATGTGTCATATTACATATAAAATTGATGGACAGTCGATATATATTATTCTGAATTTTGAAGAGTCCTGTGTTACTTTAAAATTTGTCGTAGTCACGTTGCTACGTCACTACGTTTTATGAAAGGGTTTGTCCTTGTAGATGCGAGTGAAGGGATGATTATTAGCACATGTGGATATGTTTATAAGTAGTGAGTATATATAACATGCTTTTCAGTGTTCTGTTTGTATGGTCTGAAGAAGCCACTTGGGTAGTGGTGAAAGCGCTAACCTTATTAAAGAGTAGTTTGTTTATGAGTGAGGATACTGTGCTTCGTTCCACTGTTATTTTATTTCTTGCTGGAATACTCACATTTGCTTTGTACAGTGGTCGTTTGTCCATTGGGTGGTGCGTTTTGCTTTCATTACTTTGTAAATATTGCTAGTTATTTGTAAGTAATTATGAAAATAAGAAATATTTCCATATGTAGTGAATATTTCAAGAAAAATTACTTACAAACTGTTTCATGGCAAATCACTGGGGATTAAAATCATTAGATAATGGCATACATTTGAGTTTCAGATTTTATTTCCTTCAGAAAATGCATGCTAAAAAATTCCTTTTATTCTAGCAGCTTTCTAATGTTATACCAGCAATAATAAAATATGTTCTATTTTTTAGCTTTTTCCCCCCTTTATAAAAGGCTTTATCCACATTTCTTGAGCTAAGAGGTTGAGGAGTATGCATACCTCTTAGTTTTAATTGCTGCGTTTACTGCTAAGGCCATTATCTCTCTCTCTCTCTCTCTCTCTCTCTCTCTCTCAGACACACACACACACACACACACACACACACACACACACACACACACACACACTTTTCAATTTTACACTTACTAAACTGCAAAAGCTCTGCTTAGCCAGAGTAAAATAATGGCCCAATCCCTGTCACAGTTATTTTCAGGCATGGATGACACACACACAGATGTAAACACACACTTTTTTCTTTTTTTTAATTTTCTGTTTCTTTTAATTTTACACTTGCTAAACAGCAAAGCACTGCTTACCGAGTGTAAAATAAAGGTGACCACTAGCTTCATTGCATTCTGAGCTCCATTGTAGCTTAATATGGTGCCATGAAGGGCTGGAGTCATTTTTCAGCAGGCATTACCTGTACACCAACACCTTGCTGGAGAACATTACTTCTCCAGTCAGGGTTTAATGCTCAGTTTGCCCATTCTCTAATGAGATAAAATAGCAGTCAGAACAAATAAGTTGATGGTTTCCTTGGAAGTGGAACAGAAATAAAACACTATTATTCCATTAGCAGTCTGAAATCTCATGAGGACTCACTGCATCTTTGTTGCAGTTTCAACAGTTTTTAACCATCAGTTCAATATTTTGGATAATTATAGCCAAAATAAAATATCACCTGCTTATTTTTTCCACTTGACTACTCCCTGATTTGCTCATGTACTCTTATTCTTTCTAATATGAGTTTGTGTGTCTGGGTTGGTATAATTAATTGGCTAAATTTAAGCATTCATAGATTAGTACTAGGTTAACTGCTCTTGCGGGCCATTTTGAGCCTAATCAATTATCCCATGTGAGAATCAAACACTGTACCTTGTGTCTGTAAGGTAAACACCTTAACCATCATGGCAAACAACCTCCCACCATTTGTTGTGATTCATTCATTTTATCACGACAGGAAATGCAGACTTGTGTTGTGCTGTAACAAACATCTAGCAATCCTGTCAGTATAATACATCTCAACAACTTTTAACTTTAACTCATTTTCAGCATGATGATAAAATTAGGATAATTTCTCTTGGAAAATTACTAAATAAGGGACCATGGATGTGAATTCCAGATCCTGTTGTAAGAGATTTTTTTTTTGTTCTTACAGGCATGCACAACACATCCATAAAATGTCATGTCCATGCCTGGTTGTACACTACAGTTAAATTAAACCTGTGCTTTGACTGTGGCATTCTCTGCAGTCTCAGAAGAGCTTTATTAATTGGTTTGAAAAAAATGTGGTCATCAAACTTCTCACAAGCATACACGATAGCCAGCAACCCATTATTATTTTTTCTGTCAGGATATGATGTCTGTATATTATTCGTTGCCATTGACCTGTGTGGTACTAGCTGATTTTCCTGCAAGAGCACAAATAATAATTATGAATATCAATGAATGGATTTGGGCAACTGCCCACTGAAATACTCCTCATCAAATAAAATCACAAAAGGCTAATTGAGGAAGCTATATCTTCTATGTGAGGTATACAGTTTAAACCTACACAGATTCAATTTGTCTACCAAAAGCCTTGTTATAAAATGTTGCCATTAGCATTATCAATATCATTTCTTCAACCCCTTTCAGATGTTAGTTACCCCTCAGTATGGCTTCAATCAGATTTTGTAGATCAATACTTTTTATTTATTTATTTATTTTACAGTTTATTTACTGGGATAGTCCACTGGGCCAAGAAGACTCCGTTTTCAATGGAGTCCCGGGGAGAAAAGCTCCATGAACAACAATATAATATGAAGACAATGCATTTACATTTATGTAATACTATTGAAGAACGAAGGTATCACACAACATGACAACAAATCCATGATTGTAGTGAAAATACAGTCAAAAAGGCAAAAGTTAAAATTACACACACACACACACACACACACACACACACACACACACACACACACACACACACACACATACACACACACAAATAGAGCAATTAAAATAAGAAAAAGCCATTGGTTCATATTCCTGTTAAATTTGTTAGAACGTGAAATAACACAGGGTTGGCATTACAGTTTTACATTAAATTTTAGCAGAGTTAAAGTAGGATAGGGGGATAAGAGGTGTTAATTGTTGAATATAAGAAGGGTGGGGCAATAAGAAAAAGAAAAAAAATAGAGCAAGAGTAGGAATAAATGAGAAACATGAAGATGGTAGTAGTCAGAGAAGCTCAGTGTGATGAACAGAAGAGAGAAGTAAAGGAGTGTGAGAAGTGGGGAAAAAACGAGGTGAGTCATATGGGATGAGAGCAGGAACATTCCCAGAGGGTTTTGAGATGAGAATGAAGCAGGGTCTTAAAGATAGAGTGGTTGTTAGTATGAACAAGAGGTGGCAGGGAGTTCCAGAGGGGAGCTAGGGTAAAGGATAGTAGTGTTTGCCTGGAGGACGAGCAAGCTTGTGCAGTTCAAGCAAATTCTGGTTACTGGATCTTAGAAGTCTGTTACAGACTTTAATACAATACAGATCCTATCCTTTTCAGGTCTAACTGTATCCCTACTGTTGACTCATGGTATAAACACAGTTTGCATGGATATTATCTTTAGTTTTTTACTAGCCACTGTTTTTTCCAGTTCCATGATGTACAAACATTGATTACCTTTATCATGTGTTGTTACAACCACTGGATTATGTTGGACATGGAACTGGAAAAATAGTGGCAACGTAAGCCAGAGCAAGAGGAAGTTGTGACAGCTGTAACATGCATTCTTAGGTATGCACTTAGAAGATAGTTGCTGTTTGGCTACATGAATGGACATGGAGTTGATAAGCACTGCTATTTTAATTTCATTAAGAACAATGTGCTGCTTTGAAATGCTTCAAAGAAGAACTGCAATGCAAATGCAAGGGTGTCACATGTTTTCTGTTTTTCCAGGTCATCATAGTATGAGATGTAGCTCCCTGCAAGTCAAGTTAGGGGACACTGTAAGTAAAGAATTCTATACTTCATGACATTTAATAACTGTACAGTTGAGTATTTTTCAATTGTGCTAGTACCACAAATGCTGTTGACAGTGATCACTCATTCCATGCTGTTTTATCTTGACCTGGCTGACCTTGGGTAATATCCCTCATACTAGTAGAATTATAAAGTACAACAGAACTAATGTAAGTCTCTATGTTATCCATTGGGCTGCAAATTGGTTATCCAACAGATCCTTCATCGTGAAAGTTTCTAGTACCCTCTCTGAACATAAAATTACAACTACTGAAGTGTAATAGGGATTAGTGCTGGGCCCTATCCTGTAAGGCATTTAATTTGTAAATACCCAATCCAATCTCCCAGAAGTGTGATTGATTAAGTTTGCTGATGACTGCAAGCTAAGCACTCATCCACTAACAACAAACTGCTCCAGCAAAACCTAAACTATGCACACACCTGGTAAGCCAAAATAGTATCAAGCTAAAGACAAAAATGTGCAGCATTATAGCATTCAGCAAAAAAAAAAAAAATTGTTCCCTATTCATATGCTACAAAAGGTATTTGGTTTCAGACAGATACTGTCTCAAAAGGCCTGAGTACTTATGTATCTCCTATGATCATCATGTTTTCACCATAGTAAGAAAATCCTTCTATCTGGCCCAGTTGATTTTCAAAGGAATATCTTCATGTTCTAAAGAAGATATACTACTGTTGTACTCTTCCTTTATCATACCCATCACTGACATTCCATTCAACTGTCCAGATTTTTGCAAAATGTACAAATTTCTGCCTCATATTTTTGGTCTGTTCCTCATAAAAAAATGTGTTTTTTCCTCATAAAAAAATGTGGTTTTCTGGCAAATCACTGATGATTGAAGTCACTAAATAATTAGATACATTTGAGTTTCAGACTTCATATCCTTCAAAAAATATGCTACAAATCCAGTTATTCTACCAACTTCCTAAATTGATGAGCATCTTTTAAAATCTGTCTCTAGTTTTGAACCTTTACTCCCCCACAAACACACACACACACACACACACACACACACACACACACACACACACACACACACACACACACACACACACACACACACACACTATTTTAGGCTATCAATTTCTTTAGTCAAGAAGTTGAGAAGCCACTGAATATAATGCCTTCTTTAATATGTATATGTACAAACATATCATTCATCTGGAAAGGTCCCAAAGATACCTAACCAAGAAAATTAAAGATCTTGAATCCTTCAACTATTCTAATATATTAGTATGACTCAACTTGTACTCAGTAGCCTATGAGTTACTCTAAAGTGATCTCTGTCTCACTTATCAAGTCATGAAAGACCCAATCCTATTTGACCTCCTATTTCTTTGCACAACCAGTTCATCTACAAACACCTGCACTACAGACCTAAATACATCAACAAATAAACAAGACTCACTGTAGAGGTAGGCTTCTGTCTCAATGTATTCCCAGCCTATGGAATAAGTTACCACTGTGGGTCAATTAAAGTACTACTTTGACTATTTCTATGACTAGTTTTGATGACTGGGTCAGTAGATGCATTTTTGCACCAGGACTACCCTATGCAATATGCTTTACTTGGGATGTGAGCACTTTTATTTGCTGGAAAAGGGGACAAAAATGTTTTAGTGTGTATGCTTAAAGGAGGGTATGGCTAGGCTTCTTATGGTCCTATTGCTCATTTGCTCAATATTATTCCTGTGTTCCTGTTAATTGTCTTTAAATTGGCTTCATTGTTTTAAAAGTGTCCCCTTAATAATAAATGGGTACTTTTTCATTCTCATCAATTGCGACTGTACTCAACCTACACAGGCTAGGATCCTAGGTTATGCATGTTACTTAGAAAATATTTGTACATTGCTGACTTCAGAATTAGAAAACATATATATATTACACACCTGAACCAATGTTTTTCAAAGTTTATGTGAAAATGAGTGATGGAAAACAAAATAAAAAAATACTCTTGTTCAGGTTTGAAACCAAAATGATAAAATGTTATGTCCCTGAATTATTACTTTTTAAAAAGCCTGTAAGGCAATGAATGCTGAAAGACAAACGTTTTATGTTTGCATTATTACTAAACACAAGGGTGTACTAAAGCTACTTAGTCATGTGGTTAATTTGCTACTCTTTAATTGTAAAGTTCTACTGGCTATGTATTGTATTCAAAGAGAAATAGGTACTCTTTGAATTTAATAGGCAAGTATAGTAACAACAATGCCCATCCTAAAAATAAGTTCTTTAGGTGATAATAAACCTCCTTAGGCAGGCCCTATGTAGCTGGTTACAGAAACTCCATGGGGGTAGAAGTGAGAAACGTATTAACCAGTATCTTATTAGACCAGTGTTGTGTTGAGTATTAAATCCTATATAGTTTCATAGGTAAGTACTAAGCTAGCTGCCCCTGTGGGTCATTTTAAGCTTAGCCAGTTTCCCTTTTTTGTGCTTTAATTAACCTATCCCATTTGATTAGAGATTAGTCTTACCCACCTGATAGCCAATAACTATATATTACCTTTAATAACTGGGATCATACCATAGATAATTTGAGGGGACACATGAACTGGATAAAGCACTTGGGAGCTGCCTCTGTCCATTAGTAGTACATGGGGCAGTTCTGGGGTAATTTTTTTGTCTCCATCCATAGATCCAAATTGCACTTGAATAAAGACAGGGATGAACTTTGTTTTATGTGGATGGAGAGTCTGTTTCTTTGCAGCGGTATCCTCTGCAAGCTACACCTATCCCTCCAAATCATTCTGTTGATGTTGCAGAAGTTTAGATCCCTAAACAGAGTATTTCTGATGCATTTTGACTTGCTGATTGCAGTAAATCCATCAGTATTTGGTCAGAGAATGCCTTGTATCACTGACATAGGTCACCTCTTAGTAATCTATAGGATACAGAGTATAGTGACAGGGCTTTGAGTCAGTCCATGTAGGACATGTTGTTTGTGCCTTGCATCCTTTTAGTAAGGTATCTCTTGGGCATTCCATTTGCTGCATGTGTCTTGACATTTACAAGCCAAAGGGGGCATTATAGTCAATGACTGGTCAAATGAGGTCTAAGTAATGGGGGAGCAATGATATCTCTATATCTGGACACAATCCCTTTGTTTATAAGCTGTGCAGTATAGAAGGACTTTCTTAAACAATGGAAAATGTTGGTCAAAAGTATGGTCACTGTCTGCATAATTTCCCAAATACCAGACAACTGCATCCACATTTTTAACGTGATAGTTCCCAAGGATTCCCAAGGATATTAGGGACACTGGTCATTTTCTACAAAAATGTTTAATATAAGATGGCAAACAGAAGTGCAATTGCATTTTGATTGATGTGAGCAGTCTATATAAAAATATTAAAACAGGACATGGAATACACACTTTAAAATATTTTATCTGACACTCATAAATGTTTTTTGATTGAAATATGTATTTTCATCTCTACACTAATATTTTTATTTTTAATTAAGAATAGTGCATTCAGATTATGCCTATGGCTAGTGGTGCCTATTGTGCACTACTTATTCATATTTTTAAAAGTCTGTTTTTGAAAATAAGTGTATTTATGGACAAGACATTTCTGAGAAATATTTTTGTATTATTCTGTTTTATTATTTTTATTATATAGATGATTTACTGCTCTGTGTGTGTGTGTGTGTGTGTGTGTGTGTGTGTGTGTGTGTGTGTGTGTGTGTGTGTGTGTGTGTGTGTGTGTGAATGTGAAAAAATTCTGGAAAGTTTGAAAACAACACATTTGTTTTGATTTATAATCTTTTTTATTTTTAAATATTTCCCTCACAAATAATTCATGAATGGAGATACTTTAATAAACTAATTGGTGATATCATGGATAAATCCACCCCAACCCAACCACCTCTCTCTCCATCACCTGGCAAATGTCTTCTGTTCTATCTCCAAATTAATTCCTTCCAAAAGTATATATTGGTAATACATAAATCAACACTATTTGATTGGAAATTTGAAAACAGTTTGGATTTCTTAATTACAATACTTTAAAATGATTATTTTTTAACCAGATTTAGTAATACAATAATTTTGGCATTTTTGTTGGTATTTCAGTACACTTACAAATGATCCATCTATTATAAGAGAACTCTATATCATTTTATATTTTTTCACTATGTGAATTTTTTTTTACCTGCCAAGGGAAAATTCTTGGGCAGGACTATCACATATGATACCAATCACCCTGATAACCACATCAATGCCAACACTGCTTATTTTGCCTTGTCCATCCCATATTTCCACAAACAATGCTAATATATTTTTTTCTGAATGACTACATCCATACATGATCTAAATATCTTGTATTATGCTTCCAAAGGGATTGAAATTTGTTATTCTGATAATAAATTTGATTTCTGTGTTCCATTAAAAAAATCTGCATATATAGTTATAATCTATAACACTTTTTAAATTAATAATTTTACTAAAGCTGTTGCTTTGGGAAATACAGAGTTTTTTATAGCCTGGCAAATATCTAACTATATTCTTTAATTTCCTCATTCTCTTTGTGCAACTGGTATGATATGATCTAAAACATACTTTATGTTTCCAAATGAATTAAAATTATGTTATGCTGATAATAAATTTGACTTCCACGTTCTATTAAAAAAACTGCATATATAGTTATAATCTTATTAAATTAATAATTTTCACTAATATTTTTGCTTTTGGAAATACAGAGTTTTTATAGTCTGGTAAATATCCACATATGTCCTTTGATTTTCATATTCTTATTTGTACAACTGGTATGAAGCAATCTAAAAATAGAAGTTATGTTCTTACCATAATGTTCCATCTGTGTTGTTGATTGTCATTCATTCATGACAGATGGGTTTTGGTTCCATTCTCAGAACCGACTAGGCCGACATAACAAGCTCGCACCAGCCAGAAACTCTCAAGCTAATGTTACCCATAGTGCCCCTCTCCTCATCTCCTCAGATCAAGTTTGCCTGTAAGAATAAGAAAGTGGAGGTTTTGTCTGAGCAAATGCCCTATCATGTAATCAGGACCAAAGCTGTACCTCCAGGAGTCTTTTGGAGGAGATAGGAGGGTGGGATGTCATGAATGAATGAAGATCAACAACAAAGATGGAATGTTATGGTAAGAACATAACTTCTTTATCTGATGTTGTCAATCTTCATTCATTCATGATGGATGTTACAGACTCCCTAGCTACTTTATGTTTTGGAATGCCCTATGGAAAGATATTCCTGAGCAGCATTGAGCCAAAAGATGCTCTCCTCCTGGAGACCAAGTCCAGTTTGTAATGAGTGATAAAGGTATGAGGGGAACCCAAGTAGCTGCTACACAAATGTCATCCATAGAATCTCTGGAATGAAAAGCTACCAAAGGAGCAACTGATATGGTTGAATGCGCCTTGATTTTAGTTGTTAAACGCATTTGATTTTGTTGATAAAGAAAAAGAGATGCAGTCTCTCAGCCATTTCACCAAAGTGACTTTGCAAACTGATTTTTTCCAACTTGGGTACTGAAAAAGACAGGAACAAGTGGTCAGATTTCTGGAAAAAATTTAGTCCTGTCTAAATAGAAATGTAACTGTCTATGCACATCCAATAAATGCAAACAGTATTCTCCTTTGTTAGAAAAGTTTGGGAAGAAAACTGGCAAGGTGAAGGATTGATTAATATTTAACTCTGAGACAACCTTGGATAGAAAGGAGGGGTTAGTCTGAAGAGAAACTCTCTGTTTGTGGAAAACTATGTAAGGACGCTTTATGCACAAGGCCTGTAATTCTTATATTCTTTTCACCGAGGTAATGGATATCAAGAATAAAGTCTTCCAAGGCAAAAATTTTATATTGCAAGTGGCAGCTGGCTCAAAGGGATGACTAGTCAAAGTTTGTAGGGCTAGCATCAAATTACAAGGTTCAGTGGGCTCTTTGAAGAGTGGTTTTAGATGCATGACTCCTTTCAAGAAAGTTTTGCAGAGATGGTGAGACATTAAAGGGGAATCTTGGAAACCATTATGGAAGTTTGAGATAGCTGCTAAATGGACCCGGATCATAGAAGCTGAAGCTCCTGAATGGAGTAAGGTTGATAAATACTCAAAGGCTGAATTAATCGGAGCTAAAAAGGGGTGCAGTGCTTTTTCTTGACAGCAAAATACAAATCATTTCCATTTACTATAATAAATTTTCCTGGTGGATTGTTTATTGGAAGCCAGAAGTATTTTCCATATATGGGAAGATAGGTTATTTTGCTGGCAATTACCGGAAGTGGAGGTACCAAGCTGTCAGCTTGAGGCTTGATAGGTTTGAATGGATCAACCACTGCAGCTGTGACAGTAATCCTGGAGTTGTATCCAGAGTCCACATGCAGTGAACGAGGTGAGGCCAAAGGAAGGGAAACCAGACTTGATGGGGCCAACAGGGTGCAATGAGGATTACTTTGCTTCAAAACCGAAGTGCTTTCTTTAAAAATTGTGGAATCAGAGGAAAGGGAGGGAAGGCATAAAGCAGTTCAGGGGGCCATTTGTGTACAAGAGCATCCCTTGGGGACTCCCCCTGAGGCAGGATTAGGGCAAAGTAGCTGATGCATTTGTGGTTGGTGAGAGATGCAAATAGATTGCAGCAAGGCTGACCCCAGCGGCGGAAAATCTCCATCACTACTTTGGGATTGAGAGACCACTTGTGAGGCAGAATACATCTGCTGAGTTTGTCTGCAATCACATTGGAATTCCCAGGAATGTGGTTGGTTCCAAAAAGCAGTTGGAGGCTATTGCCCATTGCCATATTCTCATGGTTTCCCGGCACAGTGGGTAGGATCTGGTTTACACCTGTTTGTTGATATACCAGATGACTGACATGTTGTCCAAATGGAAAGCAATTGTCCCCGATGGGAAGGCAAATTGGAATGCTTGCAATGCCAGAAGCACTGCCCTCAGTTCTAGGACATTGATATGCAAATTGGCCTCTAAGGGGGACCAAGTGCCTTGGACTGTCTTTCCCTGAAAATTCTCCCCCCACCCCATCAGGGATCTGTCCCTGGTCACTATGGCTTTTGGCTGAGAGAGTGAGAAGGGACAACTCCATAATTCCATTTCTGGCTTCATCCATCAACCCAGGTCCTGCTTGCAGTGGTTCATTATGCGGATTGGTTGGGACATAGGACGTGTTAATAGGGACCACTGTGATGCCAGAAGCCATTGTAGTAACCTCATATGGAGTCTTGGTAGGAGAACTATAGTAATCGTTGCTGCCATTGACCCTAGCAGTTGAAGGACTGAATGAGCTGGGACTTTGTCATGAGAGAGTGTCACTTGGAGTTGAGATCTTAGTCTCTGGAGCCTGTGAAGAGGAAGAGCGAAAAGGCAAGACCTCATGTCGAATGTTGCTCTTATGAATTCTAGACTTTGAGTAGGTACAAGTTTCGACTTCTCTTTCTTTATTGAGATCCCCAAGATCCATGCTAGCTGTAGGGTGTAGTGCAAGGCAAGAAGTAGTAGATGCTTGGTGAGGGAGGTAAGGAGCCAATTGTCTAGATATGGAAATGCCCAGAATCCTTGCAGTCTCAAGTGAGCTGTTACTACTGCAATACATTTGGGGAACACTCTGGGGGGCTGTGGAGAGGCCAAAGGGCAGCGCTTGAAATTGGCAGTAATTCCTCCAAGCTAGAAGCAGAAATATCTTCTGGAGCATTTGTCCATTTTTATATGGTAATATGCATCCTGGAGATCTATCAAGCACATCCAGTCACCTTTTTCCAGAAACGGGAGTATAGACTGAACTGTGACCATCCAGAATTTGGTCTGTCTGATGAACTTTTTTAGAATGCTGAGTCCCCTGTCTTTTTTGGCAATAAGAAGAACCTTGAGTAAAATCTGGATTCTATCTGGTCTCATGGGACTGTTTGGATGATTCTTTTTTCAAGCAGAGTTTGAATTTCTTGTGCTGCTACATCCCTCTTGAGTGGGTGGAATGTCAGGGATTCACCTTTGTGGCCTTGGGTAAAGACTGAAGGGAATGTGATAACCTCTGGTAATTATCGTCTGCACCCAGGAATCTGTTGTTATTGAATGCCAGGCTAAGTGGTGCAGAGAGAATCATCCCCCAACTGCTTCCAGAGGCAAGCAATTGGGCTGCTCTTCAGGAGCACTGGTAGGGCTGCCCAGAGAAGGAATCTCTGGAGCCCTGATTATGTTGACCCCTCTACCTTGGGGGGGGTGCCTTCCTGATGATTTCCCACCTCTGCTCTGGGGAGAAAATTCACCACGTGTTTCACAGAAAGGCCCTTGGGATTTCCTGAACCACTTCATTACACTTCCCTGATTCCTAACACAGGGTCATTGGGGAGTGGAAAAACATGCCCACAGCAGATAGGGTCTTGCCATCCTTCACAAAATAGGTTAATGTGTCTTTAACTTTTGTACTGAATAGAGAGGAAGCATCAATGAGAGTACTGACAAAAGAAAATATGCTGTTAATATGCCTGCCCACGATATAACGCTATCACTCAAGTCCATGTGTGTCAGTCCTTTGCCTAGAGAGTGATGGTCTTTCCAACGCGTATCGATTTGTCCCACTGGATTTACAGGTTTCTTGACGACTTCTCGGACATTTCGAATTTGCCCATGAGGCAAAACTGCAGTGTGTTGTATGGCCGGAACCAGGTAACCCAAAAAACAACTGCGGGACCAATTCTCAGGTAACCATTTGCCTTTCTACCACACACAAAATAACAGTCCTCTACTTTAGTAGTAACCTTGCTATGAATATACACTCGCCCTGCATGAAACATTTTTCTCTCAATTGTAGACAGCTGTTTATAAAGAACAGAATTATGTTTTACTTCATCAAGTGTTTTGTGCATCAATCCAAGAAATGAATCATAGTTTGTATTACAATAAAGATCTACTTTGTTACCTTTAGTGTAACATCTATAAGGAACAGTCACATTGCAATTGCTCCAACCCACTTGAACAGTATAATTTTTATAAAAACCCACAGTTCCCTTTTGTGGAACAGACAAGTGCAGTGCTATTTTATCTTGTACTGTAATAATTGAGGTATCATAAATCAAGTTCTCCCAGGTCTCATTGAACCCTAGGGGGACTGTAGTCATTAATAACCCCCTGTACGCTGTCGGCAAAGCTGTACAAATCCAGCAATTCAAAACATTAAAAGTCTCAGCATACACATATTTAATTGCCTGGTAAGTGTTAAAGTTTGGATGCCAGTTTATGAGTAATGCTTCACGTTTATTCAGTTCAGTCTGTGTTTCTGGGAAAATAAAAGGCCACAACAGAAAGATTATTGTCATTAGTACAGTTAACAGGATGATTATGTAATACTTCTGAGGAAAGGGTTGTTCTGCATTCCTGTTTCTTCTGGACTCTTATCATTTTTGTTTTTGGCATGTAACAAGATTTTTGTCCAGTTCAAAGTTTTTAACTAATTTACAGTGTGTCAAGTGGATCCAGGAGGCACGCTCCACTATTTTGACTGTAGTGGGTGTTGGCAAAAGCACTTGATATGGACCTTCCCACTTCAGAGACGTCCATTTTTTTCTCTTAACTACCTTCAGCCAGATCCACACTCCAGGGGGCACTGCCACTTCTGACAGTCTGGTTCGTTCTTTATTTGAAACAGAATTTAACTGCAACAAATGGTTAGAATTTAACAAATTATGCATATACTCTGCTAATGTACTGTCAGCTTCCTGGTCTGTGGGCATGAGAGATTTCCACTGAGGTATATAGTAAGCCCTTCCAAAGAGCTTTTCAAAAGGAGTCAATCCTTTTGCTTTCGGAACAGTTCTCATGCTCAACAGTGCCAGGGGCAGACAGTACACCCAGTTTCTCTGCATTTCTGCTACTAATTTTCTTAGCTTCTTTAAAATCCCATTATGCCTCTCTACTAGCCTGCTGATTGAGGGTGATATGCACAATGATTCTTTAGGGAAATGCAAAAATGTTTACTTAACTGCTGTATGGTCTGATTTATGAAGTGCATGCCATTGTCACTGTAGATCCTTTCTGGTATGCCGAATCTAGGGATGATTTCTTTAACAAGCACGTTGGCCAGCGTTGTAGCGTCTGGATTTTTAGTTGGAAAGGCTTCCACCCATCTGGAAAACATATCTACAATGACAAGACAATACTTCTTATTTTCACATTTATTCAACTCTATGAAATCCATACAAATAGTATGAAACAGATATGGTGGTTTAGGGAAACTCCCTTGCTTGGGCTTTAACGCTCCTTGTGCATGATGTTTATTACAGATGTGGCATAACAAACAAAATTTTTTAGAGTAATTTGTAAATCCATATATCATGAACACTTGGTTCACCAGCTGTACCATCCCCCCTGTTGAGACATGGCACTGCCCATGGCTCAACAAAGCTGCATATCTAAACAAATTAGATGGCAATATCGGTTTTCTTTCTTTAGAGATGTACAGCCCCTTTTCGAGAATTGCTCCTCGTTTTACCCATCTTTGTTTTTCAGCTTACGTAGTAAGTGTCTGCATTGTCTTTAACATTTCTAGGTCTACAATCTCAGAGGGTTGTAATTCCTCATTCAAAAGAAATACTTCTGAAGCTGCCTGCTTTGCAGCTGTATCAGCTCTCGCATTACCTTTTGAAATCCTATCTTGTTGCTTGGTATGAGCTATGAATTTACAAATAGCTACATTCTGAGGTAACTGAATAGATTCTAAAAGATCTAAAATAAACTGTGCATGATTGATTAGTTTGCCAGTAGATGCCATCATTCCTCGATTTTTCCACTGTTGCGCAAAAACATGTACAGTAGAAAAAGCATACTGGCTGTTAGTAAAAATGTTCACACATTTATCCTTTGCTAAGGTACATGCCCGTGTCAAGGCAATCAATTCTGCTGCCTGTGCAGATAAACAATGTGGTAAAGATTTCGCTTCTATAATGTCAGTATCAGAAGCTACTGCATATCCTACTAGGTTCTCTCCTGCAGGACCCCTTTTGCACGAGCCATCCACGTAGTATGTCATCTTGGCATCATCCAAGGGAACATCCGTAAGATCTTTTCTTGGCAGTGTCTTTTGCTCAATCACCTGCAGGCAGCTGTGTGGCGTGCCATCTGCAGGGGTTGGGAGCAAGGTAGAAGGGTTCAAAGTCATACATTGTTCAATTGTCATATGAGGTTGGCTCAACAGTATAGTCATACAGGAAAGATGCCTAGCAGGGGAAAGATATGCTACCTTCTCTTGCAGTAAAATAATCATGACTGCATGAGGCACTCTCAATGTGAGAGGGTGGAACAACACTACTGAGGCCGAAGCCTGTACTGCCATTGCAGCTGCAACTACTGCTTGTACACAGTGAGGTAAAGACCGTGCCACTGGGTCCAGTTGTGATGAATAATAAGCAATAGGGCTTTGCTTGTCCCCATGCTGCTGTGTTAACACTGATGTCATATAACCTTGCTTACAATCTACAGTTTGGAAAAAACGTTTATGATAGTTTGGTAATTCCAAAACTAATGAGGACACTATTAACTGTTTCAGTTTGCAGAAAGCAGATTCTGCTTCTGGTGTCCATTGTAACAAATCCTGTGCTGCCATAGGCTTTTTATAAATCAGGTTAGTCAATGGTGCAGATTCCAAAGCATAGTTTGGAATCCAACTCCGACAAAAATTAGTCGTACCCAGGAAGGACATCATTTCCTTCTTGGTAGTGGGTTTTGGTGCTTGCAAAATCGCTATTTTTCTGTCCTCATCTAATGTCCTACCTTCCTTGGATATCACATATCCTAGGTATTTAACTTGTTTTTTCCAAAGCTGCAGTTTATTTTTGTTTACTTTATGTCCTTCAGTGGCTAAAAATTGTAATAGCGCTATAGTGTCTTCTTTACAATCTTGCTGGGTGGGGGACGCCAGCAGGATATCATCAACATAAAGCAAAATCTGACTACCTCTTGGTGGGGTAAATTCCGCCAAGTTGCTTGCCATTTCTTGTGAGAATATTGTTGGACTTTCACAATACCCCTGTAGTAGTCGTGTATATGTATACCTTTTCCCCTGAAATGTGAATGCAAACCAATGCTGACTGTCAGGGTGTATCGGTATCGAAAAGAACGCATTGCTGATATCTACCACAGAAAAATATTTCTGTTGAGGTTTTAAATCATTCAACAGGGTGTATGGGTCTGGCACCGTAGATGCCCTTGGTATTACTGCATCATTTACAGCTTGTAAATCTTGGACCATACGCCACTCTCCATTTGCTTTCTTAACAGGAAATAAGGGTGTGTAACATGGTGAATCAGAAGATTCCACCAACACCCCTTCCTTAAGTAAAGCTGCTATAATAGGTTTGATTTCTACCTCTGCATCTTTTCTTAAGGGATACTGTCTCTTTTGTGGTCTAAATGCTGACTTTGGCGTAATAGTAACCGGTCCCACTGTACGAATAAGTCCTACATCTGATTTTCCTGTTGACCAGAGATTTTCTGGTATACTCTGTAAGGCATTCTCTTCCTCCTTCAATAGGAGTGCTAATCAGCTGTCCTCACTAGACTGCAAGTGTACAGCTGGGTGGGTCTGAATTATCCAATTCATCTTCTGCATTTGTATTCCCTGTTCTGACAGTTCTAACTCTGTCTGTTTCTCCCATCTCGTGACCTTTTCTCCTAAGTCTACCCATTTTACATTCTTGTCCTTAGTTAAGCTAACATGTGGTAATCAATTAGATTTATAGAGTGCAAAGAACTCCTGGGCAATGAACAGCTGTCTATACTGTTCCCTTCTGTGTCTCAGTACAGATTACGTAATATCAATCTGTTTGCACAATTTCCAAACAATTATTGCTCATGTTCTTTATCAGGTCCTGGTGTATTATAATAATACAGAGTACAGTGCAACAAATGCTGTTTATCAATGTCAAGGGAGGGGAACTTGCTGACGGCTACGTTCATCAACTCTTCGGTCACTGCCCCTGGACCAGTCATAACCAAGTCCTGGCTGTACCAATAATACGTTTTACCCTCCGCTTGCACTGCAAAGGTATCAATTTGTCACTGTGCTTCCATACCCTGCATAGTCGGAACTACTGCTATACGAAATAGCTGCATAAGGTCTCTGCCCAAGAGGTTTACTGGGCATTTTGCAGATACAACAATTTTACTTTTCTGGGTCAATCCTGAAACAGGATCAGTTATCACAATATTATGGGAGAGGGGCTCCCGATACAGCTGTCCATTAGCTGCTTTCACTAATATATAATCAGGTGACTCTGAATTCTCTGGCAGTTTGGAGGGATGTACCAGGGTCCATGATGCCCATGAGTCACACAAGAATCTGACTTCCCTCCCTTCTACCAGGATTGTAACTTCTGGTTTCGTGTCTGCTAAATAGAGCTCTAAGCTCAATAAAGCCAAATCCAATATTTCATTTTCTTCACTAGCCGTGACTTCCTGCACTTCCTCTATTTCCTCTGTCACATTCTCTACTTCCTCTATCACATTCTCATTTGTCCTTTCTCTACTATCCCCTTCTAGTGATTCCTGACTATCATATAGTCAGTCCTCACCCTCCTTATCTTCCGTGGTTGCCTTCTTGTTTTTCTTGCAATCCCTTACCAAGTGTCCTTTCTTACCGCATTTAAAACATTCACCCCTTTTCTTTCACCCTTCAAAGTCCTCTGATCGTTGATCAGATTGTTTGTTTCCCTGGGCATTTCTCTTGCCCTTTTTCCTGGACTGTACTACATATACTTCTGCTCCATCTTCTACAGAAAATACTTGGTCTTTCTTTTTCTTTTTGCTATTAAAATGCCTTTCGGCATGCCTAGCATATTCAAGCAATGACTGTAACCTGCTTGTACGATGATCTACCATGTGTTTTGTAATAAAGCTGCTTATAGATGCAATACTGCCTTTCAAAAATGCATTCTTTAACTGCTGCTCATATGGGGAATCATGTGTCTGATCTTCAGGAACCTGCATTCCACAATGGTTATTAAAACATTCTAATAGTCTGGGATAATATCTGTCAATAGCTTCACCTTCCTGTTGGATGCATTGATTAATGCAAGTCCAGTCTGCCCTAGGCTTCCATTTCTCAGAGATTCGGTCTGTAAGACCTTTCACTCTGTTGTCTAACTCTGTGCTGCTATGTGGGAGGGGCCTGAGCGCAATATCATGGGGATTCCAGTCGCCACTGATCATGTGTCAATCTGGTCCCACAATTTGTCTAACTACTTTTTCTACCTCTTCTCCATTTAAATTATAACTTAGCCTCATTCCTTGCAAATCTTCTAAGAACATTCTAAAATTAACTTTTGGATGGGGAATTCCCTCAGTGGCATTTCGGATGTCTTCCGGAGTCCACGGTCTATACACTAGAATAGTTGGGTCCTGACCTTCTTGCCCTGCCTGAGGATTAGGCACTTCTATAAGTGGGCATATTTCTTCTTCACTAATAAATCATGAATTTCTACCCATTTGATATAACTCAATGTCTCCTTTTGAGTTTCCTGCCCGTGTTCAAGACCTGGTCTCGACGGGATCTCTATTAAACGGTGTTGCTTTTGTAGTGTCTCTACTTACAGTGATAGCAGGATATCGCAGGGGTGGGCTAACTTGTTCACTTGCCTCATATTCTGGTAAGGGAGGCGGAGGGGTTGATGCTATTATAAGTTATTGTCCTCCTTATCTAAAAACATTGCTTTTGAATTATTATTCTTTTGTTCCCTTCAGTTTACTTCCTCAATCCACCTGTGTGCCTGAGGAATTCCTAATTGGCGTTGCTTTTTTACCCGACCTTTAGAATTGGTTTTAAGCTGTCTGACAAGTTTGAAAAGCAAGGATTTTTCTAGTTTACCATAAAATTCATACTTATTAACCCATTTTGAGTAGTATTTAATATTATCAGCACGCTGTGACATTTTGCGTCTTCGGTTAACGGCGGATTTTGGGACCTTTTTGTACAATTATTACCCATTTTGTTCTACCCTTTTAATCGTTACATAACTCCTTATTTTTTAACGTGGTACCACAGATGTTTTTATAGTCTCTTCAGAATGACTGCCTACCTGCTCTGTTTCCCTGATCTATGACAAGACAGTAATCTTTCTGTCCCTGACTTATAAACAAAGTTTCTAACAGAACAAATACAAATCTAGTCCCTGATCTAAAACAGAAAAAAGAAGGTGGATTCACCTGACCTGAGACTCGTGATTGATCACCTGGTTCGAGTAAACCTGTCCTTCAGTCGCAGATCAGAAAGTTGCTGGAATCTTTTGTACGACAATTCAGTCGGAGGGCTTTTCAAATAAGAAGAACCGATGTGGTTTCTTCCTCGTATGGTTTCAAGCCACCTGGCCTGTCTGATCCGAGGCAAAGTGAAGGTTTCCGGTCCAAAGGACCAATCTGTCAAAGGAAAAAACTTCAAAGACCAATGCACATAAGGTTCAGTTAAGGCATTTTAATTTACTTGCAGCAAGGAGACAAAAACATGGAAATACAAGAATTTTTCTAACTACTAACAGGAAGTATGTTCATTCTTATACTGTTTTACAAGACATGGCCTTCTAAGCTGACGTAATCAAACACAACTTTCAGTATTGTTCTACAGCAGATGTTACTCAGATTTTCTGCTGACATGACTAGATTTATGAGAAACTTTTCAGAAAAACAACCTGGCCTTGGTGACTATTAATCCGTTTACAAGCGTCTATTGTACAGTGTTACATTTCAAGGTACTCTTCTAATTCAGATACAAGCAAATGCTAATTGCAGTTCATATTTTCAAGCAGGCTTTGTACTAATTATCTATAACTTTTACAGCTGTGTATTTTCTCATGGCACAGCGGAACTTCTTGTCTAAGTTTCATACAAGTAGTATTGTTCTATTCATTATTTTCCTAACGCAAGCAGAAATCACCTGCTTCTCAGTAAATTTCCAAGGCACAAGCAAGATTTTATCTAACAATACAAGGTCAGAAAGCAACTGCAGTTTGTACAGATTTATGCAGTATGAAATAGAATAAATGTGTTAACCCTTTTCTAGCTCTATATGCACTAAGCATATTGCTAATACACACATTAATACATATTTTTCTAACAGAAAACTTGAAAGGGTCCAGAAAGTCGCACTAGCGCATCCAGGCATGATGTCTCGTGACAATGTCTGCACTCACTGTTCTGGCTGCTCCTTCAGTTGTATATGCAATCAACCACATGGACAAATTAGATATTGATTCCAGGGTGGAAAGCTGTGAGGCAACTTTGTCACGTATCTCATCAGACACTGCTCCTGCTAAGGTTCCTTAGAGGTCTGTGATCATGTCCCTTTGGAGACAGGTAAAATGCGCCAAGTAATTCAACGACCATATGGCAAAGGTCATTGAAGCATAAACCTGCTTCCCTAGTCTATCCATTGTCCAAGACTCCATTTGGAGGATGGACAGCAGGACTCTCCTCATTGAGTTCTTTCCTTGTGGCTGTCACAACTACCATAACATCTACTGCCAAGCCTTTGGACCAATGGGGCTGATCCTCTGAAGGGAAGAGTATTTTGTCCAGTCTCTGGTGGATTGGCTCAGTGGTGTCAGGGGCCTTCCAGGCACATTGCACAATGAGTTTGACCAACTCATCTGTGGGCGGGGTTGCACAGAAAGTAGAGAGTCGGGCACGAAAAGCCTGCAAGAATACAGATTGCTCTGAGGAAGAGTTGGTGGGCTTCCAGTCAACCCTCTGTTTCAAGATCTCTAGTATGTCTCTGAAGGAGACATCCTCAGGGGGGGTGACCATGAGGACCCTTCCCCCTCATTGTAATCTGTATTTTCAGTGAGAGATTCCTCAGGTGAATCAACATGCTTCCTCTTGCATGATTTCTTATGGGGTGGCTCATCAGGGGAAAGTCTGAAGAGGACTCTGAAAAGGGTGCCTTGTGGTAGGGTATCTTGCTGTTCCATGCCCAAAGTCCCAGTGTAGTGGACTGTGGCAGCTGTGAACCAGAGGACATGTATATATGACATTCCAGTGCCAATGGACCCAACTGGGAGTCTGCTAAGGTGAGTGCCCTCTCCATAACCTGGAAGGCAGGCCCGCCCAAACAGGGATAGGAGCCTGGAACTGAGAAAAACAAGTTTGGAACTGGGGTCACACCCTGCTCTAATGAGCCTGCCTCCAGGGAAGGAGCAGTGAGAGGACTCAGAGCTGTCAAAGCAACTGGAACCGTAGATAGCGCCATAGAAAACAATCGTCATCATACTAAGGGTCATGATAACAACAGACCAGCCATGGTCTTGAGGGTGGGTTGGTTCCCACTGAGCCATGGTCTACATGGTAGGTTTTGGAACCACAGTAAGATCTACCAATGGAACCAAAGAAACTGGCACCGGAAGAGGTGTCAGCACTGAGGGCTCCAAGATCTGTGTGGATAAAGGAGGAATATAGGTTGGAGTCTGTGGAGAAAAAGTCTCAGGTCTGGGTGGGAGGGAGGTCCTAGATGGACTTGGGATGCCTTTGACTGCTGAGAGCTGATCCACAGGTCTTACTACATCGAGCTCCAAAAGGCTGCTGGTGGAACGAGTTGACATCCCCAATGGAGATTCAGGCCGGTCAAGGAATGGACTAAGCTGCTGTCCAACAAAAGGGTCAATGGATGGGGAATACCAAGTCCTGGCTAGTGTCTCAACCTTTGGCACCATAGTCGGAAGACCAGAAGGTTGTGATGATGGGGAGAATGATAGGTTTTAACGGAGAAGCTATTGTTGGTGCCAAGAGGGTTTGTGGTATCGTGGAAGGGGTCAGTACCATAGGAATAGTGGTAGTCAGTTCCATAATCAAGGACGGCACTGCAGTTGGAGTTTTAGACTCTAGTGCAGATGTAGTTGTCGGAGTAATTTTGGCATGTTTAGTTTTTGGTTCCATATGAACCTGGGCCTTAGTAATTTTTGGTTCCTGTGGCTGAGGAGATGATGGAACTTAATGGCTCCACTTCTTTGTCTCTTTATTAGGAGGGGTTGAGACTTCCACCTCAAATAAAGCCTCTGAGAAAGTGGTTTTCAAGAGACTCTTTAAAATTAGCTTGTTTTTGTGCACAGCTAAGGTGTGGGCACTAAAGCCCTTATAGAGCTTGCACGGAGGTTGAACCTTCAAATGTGATACTCCTAAGCAATAAACGCAGGAGAGATGCCCATCTTCCTGCCATATTTGTCATACTGTTTAAACCCAGTAGTGCCTTTCTTGCCAGCCATTGTGAAGAATACAATTAACAATTAAACAAGAATGAAATATCCTGCCACATGACCAGGGATACATGCATGCATACACAGTAAGAAATAAATATATATATTTTTTGTAATTTGTCAACAATGGTAAAAAGAAATATACCTAAAAGGTAAAAGAAAGGGAAGGCAAAATACCATTAATGGTATTAAGAATACCAAAAGGGTGGCCACAGTGGTGCAGCGGTTAGCATTGCTGCCTCACAGCAAGAGGTTCTCTGGTTTGATCCTTGGCTGGGGTGCTTCTGTGCGAAGTCTGCATGTGTCCTCCCTGTGGTCGCATGGGCTTCCTCCCACATCCCAAAGACATGCTGTAAGTGGATTGGACACTCTAAATTGGCCCTAGGTGTGAGTGTGTGCATGTGTGTTCCTTCTGTGGAAGGTTGGTCGCCGGGCTGGCAACTCAACACTGTAAAACTCCACTGCCAATCATGAGCAGACCGGTGATCCGCTCTGGCGACCCCTAACCGGAAAAAGCCAAAAGAAGAAGAAGAAGGTATTAAGAATACCAAAAGGTGAAGGGAGGGGCCTGTACCAACAATGGTATGAAGAAATACCAACAAGGTAAAAGGAGAGAAAAAAATCACTCACACAGAAAGGGAACTATATCTAAATAAATATATATATATATATATATATATATATATATATATATATATATATATATACGATTAAGATATAGGAAGGATTATAAAAGAATAGAAGTCTAAATTTTCAAAATATTCTGAAAAATAGAACCCTTGAGAGCTGGCCTGACACATCTTGAAACTCTACATGGCAAACTAGATCTGAGGAGAGGGGCACTATGGGTAACCTTAGCTCCAGAGTTTCTGGCTGGTGCGAGCTTGTTATATCAGCTGAGTCAGTTCTGAGGATGGAACCAAAACCCATCCATCATGAATGAATGAAGATTGACAACATCAGATTATCTTTTATTATGTTTCCAGAGGGATTGAAATATTGCTATTCTGGTAATAAATCTGACTCCCATGTTCCATTAAAAAATATGCATACATAGTAACCCTTGTAAAATTACAAATGTTATCTTTAATTTCCTCATTCTCCTTTGTACAACTGAGAATGTAGAGGTGAAGGATCTGAAAAGAGCTGTTGTAAAGCTTTTAAATTTATTCCTGCAGAGGAAATATCAAAAATTTCACAGATGGTGTTTTGTTGAGCAAACTGGAAGCAATGCATAATGGAGTTGAAGCTTGTATAGGAGATTAAATCCATGCTAAGTCTATTTGAGGGAGAACACAAATTAACTTCTTAATGGACATGTGAAATTATCAGCTATATGTATTTGTTAATAAACCTTCATGTAAGTTATCTAAAATGGTAACTGAATGTATTTGCCACAGTCCAGAAAAAAATTACAAAGTGATTGATTACTTAAATTTTGCCATATAAAAAGATAAATATAGAGTTGGATTATCATTGCTATCAGTGGATCATTAAGTCCGTAACCCCTTGAAGTATAGAAACTGAGAAAACATCCCAAGATATCTGGGGTGACCCTCCTTACCTAATAAATTTCCTCCAGACTCTCTAAACTTTATTATACCATGTGATATTCAGTAGTACAAGCATAACTTTAATATAAAAATCCTATAGGAAATGCATTTTAGTTTCCAAAAGTTAATTCTCCTTGCAAGTGTCAAATTTGACACAGCAGCCATAGCAGTATATACACAGTTTGTTCATCTATCCCAGAAAACTGCCAGCCTTCAGCCTTGGATTTTTAAATTATTCATTACTGATGCATTTAATTCAAGACTGGCCTTGTTTCTTGGAAGCATTACTTTAGGTAGAGGGACTGACTGAGTATCCTGTTGATGACTGAATATAGTTAAACAAGACTAAACAACATGGTAAACAATTATTTACATCTGAAATTATAAGAATAATATCAGATCAAGTTATAAATTTAAAATTAGAATCATATGTGTAGTGTAATAACTATTTGATGTGAAGTTTTGTCAAATAAAGTGTGTATGATTTTAGTAATTGGTACAGGGAACTTGTGATACTGCAATTAATAAAATAAATACTTTCTGTTTACAGTTTCAAATGCTTTTTATGAATCAAGTGCACAAAATGCAATAATTTTAACATATATTTCCTCTCTTAGCCTTAATAACATTTTACTGAATATCCTGTTAAAGAGTTTGCATTGCCAATATCACACTTTTGGTTGGAAGTAGCCCAAATTGAAAAGGGTGAATTAAATTAGAAAGAGTCTGTATCAAATAATAACTAACAAGTTTTGTTTAAATCTTGTAATATGAATTAAAATGAATAATTGATCAATAATTTTCAGGCCTACTGGGATCATTTTTCCATTTTTAAATAATTATTATAGCTAATTTAAAGAATTCTTAGTTGAGGGAGAATTAAAAGCTAAATCTACATATTAATAAAATAAATAAGGAATTAATAAATCTTGAACATTCTTATAAAACTCAAAAGGAAGACCATCTGAACCATTGGCCTTTTTAATTGTGACTTCTGCAACCACTTTTCAAATCTGATCTTTTGTTAAATTACATTATGGAAATTCTAACATTGGTAAATGTACCTGATCTAAACAATTTAATAATTCTTTTTACGAAACTTGGTTTGCTTCATGATATAATTTTTATTATGTCAGATATGGTTTAAAATTTCTTTGTCAGATAGATCAAATGTGATTAATTATTTAAATGTTAGTTTAGTATATAAAGAGGGTAAAACTATTATAATGAAGTTGTTTAGGAAACCCAGTGAAATGCTAAACTATTTACATGGTCAACGTAATCAACCCCTTAAACTTATTAAATCTTTGCCATATGGGAAATTTATGACTGTTTAAGTGAAACTAAAAGTATAGCAATAGTTGTGAGAAAAGGCTATCATTTAGATTATGTAATAAAAACTTATTGGAAGTTCACTAACAAATATAGATATATTTTTTGCTCCAAGAAGGCTTGTAGAAGGGGGTTCACAATAAAAGGTGTTGTACTAAAAGTTAAAATGTGGTAAAAAGAAATCTAGTATACATCATGCTACTATAAGTATAATGTAAATATCTGAAAAAGTTATAAGCATGGTATAGAAATGCTGAGACAATTTGTTTGTGAATGAGTTTCTAGCCATTCAGTTGGAGAGACTTCCATTGGTCTCTTTAAAGTAGAAGTGATGCACTTGTACATAGCTGCTTTAGAAAACTTAAGGAGTGTCCTTGTGAAATGTATGAATCTCACAGAAGTACTTACCCCTGTGGTAGCTGTACAATTTTAAAATGCATTTAGGAATGTTTTGATAAAATAAATGGACATCATTTTTGTATAAATGAGTGTTTTATCTGTAGTTCTGAAGAGGAAGTTTATTTTATGGCATGTTATTATAGAATGTTTTACATAGAAAAAACTTCTAGTAGGTTTAAGCTAAGAGTTCTGGAGTATGCCATGGACATAAAAAAATTAAATTAAAAACCTGAAAGTACACTGGAAAGCATTTTCTGGACACCAGGATGGACATGCTTTATGTGCCGTGATTTTGTGACAACCAAAAATGAGTATTAGGGAAAGTTTTCATTTTAAGGTAACATTATAAGGGAAGTAAAGCATATTGGTTTTGAAGTTTGTCACTTTAAAACAAAAAAGAATGAGTAATGACATACAGTAAAAATAATTGTATAATTGATTTGTTTGATTAAATAAACTGCATTTCTAATTGCTCTTGCTTAATGATTTTATTGCTGCTTTCTTATTTAATTTTCTTTTATGTACACTCTGCTCTTTTATCCATGTCAGGCATGTTATTAAAATACCAGGAAAAACTTTTTTGTTTAATAAATCCAGTTTGCCATATGGTCTTTTAATATTTTTTATTATTAAGTAGTACAAATGAAACTAAATATGTTGAATTTTATGGTGAAAGAACTTTCCAGATATCATTGTTGTATTGCTGTAAGACTGCATAAAGGTCTAATAGCTAATATGTACATAAAGAGTTTTTCTTATTATTATTTGTTTATTATTATGTCCTAAAAGGACTGCGGTGGTGGTGCTGCGGTAGCGTTGTCGCCTCACAGTTAGACGTTGCCCGTTCGATTCTCAGTTAGAGCGTCTTCTATGTGGCGACATACGTGAGCGGGCATTCCTTCATTGAAGGTTGTGCGTTGGGCCTGGCAAGCCAGCACGTGAAACTCTACTGCCAATCATTAGCGGACCGGAGTTCCGCTGTGGCGACCCCTAACTGGGAAAAGCTGAAAGACACAAACAAACATTATTATGTCCTGAAAGTGTTAGCAAAAGCTAAAATAATGCATCTATGCATCCTGAGAATATCCCTGGATGTATCTAAAATAGCATGAAGCATGCTCTAGCCATACTGCTAACACTACTGTTCACTCACAGCCTCCATATAGGTTTTGTATAAAGCAAATGGAAAATAGCTATAGTCATTCTTCTGCATAAGGATGGACCTTCCACAGACCCAGGCAATTACAGACCCATAAGTCTGACCAGGCTCATATGCACTGCCATATAATTACTTATCATGGAATTAATAAATCAGAATCTAGGGAACCTCCAAACACAAGCTTCATCTCAGTTTGGATTCATCAAGGGCAGGTCATGCTTACTCAAACTGGTGGAATTTTTTGAAAAGGTCAACAAAGTAATGGATGAAGGCAAAATGGTATACACTACATACTTTCACCTGGCCAAAATGTTTGACACATTTCCCCACTCAGGCATTGCAGAAAAGCTAAATAAACTGAGAATAAATCCTTATGTCACCTGCTGAATTTCCAACTGGCTCACAGATAGGATGCAGATAATCAAAATAGGGAAATTTAATTCCACAAAGTGACCAGTCACCAGTGGAGTTCCCCAGAATTCTGTGTTGGGACCTCTCCTGTTTGGCATCTACGTTTGGCCTAATAGTTAAGGTGTTCACCTTACAAACACAAGGTGCAGGGTTTGAGTCTCACAAGGGATAATTGGCTAGGCTTAAAATGGCTCACAAGGGCAGTTAGCCTAGTACTAATCTATGAACCTATGAACCTATGAAAAGCCAATACCAAAGGGGCCTGGCTGACTAACTTTGCAGATGACCGCAAGCTAGGAGCAGTCACTGAATCCCCAAATGACTTTGTCCTGCAAAACGGTTTCTTTCAAATAAATAACTGGTGTCAAAATTATTGTCTGAAACTAAATGCAAAAAAATGCATTATTGTATACTTCTGGAAGTCATCTACCCAAGTGAATTACCACATTGAAAACACACCCCTAAGAGCTGACCCAGTTGTTTGGGATTTGGGAACTTATGTGGACAGTGACCTAACTTTTGACCAACACGTCTGTTGTAAGAAAGACTGTCTATATTACAAAGCTTATAAACAAAAGAAATGTGTCAAGATCTAGGGATGTCATTGCCCCCATTTACTCAGCCCTCATTAGATCAGTCATTGAATATAATGCCTTCTTTGGCATGCATCTGTCAAGACATATGCAGCAGTTGGAATGCCACTGAGATACCTTACTAAAAGGATACAAGGCGTAAACAACATGTCCTACATGGACGAACTCAAAGCCCTGTCACCATACTCAATATCCTACAGACTGCTATGAGATGACCTGTGTCTATCATACAAGGTATTCTCAGACATATTACTACTGGCTATACTTCACATCATCAAGACAAATGGTAACATAAACAATCAGTCCAGGCATCTAAACCTCTTCTTTAACATCAACAGAATGGTCTGGTGGGGCAGGTATATTTCACAGAGGATACTGCTGCTGTGAAACAGACTTCCCATCCACATAAAACAAAGTTCATCCCTGTCCATTTCATGTGCAACTTAAATCTATGGATGGGAAACAGAAGATTTACCTCAGGAGTGTTTCCTGTACTACTAATGGACAGATACAACTCCTAAATGCTTTCACCCATGCATGGGTCCCCTCAAATTATGTATTATATGATCCCAGTTATTCCCATTAGGGGTAATATATAATTATCAACCATGAGATGTTTAAGGCCAGTGTATACCTAAATGGGATAGGTTATTTAAAGCAAAAAAGGGGAAATTAGCTAGGCTTACAATGGCCCACAAGGGCAGCCACCTGAATACTTACCTATGATCCTATGAACCTGTGGTTTGCTGTTTTTAGATGTTTGTTCATTATACTAGATATCTCCAATGATCTTCAATTAATGCCATTCAACAGGATGTTTTAAAGGACAAATGCAGGACAAGGGTGCTTAGGGTGTCATTCAAGTTTCATCATAAAGAAATACCATGTGAAGGGTCATGTTAAAATAATTTGTAATTTGGATGCATTTAGCAGTTAATGCTATATGAATATTGTTTTCAGAAAGAATAATACAAATAATGTACGTAATGCATGACAAAAGCATTGTTATGTTATAGTTAACTATAGTTATGAAGAAATATCATTTAAGGTTCATGCTAAAACAATTTGTCAATAGGGATGTGTTAGATGGGGTCTATATAGGTTCATAGGTAGATATTAGGCTATCTGCCCTAGGGCATTTATAAGCCTAGCCAGATTGTATTTGGCTTCCTCCTCCCTATTAGATTATCCTACTGTGCCTCTTTAAGGTAGGTCACAGAAGGTACCCTTTTAAGATTAGTTTACTGTGCCTCTGTCTAGCAGGGACACAGAAGAGATCCCAGGGGTGAATTTGCGAGCTCCCATCCATGCGTCCAGATTTCGCTTGAAGAGGGTCAGCGAGGGGCTATGTCTAATATGAATTGGGATTCTTTTCCAGAGTGAGGGGAGCCTCTGGGAAATGAATCTGTCCCTCCAGCATGTCCTATTTATTTTTGTGCTGAGGTTTAGGTCCCTGGATCGTGTAGCTCTAAGGGACTTGGATTTTTTTGAGGTGGAGCATGTCCATTAATTCTGGGTTTGACATGGCTTTGTACATCAGGCAGAATAAGCCTCTGAGAGTAGAGCTGGAGTTTCTTTAGTCGAGCTGCATAAGACATCTGTTTGTAGCCCATGATCCTCTTGGTGAGGTACTTTTGGGGTCTTTCCAGTTGCTGCAGGTGTCGGGTAAGGTACATCCCAAAAGAGGCATTGTACTCAATTATGGGCTTGATGAGTGACGAGTAGAGGTGCACAATGACCTCTCTTGATCTACATGCAAACCCTTTCATGATAAGGTGGGCTATATAGAAGGACTTTCTAACCACTTTGGCAACGTTATTATCAAAGGAGAGATTACTATCTACGTTTGTCCCCAAATCTCAAATTACTTCTTCCGTACTTAATGGATTACCACCTATGTGGTAATTTGTGGGCACCTTGTTTTTCCCAAAGGGGATGACTATGCACTTTTTAGCATTTAGCTTGAGAAGCATCCATCTCTGTGAGACCCTTTTGGAGAATGCTTGTGTCAGCTGGAGATTCGATTATGGCCCCCAGTTTGCAGTCATCTGCGAACTTTGTCAGCCATAATCCCAGCCTGAACCTCAGAGAAGTATATATCGAACAAGAGAGGTCCCAGAACTGAGCCCTGTGGGACGCCACTTGTAACTGGTTTGGATTCGGACATGGCACCTGCGATTCTGACCATGTGGGTTCTATCTCTGAGCCAGTTTGCAACCCATCTTGTGATATAGGGGTTGATATTTAAGCTGGTAAGCTTATTTATGATGCCAGTGGGGTATTGTAGGTCCAGGTAGGCTGTGTGGACTACCTTGCCCTCATCTATGGCTTTGGTAACTGTTTCAAAGAAATCAACTAGGTTTAAGAGGCAAGATCTGCCCTTAACAAAGCCGAATTGGGTAGGGTCCAGTGTCTGGAGGTTCCCAATGTCTTTGTTTATGAGTTCCATGATACCATAGCTTTACAGACCAGACTAGTCAGGCTTATGGGGTGATAGTTTCCAGGGTCCGTTGTGGCACCACATTTGTGGAGTGGGACCACTGTACCTGTACGCCATTCTTTGGGTACATATCCTGTAGTAAGGCTAAGCTTGAACAGTGACTTAATGTGAGGGTTCAGTTCTTCTTGGAGCTCGTGTAAGACACAGCCTGGGACACCGTCTGGTCCCATAGATGCTGTGTTTTTTGCTTTGGAGAGGGCAGCTTTCACCTGTGCATCTGTGATGTCAGGGAGGTTACATTCAGTTGGGATAGGCATTTGGAATCTGTCTGCCAGGATGTTGGCTATGTCTGTAGGTTCAGTATATTTTGTACCATTATGCAACAATTCAGAGCATATCTGGGAGTTTCCGCCCATGTCCATGACATAACTAAAGAAGGCCTTGTGATTATCTTTAGTGTCTAGGGCAATATTTCTTTCGAAACTGGCCTCTGATGATTTTATGAGCGAACAAAGTTTCTTGCTAATACTGATCAGAGATGCCTTCCCTTTTTGGGATTTTGGTCTGTCATGTAGTAGCTTCCTCCTTCTGTTGTATAGCTTATTGGTCCACCAGACCGGTCTCCTGTTTTTGGAGGAGTGAGTCTTGGTTTTATTTGGGATAGCATGAATCCATGCATTCCTGCAGGTGCTCATAGAATGCATTTGTAAAGGATTCTGCGGATTGGGCTGTATTATCCTCTGGCCCAGGGGCTTTGAAGGATTCCATCTCAGTCTTGAGAAGTGCAAAGTTGGCTTTTGAGAAATTCTTTACAGTGATTTCCTTGGCTGGGGTGACGAGATGTGGATGTCCAGGGAAATTTGTTTATGGTCTGATCTTACCAATGAGGGGTTTACCTCTGGTGTGGAACATAGAGTCCCTATGTTGGTGATGACCAGGTCCAATATGTTGTTCCCTCTTGTGGGAGTGGTGACCAGTTGTTCCATTGCATTAGAGTTTATAAATTCAAGGAACCGTTGAGTGAGGGTGTTTGGGCTTGAGTAGTTTTCCCAGTCAATGTTTGGGTAGTTGAAGTCACCCAATAACATAGTGTTTGGAGAGACATTCATATTCTCCAGTGTTCTCAGGAATGCCAAGTGGGGTTAATGTAATAGGGAGGGTGTTCTGTAGCAGGCTACAAACTGAAAGGCAGTTTTGTTAGTTGCACATGGATGGTTTCCGATGCTTCGTGCAGTGCCACCAACCTGGAGGTGTAGGTATCTTTGATGAATATAGATACTCCCCCTCCTTTTGTGCTTCGGTCCGAGTTTTGGGGCTGAAACGCATGGTATGAGTTATAACCTGGCAGTGCTGGGGTGCTCTCAGGAGCCTTGAACCAGGTTTCTGTTGCTGCACAGACATTGATTTTCTCCATGCTGAGGAGAGCCTCGAGTGCGTGCATCTTGAGGTTTAGACTTCTGGCATTGAGTAGCATTACCTTTAGTTTTTTTATCCTTGGGTTGTCTATGGAGGTGGGTTTGTCCTTTGAGCCTTGCCTAAAAAAGGCACTATGGGGGTGGCAAGAGCCTTGGCCAGTATACGAAAGCCTAAGGGTGACAGGTGCAAGCCATCCCTAGTGAAGCAACATGGCTTGTCGAGCATGTCAACCCAGGCTGACAGACACTGGATCCCCTTTGAATGACACCAATACTTTAGCCAATTGTTGAAACTGATCACTCTGTCTTTATACTATGGCATCATTCTTGGTGAGGGCAATATGCTACTCAAGGTCAGGGTCATACCAGCCTGGGCTACATGGTCAGAGAGCTCCTCTATGTCTCTTTTCATGTAGTCCAGGGAGGTACGTCTCAGGTCATTCACACCAGCATGGACAATGACGGAGTCATACTTGTACTTGCTTTGGAGTGACCTGAGTGCTTGCATTATGTGGCGGATCCTGGCACCCAACAGGCAGCTTACAGTGACCTTCTCCTTGTTCAGTCTGGTGAGCGGGACGTCAGTGTCCCCTATAACAAGTGTATTTGGTGTGTAGTTTGGCCTCAAGGGCTGTGACTGTGAGGCACACTGATTTTGTGAGATATGTGATTCGTGGGTATTGTTGAGGGGTGGCTGTTGCTTGGATATCTGCTTAGGAGGTCTTTGCTGTTTAAGCAGATTTTTATTTAGAGCCTCCGAGTATGTTTTTGTGTGTTTATGTGTTGGGTATGCAGATGCAATAGGTCCGTGTGAGACTGGATTAGTGGTGCGGGTGGTTACCTTTTCCTCCTGACTGACTGTGCCAGTCTTGGGTTGAGAGAGCTCTGCCTCCAGTTTGGCTGTGTAACTGCATCTCTCACATGTATTAGAGTTTGTTGGAAGGAGGAGAGGGTTGTCTGTGTACATAAGGCAATTTCTAACATTGCCTCAAGATTCCCAGATTCGCCAGCTGGACTGGAGAGTAACCTTGAAACTGACCCTTGGACATACCTGATTAGTATAGGGAACTGGTTTTTTACTGATCAGATTAGGGAAAGGGAACTGATTTTTCACTTGATCAGGAAGGACCAAATGGGAGCCTAAATCTTATGAGAAGTCAAGGAGGGTGTAGTGCTTTAGTTAGTTAGTGTTTCCTTATAAGAGCTGAGCAAGTGCAGGGCTTTAGAAAAAGAATAGAGTGACTACTTTGAGAGTTTGAACAGTTCTAACGGAAAAAGGGAAAAGCAGACTTTGTGGAGCCTGGAATAGTTTAAACCTGTTTAGGTGGCGCTGCCTGACGCTGCTCAGTGCGCAAAACCGCACAAAAAGAGAGTTGTAGGGTTTTAAGAGAGAGATCAAGGAGTTTAGAAATGACCCAAAATGGCCAATAAAACTATAGCTTCTAGGTAGTAACCACTCCTCCAGGGACAGGCAGGCTGTTCAGTGTTTGCCACTCCCACTGGTGAACACAGAGACTTCCCTTTAGCCCAAGCAAGCACTGGCCTTCTAGAAACTTCCAAACAGTTCAGAACAGCAAATCTGTAACTGAACTTTCTTAACTTTCAGAAAGTGGGAAAAAGCAAGATTTTTTTTTTTTTCTTTTTGTTGTAGTTTAAAGGTAGCAGAGATACACAAGCAGCAAAATAATCACAACAGTGCAATAAATGACCCCACACTTGAGTGCTAGGCCAAAATCAGTTAAAATGCAGTTTTTAGAGAAAAAAACGATTTTAAATTAAGTGCAACACAGGAAATGCAGTAAACAGGCTCTAGATGTGTTCCAAGTACTGTTACTGTTACAGATATAAACTTTAGCAAGCCGAAAAATGCCAAAAAGTAGGTGGCAAACAGTAAAACTTAGCAAAAAATCAGAAGAAAATACTTAAAATCACAAAAGTGGCTCCTTTTCTTCTCAGTGTTTTCTCCCCTTGGTAGGTGATTAAGCAACAGCTAGCAAGCCTGAAAAGATGCCAAAACCGCGTGGCAGTCGGGTTTTAAGAGAGAGAGATCAAGGAGTTTAGAAATGACACAAAATGGCCAATAAAGCTATAGCTTCTAGGTAGTAACCACTCCTCCAGGGACAGGCAGGCTGTTCAGTGTTTACCACTCCCACTGGTGAACACAGAGACTTCCCTTTAGCCCAAGCAAGCACTGGCCTTCTAGAAACTTCCAAACAGTTCAGAACAGCAAATCTGTAACTGAACTTTCTTAACTTTCAGAAAGTGGGGAAAAAGCAAGTTTTTTTGTTTTCTTTTTGTTGAAGTTTAAAGGTAGCAGAGATACACAAGCAGCAAAATAATCACAACAGTGCAATAAATGACCCCACACTTGAGTGCTAGGCCAAAATCAGTTAAAATGCAGTTTTTAGAGAAAAAAATGATTTTAAATTAAGTGCAACACAGGAAATGCAGTAAACATGCTGTTTCAATGATCTAATATAGACCCATTAGATGCTATGCATGCTTAACTGTCAGAGATTATCAAGTTTGGTGTAGTTGGAAGGGCTCATAATTCTTCAATGGATATAGGATATCACAAAAGATTGATCAACCCATTGGTATCTAAAGGTGTTACTGCTCAATTCTAGGAGCCTAAAGAAGAAACTCCACTTCCTCCAAGCTCTCCTCACTTTGGAGGATGCAGGCATCTGTGCAGTTACAGCGACATGGTTTAAAGCCACACAGGGCTTCCTGGCAGTGCACAAAAACAATACCTTGCACACATTCAGACCAACTACTGCAGAGACAAGGACTAAAGGTGGAGGTGTCTTGATCTTCATCAGAAGCAAACAAACCTCAAAGTTTGTCAAACAGGATGATGCACTTCACTTCTCCATGTTTAAATTACCATAGGTAGAGTCCCATATCATATACTTACAAGCTGCAAATCACCCTCTATGACCCACAAAACCCATAGCTCATACTCACCTACTGAATACAATTAGTATTCTACAGAATACCATATTCATGGGGTACTTTAACTACCCCTCTATAAACTGGGAATCCTACGTCTCCAAACTTGCAGGTCCAGAGATACCTTCACTTTGCAAACACAAACACCTTGGACCATGTGCATACTCCATATGCCTACTATGCGTGCAAACATACTGCATGTGGTATTCACAAATACAGGGTACTCACAAGGACAGGATAATGCTACTCCCTCCCCTGCCACAGTGTAGTGCCCTCTGTGGTAAGGTCAAACCATAAATCTGTCTCCTTCAAAATAAAAATCAATGCATTGACCCCAGCAAACCCTGAAACATTTAGAAACTACTCTGAGGAAAACTACTTATTATTAAGTGATTACATGAGACAATTTCAAGCCCCTTCAAACCTGTAGAACACAGCTGCCTATGCAGAACTGTACACAGAAACCCTGAACAATCATGTAAATAGATGCATAGAGACAGCAGTGCCAACCAGAAACAAGCCCAGTACAAACCAGCCTGGTGGAATCCAAACAAACATGTTATGCAACAAAAGAAAAAAACATAGCTAAAATTAGGAAGTGCAGTACCCAGCTGGATAAAAACTCTTTCATCAAGCTAAGCAAATGACTAAGAGGGCAAATGAAGTTTAGCAAATTTAGTTCTGCGGTAAAGATAGCCTCTCAGGCCAAAGACAACCACAAGACATTATTTAGCTATGTCTGAAACCTCAAAGGCAGTACACACCACTACTTAGAACTGACTGATAATGGAGTCACTTACACTGATATGGAAGATATAGTAAATCTGCCAGCTAACAAATTCCACACCAATTTTACCTTCTTGTCCCCCCAGTCATCCTCCAAGTAATACCACCAAATCTAACCACTCAACTATCACTACCGGAGCAGGTTCTAAATGTGGTCCCTAATTCTAAGAACTCTGCATCGATGTGCCCTGAAAATATCCCAGAATGCCTCCTAAATAGTCTGAAGCATGACTGATCTAGACCTCTGGAGTCACTATTTAACCAATGTCTCCAGACAGGCTTTGTACCAGATGAATGGAGAACTGCAATGGTCATCCCCCTGCACAAGGGTGGTCCATAACGGACTCTGGTAGCTACAAAATCGTAAGTCTGACTAGTCTCATATGCAAAGCAATAGAAAGAATTATGGATATGATTGACATCATTTCCACTACCTCAGTGGCATTTTGGGTAGAGTCCCAAAGCTCTACATGGAGATGGAAGGATAAGCATTCAGGATCTCCTAGAGAATGGTTCTAGCAAAGCCTCCCCTGGACCTTGAAATGGAATGCAGTTTGTAGTATTTTGTAAAGATATGAACAGAGGACAAGGTTGCTGCCTGTAGAAAGCTTCTAGAGTCCACCCCTTTTCCAATATGCCACTGAAAGCCCTAGTTGAGTGAGCCTTAACCTAGGCTGGACAAGATTTACCATGGTAGGAGTAACCGAAAACAATAGCAGAGGACAACCATCAAGCAATATTTTGATTAGAGACAGGTTGACTTTTCTTAACCCCTGTATAGCAGAAAAAAAACAGCAGTTCAGCATTCCTAAAGAGCTTTGTTTTGTCAGTGTAGTACTTGAGCTGCCTGTGTGCATCCAGTGCATGTGGAATCTTTTCTCTCTTGCTTTTTTGGATCAGCAAAGAGCACTGGGAAGTTGGTGGCTTGATTCAAGGTAAATCCAGAAACAGCTAAACACATGAATGAAGAATTCCTTTGTAACACAAACCTGTCCTTGTGAGAAAAAAAGATAAGGATGGCCCACCATGACAGCACTGCTGCTCAGAGACTTGCCTTGCAGATGTCATAGCAATGAGCAAAACAGTCTTCCAAGTAATGAACCGTAAATTTGCCTGAGAGCCAGGTTCAAAAGGAGATAAGGCCAATTTTTTATGAACAACGTTGATATCCCAAAGAGGAGGAATTTGCATTTGAGGGAGTCTCATGTGCAACACTCCATTCATAAACTGTTTAACCACCAAAAAAAAAAGATGAGGGAGATCCATGGGCAAGCAAGCTGAGATGGCCAACAAATGTACTCTGATAGAAGTATATGACAAAACACCCTTAATTAACCCACACAAATATTTCAAAAGCAGATGAGTAAAAACCATTTCAGGACCTCAGTTATTGGCATAATCACATTCCACTTGTAAGCTTTTCTAGTTGCAGTTTTTTTTGCCTCCTTAAATACCTTCTGCGCATCCTCATGGAACAAGTGCCTAAAAGATAAAAAATTGAATCATCCAGGCTGTCAGTTACAATTGCTCTAAATTGAGGAGTACCATTTACCCCTTATAGTGTGTGAATAGATCCAGTCTGTGAGGAAGCTTGTGGTAATTGCTCCTGACCAATTCTATTAAAAGGGAGAACCAACTTTGCCTTGGTCAAAACGGGATCAGCACAGTGGTCTTTGGAAATTCTTTCTAAATCTTTAGAAGTACCTTGGGAATCATTGGAAAGAGTGTAATGCATACAAGAAGATTTCCACTCATGGGAATGATAGAGCATCTGCCTTCCAAGCATGACTTCAAAGATGTCTTGAACAGAAGTTTTTCAGTGGTCTGTTTTGAAAGGAGGTGAAGAAATCTACTTGAGGTGTTCTCACATTTGCATAATTTCCTAGAAGACCTCTATTTGGTGCTTCCATTAGTGAGGATCTGTCTAGGATCTGCTTGGAATGTGCCAGGCATGAACAGTCAGTGAATGTTGTAGAGCCAGCTCCCAGGTCATCACTACCAAACAGCAAAACGGGTATGACCTTTACCCTCTTGCTTGTTCAGGTAACACATTACAATGGTGTTGGTTGTGACCAATAGAGGAGGAGCAGGAGTCCAAAAGTGGTGAAGAACTTGTAAGACATGAATCATTTGCTAACATCTCTTTTACATTTATGTGCATCATCATGTCCTGAGGACCCCACAAGCCTTGTACTTAAAACTCCCAAAGATATTGATCCCCACACAATATCTGAAGAGTCGGTTTAAATAGATTGGACTGGGTGCGGTCTGAAGAGAGAAAGGATGTCCTGAATTCAGAGACAGTTGATTCCTCCACCACCACAGTTCACAAATCCCATTTCCTGCAAATCCAAGGGATGATGGTGCTGAGTTCATCAATTCTTCAAGTACCACTGAATTTTTCTCATGTATAGTCTGGCTAGTTTTTTCATGAAGATCATCAGTGTCATGAGACCTAGAATTTTGAGGATCATACTCCTCGAGGCTACTTCTAGACTAGAGAAATGCAATAAAATGCCCTGATAAGTCAGACCTTTGTCTTCTGGCAGGAAGGGTATTTTACTGTGTCTATCCAACACCCTAGGAAAACAATTCATTAAAAAGGTGTGAGGAAGGACTTTTGAATGTTCAGCTTGAACCCCAGGAAGGAAATGAGGGATGTCGCCTTATCTAAGGACTCCAAGCACCTGGATACAGAATATGCACAAATCAACAAGTCAACTAAATAATGAAAAAATGCCACACCAAACTGCCATAGAATAATGTTTGATAGCAATTTAACCTATATTTTTCTGTCAAAAAGAGTAAAATCTCCACAGTACATTCAAATAATTTGTTTGCAGCACAGTTACAATCCAATGTTAAAAACACACAGAATAGAGTAGTTAATGTGTAAATGCTAAAAGATCTAAGTTCTACATTGTTTTTCTGTCAAAAGATGAGAATAATGCAGAATACCAACAATAAAGGCAAACTTCTAGCATCTAACAGCATACATACACACTAATTCTAACAGAAATACTGAAAGTTTCCTCAGAAACAGTTAAAATTGTCAAAGATAGAAGTCAAATAAACATTGCTACAATCAGAAATTCCCACAGGGATTACTGTAAACACTGGCAGAAATAAAATATTAAAATAAATATTGTTTTAAATAAACATAGAAATAGAATAACACATCTAATAAAAATGAAAGGAAAGGGATCCCCAAATGTGGCTTATTTGAGCAGTAAGATGGAAAAAATCAGCACTGGATACTTTGAAGAGTCAGAAGACTTTCTTCTTGACAGAAGGGGAAGCTCCAGATACAGAAGAATGACCAAGGGAGAAATCTCTCACAGTGGCAGGGAGAAGCCCCTTTAAAACTAGTTTATTCCTTCACTCAGTGATTGTCCTAGGACCAAATGCAGTGCAGACACTACACTACTAGATAAAAACTGTCAACTGAAGAAAGAGTATCAAAGGCATGAGAAATAATAAGGTCTAACTTGGTAGTTAACAGCTATGTAACTATAAGATAAGGGGAAAAAAAGAGATACTAACTCCTAGTGAGACTATAAAGTCAAAAACCTCTAGTTATATCAGAAAATGGCAAATGATCACTACTTAGCTAAGGCAAGCCTGTGCAGTGGAGACCACATCTTTCAGCATGTGCAGCAAACAAGATCTGGGGTAACATCAGAGGCAGGAGGGGATTGTGGGTAAGGGGGCTTCAGGTTTGGATCCAAAGTCTAGAGTGGCCAAAGTTGAATCCAAAGTCAGATCCAAAGACTTATCTGTTGAGGAACAGACAAAAGGGATAACATCAGTTCTTTTATTTCACTAATCCTATTATATCACTAACTAAAGAGAAGGCAAAAAACTCCCATCGCTACCCCTGATCCTCCAGGAAATTATACTGATATTTTGTTTTTCTTTTTAAACTCTCCAGAAGTCACAGTAAGACAACTGCTAAGCAAATGTAAACCAAATACCTTAGCAGCTGACAAATTAACTGACAAATGCCAAAAGCTAACAGTAAATAATCCTTCCTACCCTATCTCCATACTTATTAACCACTCAATTACAGAAAAAACAGGACCCAGCAATATGGAAATGTCCTATATTTCTCCCCTATGCAAATGTGAAAACTACCAAAATCTTAAACTACTGACAAATAGCTAATATATCCCCCCATCTAAATACTAGAAAAGTGCATCCATACCCAACTTATTACTTACCTTTTTAACAAATATGCAACACAGTGTCCATCCCAACCATGGTACCACAATCACCCTCCTTACTTTTACTAATGCTGTCAACCAATATAGAAATGAATGCAAGCTATTCCCTCTTTATTGATCTGTCTGAAATATTTGCTACTGTCTCTCACTGAAAACTCCTCACTGACCTAGCCTCCCTTGGACTAAGTCACTCATCACTACCATGGTTCTGTAGCTATTTAACTGGCCACCAAAAGGCAGTTAAATGGCAGCAGGAATTTCCCCCTGTCTTGCCAGTCAATGTAGAGGTCCCAGAGGGCTCTATCCTGGATCCACATCTGTTTAACATCTTTGCAAACAAACACACAGAAACCAACCTTGACTTAATTGTGCAGCATGCGGATGATTCTGCACTTATTTGCTCTGCACAAACCCTCCCAAAACTACAATAAATAACACAACTCTCTTTCACTGCAATCGATTCTTGGTTAAATTCTAAAAAAAAAAATGTATCCTTTTCACACCTAGAAAATATATAGAACTAGCATCTTCCTTTCATATCTACTCATCGAATAACACCAAAACAGAAACAGTATCCAAAACTGCTAGGTGTACTAATTGATGAAAAATATAAGTTTGATCAACATCTATCTCAGTTTATCAAAAAACACACATAAAACTAGGTTCCCTCTATAGAATAAAGCTTTGAATCATATGTCAAATTAATTGTAATAATTCTCGCAAACTTTAAATGAGCTTTTTTCCCCATTGAAAAGGGATTATATACATATGGACTTTCCCAGTCAACAAAAGCAAACAAAAAAATAAATAAATTTTGATAGCTATCCGGTACTGGATTACCATAACAGATAACTCAAAATGCTACTGAGGCACTGGGAATGATAAATGTCTGTATCTATAACAATATATTGCACCTGGAATTTTTGATTGCTGACAGAAGCATAAGAGCTTGAGGTAGTTGGCTGAAGACAGTTTCTCACTGGCTATTGAAAAGTAGTTGCAGAAAAGACCGTCAGTGTCTAGGTTACTGTTTGTTGAGAAGGGCTTTATGACTTACTGGATTTTGTCACATTGACTGCAAATAGTGACTGAAAGATGTAAACTCAGGATAACCGACTTGAAGTTTGCTAATCATTGAGAAACTTACGTCTGTGTGCTATATTGCCCAATAGTTAGTAAATACGTTGCAAACCAAAATCACTTTACAGCAATTAGGTTTATAATAAAAAATATATCGTGTTCTGGCCCATCTTACTCTGGGTATTTATTTTAATAACTAAAGACAGTTGTCTTGAAATTCTAAATGCTTTCCAAGATTTAAAAAGGTTGTTGGGTGATTGTTTTGTAGCTTTTTTATTGTTTTTTTTTCTTTGCAGGCCTAATCTGAGTCTGGCATTGATTCTTTATTTGCCATACCTTTTTTGTATGGCATGATATGTTTTACATTTCAAGCTGAATCCTTGGTCTTCATGCTGGGCAATATAAGCCTGAGTCAGGGAAGTGTTATTCTCAGTCAGTGTTTACCTCTACTGCTTTTAATTATCTCTTACTGCAAGGTAAACTAACACAATGTAGTCATGGGACTATGTTGCGGCCATGACGAGGAGCTGCTCATTGTGCACAGTGGTCTGGCCACATAAATATAGGATTAGCTTTGCTGTTTATCTCACACTGTCCTTAGTTATTAAAATGTTTGCCTGGAGTAAGGTGTGTCTCAGTTCATTATATACTTTGGTTATAAGAATAATTGCTGTAAAGTGATTTTGGTTTGAAACCTGTATATTAACTTTTGCGTAATATTGCACAAGGAGACAAGTTAACAAGTTATGTGCAAGCTTCATTCAGTAGTCTTAGATATGAATCTTTCAGTCACTACCTGCAATCAATGTGACTTTGAGAAAGTCACTTAAGCAGGTATTGCTCCTTCTTTGCTCTTGTAAACAGGCAGTTGTACACAGTACATAAATTCACAAAAAATAAACTGCAGACATAGATGACTATAAAGACAAAACATGGAACAATATGCTTTTCTGTGTTCTTCATTCAAAAGTAAAAAAATAACTTATTTTTCTCACAGAAAAACAAAATGTTAATGCCATTTTAAATTTGTTTATCTCATCAGTAAGAAAATATAATTCCAAAAGTAAAGAAATAAATGCATTCCATATGCTGCATTATATTTAGATGTGAGGTTTACAGTGGGACTGTTTATTTTATTTCATTAATATTTATTTTTCAGTTATTTTCTTTTGTTTTAGTTTTGTGAGTTTTTTTTTCTTCTGGTGGTTTGGTCTCATGCAAGCAGCTGTGCATTCCAAGAAGTCTAGGATATAAACTTCTAATGCTTTAGTCTTCCTGAATCAAATTTTACACAACATTTTGAAGAAATCAATCTTTCTTACTGGCATTATTTTCATCCAAGACTGTGACACAATATACAGTTGAGCAATGTATTACTGTGACTCATGAAATATTATGCAATTTATTTGCACTAATTACTTTAGTCTCCTGTACAGAAGGCGGTCACTGCTTTTACGTATCAGGCTGTACTAAGGTACTTAGCTTGATCAATTACAGAGAAAGCATCTCATTCTGTGAGGGAACACAGGGAAGCCACAATGCATAGCTTTTCACTTACAGCCTTCTGCATCCTGATGGTTTCTTGGCAGGTTGTAGAGCTCTGTCGTAAGTATTAAGTTTTTTCACTACTTCTTTTTGTACACTTAAGGCTGGGATTTCAACATTGCTTTTATTACTGCATTGCTTCGCACTTCACTGTTGATTACTGTATAGAGGGGCAGCTCTCTAAACCAGTAATGATGCTCCGTTTTAATGATTATAAGGGGCGTAGTTAAAGAGATTACTACAAGCTAGGAAAGTACAGTTGTGTAAGAGCACTTACCATAAGAGTAGATGTTCAAATGATCATTGCTGCTGTAGCCTAAGCTATATGGATTATATACTATACGGGATATAACCCATAATGTTTAGGTACTGCAGCAGTGATCAATATGAAGAACATCTACAACAGACAATTTCTGTCCTTTATTATGTAAATATCAACTGTTCATCATTTTCATTGTTTAACATAGTTACAAATTATTTGTTGCCTTATTACTGAAAAACTTTTTCTGAACTGTTCTGTCTTGAAAGTGACCATATTCCAAAGCCTGAGGGGTGGATACTCCTATTTCATGGACAGGGCTGGTGTTTTGTTTTTCTTCTTTTTTTCTTTTTTACTTTAATGTTATGATTTTCTTGATGCTACAGACTGTATATTATTTTTGCATATTACATATTATTGATATATTATTTTCCATAAACATGACTGTACATAAAGATTATGCCTTAAACTGTAAACCTCAAACAGTACCATAAGTTACAAAAAAAATAATCAGAACTGTTTAACTCATCAAAAGTATCTGTTCTGAAGCAGTCCCAGATTTTCAATATTTATTTCACATTCAGCATGCGTTTCATTCCTGGGCTTGTGATATTGAAAGTGGAGGTTTTCCTCAGAAATTCTTGATGTGAAGAAAAATCTGCCCAATTCATTAGTTCTTCTAGACCCAAAGGCAGTACAAAATATGGATCTATCACCCTTACTATAGGCATATGGATTTCAACTCCTGATTATTCATACAGTCTGTTTTTCTTTGTTTGCTATTGTTCCTTTGACTTACAGATGTTAGGAAATCTGTGATGCAACCCAAGAGCAAACAACCTTCATTTCCCAACAGCACTCTCACATGAACATACATCTCATCTGCTGCTTTTTAGCATAGTGCTATGATTTTGGTCCATTGATATAGGCTTGCTCCTCCTAGATTTACTGATGTTTCTTATAAAAGTTAGTTGTGCTTATGGGAAAATACCCTTCTTAATAAATAACTAAAAATAATAAGTAAACTAAGCCCAATGATTCCCTGTCACTAATTATATAGGATCTACCACATGAATACATTCTGTTCTAAAAAATAAAAATGTGTTCCTCTTTCTGACCCTCTACTATGATTTTTGAAGGCCAATGTTATGATTTTAATGCTGTGAGGCTGACAGGTATGCACATATACCAGGGGAGAGGAAACCAATTGTGTTTATGGATAATACAAGATGGGCTCCTCCCTTCTCTTTCCACCATTGTTTTCCTCTTTGTATGTACCATAAGGTTGCATTTGTACACATAATGCAAACTTGTAGATTTGGTGGACTTAAGATATGGTGATGCCAAGCACCTTCTGCTCAGAAAAAAAATTATGAAGCACTTATTGGCAGCAGAACAGCCTTCTACCCAGTAACATAGAGATAAAACAAGGCCTTTGATTACACAGGGGGCTACTGCACAGTAGTCAGCTCAGCTAAGGGTACAACAGGATCGGCCTTCATTATTCAGTTTAGACTAGTGTTGTTTGCATCACAAGAAGTAAAACATCCATCATTAAATGGTATGACTGGGGCCTCATGATGCCAGATTGACGGTTATATAAGATCATTATCTTAACGTAAAATCTGCTTCATATGAGCTAGAAATTTTATATTTTTATTCAGATCCCAGCTGTATGAATTACCTGACACATACATGCTAAAAACTCCATTGTCAACACAACATACACGTTTGAAACAAGGCAATAAAAAACAAACCTTGTTGCAACACTATTAAAGACTCCTATAAAAACAATGTGTGTGTGTGGGGGGGGGGGTTGAACCCCATACTCTTAATACTTATATGTACTAACACTGAGATTGCTGTAACTCAAACCAATGGGAATTATCCAAGATAGCATGACATCAGAAGAAGTATATAAGAAAGCTACTTGCATATCAGTGTTAGTTTGCACTGAAGATCTGCCTTGCTTCCTCCTGTCTGCCGTAAGCCAGGTTAACCTTACAGAAATAAAAAAAAATACATGAAGAGAGGGTTGCAAACTTTGGAACAAGTCTTATACTAGCAAATGCCAATGACAGAGGAAAGCATTATACTAATTATGGAATAAACACCAGGATATCCTATTCCATTCTAAATTAAAGTTCATCTCATTCCCTACTGACCAGCCTACTACTCACACCATGGAGCTTGCTCTAGTCTATATATGTATATCCATACAGTGAATGGCATGATAGCAACAGCATTATATCTCTCCCAGTCTGTCTATCATACGACTTGGAAACTACCTTGAATATTACAACATAAGTGGAACATGACAGTGAAAAGCCAAATTATGGGAAATTCTGTGTAGTCTTTCTTCATTCCTAGTATTGTCATAACCATCAAGCACCTGTTCTCTACTGATTCATCCCCCCAAGTTCTCAGCATTTCAAAGAAACTTCACACATGTGGTAACAGTCATGAATCCTGACTGCAGAATCAGATTTTTTTTGTTTTTGTTTTGTTTTCCATCTGCCCTCTCCAGTTTTGGCCTGCTGATTTAGTGCAATGTCTGCTATACTAGGTTCTTATGTGAGTTCATGTTTCTGTAGACTTGTTATGCCTAACTAGACAGCGACAGGGCTCCTTCTCCTACCTTCTTGCATGGCATTAACTTCAACAGATGGATACATACCAACTCCTCACTACCCAGATAAATGTTAGGTGCTCAGACCCACCCATCCCTGACATGATTCTTCCACTACTCAGACTTTCAACTGAGCCAAGATCAACTGGGCTGCAATTAGGGATTTATCCCTCTATGCCAAAGAGCAGCTAACTAGCATGTGTTATGGGTGTTACCAGCTTCACTATCTCTGTGTTTGGATGCTGTGGAGGAGAACAACGGTTAGTGGGAAGGTAAACATATATGTTAAAAAGAATTCCAAAGGTTTTAAAAATGAAAGACAATACTTTCATTAAACAAACGAAGAAATTATGGATTTATTAGATAACTAAAATATGCTTTTGGTCAATTTCACAGTCATTTTCTAGGACTCTTAGGAGTAATGACCAATAACAAGAACAACCAATATAGGTGGACTGGGGATTAATACCAAAGTCTTTCAAAAAAGAAAATAAGAAATAGTATAAATTTCTATGTACAAGGACCATATGCAAGGGCTTAATATTTGAGGATGAAGACAAGCCAAAATATACAGAATATTTAAAGATTTTAAAAGTAAAACCATAATAACATGCATTTGTGAATGTTGAATGCTTTATTGCACTAATCTAACAATAGTAATACATTCCTGGACACCCCCCTGATTTAGGCACATAACTCCATATGTAATTGGAGCTGTGACTGCATGCAGACAGTGGTCTAGAATCTACTAGTGATCACACAGCAGAAAGCTAACTAGAAATAAAGCATCATAAACATCAGGAAGCGTAATGTTTACTTCTCGCATGAAATGATGAAATGGAGTGTTGTCATAAAGTAACAGACAGTGATCTCTGTCCTACTTAACCCTGCATGTATTGTGCAGCCAAGTAAGGATAACCTAAGATCATATTAGAGAGCATGCATACTCCCCTGCTCTCAGCATTGCTAATGCTCAGTCCCAGTGCCACCGTTTTTTTGAGGATTTGCACCTCAGGACTGAAAACCACAAAAGAAAAATAATGTTAAAAAAAAACATACACTAAGATAAAGTAACAATCACTAGGCTGATAGTCTGCAGTGTGAGCCATCATCAGGCTTCCAGTCAGCAGTGCACTGGCCAGCCACAACCTTCTCTTCCCCCAACAAACAGGCACTTCAGGCGTGTCATCTCCCTCCCAGACAATGCAATACTTTTTCTGCCTTCTGTTTGCTTTTGAGTCAGTGCTAATAGACACAAACATCTATCATGTTCCAGTTGACTGAGCCCTAAATGATATTTCATGTAAGAGTATATTCAGTATTAGAAATCAGAAAAGGAAATAACTGCCACATTCATAAACTACACATACCTTTTGTGATTTTCTATAATTTAGTATCTTAGTTACTTATTTTCTGAATGTTCTTCCTGTGGACCTATTTTGTAAATAAAATATTAAAAAGATTTACATTCTACTCAGAAGACATACTTGCTGAGATTAAAATTGTCATTTCTATATTAAGATAATTTTACCTACACTGCAAAATTTTAGTTATTTTCATTTCTATAGTAACAAAACCTCCTTTTTGCCTTCACTGAAAAATTACAACTAGTACCTTTCTGACACAGACTAGTGAAATTGTTAAAAAGCTGAGATCAAAATACTGAACACTATGAAAGTTATAAAATGGACATTCTCCAAATGATGCACAGGTTCATTACTTTGTTAGTTTTACATATATCTGTCTCCATATGCTTATGTCCCATCTCATGAACAGCACTGCTGTTATTCCCTAATCCCACTCCAAAGGGTATTATTTACAATAACTGTCTGCAATTAACTTTTAGATCATAGCTGTACTAACATCTGTGGCAAATTATAATAGGAGTGAAACTGGTGGCTGCCCAGAGCCTACAGCTTCTGGGGGCCCATGGCTAGGCTACACAAGCAGTTCAACCCAGCTGTGACCCTGTGTATCATGGATGTTTATTAGGAGGGGATATGCTAATTAGAAAGCTTCTAGAAGTCATGTGGGCATATGTTGGTTTAGGCATTACTATCTGCCTCTGTCTACCAGAGACACGGGGCCAGACCCGAAGTGAATTTCCAATTGCCCATCCATTGGTCAAGGTTACACTTAAATAGGGTTATGGATAGACGCTGCTTCATGTGGATGGGGAACCTGTTCCAGAGTATGAAGATCCTCTAAGACACATATCTGCCTCACCAACATGTCTTATTTATGTCACATACCAAATTTAAATCCTTGGATCTAGTGGTTCTGATGCTGTTCATTTTGTGGATGTGCAAATGTTCCTTCAGAGCTGGATCCAAGGCTGGCTTGAATGTCAGGCATAGATCACCTCCGAGTAACATGTTGGAGACAGAGTATTGAAACAGGGTTTTAAGACAATCCACATAGGACAATGTACTTAAACCCTAGATTCTCCTGGTAAGGAGCCTTTGTGGGTGTTTCAGCTGTTCCATATGTTTGTCAGGTACATGCTGAAGGGGTCATTATACTCAATTATGGTCAGATAAGGGTCAAATAAAGTAGCACTATGACTTCCATGAACCGGGATGCCATGCTTTTACTTATAAGTTGGACAACATATAATGATTTTCTTACTACCTTGACCACATGTTTGTCAAAGACCAGATTACTGTTGACATATGTTACTGGTTCAACACTTAGGGTTGTCTTATCAGTGGAGTAATTAAACTGGATGACAGGAAGCAGCTCATTTTTAGCTTACAGCCTTAATCCCCTGCACTGCCAGGTATTTTTGCACTTCTTTATATTCTAATAAATCACTGAAGATTAAAAGTCATTGAGATTTACAATCAGTCAATAATGCCAGTCATTAGAGTTATGTGCAGTATTAATGCACTGATTCCTGTAGTTAAAAGGACAGGGTTTTAATTTTTTCACCTCCATTTACTGTGTGAATTCAGCAAGATATAAAAGATGGTCACATCTATGTGTATCTGTGTAAATAACTGATTCCTGCATCTTACAATTCTAGTTGTAACTTATGAATTAATGGACTGGGTTAACCCTGCTTTTTCCTGTGTCAAGGGTGTGGAATTTGAATCATTATCCTCCCTTTCTAGTTTAGGGTGGCAGTTGGTACAGAACGCCAAGGCTGTGAGTTGGAGTACCTGGGAAACAGGCTTTGATTTCCTTAGCCCTCCTTTGCCTAGTGTAACCTTGGTAAGTCATTTAACTAGACAATGCATTGAGACAACTGGAAATTTGGGCTGGGCTCCTTAATGGTCCTCTGGACTGCAAACCTATGAAACAGAGTATTATATTGTAAATGAAGGAAACAGATTGTAGTAAGGAGGAGCATTATCACATTAAACATGTTCTTTGGGTATGATCCTTGGATTCCTTGTATTGTTGTTAGTGAGGTTATTATATAGCTTTGAACAAATCTGACAGCATGAAGTCTATGCATTTATTAACTATGAATTCATTTTACTTTAGCTTGTTTTTTTGAGGTACACAGGTGTGAAATGCATTTTGTGCTACAAACGTTTGTCTAGCACTTATGAACTGTTCAAGAGCTACTTTCTGTAGCACAGGGTTTGATTCCCTTAGCCTCCATTTATCTTCTGTATGACCCTGACCAAGTTACTTCATCAGCCAGTACTACTGGGCTACGCCTGAAAAGTGACACTTGTGTCCAGTGGGCTGCCCCAAGCTGTTATTACATTTATTACACATGTGTCTTTTAAATTCCTATACCCTTCGCCAATAGTTAGTGCTTCACTATATACTATTTGATTATAAATCCTAGCATATCTCTTGTAGTTTAATAGGTTGCCAAATGCATTCTCACTAAATGTGAGCTTTAAAGAAAGACAAGTATATGGTTTCTCATGCTAAGTCTGTTTCCAATGTGAGTGGTTTGTTTAAAAAATGGCTGTCAGTGTTTTTGCTGTAAAATTTGAAATAAAAGTTTTAAATGAAATTCAAATCTCTATTATAACTGATAATTATAAAAGTAAATAAGAAAATAATATTTTCAGTAGTAACTCAAGTGGTATTTATACTGACTAGAAGAAATTTGGCTAGGACATCTTAATATGTCTACTGAAGTTTGGTTTAACTAACATTAATAAATATGGCTTGACTAATAAAGACGCAAACTTTTGCAATCAACAGAAAACAAAACAGAGATAAGTAAAAGCTTGGAAAAATGGAAAATGTCACAGATATTGTGATATTCTATTTAAAAGCATGATATGCTTTGGACAATGGCAGATAGAATGAAGAGAAAAAAGAAGACACATTGGAGTAGGGCATATTTTTATGGTTCTTAAAAGAGGTAAAGCAGCCACAGAAGAATAACAAATTTCCATTTTGGACTTAGAGTAGTACATAAACAGGAAATATGTAGAAAAACAGAGAAAATACAGAGATAAACAAGAAAATGTGCAGCTATCTTTATGGAACAGGCAGAGGTTGATTACAAATTATATTCATTCAAGAGATTTTTAAGCTATTGTCAGCAGATTGTGAAATGCTGAAGAGATGTCATAGCTTCTGTTTAGTATGCCATGCTGTTATGAATAAAAGCTACCTGTTTGATGAAACTGGCAGTATATTTGACCCTTGTGGAACTATCAGCAGATATTACTGGTAACCCTAGCAAACAATGGTGCATGCTCTGACACGGTGCCTGAATCATAATTTTCTCATTGAATGAAAACAGAAAGAACTGCCTTCACATTTATGAAACCTTGCACCACTCCATGGAAATCCACAAACTCAAGATTAAATAATCACTAAAAAGCGAAAAAAGCCATGTTCCCTCAAAATGTTTTTGTTTTGCCAGACTTAGTCTATTCAGACCAGGAAAAAAATTATTTCTTTAGCAATGATGATCTTTACACACACCCAGAGCCTTTCGACTTTTCAAAACCCATTGGTTGGCTTGCTTAGAGACACAGGTTTATGTGATTTCATGTGGCAAACAAATTAGGTAAGGAAACTGATGAAATTCAGGTAAATATGCTTCTTTATTCTATGGGGCATGAAGTGGAAGCCAGATACATTCACTGAGGAACAGAGTGTTACATATGAGTTAGTAAACTCAATTAATATTTTGGGCTAAAAAGAAAAATAATATACAAAAAGGAATGCTTTCAGAGATGTGTACAAGCAAAGGGTGAATATACAGAAGTTTTTTTGACGTGACTATACAAACTGAGAAAAAATTGTGGGTTTAATGGCACAAAAGATGAGCAAATAAGAGGCTAAGTTGTGATTGGGCTGTTTGACATAGCAGTGTCTCAAAGGTTACACTTTAGCATTACTCTAACTTTACAGAAAACAATACAAATCACTGGAAAGGATGAATTAGTAAAAAGACAAAATTCTAGTTTGAATATGGCTGATGATTTTTGTGAGGTAAAACAAAAAGTAAATGGCAAGTTTCATGACAGGCACAAGTGTGGTCAAATTAAATGAATGCACATGAAACACAGTAATTATAAGTATGCATGAGGTGTGACCATTACCACAATGAGTCAGGTCAGTGTCCCACACATGCCAGAAGGTGTAGCGGATGTAAAAAACTATGCCAATTTGATGTTTTTTTGGCACAGTTAGTGAACATGAAACTAAAAATAATGTGATACAAGCAGTTTTCCTGAGTTCAGTCATTATAGCATATGATTTAGAAGCAGTCTGGCAAATTAAAATTATTATTCATGGAATACAAGTGAGCTTTAATACTGATACAGGGGCCAATTTTAATGTGATATCTTGTGTTGTATACTGAAGCTTCTCAAAGTACCTACAGCTGCATGAAGCAGAGAGTAAAATTTATAGTCCAGCAGGCAAATTCAAATACTTTGGAGGATTTCTAGCCTTGTCTGAGTAGAAGGAGCACACATCTGAGATATGGGTTTATGTGCCAAAAGGTTTGTTCATAAATAATCTGTTCAGCAGAACTGTGGCATACAGTTTGGGCTTAATTGCTAAAATTGATGAAGTGAATATAAATATATTTAATAAAGCTGGCCTGGTTAATTTTGAAGCAGTAAAGATTAAGGTAAAATGAATGTTGTTCCTTATGCCTAGGCTATACCCAAGGCAGAGCTTAACTGAATGCAATGACTTAACATTATCATAAGTTTAAGTGAACTGACTGAGTAGTGTGTTTCTATAATCACAGTAATTAAAAGGAATGGATAAGTTTAAATATGTGCTAATTAAAAAAAAAAACTCAGTGATGCAGTTGTGTAAGACAAGTTAATTCCATCTACTGTAGAACACATAGCACCCAAGATTGCTAATGTTACAGTGTTTTCTATAGTAGATGCATCCACTGGGGTCTGGCAAATACCTTTAGAGAAACAAAGACAAAAGCTAACAGCCTTCATTGCCCCTATTGGAAGGTTCTGTTTTAAATGACTGGCATTTGGCATAACTGATGAAGGGTGTTACCCGAAAGCTTTATTCCATTTTATGTGAATAAATTGAGCGTTTTTTCATCTGTTTGTTGTTTTATTTGGCATAACCTCAACATCCGAAGCCTTTCAGCACAAGATGACTAATTTACTCCATGATCTGGATGGCATTGATGTAGTTAATTTTATAGTCCTGCACAGAAACTCAAGTATGTTGGGAGATTTCTAGCCACGTCCAAGTGGAAGGGGCACAAATCTGAGATTTGGGTTTATGCATCAGATGAGTTTATGCTTGGAAGACAAATTCAAACTGACATGCCAAAGCTTCAGTCTAAATTTTTTCTGTTGAAGCATATACTCAAGCCAACCTGCTATTTTAAAAGAAGGAAATGATGTAATATCATTAATATGCAATAGACTGCCTTATTGGTATAAACCTGCCATTTTAAAAGAAGGAAATGATGTAATATCAGTTATAAGGATCTGAGGAAGGGTCGTGGTGGTGACCTGAAAGCGCTTATCCTATGTTCTTCCTTTTTATTGTTTTATTGCTATTTTAATAAATTTATGGATTATTTAGTACCATTTAGTGCTTGGCTCAAGTATATACTTCAATACAAAAAATATATTGCGTATAGCATGTCTGAGTGATATGGAGATACGGAGCTACTAAGCTGTGCTCTAGAAAGTTAAAAGTGTGATAGTACGCCTTTGCTGTTCATCGCTTATCGTCAGCTGCTTGCAGTTTGAGCGTATATACCAAGAACTGTGTAGCTGCTTGTGATTTGAACGTATTTTGAACAGCACATTGGATTCGTTGATTGATCCTGGCCATGTTTATTGTGCTGTTTGTTGGCGTTTTAATAATTTGGATTTTATACAGCACACTCCTGTCGTATTCCGGTGTTGTATTGATTGGACTTAATATATATATTATATATGTTGTTGTCTTTCGGCTTTTCCCGGTTAGGGGTCGCCACAGTGGAACTCTGGTCCGCTAATGATTGGCAGTAGATTTTCACAGTGCCGAGTTGCCAGCTCGATGCCCAACCTTCAACGAAGGCACGCCCATTCACGCATGTCTTTCAGAACGCCACTCAACCTGCAGGGAGGACATGCAGACTCCACACAGAAGGCACTCCCCGCACACTAGCTGATAATCGAACGGGAGAACTTCTTGCTGTGAGGCAACAATGCTACTGCTGCACCACCGCAGAATATATATATATATATATATATATATATATATATATATATATATATATATATATATATATATATATCTATATATGCATAATGACACCTTATTGGAATGTCGTCACTTGAAACCCTGATTGCCAGCACACTGAAAAAAGACAAAAAAATTCTGGATTAGGATGAATCTCGAACATCACTCTTCATCTTTAAACTTCCTCCCATACCCTGCATACTGCTGAACTTATATATACTTACTCTGAGCTCACTATATGTCTGAGAAAATGGAATACTGCAAGAAATGTCTATCTCGTACTTAATATATGTAGGTCTGCTTTTTTTGACCATTCAGTCTCCGTTTTTCAGGACTCACTCTAGGGGGTCCTGATGTTTCAAATGGTTACCATGTATAATATATATTTGTGTGTGTGTTAGTGTTCTTTATTTGGGCAATTATCTTGTAGTTTATTATTTTCTGTTCATTCTGTGGGGACTTTTTTCCCCTCGGGTCTCCTTTGCAAATGGACTTTGTAAAGTAGACCAACCAAATTAACAAAAGATAAACAAATAAAACAGGTGTCTACTGTAATGAAGTATAACATTCTGGGCAGATATACTACTACACTAATGAAATGACCAACCTATATCATCAACCTTAGTACATTCTTTCTATAAGCATATTTCACACCAAAAGCCTAGTGATGTACTGATGTTAGCAATAGATTTGATTTCAGATCATTTGTAAAACAGCCTAACATGAGTCCTGTTCTAATCAGGACATGCACTGTTTAATGTATGTCTGCTTTTTCTTTTGTGTTTTCCAGCTATTCCTGCTGACCAGCAGCCACTAGTTGACGATCTTCTGAGATTAATGGTCAATTCAATAGACAAGCAGTTTTCACCAAATCCAAGTATCCTGATTGGCCTTCGTCTGGCACAGAATCACAGTCTTGCTAAGGAAAAGCAACTCCTACAGGCACTGAAGGATGATGCAGTCAAACGAGTGGAAAATGGTAATGTCACTTTTGAATGATTAGTTTCAAACAACTCTAAAACAGAGGGTGTTACACATGTAAAACTAGATGCATGTTTATTAACTTCCATATATATCTATTTTTTCCAAATAAAATGTCATGCCTGTCTGTATTTTTGATTTTTTATATAACTGATTTGTGACAAAATAATTTAAACAATGTGTATTTCATACCAAGATTCAGGAGCACTTTAACCTGTTGTGATATGCAATTAATGTGTTTAGGTCACATGAAGCATTTGTAATGCTGTAATTAAATCAAAAGGTGCTTCAACAAAGTATTAGTTTAAGGGTGTGCACACTTATGCAACCAGCTTACTGTACGTTTACTATTTTTTATAGTTTTCCCCTAACAAATTTGTTTTTCAATTGAATTGTAAAGGTTATAGGTCACATTAAAGGTGGGAAAAGTTTTGAAATGATTTATTGTGGTCTCATTTTATTTATATCACAAAAACCTGCCATTTTAACAGGGCTGTGTACAGTTTCTTTATCGACTGCATGTTCCCACGCTTATGCAGTACATCAGTGCTGTGTAAAGGAAGCAACGGAGAAAGGAAGATCTCTATTGCTTCTTTGTTTCTTTGTTTTTAATTAAAACATTGAAATCTGGAGATTTCAAATGAATGGAAGAGACAGGAGAGAGAAAAATATAAGGATAATCAGGTATGTTCTTCTAGTTTTGTATAACGTATCTGAGTATCCTTGTTATTTGTGTCTGTCTCATCTCTCTTGTTCAAGTCTCCATATTTTGTAAGACTCTTAAAAAAAATATGAAAGAAAAGGAAAATTTTAATAGCATATATTAATTGAAGAGAGTCCGGGTGACTGGACATTTTTCCATTGGGATATATTCGATTTACAATGGGCACGCTGGTTGGGCTGGTTGGGCTGACTAATCAACGTGCTCATTTTGGAATGTTAATGGCCAGTCATTGTATAATACCAATTAAGAACATTTTGGGATACTAGAAACTGCTGTTTGCTGATTTCTTATCTACTTTCAGTCATTTTATATTTGTTATACTCCATCTAAACATCTAATTTAAGAAAAATACACTATCGTTATGCTAAAAAAAAAATCCCTTCATCCTTGCACAAAGTTCTTTACACTTATCTTTCAATAATTTTCATTTTACTCATATTTCTACAGTACAAGGCTGAATCTACAAGTCTCATACCAGCCTAAAAACCTGAAATTTGATTGCAGCTTTCAAGGACATATTTCCAGGAGGCAAGCTCACATACACCAGTCTGCTACTGCATGACAGTGTCATAGTCCCTCAGAAATACACATTATAACTCTGATGCCATATGAAATTGAGAGTGAAGGATAAAACAACATCAAAAGATACACTTAGTGTTTCACTTTCAAAGCAAGTCTGATATTTTTGGACTGAAAGAATATGCATCATGACCCTCTCACTCACTAATGGCCGGTTGTAAAGAATTCTCTTGCCTTGGCCCTACAATCATTAACAGCATTTATCCAGAAATTCTATGCCTTCTTTTGCTGTCCTTATTTCTAAGCATTCTTAAAATCTATTAGATCTCTGTTACTTTCTGCAGGAATGTGTATGCAGGAATAGGAGTATCTGATCCATTCATTCTGGTATACAGGAAAAATGAACATTTTATGCTACTCTTAAGCACTTTCTTATTTTCTCCATGTCATTGTATGTTGATGTCATTTCATGTACAGTGACTACCAGAAAACCAGTAAAAAAGTATTTGTATTTTACTCACTAGGATGTTTCTGGACAATGACCAAAGTAGTCCAGTCCACCTTCTGCCTCAAAAAAAAAAATTTTTTTTCCATATCTCACACAAAATCACAAAATGTTATACTAAAACAAAAGTAATTTTACATTTTGAAGAAGAAATCAGATTTCAGGTAAGGCATAAGGTGTTTTTGAAAACGCTGCTGAAATGTCAACAGCCTAGATATGACTTCCACCTCTATGCACAATAGTGTCTATTTTTATTTTATTTATTTTTTTATTCCAGCAAGCTAATACTGACATTTTAAGATTGTGTTGTGACAGATTGTGGTAATTTTTTTTTAATTCTGAGATGTGATTTTTCCACATCAGCAGAACACTTATGAAATCACTGGTAGATGCTTAGAACCTGCTCATATCTTCTGTGGATTTGTTTTCAAGTTATTCTTTATTTGGATTTTTCACAGGACTTGAGTTTACATCAGGACAGGTTGCCCTTTATGTCATGGCAATATCAGCTTGCTGTGAAAACCCAGCCAAAGTTTTAAAGGTGAAAAATATAGACCTGGTAAAGATTTTGTCTCAGAAGATGGAAGATGAGATGGAAGAAATGGGTGAGTGGAGAAGGGAATGCAATTAATATTTCTTAAGATCTAATTTGTGTAAGCAGTAGGGAAAAAGCAGTTACAGTAAGTGTCTTTCATTCAACTACCGTTCTAATGGTGATAGCAACTGTATTTCTATTAAAGTAACAGCTGGGTGTTTTTAATGTTTTCTACTGGTATTTGAACTTCTGTCCATATGTAACAACTGGTTTACTATCAAAATCTCAGTGAAAGTGCAAGCGTTCATATGTATGACCCAAAATGTACGAGCATCCAATAACCGATCATGCATATAACCAAAAGAGGTATTTAAGGACGGTTGACAATTCAGGAATGTCAACTATGCAGAAAATACCTATACTTCCAGTTTTGTGCTACAAACCTCCTCCAAGATCACACTATAGTGAGGGAAAGGGTACATTTCCAAATCCCCTCCATAGTGCAATCTCCACTCAGAACAACGATTTTACAACAGCAACTGATACTGTGCATTTGCTGTTGTGAATTCAACACTTTTTTTTTTTTTGCTAAAACAAGAACCTTGTAAACTGCTTTTTGCACATTTTGCATCTCACAGATGACCAACGACATTTTGATGGTAATCTGTACAGCTTAACAGTTTACAATGTTTCCATCACAAAATGTGTTTTCTATTTCTGCTTTAGCATTTTGAGGTAATAGGTAAATTCCTTTTCTTATATGCTTGCCATCTTTTGTCAGAGTCTATGTTTGAATCCCTGCAGTTCATTTTGACTTACAACACTAATGTTGCATATTGTTTCATGGATACCTGATGATAAAATGATGTTAATGTTTGTTGCCCTTACATAGCTGAGCCTAAAAAATCAAATGTGAATGTCAGTAAATGTTATAAAATGTAAATCTGAAACCATAAATGTAAACAGTAAATCATAAAACATTTAATAGCTTGTTCCACTCCTTCTATATCAGAAGTAACGCAATGATGTTTAACTCCTTTACAAGAAGTCTGAGTTGAAAAGAAACCTTTACTCAACTCATAGCACTGTCAACTACATGTGAAATTTTATCACTAATACCAATTGCTCAGCTTCTAGTATGCAAGTAAATGAATGAACACCAGCAAATCGATACCCATAACACTCACTCATGATCCATGTTAACATTTCTTGGAGTCATACCTTTGTCACCTACAGATATAGACTCAGAGTTAAGAGGTTACTTAAATCATATGTAAATGGGATAACAAACTACATTACATTATAAGTTTTGTTAACCACAATATGTACATTCAGTTGCTGGAGAGATAAAGTAGTTTGCAGCAGTAACATGAAATAGCTGTAAACAGAAGGGTGTTAGAAAAGTGTGTCACTCACTGCATATTCTAAAAATGCAAGTATGTGAATTGTATTTTAATAAATGTATTGAAAAAAGTCATGTTTCTGTGGGGAACAGCATTCCTCCAATACCCCCACACCACCACACACCACTAATATAGTGCAATATTTATCAGGATGCACTACACTGGACAATATTTATCAGGATGCACTACACTGGAGTAAAGGGAACTCTCAATTTTGTGTTTGTAGAGGTTGGGGAAATAGCACCAATCACCACACTGCAGAGTATGAAAAATGCAGTCCCTGTACAAAATACCTTATTGCAGTTATTATTCTCATTTCTTATTACTGTTATTCCTTTTATGGGGTACGTATTTTTCATGTTTAATGATTCACTCCTATTAATTTGCATATATCCCTTTCTGAGTATAAATGTAATCTATAAGTTTACATTCTGAAAGTCAAATTTCTGAGCATCAGTTTATCACCGTTTCCTACCATCCAACCACATACTTCCCTCTTTTGGCTTGTTGATGACTACTAAAGTACTTTCTAAACAAATGGATTTTCTGCCTTTTTGACATTTATCAGCACAGGGCAGTGGAATATGCATTTTAATGTATAGCATACTGATTACTGGAATTAGACTGTTACATGTCATGAAAAGAAAAAGAGAAATTCAAGACATTCAGCTATGGAACTGGATTCAAACCTCTCTTCAAATAGCTACCATATAAGTAACTTTGTCTAGGGTCCTGCTTAATGTAAATCATTTATCTGTAACTATGAATATTTATCATCAGTTCAAAGGCCTTTTTATGTAATAGGAGATATGATCAATGCACTGTAATAAATTAATTTGAATGTATATTGGAAAATAACAGTTTATATAGTGTTATTGCATTATTATCTCTCCTCTACCAGCCTTCCATTAAATTTCCTTTCCCTTTTCAAATTCCTTACTTTTCCATTGAATTTAATGAAAAAAATATTTTGAAACAGATATCACTGTAAATTCTGTTCATATGTTTATATCTCTAGAAAGAAACTGTAGTATTCCTTCATCAAGCAGGCATGTAGTAGCCTTCCTTTCAGGCCTTATTTATCTCAATTCCATTGTCTCAACAATCTCAAGGCTGTAACAACATTTATGATCTACCAAATATTTGTACTCTCTTTATCAGCAAATAGTGTTTTATAGAATGTCCATTCCACCCAGAGTGCAGCATTGGCACTGCTCTCTCAATGGCCTTCTGTTTAAAACTCTGCACTGCCAAAAAACAAACAAATATTCCAAAACTGAGGAACCCAGTGAAAATGTTTTTTCATCTCACTCAGAGCATTTTTGGTTATTAGCAAGGTTTTTCACCTGTGCACTACGTGAATGTAACTTGCTTCATGGTCTACTTTTAATATTCCCTTTTAGAAAACAGTCTGCATGCATGTACTTACAGAAACACACCAAAACAATATGATTCAAATAAAACATCAAAAATAATACAAAACATGTCCAAAAGAGGAAAGAAACTTCATCTTTAATATGGTTTAGCACTTCTGTCTAGTAAATAGACTTTGTCTGAACAAATTCATACGAAACATCAATCAGTTATATAATGCTCTAAAATCACATGATGCAACGTGCAAAACATGACTTAAAGCACCTGATCTGTAAGCATTCACTAAAAGCAATGCAGTTTTCTCTGTTGAGATTCCAACTGTAAAAAAACTCCAAACTGAACCCCCAGCTGTAAGTCTAACTCACTTTTTTCCAGCAATGCTCTACAGTCTCCATCTCTTGTAGTTATGGTAACTTCATCTATCTCAAAATGAACTTTCTAAAATTTTAACACAATATACTATTTCTGTACAGGACACTGCCTTTTTTTCTTTGTCTTTATGCTTACTTATCTTCATAGATTCTCTGATTTAGCTTTTTCTCAGTTATAACATAACAGAATGTTTCACTTGAATCGTATGTAGCTAAATTTACCACCCAGCTAGATAGACTTGTGTAATGTTTATTATCACCCACTGTCCTTTTGTAACCTGCTCTTGTGGCATAGGGTACTGTTTGCATAAATCCACAATATTGTAAGAAACCACACAGATATGTGCCATTAGCTTAGCTAGAGGTTCTGTTTACCTCCAGATCTAATTCTAAAAAAGCTTTGATCTTCATTGCTGTTTTCTGCACAGATAATGGCCTTTCCACCCCTCTGTATGTTTTCCAGGTGTAATCTTAATTTGACCGGCCCCCTTTTAAATAACTCACACCAACACTTAAAGACAATTGACAACCTTTATTAATATTACAGAAACATAAACTTTATTCACATAGAAACAAATAACAGGAAAAAACAGCAACTTCACAATTCTCGAATGATCTCAGGGCAACGTGCCTACTCACCCTGACCGAGTCATACATCAGGGCAGCGTACCCACTCAGCCTGTTCCATCATCCATCAGGGCAGTGTACCTAGTCACCCAGCCAAACCTTTAAATGGGCAGTGTACTTGCTCACCCTTTCCAACCAACTATTATCCAATTAAGTTCACTTATTGTCAAGCAGTGTCCAGCAACTCACTTGATCCCCAACTCGAAGCTATGACCACCTTCACATAGAGGGGGAACAGAAGAGGGCAATAATTTCCCTCTTCTCCGCCCACCAGCCTGCACCCAGGCTGTTCCCCCCTTATGCCATCTCATTCACAATACCTTCTAGAAACAACTTCAAGTGAACTTTAAACAAATCCAAACCCACATCATTCAAATGCACCCTGCCTGATTGGAACCAAACTATGTCACCATCTGAAAAGTCCCTATGTTCAAAGGTATACATACCTAAAACCCTTAGTTGCTTAGCAAACCTCTGATTAACAAACCTCCTAACCCACTCAATAGCCTGATAACTAAACACATTCCTCCAAGTCAAACATGGAACTAACTCTGGACCACGCTATACACATACCCAGGTACAACATCTGCAACTTCAACAAGTCCAGTAAAATGATATCTACTAACCGCTTCTTTGAAAGAATTCCTAAGTCATTACCTCCCATTACCACCGCTAATATCTAAGAACATCCTACCCTCAACCTTACCTGCTCAAACTCATGCATCAATCCATACCCTTCTAACCCCATGCCAAGTCACTGTCCAACCTAAGTGAGACAAACCTAAATTTTTTCCATCCGCCCTAACCACGGCCAATTTCTCTACCCAGTGGATATAAAAATGACCTATGATGACAATCTGCTTTCCTAAAAGAAAAGAAAATTAACAACATACTCCAAGCAAAACTTTATCTAATATATGATAGAAATGCATTTGAAGATCATCTCCCCACCCTTTTAATAACGTCAATAGATCTATCATCCCTAGCCAAGTCTGAAGTCCTACCAATGCAAAATAAATGAGATGCAAACCTCTCTGCTGGAAAACTCATACAACGAAAAACCATCCTGATGAGCTGTACAAACCAAGCACTTGTCACTCCCCTCCCATCAGCTGAACAGAAAACTAAGTCATATGGGTCCCCCACCTGGATCCATCTTAATTCCTTGGACACCTCACTGGGCAAAGCCCAACATTCGTATCTGCATTGAGCATGACCACTGAACCTTTACCCAGTTTATCTGTCTCAGTCTTTTGCAACCCAATAATAACCGACCCAGAGCCTATCATTACATCCCTCCAATGTAATGATCCTAACAACTCAGACACTTGGAAAGCACCAAAATATAACCATGCACACAGTGTAAACCACATAACATAATCCAAGGAGTTAGCTTCCAATAACGCTAGACCTTTCCACAAAACTTTCAACAACACCTTTGTCAGGGGTCATCTCATGTCACTACATTTCCCAGCCACTTTCCCCCATCCTTTCAACATATGCCCTACTGTCCATGACTTCATAAAATCATGTAACCCAGATACCTGTGCAAATATACTAATTGCCACCAATTCCACCTTAACCATTTGTAAGGCTTTACTTAAACCCCAAGCTCAAGCTAAATAACAGAGCAGTAATTCTTTAGACCATAGCCCTTCATCTTCTGTCAATTGTAAAACAAACTGATCAAATTCACAAAGGGTCTTACTGTAAGCCTTCCTTGTGGACAAAGCCCAAGAATGACGCACCGACCTCCTGGCTACCTCGACCCAAGGTTCCACACCTCCTCTGGCAAGAGTACCAGCACTTCCTCCACCCCTGGAGCCAACAACCAAAACGTGGAAAACTGAAATTGGGACAAACTATCAGCAATGTCATTCCTCATCCCAGGCACATGCACCCCTGTAAATGAAAAATTTATTAACAGACTCTGTAAAACCAACTTACGTAAAATCAATAATAACAATTCTGACTTAGCCATCTTCTTCTGTAGAACTCGCAACACTGCCATGCTATCAGAATGGAAAATAACCCGCTTCCCATGTAGGTGATCCTTCCAAACTACCAAAGCTGCCCAAATAGGCATCAACTCTAGAAACGAAACATCTCTTTTCAATTCCTCCTTCCACTGCCGAGGCTGTTTTGCTACAAACCACTATCCCCCAAACTAAGTCCTCATGCCAAAGCTCCCTGCTGCATCCGTGAATAACTGAAGTTCCTCCTGTCCTACCCAGTCTGTCTGCCAAAAGGATATCCCATTGAACTGCTCCAAAAAACACAACCACAACAACAAATCCTCCCGAACCAACTTGTTCACCCTAACCCAATGGTGTTTACTCTTGCCCCCTTTTAACAAAAAGGACACTGACCTACAAAAGGTACACCCAGGGTGTACTGCTCAACATGCAAAATTCAAAAACCCTAACTGTCTGAATCCCTAAATTATTCTTAGCCACAACTGACCTTATTGTAGCCTTCAACCTGTCTATCTTATCCATAGGCAAGCAAAACAAACCCTGTTCAGCATTCACCATTAAGCCCAAGAATTCTAACACCCATGATTGACCTCCCAGTTTATGTTGTGCCAAGGGAACCCCTAGTTCCTCACACCAGCTCTTGAATTGCTGCAATCCCTCCTGTGCACTTACTCGTCCTTCACCAAGAAATTGTCCAAATAATGTACTGTCTTCTGTGTACCCACCATCTGCTGCCATACCCACTGTACTACCGAACTAAATTCCTCAAATGTTGCACAAGTAACTGAACAGCCCATTGGCGTAGCTTTGTCAAAATAATATTTGTTGCCCACCACCATACCCAGTAACACCCAATCTTCCTGCCTGATTGGCAGTAAATGAAAGGCAGACTCAATGTCCACCTTTATTAGCCATGGTTCCTTAAACTTTCTAATCACTTTGATGGCATCATCTAAAGATGCATAACTAACCCTGAAATCCTCACCCGCAATGAAGTAGTTAACTGAGCCCCCTTTGAGATACAACAAATGGTGAATCAACCTAAACTCACCGGCCCATTTCTTTGGTACTAAACCCAGTGGTGAAACCTTAAAATTAACAAAAGGCAGAATATCAAACAGACACAATAATGGACCAGCCTGACACTCCTTCTCCACCAATCCCCCCAATATATTCTCCTTGCCCCGCACTGAGTGTGGATTCTTACAAACCATCCCATTTCCAACCACCTTAGATTTTATCAGAAAGCCTCACTGTAACACATCTAATATCTCATCTTTAAGTGCCAGGTCGGGAAAGCCTTGGATCATGCATCATAAAACCTCCATGTTAATGGGGAAAGACAACCCTTCCCCTATTTCCCCTAAAAATTCCAATTCCCCGTGATCCATGAAAATGACCTCTGCCCCTAACTGCCTGAAACCCCTGGACAGAGGGAAAGCCGCCCTCCCCTGATGTAAAGTTTGCATTCATAGCATTGATATTATGGCTCCCACATTGAATGGCCAGGTGATTCCCCCCATGCCAAGAACAAGAGTGCAATAATTTGCACCCTACCCTCGAATAACTCCCACTATTAAAGGACCAGTACACAGCAACTCATTCTCCACACCCCAATTAATCCCCCCATAACTATCCATCATGTTAGATAACCAGATGTCAGGATGACGCACCTCCCATCAAAGACAACAATCCACTGCTTTCCGTTTCTGGAACCTCTGGTCATGCCTTAACCAAGCATTCCCAGGCCATAACCATTGTGCCTCCCAAATCATGAGAAAGTAACCCAAAAGTGGCAAAGCCAAAGACCCATCTTTTCCTAGTTGCACTGCCATGTAGTAAACAAACCCAACTACTCAATTATCCCAAATCCTAAGGCAAATCCTACCTACTCTTTCCCTACCCAAAGCCACCAACAAATCCTTACTATTGGCCGACTCAGCCTCTACCAGTCACTGCACTCCTTCTGTGTCAGTTAACTCAAATACATCTACATATTCCCATTTCCAAATTTTCTTCTTTACTGAAGATGGAATGTGCGGTGTCAGAAAGACAGCCCCGGACACTTGACCCAAGGCCTGTGTGGTCAACCAATCACCCGAGCAAAGGCCAAATTCAGAGCCTAGCTCAGAACCCAATCCCATGCTATCTTCTGACTCTGCACTACACCCCCCAATTGCTTCTCCCTCACTGATCCCCAAAATCACAGTGACCTCTACCGCCGCACACCGTACTGTATTCCATTCTGCACCAAATTCTCTACCCCCAGGCTCCCTCTCCTCCTTGTTTAACCTCACCTCCTCATAGCCTACCTCGCTTGGCAAACTTGTTGATGCAAAATCATTACCTGAACCTCTGTCTGGAGTCCTGCCTGGAACTGATGGGCCAGCTGTATCCACCTCCTTCGCCGTCCTCTGCCTCTTCCCGCAGTCTGTGGCACTTGACATGGAATGCCACCTTTTCTGACAGGGTTCCTGCTCCTACTGTGCAACAGCCTCGGTCATGGACACCTCTTGGAAAACTCTTCAGCCTGTGCCACCTCCACTGCCCATCAGCACTCCCATGCCAATTAAATTCCAAGAGAGAGAGAGAGAGAGAGAGAGAGAGAGAGACAAAAAACCCAGAAAAACATATATTAATAAGTGATGGTAACGACCACCATCCTCTTCTTCCTAACCCTTCAGCAGCACCAGAACTAAGGTTTACCCTACCATATGGCTGGAACCGTGAACACAAGCCCCTTGAATATCCCACCTCGTGCACTACTGTCAGAGTCATCCACCACCAACAACAAGCAGGCCAACCAATGTAACATCCTCATTAATTAATAACAACCTTTTTGGTTTTTATATAAATAATATGATGATGACTCTAGCAGGCCTTGCACCCAAGGCCCGGAACCATGCGGTCACATCACTATCCCCTAAGCCATCTGCTGTAAGATCCCCTGTCATGGAATGACCCCACTCCCCATTGTCAGCGCATAATTCCTTTATAAGTATATATATATATATATATATATATATATATACATGGATCTAGGACTTTTGATTGAAAGATCAAAATCCCAAATCCATTACCACCAAACACACTTTAACGAAAGCACTTTCATCAAAAAAGCGCTTTCGTTAAAGTATGTTAAAAAAAAAACACACACACACACACACACCCCTACTTTAATATTCTCACTCCGAGGTCACACTACAGTGGGCAAAAGGGAATTATCCCTTACCGTACCATAGTATGACCGGAACAACAAGCATACTTACGTGAAAGTGCTGCTTTGGTGAACAGCACTTTCGCGCAAGTATGCTCACCATATTGGGATTCGGTGAAAGATGCAGTCGAGCATCTGTACGGATCCCATATATATATATATATATAAATATATATATATATATATATATATTTTTTTTTTTTTTTTTTTTAAGAATAGGAGCTCTAACCATCACCTCTTCTATCAATCTTCTTCTGTCGACCTCTTAGTGTAAGAAACATAGAGACAGCCATACGAAATGGGGGGACAGATTTTAAATGTTGTTCCTAAAGACTTAGAAAGTTCCTAGCATACCAGACTTTATGTTAACATATCTTTCTTAAGGGTTTCAAGCCAGCAAATCAGGTGTATGCATTATTGGGTGACCTTGGTCCTTCAAATCATCCTAGTGATTAGCCAGAAAACCACCACTTTAGGAGGAACCGACTGAATATGAGGCAACATCTGGACATTCTGTGACAATCCTGTAAAGGAAACAGATACCCAAAAGCTTGCACCACTTCCTTAGCCGAGGACCTATCCATTAATACTATGCAGCTCCATCTTGGCTGCCCCCCAGAGCTCACTAGCTATCCAACAAGCTCTCCCAACCTCGTTAACAGCTGTTGGCTTCGCTGCGCATGTGTGAAGGCCTCATCCATGTGATTGGCCACACTTAGACCGGAAACTGAAGCACCTGGACACCAACCTCCATGGACCCACCCAACTCTACCTGGACATAAATGTGGCCCCATGACCTACAGGGCTGGTTTACATCCACCAACCAACAGAAGCCACAAGGCTATTAGGGAACAACAGGGAAATAACCAGAACACCACTGTTACCACCAATGACCAAATCAAAGCAATGCAACTACCCTAATGAACCAATCCCTCCCAGACCTACAACGAGCCACTAGGCAACCAGGGAATGGAAGAAACTGCCACCACCTCCACACCTGGAGGTAAGCCGTGTACCACCAACATTTATCAGTATGAACCCTTCACTCCTAACACCCACAACCACTCTAGCTTCACTCAAACACCATGCGGTCCGCTCTGGTCACACAGCTATACAACATACCTCCTTGCTCCCAGAACTCTAAACAGCCCCATTTTAAACAAACAACTATTAACAGCACTGAGTGTGAGGGAAAAAAATGCACACACACCTGATCCATCCTGTAAATGTCCTTTGCAACACACCCATTCCAAGGCGTACCTGCCACTGAAGTACCTACAAGGTCATCTGGACGTCGGTTAGCTTCAGCCAAGTCATCAACTCATGCCTAAATGTGACACCACTTCCTCTGTTCCAAATTATATTTGCTAAATGAATCCCTCCCTAACCTACCTCACTTCCTCTAGCCTCTCCAACCACTTAACCCCTTATTAGTCAAAGACCTAGCCCCTGTTAATTGACTTAACCCTCATTCCTCCTAAACTGCACCCCCCCCCCCACTCATACAATAAAGAGAGTCCTGGAAAAATTGGTTTGTCCTAAACCTGTTATTATATTATTACAGAAAATCATGCAATGGTTAGTTATAGACCTGTTATTAACATATGCATGCTGATATATGACTTCAAGTCCCAATCTTAACAGTTCTGTTCAATTTATCAAAAATAATTGTCTTCATTATTTTTTACACAGTAAGAAATCATTCATGCAAGACTATATGAGTTGTGTTTTTTCTTATTCTCCTTTTCTTTAAAGTTAGGTTTAATAAGTATACATTTAGTCTTGAGGAATCTGTCCATATTCAAATGACCTAATGAATAACAGATGTAATGGTACTATAACTTCAAAATAAATTGTTCTCAAGCCATTATTACTAATTCCTTCATCCTCCTCTGCTTTGCTTTGATCCGATTTGTACTGTATTTTTTCATCACAATCTCATTTAATTGTAGCATCTAAAGGTACCTGGATGGTACTAGCACAAATCACTTCCCCTTTTGTGTAGCCAAATTGTTGTGTAATTGTTTTAATGTATATAGAATCCATTGTGTTTGAGAATAAGTTTTATAATCTACACACACTGTATTGATTTGTAAGTATTTAATCCTACTACATCTCATATATATATATATATATATATATATATATATATATATATATATATATACACACACACACACACACACACACACACAGAAGCACACACACACACACACACACACACACACACACACACACACACACACACACACACACACACACACATACACACAAACACATACAAACCACTGTTTCTTATTATGTTCAATATCATTATATCATTTTTTTTCGACATTTTCCTGATCTTGTCTCACATTATGTTTAATTTGACTGTCCAATTTATTTATTTTAGTTTTCAGATAATTCCACCTCATTTCCATTTCTGATATTTGCTATCTCTCATCTTTGTTCTTTTAAAATTTATCTTCCTGAATTTGCATGCCTGGGTCTTGGTGTTAAACATTTATTTTTTTTTTCATTCACCTTCCCATTCAGTACTTGTCACATTCCTTCTTTCATCTTTGTGTGGAATTCATTTCCCAAATAATTTTGCCCAGTGTCTGTTTTGCTTCCATAAGTCTGTTATTAATCTTCTGTGCATTGGTTTAAATGTTAGTTTGGCAGAATTATCAGCAAGTAGTCTAACCATCCAGACCCTCAGTCGCCTACCTAACCCACTTATGTGATCACCCAGGCAGGCACATACTCACACAAGACTCTCTCACACATACACACACACACACACACACACACACACACACACACACACACACACACACACACACACACACACACAAAATGACACCCCCCCCATTTCCATGGCTTCACAGTTTTAAGTTGCATGTGTTATGAGTACTCCATTTACAGTGAATGAGTAACCACCATCAAAATACAGTGTTCACCTAAAGCCAAGTAAAGTGGGCTATTTCAACATATTTGGAGGACAGTGCATGGTTATTTAACAGTAACCACTCCCCTGGGCTGCCACATTAGCATGCAGTTTCACCCATGAGGCCATTCTCCATCCAAGAGCCCCATTGAAGGGAAAACCATAGTGAGAGATTGGTCAAAGAATCAAAAAGGCTTACCATGATGTGAATACATTTTGAAATAAGACCTCTACATCACAGTAAGACTTTCTGAATCCCAGGAAATGTGTCTGGTTTTAGTCTTCAATTACAGTGGTGCTAATTAGATGATTTTTATGCAATCAAAGCAATCGCTTCATTATTCAGACCATTGGTCAATGGGGAGAATTGTCCACTTCTTTTACAGTAAATTAAATATGTCCCTCTTAACAAACCTTGTAAAAGATAATCTGAAGCTCAAACTATGTGACAGTGAAGTGAAGTGGTATGGATATCCCTGCTCTGGTGAAAAGGAAGCATTTCTAGTAAACAGTGAAAACTATAACTTCATATTCTTTAATAAGAAAACAACAGTATTATTAGAAATCATTGTATTAACATTCAACAGTTACTTATAAAAGTAAATAATTAAAATAATAGATCATGGCATTGTACTGTACAGCTGGACAGTTTGGCAGACTGAGCAAAGACGAGGATTTTGCCACATTGAAATGGAGCTGGTAAATGTGTTAGCCCTCCTCCATCATCTCTAGTTCTAAGCACTGACACACCCTATAGAACCTTAAAGCAAGACCCCAAATTAGGCAGTTTCCAATACATTGTTCTTTGCTTCATGGAGTTAAAACTCAAAAAGTCATGTGTATGGAGGTCCAGGCAACTAAGAGCTGTCTTGTTGGTCCCTTCGTTAAACTATTGCTAGATTATTCTGCCGGAGTGATGAGGAAGATGTTCGCCTTGTGCACCTTCCCGGAAGTTAACGCTGCCTTCTTTAAGGTAAGACTGAGCCGAATTCTTCATTTCCCAAATGTCTTAATGGTCAGGTACCTGGAGAGGAACTTGCCATTTGAAGTATCTGATGCAGCCATTAAATTCTTGGAGCCTCTTTACCTAATAGGCAAAGGGAAAGATGGTGAAAATGGCCAAGAAAGTAGATCTTGGGGAGAAGGATAGGGATATCCAAATGCATAGCAAGTTTCTGTTACTAAGTATAATGTCACAGGAATATACTGTGCCTGATTTAAAGAAAGTATAGCAGCAGTGCTAGCTTGACAAAACATTGCTGTGGTGGCATTTCAAGAACAAAATCTGTTATTCAGAAATTGTGCCAAGGCTAATATACTACAACTGAATGATACCCTGGCTAAATTCAAAAGCTCCGTCCATATGTATGTGGAATTCTATACTGCCAGCTCTGGACCCAGATCACATCAAATTAACTAATGCCAGATCTGAGGTAAAAATAGCCTCCCAAATTAAGGATAACCACAAAGCCTTCTTTAACAATGTTGAAAATCTCAAAAATAATACCCAGAACTGCATAGAGCTAATAGTAATGGATATCACATACTTAGACTCAGAGGACATACCCGATCTACTTACAGACAAATTTAGTTGAAACTTCACCCCCTCTCCTCTCCTGTATTCCCAGATCACATGCCTGTGCCTACATCACCCAGAGCAAGCCCTCAAGGCACTATCCAAGGCCAAGAACAATACTTCTTATGAGGCCAGACAACATACCAGGCTGCCTACTGGTTAACCTGAAACAGGATTTGTCCATCCCTGTACAGAGGTTATCAGTATCAGACTACAAACAGGTTTCATGCCAGATGAATGTAGGATAGCAACATGCATCTTCTTGCACATAAATGGGGCATCATTGGACCAGGGTAATTACATAGCCATAAACCTGTCCAAACTCATCTTTAAGACTATGGAAAAGATCACTATAGAATTAATAAATACGGATATAGGTAACTGACAAACTCTTGACCCAAGGCAGTTCAGAATTGTCAAGGGCAGATCCTGCTTACTTAACCTGGCTAACTTCTTCACAGAGGTTACTGATGCACCACAGGGTTCAGTCCTTCGGCCACTCCACTTTGGTATTTATTTCTCCGAGGTTAAAACAAATGTTAAGGGTTTATAGATTACCAAGTTTGCAGATGACTGTAGCCTTATTATCGTCATAAACTCCTCAGTGGACAACAAAATCCTCCAAAAGGGCCCTTCCCAAACAAATAGCCGGTGTCAAAACTATGGACTAAAACAAAATACCAAGAAATGTATAATCATATCCTTTGGCATACATATCTTCTATTGTAGTTTTCACATTGACGACAGACTCTTGAAAGCTGATCCAGTAGTCAGCGATCAGGTAACCTCTGTCAGCAAAGAGCTGTCATTTGATCACCGTGTTTCCACAACTGGAAGGAAGTCTAGGTCCAGGGATGTAATCAGTTCACTGTACATGGCTTGCATCTGACTGATCTTTGAATATTATAATTCATTTGGTATGTATCTGTTCAAACACTTGCTTCAGCTGGAAGAACCACAGCACTTTCTCACTAAAAAAATCAAGGGCCTAAATCTCAAAAACTATGCAGGCCATCTCACAGCCTTGTCCTCTATTTAGTTTCATACTGACTACTAAGAGGTGACCTATGTCTCAAATATATAGCCTCACAAGGCCCTATCCTGTCAGACCTATTACACATTCCCAAGTCCAATGGTAGTGTGAACACTCATTCAAGGGATCTCAGTCTCTTTTGAAACATAAATACCAAATGTTGGAGAGATAGGTATGTATCACAAAGAGTACATTTTCTATGTTTGCATCTTCCACTCCACATAAAGCAAAGTACTTATTTTACACTAGTGATATGCAATTTAGATGAATAGATGGGAAACTGCAAATTCACTCCTGGTTTAGTACCCATGTCTCTTGTGGGTGGGGCAACAAGTAAATGTGCCAACATATACTTTTTAGGCTCATCGTTGGGTTATTCATATGCAAAACATAAGGGCTAAAAATTATCCTGGGAATGTAAAACTAGGCTTCTTAAGATCCTCACAGATCAATACCCTACTAAGTACTTATAAACCTAATAATCTATTAACTGTAAACAACTGCTAAAGCATTTCCTGCATTGTGATACTGACAGGTCCAAAACATGCTACCACTTACCTTCCCTTAACTCACACCAGTCTTTGAAGACCACATTCTAGGATGGTAGGATGGTAGACATCTAGAATATCTTGTCTTGAAACCTAAAACACTTGCTCATTTGTTTACCTTTAATAAACCAGCACAGAATAAGCCTATTTTCCTGGAAGGAGAACACAATAATATTTGAGAATTAAGCTGCTATTAAACGCTGGCAAGGTGAGGAAAGGGGGCTGTGATTCCTATGCTAAAGGTACATCAAGCCTTTGTTGCTGGAAAACAAAATCATCAGAGGTAGAGCGGAATGAGAAAGGTGTTGATATTTGACCTCTTGACAATCTTTGATATTAAACATATATCCTCTCTAGATGGTGTTTAACTATATAATGGCAATGATGTGGGAATGCATCAGCTTAAATGATCAAAACTTATTGTATATACTGTGCAAATTGTTAAATGGGTTCTCCAGCAGCTAACATTTGTGTATAACTGTACCAGTATATACTAATGACAGAAGCCGGGGGGGGGGGGCAGTAGGAACAAGTATACCTATCCCAGACTTGCAGCAGTCCTTCTTGCTAACCACACACACACTGCAATTAGCTGTTATGAAGATTTTATTTCTCATTCTCATCTCTCCTGGCACAAGTATTACATCAAGTAAGCCAAAAAATGGCTTCCAATTTCAACCAAGCAACACTTAAACACTATATATAAATCACAACCCCATCAACTCAGTATAAAGCTGTTCCAAAAATTAGACTCAGGCATAATCAAGCATGCACCATATGTGGCACGGCATGCAGCTGTTTTTAAATTAATTTACTTATTTTTGCACAGTAGGTTATCTCTAAATACGATTTTTTTTTTATAATTTTCTAATCATGTGATTAGTTAATACTGAATTATTATTTATATGATTGCAATTCTGTCACCTGGTTTTATTCATCCGAAGAAGCACTTTTGAGTATGAAATGCTGTGGTATATTGTAAACTCTTTTTCATTTTAATAAAGCTATGTTTTTTTATGGGTTTTTTGAGCCTGTGAACATTTTATTGGAATCTTGCTGATTTAAACTAACTTGGAATTCACCTGCTTGAGCAGATTAACTTTGATTCATTGGAGACTAATAGTACACATCTGGTGACTTTTATTCCCTCTGAAAAGTCTAAGACAAAATTAAACTGGACTTCATATAGAAAGTTATAAGGTCTATGAATTTTCCTAGAAACTACAAGTCAGTCTGCTGTGGCAGTCCAGATGTGGCCTAAATAACATTTTGTTTGCTGTGGCAGTCCATATGTGGCCTAAATAACATTTTGTCTGCCCTCTTTCACATTAGCAGGAAGATTAGACATAGATTGACTCTGTCATTTTCCATGTTTGCTCTGTCCACAGAACTCTTGCCTGAAGGAGGGCTTCACAAAATATACATTCTTAACTAAATAAGATGTTAAGGTAAAACTGTTTGAAAATGGCTGCAACATGTTTTTGCCAAAACACCTGGTGAGTTTGTTCAACATAATGTAGATGTTTACCTCTCATCAAACCTTGACAAAGCTAAAATCACATTTCAACAAGTCAGAAATCCTCCAATTGAATTATCAAGTGGAAATTCTAAAATGTAGGGGACCTCTCCTTACTAAAATGTACTTTGTCTTTGCCTCAAAATAAGCTTGCTATCCTCCTGAATACCACTAAAGAATAATGATAAATGTAAGGCTAACATATCTTTAGCATAGCTCCATTGAACTATCACTTTCAGGTAAAATAACCTTGATTCATATGTGTTTCACTTCAAAGGAAGTTTATTTTTTCCTTTTCCACCATATTCCAGTTTTAGTTAATGATATACTGAATGCCATAATCTGATTACTAATTTCATTTGACCAGAAAAATCACAGCACATCCTGTATACTAAGCTATGATCAATAAATTACAAAGAAGAACGAGTTCTATTATACAAGGATTTTCAGAGTTGTTCTGCCACAGCAAATGTCTTCACATCTCCCTGAATGATTTGATATGGGAAAGCATATGGTAGGGATATGTTCCTCCTTTCTATTTCTTATGCAAGAAGGGGCAATGCTTAAAGCAGCCCCATACTGCTACTGAATGGAAACTGCCCATCTTGTCTGGTTTCAGTTAAGGAAAGATAACTTAGGAAATGCCATCACCCTCGGACCATAGACATTGGTATGACACTGTCCAGACATTAAGGTAGAAGATAAAATGATTAACTGAAAACACTGTGACATTAAAGGCCAATGTGCATAAACTGCATAATTAACACGGTTCCTATTACATTATCGAAGTTTTGCAACTTTGAACACCATATGGTCGAACCCATGTGTTTGAAGTTGTAAAACCTCAAATACTTAAAAAAAAAAAACAAAAAAAGAAAAAACTTACCTGATGGTTGTAAGCAAGGGGGCAAGCCCCCCTGCACGTCTGACGTAGGGGGCTGTTCCCCCCGCACCCCACACTCTTTAAATATGCCAACTCCGAAATTGCACTAGAGTGTAGTAAAGGGAAATCTTCCCTTTCCGCACTGTACTGCATTGTAGTGCAGTCTAGGAAGTTGGTATATTTAAAGAGCAGGGGGTTGGGAGGTGCAGTGGGACTTGCCCCCCCGCTTACAACCGTCAGGTAAGTTTTTTCTTTTCTTTTTATGTTTTCAAAGTTTTACAACTTCGAACATATGGGTTTGACCATATGGCATTCGAAGTTGTAAAACTTCGATAACGTAATAGGAACCCAATTAAAATACCACTCGTAAAGATTTTTTTAATGTTGTATCAAGAAATTTGAATTCAGAAAATGATCAGTGGGTATTTTTTTTTCAACTTGGATTGGCAAAGATCTAAATTAAAATGAACCTGATGTCCCTATTACATTAGTACTGAGCCTGATAAACCAAGATGCGGATGGCTATGTGTTTCCAAGGCATCAGAACTTATCCATTGAACAGCAGTTTTGAAAATGGCACACAATCTAGAATGCATAAATAGTAACAGCTGGTCAAATTTACCATCTTGCATATTAATAATTTTGTTGTTTTCCAGTGATAAAATTATATCTGGAAATTATCAAAGGATTTTAAGATGTAGTTTGGGATATGCATCTGGCGTATTTGTCAGATTCAAAGAGTTATTCTCATGACCAGAGTTAAAAATTGAAATGGCCACACAGCATTGAGTCCAGACTTCCATCATATATTCTGAGCTTCCCTAACAATACTAAGTAATTTTTTTTCTTCCAGATTTTACCAAACACTGTGCCTTGTTAGCTTTTATCATCTGTCTTTTTCATTAAAAAATGTAAGGAACAACAATTGGGGATACTTAACCAATACTCAGCAGCACTGGTCCTCCCATGTTTCATTACTGATGGAATTACTTACTACTAACACTTGACTTGTTCTTATATAGTCGTACCTATCTGACCAGTTATATTGGTTCAGTCATACCAAAAATCTTTACATGGTGTCAGCTGGTATTATTTTATAAGAATCCTTACTAAAGAGTATGTCCCAATGTTGAATTAGTTCATCTGTTCACTGCTGTGATCTTGTAATTTACATTAGGAGAGCTATGAATACTTAAATACAGACTATACAGAGATACTGGACAAATCAGATTTGTTGAATCCTCAGCTCCTGGAATCTTTTTAAATATAGAGTGGCTCTACTGTGAGACTGGAGTTGTGTGGGCCATGTTTCCCCTGAACTTAGTGTTCTCTTTTTCTCTGTTATTGAGCAAGAATACAAGTAATATACAAAACTAAGGGATGGGGGACAAAGTCCCCACATGAACTAATCACTGGATATATTACTGTTACATTTATTTTCTTACTGATGGCTACTGTGGGGTATAGCACAGTGCTGCCCTTCAGCTGAGACATTAAATCAAAGCCAATCTGCTAGCACTGATGTTAGCTCAAGTGAATGTAAATGACCCATGGAATTTATCCAAAAATGAGTAGAGGTTCATTATTATGCAAATATATACAATTTACATATTTACAAAAATTACATTAACTTTACATTTCTCCATTACTAACACAATTTTACATTTGTATAGACCTCAGTCCTTTTCCAAAACCACCACTTGATTTTCCATATTATGTTTGGTAATATTCATTTTCCATTGAACATAATTTCATTCAGTCTTTCATTCTAAATGTATTCATACTATACAAAACACTTTTCTATCCAAATTACTAACATATTCCTGACTATAGTTCCAATAATATCCATATTCGATCATATCAGTATTTATATGTTTATAATCTCAGAAAATACAATTGTGCAAGAATTATATCACTCTCTCCCATAAATTTGTAATCTTTTTACATGTTAAAAATGGTCTGCTTTTCCTAATTCACCATAAAATGACATGTGCTTTCATTAGCTTTTTTATAAGGCATGTTTCCTTTTACTATAACTTATTAATTTGTAACCTCCATAAAAAATCTTGACACGCAACATTTTTATGTACCATTTGTTTCTTTTTTATAGCTTTTACTTTTTCTTCTGTTATATGTGCCTATGGGTCCACACAGTAATTTTTCATCATTATATTTTATACCATATTTCCATTTTCTGCCATCCCTTCATTTCTTAATGTTCACATTTTTTTATTTTTTTCCTGATATAGCCTTATTTCTTCATTTCTCAATTCTCTCTCCCTTTTATTCAATTTTATTAATTTTCATTTCCTTTCATATTTTTCTTAAATATTATTATTATTATTATTATTATTATTATTATTATCAACTTATACCCCTTTCCATGTATCCATTTTAATACCTTATATAGGTTCAATGAACCCCCATATATTGTATATTATCAGGTTTAGGAATCCTAAACCCCCATCATCCTTACCCATATATAATACTCTTCTTTTAACTGGATTTAATCTAGATCCCCATATAAATCTAAATAAGATTTCAAGAAATGTTTACTCCAATTCTCTTGGTATCATCTATACACTAGCTATGTATGATACTTTTCCCATTCATAGTGTATTTATTAGATAGACTTTTTCTTAAAAGATGACCTGTACCTGTTCCATATTACACTATTTATTTATTTATTATTTATTTTACATTTGTTGACCAGTATTAGTCCGACTGGATACATGTCCATTTTCAGCGGAGGCCCGGGGAGAAAAGCTCCACATGGGTACAAAACAAGATTCAATGTTCCCCCATTGTGCATTTAATATTGTATATCCATTAGAATCAATTCCTAATATTGATGTCCTTTTCCTTCCAAACTGTATTCCTTCCAGCTGTTTATCATCTCCAAAACCCATACATTTTTCCTTATTCAATTTTAATCCAACTTCTTGCATTTTTATGCATGTATATAATTGCCTCTTCCATTTTCTCTTTATTTTTAGCCATTAATATTATATACCAGCATAAGATATAATAATAGGATATGAAATACACATTTTCTGTACATATTTACTTTTTTCCATTTCTTCATTAATGTATTTTACTACATAGTTCATGACCATTACAAACAAATACTACTCACTGGGCATCCTTATTTTAAACCTCCATTCATCTCAATTTCTTTACTTAATCAACCATTTACTAGGATTCTGATTTTCATATTTTTATATACTGACTCGCATACTTTTTTGTGTACTAGAATTATATTCTTCCATTTATTCACATAATGTTTCATGATCTATCAAATCAAATGCTTTATTTATATCAGCCGCCATTAATTTCACTTAATTTTGTTCTTTCTTAATATCATCCACCATTTCGCAAATTATCATTAATAATTCTTGGCTTCCCTTTCCTTTGACTCTATAAAGATCTTCTTCCATTAAATAATTTAAAATATATTCTAATCTTTTTGTAATATCTTCATAAATATTTTGTAATCACTATTGTTCAACATAACTGGCCTCCATTTTTTAATTTCATTCTTCTCCCTTTTTTCATATAAATCTCATAACCCCCTACATATTTTTGAACAACAAATACAATCATTTAACCATTCATTAAATATTTCTACCAAAATTTCTTCCTGCCATCACATCAAATTCTAATACATTAGATATTATATAGCATATATCTGGTCTGGATGCAGAAATTATATTTATTTCCTTCATTGTCATCTCTAAATCCATTATTGCAAGTTGTTTTTCCAATTTACTATTCATTTCTTCTGTAAATTGTTTTACTGTCCACTTATTTTTCTCTTTTTTACCACCTCTTTAACACACAATATTCATAAGAGTTGTTTGCTCTGTTTCAACTTCTCCATCTTTATTTATCATTTCTCTCATTATGCCACTATCTTCCTTTACTATTTTACTCAAATATGGCAACACTTCTTCCTTTTTCCTTATAAAAATATTTTTATTTATATAATAGATCTTTAATGTTTTTCTTGATTCTTTTGATAAATCTCTTCTTTTCTAAAATATTCCATTTCATTCCTATGCAAATTATAGGAGACATTTTTGTATTTTTCTGTTTTATTTTTTCTGTTCCCCTAAATTAAACACATTCTTTTATATTTTTCTTTAATTATCCACCATTCTGACTAATTATTATAGAAATCTCTCATAGTCAGATGCTCTATCATATGTTCTTTATTTTCTTCTATTTTTATCCACACATCCAAGTGATCCAAAAATACCTGTTTCACTGCAACTTATTAATTTGTAACCTCCATAAAAAATCTTGACATGCAACATTTTTATATACCATTTGTTTCTATTTTTATAGCTTTTACTTTTTCTTCTGTTATATGTGCCTATGGGTCCACACAGTAATTTTTCATCATTATATTTTATACCATATTTCCATTTTCTGCCATCCCTTCATTTCTTAATGTTCACATTTTTTATTTTTTCCTGATATAGCCTTATTTCTTAATTTCTCCATTCCCTCTCCCTTTTATTCAATTTTATAAATTTTCATTTCCTTTCATATTTTTCTTAAATATTATTATTATTATTATTATTATTATCGACTTATACCCCTTTCCATGTATCCATTTTAATACCTTATATAGGTTCAATGAACCCCCATATATCATATATTATCAGGTTTAGGAATCCCAAACCCCCATCATCCTTACCCATATATAATACTCTTCTTTTAACTGGATTTAATCTAGATCCCCATATAAATCTAAATAAGATTTCAAGAAATTTTTACTCCAATTCTCTTGGTATCATCTATACACTAGCCATGTATGATACTTTTCCCATTCATAGTGTATTTATTAGATGGACGTTTTCTTAAAAGATGACCTGTACCTGTTCCATATTACACTATTTATTTATTTATTATTTATTTTACATTTGTTGACCAGTATAGTCCAACTGGATACATGTCCATTTTCAGCGGAGGCCCGGGGAGAAAAGCTCCACATAGGTAAAAAACAAGATTCAATGTTCCCCCATTGTGCATTTAATATTGTATATCCATTAGAATCAATTCCTAATATTGATGTCCTTTTCCTTCCAAACTGTATTCCTTCCAGCTGTTTATCATCTCCAAAACCCATACATTTTTCCTTATTCAATTTTAATCCAACTTCTTGCATTTTTATGCATGTATATAATTGCCTCTTCCATTTTCTCTTTATTTTTAGCCATTAATATTATATACCAGCATAAGATATAATAATAGGATATGAAATACACATTTTCTGTACATATTTACTTTTTTCCATTTCTTCATTAATGTATTTTACTACTTAGTTCATGACCATTGCAAACAAATACTACTCACTGGGCATCCTTATTTTAAACCTCCATTCATCTCAGTTTCTTTACTTAATCAACCATTTACTAGGATTGTGATTTTCATATTTTTATATACTGACTCGCATACTTTTTGTGTACTAGAATTATATTCTTCCATTTATTCACATAATGTTTCATGATCTATCAAATCAAATGCTTTATTTATATCAGCCGCCATTAATTTCACTTAATTTTGTTCTTTCTTAATATCATCCACCATTTCGCAAATTATCATTAATAATTCTTGGCTTCCCTTTCCTTTGACTCTATAAAGATCTTCTTCCATTAAATAATTTAAAATATATTCTAATCTTTTTTGTGATATCTTCATAAATATTTTGTAATCACTATTGTTCAACATAACTGGCCTCCATTTTTTAATTTCATTCTTCTCCCTTTTTCATATAAATCTCATAATCCCCTACATATTTTTGAAAAACAAATACAATCATTTAACCATTCATTAAATATTTCTACCAAAATTTCTTCCTGCCATCACATCAAATTCTAATACATTAGATATTATATAGCATATATCTGGTCTGGATGCAGAAATTATATTTATTTCCTTCATTGTCATCTCTAAATCCATTATTGCAAGTTGTTTTTCCAATTTACTATTCATTTCTTCTGTAAATTGCTTTACTGTCCACTTATTTTTCTCTTTTTTACCACCTCTTTAACACACAATATTCATAAGAGTTGTTTGCTCTGTTTCAACTTCTCCATCTTTATTTATCATTTCTCTCATTATGCCACTATCTTCCTTTACTATTTTACTCAAATATGGCAACACTTCTTCCTTTTTCCTTATAAAAATATTTTTATTTATATAATAGATCTTTAATGTTTTTCTTGATTCTTTTGATAAATCTCTTCTTTTCTAAAATATTCCATTTCATTTCTATGCAGATTATAGGAGACATTTTTGTATTTTTCTGTTTTATTTTTTCTGTTCCCCTAAATTAAACACATTCTTTTATATTTTTCTTTAATTATCCACCATTCTGACTAATTATTATAGAAATCTCTCATAGTCAGATGCTTTATCATATGTTCTTTATTTTCTTCTATTTTTATCCACACATCCAAGTGATCCAAAAATACCTGTTTCCACTGCATCTTCTATCACTGCTCTTATAGTTTCAGATATCAAAAAATAATCTACTTCTGTTTTCAATATTTATCTGCTATATGTACTTTTAGTCAAATTCCATAACTCTAAATTCCCACATTTTATTATTTCTTCCATTATTTTTATCTGATCTGTCTTTTTTTTGCTTTATATGTCTCAAGTCACAATTAAAATCACTTATTATTATGTCCATATATACTATAAAATACTTCAGTATTTCTTGAAATAATGTATATCTTTCTTTATGTCACAAAAGCATATATTGCTTTCCCTTCTCACCTAAAATCTTAACTAAAGTATAATCCAGAATTATTATTCCCATCCTATATAATATAGCAATCTGTGAACGTTTCTCTACTCAAATTATACCTCCCAACTATAAACTTATAACATCCTCTAATATTATTAAAATCTAATTCACATGTATTATACCATTCTATCACTCCAATCCTTGTTACTACATAGTTCATACTATTAACATTATTTACTTTCCTTCTCATTAATTTGCAATAAATTATTTATCCATTTCCTTTCTTTTTACTTTCAATCCTGCATCCTGAAATTTTCTTTTCCTATCTTTAACCCTTTTTTTCCAACGAACTTTACTTTTTAAGAATTTTCCAACTTATACCTTTTCCATAACTAACTTCTGTTCCACTTTCCCTCTCTCCTTCCCTTTTTGTGTATATATTTCATCTTAATTTTTATCATTACTCTCCCTTTTATCTTTTTGTTGTTCTTCTTGTTCCAATTGCTCTTTATTATGTCCATCTTCTATTCTGTCCTTTTACATCATATTCTAAACTTTTTTCTGTCTTATAATCCATCTATAAGTGTCTTGTTTGTTTGCATCTATGACATTTATTTTCACATTTTCTAGCATCATGACCAATATCCCCATGAGAAGAACATTTCTTTTAATGACAGTTACTTACAAAATGTCCCTTCTTCCCACAGAAAAACATGTTTTTGGTTGTTCCCAATCCTTAACAACTCTAGGACCATCAACATTAATCATGCTAGGAGTACGTGCAATTTTTCCATTTTCCATTTTCAAATAAACATTATGGTCCCAAGCTCCTGTCCAAAGTCCTCTGTTGTCAAGTACTTTAGAAATGTCCTTCCCTTTTTTCAAAAGTTCTTTATTAATTTTTTTAAAGTTTCTCTTTCAGTTTTTGTCCGAAATTGTATATTAACTTTTTGTGTGTTTCATGGAAAAAAGTATTTACAATATACTTATTCTATGGATATTTATTTTTTTTCATATTCTCCCAAAAGGACTTCTAATATTTTGGCAGTCTCAAAGAAAATGTCACAATAAGTCTCATTTTTTAATCAAAATAAAAGTTCTTACCTATTGTGTCTTGATTCCTAAAGGTACAACATATTGTCCCATATTTCATACCTGTCCATTTCTAATTATACTTTACTTTGAATTATTAGTAGATATTTCTCTCTTTCCATAAATTCTGTTTTCTTTTTCTACCTGCTATCTTCCATCTGTTCACCGACCACTTCTGCAAACAACATTTTCTTCAGTTCGGGTCCATCTTACATATTAATTCTTTCCATCATATCGCAATATGATATATCCTTATCTGTCCCCAGCTCACACTGTTCTATATGTTCTTTCAATATATCATTCTGCAACCCTGCTGAATGGAAGGTTGTAATAATAACTTCTTTCTTTTGCTCCTCACTCATTGAATTTCCAAAAAAATATTTTTGGAAAACATCTTCCACATCTTCAGTTTGATCTCCTTTATGCTTCCCCACATCACATCTCTCCTCCTCTGCTTCAAAAACACAATTCTAAGGAGTAGGCATTTGCCTCAACTCCATATTCCTCAGTCAGCAAGTTTTGTGTGCCATTCAACCAGCTGCCACTGTGCCTGGAATGGACCGTACACTCTCACTCCTTAGCAGGCAGCATGAGTGCTGTAGCGGTAGTGAGAAGTTTGTATTAGTTACCTTCATTTAATGCAATAGTAAAAAAATACACTCATTCAGCAGCTTAACTGGGATCAGGCAATATCCCCAACTGTAAAGTCAATGAAAACCACTTCTCGATCATAAAAAAAGGCTCTTTTAATAAATCCAAAAACAATAGACTAAGGCATCATTAGAGTCAAATAATCTTACAGCTATAACACTTAATCTTACAGCTATAATACTTCCTATTTATTTGACTCTGATGATGCCTTTTGTTTTTGGAGGCAAAAGCACTTAGTCTATTCTTTTTGGATTTATTAAGAGCCATTTTTTTATGATCGAGGGGTGGCTTTCATTGACTGTACAAGTTTGGTTTGTGTTGGTTTGTGGAGTGGTTTTCAATATCTCCAACTATACCTCTTAAGTGTACATCATTATGAGGAATGTTCTTCATTCTGAGTCTGAAAAAGTCAGTGTTCTTATCATTCTACATTAAAAGGGTATATAACACATTTAGTGATAATTTTCTAATATCCATAGTAAATAATCCTGAATTAATTCATCAAACTATCATTTTATAAGTATAAAGTAACACATTTTAACCACCTTCTATGTTTTGTAGTTGAAGTTGTTAATACACTGTCAGTGTGTGTTCTACATTTTGCCCATTTGTTCCCTATTGTAAGAGGCTATGTTCTACATTTTGGGGATGGAAGTTTAAGATAAGAATCATGTTTCTAACCTTGTTCTTAGTTTTTGCTAGTAATCACCCTCACAAAAATTGGTTCCAGTTGGACCAAACAAGGAATACAAATAGAATACAGAGAATGTGCAGAGGGCTGTAGAGTCTTGCATGTCTATATCCAAAGTCCAAAGTTTCTAAAGCCTCTAGAATTGACATCCAGTACACTGATGTCTATTCTGTCCTTGAATATAGACAACCGTACAATCTTACAAACTCCAAAGTTTCTACGTCATCTGTCATGGACGTCCAGGACGTTGATGTCATTTTTGCACATTTTGGGATGCCCTTCAAGCTCTTGTATGTACCTTTTAGAAGCTTACCACACTCACGAACAGTCACATAATCTCAAGAAAACTGAAGTACATGATCAGGTAAATGATCCCATATACTTCATTAAAAAGAGACCAACCCTAGAGACAGTCAATTACTTCCTCTGCCTTCCTCACCACTTCTTCCTAACAGTCAGAAAAGACAGTGCAAGCCAAAGCAGGATCCACTGCCTTAGCATATCTGTGAAAAAACTGTAGTTTTAAACTAGTTACGATAAAAGGAGTTTTACCTTAGCTATATCCTTAAAAGGGGGACTGACAATTAAATAATTTGGAATATGAAATTGACTTTTTCTCTTATTTTCAAGGGAGCTTTGGACAGACTAAAACACTAACTATATATCTAAGGAAAACTTCTACAGTTGCATACAAGGGGCCACATTTATAAATGTAACAAACTGTCCTTGGAAGAAGGCATAAGTCTCTTAGAATCAATGCATAACTCTAACTATATGCTACATGCCCTCTGTAGTTGTTTTATAGATATTAAATGCCATAATACCACTGCACCAGTGTACATTGTTATAAATTCTATTATTCTTGTTTACTGGACCTTTTCTTGGATCCTTTCTCCCCTGGTGTTTGCAGAAAATGGGACATGACACGTCAGACTATAGTTATCAAAGGAAATAACTCAACAAACAAGTGACATTCACTTTATTTCATAACAATTGTAGTATATATTTAAGGGGTCCTCACATCATGAACACTCCTACTGTTATTAAGCAATTTAATCTGAAAACATATTATTGCAATCCATCTATGAATCTGTCTTTTGAAATGTAATTTAGAATACTGCCTTGGACTTCATGCAATAGATTCATACAATGTACATTCTGGGAGACTTGGCCTCCATGCAATAGATTCATACATTCTGCATTCTGAGATACTTGACCTTAAGCATTAGTTACTCCTAAAGGTCTGAGTTAGTGTTTAATATGAGAGATATTTCTTTACAGCACTTTATTTTAAATCAAATGCACAATATGCAGCCCATGGGACTTTGGCTCATGAACTGTTGCATTGTTCTTGCACATTTCCTTTTTAAAAGGGTATTTCAAACAATAAAGATGTAAAGTGCTCTGCAAGTATGGAAGCCCCCTATATTTTGCAGCTTCACAGTGACAGTGTGGAAGATGATCAGGTACTGTTCCAAAAATATATAATGGCAGTTAACAGAAAGTTATTCAGTCTGGTTTTGGTTTCATAGCACAATCCTATAATGCTCATAATTTCAGAGAATAGTGCCACAAAGACAAAAGTAGTCATATCTGCATTCTTGACAGAATATTAATGTCAAAAGTATGTTAATATTTCATAGAAGGGCCATTTTGACTAATAAAACAATATATATATATATATATATATATATATATATATATATATATATATATATATATATATATATAAAACAGTTTTACTTAAACTACTCAATATGCATTTTAAAATACACAGAAAACAGCTGTGTATTCTAAAAGTGTAATGTGACAGTCAGAAGTGTGCACAGCACACACACTACCACACTACAGAGGACTCACAAAGCATTTGCAGTTTGGCCTTGTGCAGCATAACATTTCTGGAAGTAATATGAAATTTATCTTACACTGCTTTCTGTCATGTTGTGTACTCAAGTGATTTCACATTTATTTTAATGGAACATGTTGAAAATCCTTGTGGCTTCATTGTCAATCTGAACTGCACACACATGCATGCGCACACACACACACACACACACACACACACACACACACACACACACACACACACACACACACACATGCACTATATATACACAAACACACACATTACTCTTATTTGGGTAAAATAATCAAGGCAGTGAAACAGACCCACAGACTGGTTTCCTGCTGAACTAAACTCTGTCTTATATATCATACTGACCTATTAACTGATTTGTAGTTGTGCTTTCCCACATTCTCTCCATAGATTCTTAGGCTCATAGGAAAGAACTAGGCTAGCTGCCCTTGTGGGCTCTTTTAAGCCTAGACAATTTGCCTTTTTGTGCTTGAAGTAACCACTTACCCATCTCATGATAGATAATTATATATTAGCACTAATAAGAATAACTAGGTTCATACCATAAATAATTTTATGAAACCCATGCATGGGAGAAAGCATTTAGGAGTGGCCTCTCTCACGGGTTGGGAAGGTGGACTAATGGTTAAGGTGTTTGCCTTACAAACACAAGGTCCAGGGTTTGAGATTCACAAGGGACAATTGGCTAGGCTTAAAATGGCTCACAAGGGCAGTTTGCTTAGTACTAATCTATGAACCTATGAACCTATTAGTCATACAGGGGGCAATAAATGGGTACATTTTCTGCTTTCTATCCATAAATCTTAGTTGTAAATGAATACAGACAGGGATGAACTTTGTTTTATGTGGATGGGAAGTCTGTTCCAAAGCAGTAGTATCCTCTGCAAGATATTCCTGTCCCTCCAAATCATCCTATTGATGTTGCAGAAGAGGGTTAAATCCCTAGATTATTTGTAATGCTATTTCACCTGCTGATGTACAGTAAATCCATCAGTAGTGGGTCAAAGGATGCGTCATATGCCAGACACAGGTCATCCATTAGCAGTCTGTAGAATACCAAGTATAGTGACAGGGCCTTCAGTCGGTCCATGTAGGACATGCTGTTTAGGCCTAGTATCCATTTAGTAAAGTATCTCTGTGGGCATTCCAGTTGTTGCATGCATTTGTAAAGATATGTGCCAAAAGGAGCATTATATTCAATGAGTGGCCTAATAAGGGCTGAGTAAAGAGAAACAATGACATTCCTAGATCTAGATGCAATCCCTTTGTTTTTATGTTGTGCAATATACAAGGACTTTCTTACAATAATAGATACATGGTAGTCAAAAAGTAGGTCACTATCCACATAAATTCCCAAATTCTGAACAAATGGGTCACCTCTTAGGGGCATTGCCTCAATGTGGTAATTCTGATAGGATACAAAAACATCTTTTTGACATTTAGTTTCATTCCATGATTTTGGCACCAGTTATTTATTTGGGACAAACCTTCCTATAGGGTGGCTAAGTTATTTGGGGATTCAAAGAATGCTCCTAGCTTGCAGTCATCTGAAACTTAACCAGCCAAAGCCCTTTGGTATTGGCTTTTAGTTTAGAAAAGTTGATGCCAAACAGGGGAGGTCCCAGCACAGAAACTTGGGGGAACTGTACTGGTTATGGTCTCTTTGTAGTGGTAACTGTCCCTGTTTTGATTTATCTATGTTCTAACTGTGAGCAAACTGGCATTCCAGTGGGAGATAAGGAGTTTATTTCTAGTTTATTTAGCTTTTCTACTATACCTGATGGGGGAATTGTGTTAAAACATTTGGACAGTTTGCGGTATGCAGTGTGTACCATTTTGCCTTCATCCATTGCTTTGGTGACCTTTTCAGAAAAATCCACAGATTGAGTACGCATGACCTGTTCTTGATGGATCCAAACTGATACAAGTCCAGTGTCTGACTGATTAGTTCTACTATAAGTCTGTTTATGGTTTTTCATATGAGGCTGGTCAGACTAATGGGTCTGCAATTGCATAGATCTGTGTAAAGTCTTCACTTATGCAGGAGATTGACTTTAGCTGTTCACTATTCACTTGGTACAAAACCTTTATGGAAGCTAAGATTGAATAATGTTGGGGGTGTGGCTAAATCATGCTTCATGCTATTTAAGATGTATTCAGGGATGCTGTCAGGACCTATTGATGCAATATTTTTAGATTTTGATAGCACTTTTAAGAGTGGTCTTATTTGATAGCTGGAGCTGAGCCTGTTTCAGTTATATCTTGAGGGACAGATGGATAGGAGTGAGGTAGACCTAAATTTGTCGGTCAGTAGGTTTACTGTATCTTCAGCCTCATTGTACGTAACATCATTCACAATCAGATCAGCGCATTGCTGCATTGTCCTTTTGAGATTAAGAACATAACTAAAAAATACCTTGTGACTGTTTTTGACTTGGGTAGCCTCAGACTTGCTTTTTATGGATTTTATTAAACACCTGAGCGAATTCTTTATTTCACTGACAAGGACTTGAAAATTCTGGGAATTACTCTTCTTAGTTTGCCAAAATTCTCTTCCTTTTATTTTAAAGCTTGCTGATATTATGGCTCCACCATATGGGTTTGTTTATGAGGTTTGCCCTGTACTTGTTCCTATGGGTATCCATGAGGATGAGGAGTCCCTAACCAGATGCAATACCCTAGACTTGATCTCACTAATAATCTGTATAAAAGAAAAATTATTTCATTTTTTTTCCTGATGGTGTTGCCTTTTATCTGCACCTTGGTATTCTCTATGATTTTTACATTGTCACATGTTTAACAGGTACTTTGAATTAGTATATGGCGTCTTGTATCCCACTCCTTCACTTACACTCTCCATTCTCTCATATATATCTCTGTCTGTCTTTCTCCCTCTCTCTCCATCTCGCCTGCTTTCTTTCTGTTGACGACTGTCACTCATACCTCTCAACTTTTTTGCTCAAGTATTCTGGACAAGACCAAAAATAATATCGGGACAAAAGCTCTAAACCAGGAACAATGTTTAAATTTAACTCTGATTTCAATTCACTAAAAAAAAAGTTAGCAGAAAAACAGGCTTACCATCACTATTCATTGGTTGAACAAGAAGAAATATGAACTTCTAATGTCTGATATTATTAACTCACTTACGAGAAAATCAAAAATTTACAAAGGACAAGGCAAATATATGAGGCAAAATCAGGGACATTCTGCAAATTCAGAGATAGCTGAAAGGTATGTATTTACCCATGCAAGTTGTGTCTATATTGTAAGTTCGAAGTTTGAAAACTTCAAATCTCATATGATCGACATCATATGAGCAAAGTTTTCAAACATTGAACGTTTCAATGGAGATCGCCGTAGGGAGTATTTCCCTTCACTTCTATGTAGTGCGATCTCGGAGTAGGAGGGGGTGTGGGGGGTGTAGGGGGGCTTGCCCCCCTGCATAGAGCGTTCAGGTAGTTTCTTTTAATTTTTAGTTTGTTTATATTTTATGTTCGATGTTTGAAAACTTCGCTCATATGGAGTCGATCATATGAGATTTGACGTTTTCCGACTTTGAACATATAACATAGACCCTGCAAGTCAGCATTCTACATAGTCTACTGCTAGTCATTTGTCAATGCAATGCCTTCTGTAGTAGTTTGCTGCTTCCCATGTTTTCTATTTTCTGTACATTTTCCAGTGAATATATGCTACAGTACTTCTGATTCTTTTTTTCAGACTTTGCCATTTTCCTTCTGTCTCTTGTACTTTGTATCTAATGTTTTGCACATGTTTATCTCAGCAACAAAATTAAAAAGAGACATTATTCCTACTGAATAATTTTGCAATGCCACTTAGGAACAAAATGATTGGCTCTGTTTTGAAAACCCTCCTTTTAGCTACTAATAACCATCCTTTCATTGCAGTGAACTCCATACACTATTACAGAACATTGGTTTCACATTCACTATTTTTTGTCGACCTTGATTCTGGATTCTCTCATGTTCGCAACTTTTGACTCTTAACTTCTACTCTAAATCTACTGTTTACTGTCATTCTTTGTATGTGTCTTTGCATATTTTTATTGCACTTTATTAAGTTAAATTATGGTAAAGTAATGTTACTCTGCACTATTTGCTCTCGGTCTCATCACCAGTTCATCTCTTACATTAGTTTCTCTTTCTATAGCCTTCTTTGTTAAAGGTCATATCTATCTGGTCCAGCACCTGCTCTGGCGAGTCTTAACATATCAGAAAATGAACTGTGATTTCAGCAAGTAGCAGAGAATTCCAAAACTTGCTGTTATACATTTATTTATTTATTTATTTATTTTGAAGGGGGATGCTTCAATCCCCAATCTGCACTCCTCAAAGTGTGTGAATAGTTTGTATGCACCTTCAACCCTTGTGACTCACATAGCTACAACAAAATATATCTTTACCTACATTCACACTTTCAGTTTTAGTATTTGAAGAATCACCATATCCTTGGAATTTCAAATGCAATCCATCATAAAGCCTTCCTCATTTCAAAGTGATCATAAACATGTTATTACATAGGTTTAGTAGCATTTGCTTTTAAAGCATATTCATTCCATTTGTGCAGTACCCACTGATGTTGACTTGAATGATCATTCAGAATATTGTCTGTAAGGTATGAAGAGAAACACAAATTCTGCTTTCTCAACAACCATTTGATTCATTACAATGCTAAATGACAATATTGAGAATACATACAACTTAGAATATATTGGCCTAATATTACATAAGACTAATCTATGATAGTTAAATCCAAGAGGATTTCTGAAGTATTTTAGCAAGTACACAAGTATACATAATATTTTTTTTTCACTGAGAGTTTATTATAGTAAAATTGTAATAGATTAAGGAGACAATATGAATTATATCCCTACAATTTCACAAGTGCAGTAAGCGTGCATCTAATGAATTGTGCATTTATTTAGTTATTTATTTTCCTTTGTTGAATTTATTTTCTTATTAAACTTTTTTCTAGAGACTACTGGTTACCCTCTGAGTAATTTGTACCAGGTTGGCCTAGGAGGTCTAGCACTCTGCCAACATGTGATGATTCCATATCCTATTGTACATAAACTTCTGAACAATCCTGCATTCTATGAAGCAATAGCAGATTCTCATGGCTTTGAAGGTATGTAACAACATTTTTACTTTCCTCTCATTTAGTCTGTATGCAGTCACCCTGTTAGCATTGCATACAACTGTAGTCCTGCAGTACATTTACAGATGACAAAAACATAGTGCAGAAACTAACGTATTGAGCTGAGCCATACAAGTTAAATCAGTGGCCACTGTAAACCATAACGTTTTTGTTTGAGGAATAACTAAAGACAAACTACTGCAGCTTATAGCCAGTATGCACTTTGCTTTTCTCAGTGTTAGTGAACAGTGGGAGCTTATGTCTTGATAATTTAATATTTAGTATTCTGTAGATAACATTAAATGTATTTTATAAAATTGTCACTCCTGCAATAATATGCTGCTTTGTAACAAGCAACAGCATTACAATGAACTTTTGCAGCAGTAGTTCTACAATGGTCTATGGTAGGAAGCATCCACATTCATCATCTCAACTTGCTGAAAGAAGTGGGGGTGGAAAGGAAAATGGTACATGAGCATCAAAAATAATTTCATCTTCTTTAAAAGGAAGAAGGTGGGGTCTACTTAAGAACTGTGTGCCTATAATTGAGCAATGCTATGAATGGAAACATAACAAACGTAATGTATTATAGCAATAACCCATGTCTGGGTGTGGGTAATGCTGGATTTACCCACAGTTGGTGTGGTTTGGTCACGAGGGCGAAGCCAAACAAAGACAACCGTGGGTAAATCCAGCATTACCCACACCCAGAAGTGGGTTATTGCTATTATACAATGACATTATTTAAGAAAAACAACATTATCTTTCTTAAATAATGGCATTGTATAATGCCTCCTTGCTGCCCTTCCACAGCTGTCTGGTATTCTGCAGCAGTTCTGATGTACTGCACGTGCGTATGCTTACACAGTACATCAGAGCTGTGGGCAGAAGCAACAGAAAGCAAGATCTCCGTTGCTTTTTACAAACTGTCTTACTATGTTAAAGGAGTTTAACATAGCGAGACAGCTTTAAAAAAGCAATGGAGAATCTCCGTTGCTTTTTTTTAAGCTGTCTCGCTATGTTAAACCCATTTAACATAGCGAGAGAGTTTTGAAAAAAGCAACGGAGAAAGCAAGATCTCCATTGCTTTTTACAAAGTGTCTTGCTATGTTAAAGGAGACAACTTTAAAAAAGCAACAGAGAAACTCATTTAACATAGTGAGACAGTGCGTAAAATGCAACGGAGATCTTGCGTTCTCCGTTGCTGTAAAAAAAGAGTTATACTAATAGAAAAAGTCCTGGCGACCGGACCTTTTTCCATTACTATAACTCTGATTTACAACATGCATGCTGACCAATCAGCGTGCACATTTTGAAATATTAATGGGGGGGGTCATTGTATAATGATCAATAGTAAACACACACACACATTCATTTGCATCAAGGGAGATATCTCAGTAATGGAAATATATGCAGCCTACAGAATAGACAAGTCATCTCCCCACTAAAGATTAATTCTCATGATATCTTGTGCAGCTTCAAAGGTACAGCAAAACAGGAAAAACTTCTGCAGATGAAGCACCCCATCCTGTTCAGAACTGGTGGTCAAGGACACCACATATACAAATGCTTTAGATATAGCAAACTTGTTGGCTGACAGATTCAGTGAAAACTTTACTCCTCTGTCCCACCCATCAGTAAATCAGGACATCCCCAGTACCTGCCCCCTTCCCCTTATATCTAGGGAACAGGTCATCACTGCTCTCTCAAAGGCAAAAAATACAGCCACCATGGGACCTGATAACATCCCAGGCTGCATCCTACATGAACTCAGGCAAGAACTTACAGCACCATTATGCACCCTATTCAACCAAAGCCTGAGTACTGGCTTTGTCCAAGCTGAGTGGAAGACAGCCACTGTCATCTCTTTATACAAAGGTGGAGCATCCACCAATCCAGGAAATTATAGACCCATCAGCCTAACTAGCCTGATCTGCAAGGCCATGGAACGGATTATCATGGACCTCATTAACAAGGACATTGGCAGCCTCCAAACACTGGACCCCACACAACAGGAGGTCATGTGTTCTAAACTTGGTCGAACTTCTTTGAGACAGTCACCAAAGCCATGGTCAAGGAGAAGATGGTGCACACCACCTAACTTGACCTGGCCAAAGCCTTTGACACTATTCTTCACTTGGGCATAATAGCTAAACTCTATCAATCAGGCATCAATCCGTACATTACCAGATGGGTAGCAAACTGGCTCACTGATAGAACCCATGTAGTCAAAATAGAGGCAGCCATCTCAAGCAGTAGACCCGTAACAAGCGACATACCACAGGGTTTGGTCTTGGGGCCTCTGTTATTTGGGATATACTTTTCTGAGTTGCAGGCCCCAACTAGTGGGCTATGGCTGACTATGTTTGCAGATACATGCAAGCTGGGTGCTGTCATCAGTTCACCTAGTGATGTGGACATCCTCCAAGACGGTGTCACTCAGGCAAATGACTGGTGCCAGAAACATGGCTTCAAGCTTAATACCAAAAAATGCATCATCATCCTCCTTGGGGAGAGTGATGTCCCCACAAATTATCACATTAATAACAATGTCCTAAGCATGCAATCAGTTGTGAGGTATTTGGACACCTAGGTTGATAGCAGCCTCTCTTTTGACCACCATGTTGCTTCCGTTGTATGGAAAGCCTTCTACATGGCCCACCTCATAAGTAAGGATATCTCATCCAGGGACAAGGAGGTCATAACATCCCTGTATTCTTCCCTTATAAGACCAATTATTGAGTACAATGCCCCTTTCGGCATGTACCTTGCAAAGCACATGCAGCAGCTGGAGAGACCAAAGAGGTTCCTCACCGGGAGAACCCAATCCAAGCCTCAAACATCTACCATACACAGACAGGTTAAAAGCCATATCCATCTACTCAGTTTCATACAGACTCCTCAGAGGTAACCTCTGTCTGACATACAATGCGATCACAGACCCCACCTTGATGGGACTGCTGCATATCTGCAAGTCAAGCTTACACTGGAATAACCCGCATGCTCGGTCTCAACCTTGTCTGTGACATCAACAAGACTTGTTGGCGGGACAGATTTGTGTCCCAGAGCCTCTCCATCTATGGAATAGACTCCATCACCACATCAAGCAGAGTCGCTCTTTACCCCTTTTTAAGTGCAACCTGGATAACTGGATAGGAAACAGAAAATATACTCCTGGGATCCCACCCATGTCCATGCTAGACAGGGATATTGGGTGCTGATTTGTCTAATCATGGGCTAGACTCTTGGCTAGGCATATAAGGGCCTCAAAGCCAATAGCCTAGTAACCTCCTATGATCCTATATGTGATGAGCCAGCTTCTGAAATGGTGATACATTACGTTAACTGTGGCAAATATGCCCGTGTAAATCAAGGATGGTCAGAAAGATAAACCCAACATAAATGAATAAAAAGTTCATAATAGTATTTATCATGGGAAATAAAACAAGACGAAAAACAGATATCCATAATACTGTTCAGCAATGCAGGCAAAGTCTAATATATCAATAACATATAGGCTAAGTTCATGAAAGACTTCTATGTCATCATTGATAGAAACCAAAATAAATTCACTGCACACCTGCACCAGTTTCCCTACCTCACCCCTCTTATACATAAAATTCACTGCATACATGTACCAGTTTTCCTGCCTTATCCTCCTACACCTAAAATTCACTGCACACACACACACACACACACACACACACACACACACACACACACACACACACACACACACACACACGTTTCCCTACCTCACACCTCCTAATTCACTGCACACGTGCCAGTTTTCCTACTTCACCCCTCGTCTAAGTAAAATTCACTGCACACATGCACCAGTTTCCCTGCCTCACTCTCCTACATATAAAATTCACTGCACACATGTACCAGTTTCAATACTTCACCCCTCCTATACATAAAACTCACTGCACATACTCACCAGTTTCCCTATCTTGCCCCTCTTATACATAAAATGCATTGCACACATGTACCAGTTTCCCTGCCTCACCCTCCTACACCTAAAATTCACTACACACACACACACACACACACACACACACACACACACACACACACCAGTTTCCCTACCTCATCCCTCCTATACATAAAATTAATTGCACGCATGCATTGGTTTCCCTACCTCACCCCTCCTATACATAAAATAAAATGCACACACGCACCAGTTTCCCTACCTCACCCCTTCTACACATAAAATTCACTGCACACATGTACTAGTTTTCCTACCTCACCTTTCCTATACATAAAATTCACTGCACACATGCACCAGTTTCCCTACCTCACCACTCCTACAATTCTCTGCATAGACCTAGTTGCTTTACATTCCACTTGAATTCTAGTACACTGTGCTGCTTCATGCTGTTTACTGGTAAGGTGTTCCATGTGCTCATTCACACATGGGACTGACACCACAACCATTTCAGAGCCAGCCTTGATGGAGTTGCTGCATATCCATAAGACAAACTCCACTAGCGCAACCCGCACACAAGGCCCTAACCTGGTCTGTGACATTAATAGAACTTGTTGGCAGGATAGATTTGTGTCCCAAAGACTCCTCCATCTGTGGAATAGATTCCATCTCCAGTACCTCTCTAGCCCTCTTTAAGAGGAACCTGGATGACTGGATGGGAAACAGAAAATACACCCCTGGGATCCCACCTGTGTCCCTGCTGGACAGGGGAAACAGGTGCTAACTTTGAGGGAACATGGGTGAAATTCTTGGCTAGGCTTATAAGGGCCCAGTCTGGGCCAATAGCCTAGTATCATCCTATGAACCTATGAACCTATGTTCCCTCAGTTATTTTTCTAACAGTTGAAGAGCACCATTATAATTTAACATGGTTTGCATATTGACTACATTGGCAACATTAAATCACTGTTCACAGATAATTTTAATATTTACCAGTTGCTGAAATGGGAAAGGCTGTTCCATTCACCTTCACTATGCTCAGGCTCACACTGCCCTCTACCCCCAATTGCTCTCACCCTGCTTTATTCTAGATTTATAATCCCCTTTCCCCTTCCACTCCCTATACCAATTAATCAACAGTCAGCTCTTCTATCCAATCAGGATATCTCATTATCACCTCACACTTCCCTCATAAACACCAATAACTACATACATGGGCCATCTTCTTATTTTCTCTCCTACAAAATTTCCCATTCTAACCCTCTTCATTTTCTCCAACTAAGCTTTCCCAAGTTATTCTGTTACTTTCTCCTTCCTTTTCCTGATCCACTATCAACCAATCTAATAACCTCTTGTCCTTTAAATCCTCATTTTCTACATTAAGTTAAAATGCTTTTTCCTCAGCTGTTGTTACTTTCAATCATAGCAGTTTTAGGTCATTTAACAATGTCCCACAATTTGTCATACAATAAACACCCCTTCCTTAAAGACACATGATCCCCCTCACAATAACTTTACAAATTTCTGTATCCCTCTAATCCTTCTCACTGTTACCTACATTCACCTCTATAAAACCAAACATCCCCACCTTGCAAATAACACTTATCACCACAAAAATGACGTTCTGGCAAAGATACAAATAAATTGACTCTGCAGGAATGTAAAGAACCAGCAGAACTTAACTCTTTCTGGAAATGTTCATTCTAATCCTGGTCCACATCATTCAAAAACAGATCCCATCCCGACTCTCAATCCAAACACATTCAACAAGACTTCTGAATATTACTCTCAGAAGAATTTGTAACAAATTAGCTGAAGTACATGACTGGGTTGGTTGCATTACATCTTTCTGATAGTATTAAAGATACTGAAACATCAATAATCCAAGGAGAAGGAACCAGTGACACCAAACCAAATAGCGTAACACAGTTTAATCACCACTTTCGTCAGGAGACTTCTTCAGAATACATTTAAAATCAATCCATCACTTAAATACTTCACTGATAATTACTTACAATAATTCAATAAAGCTAATTAAAAACAATCAATGCTATTAATTAAAAAGTTCTTTCTGAACAGTCTTATCTATACTCAGTTTACCATCCTTTAAAAAACATTTAACATTAATAGTGTCATTTAGCCCTGGATGTTTGTCAGATTTTAATCTAATCTGCCATAAAGTTTCCCTTTGTTCAACGTAGTTCTTGAAATCACCACCCCTCAAATCAGTTTTACAAACTTCAATAACTGAGAAAATAAATTTCTTGAAATTATGACAGACCAATGAATGTTTAAATAAAGCATTTTTCTCATCATGAACTTTAATGCTGTAAATATGTTCACGGATTCGTGTTTTTAAACTTCTGGTCGTCATTCCTACATAAAAAGCAGAACATGTACTACAGGTGCTGATATAAATGACACCTGTGGTGTTACAATTTACATATTCTGGAACTTCAAAAATTCGATCAGAAGTTTCTACTGTTATGAATGGCCCAGTTGAAATGTACCTACACATGTTACATTGAAAACATGGAAACATGCCTTTTTTATTAGTTTTTCTTGCAACTGAATCACTATTATTACATTCTAGAGATTTTTTAATGTTAAAACTATTTCTAAAGGCAAAAAAAGGTTTTTCTCCTATTACCTTACTTACTTCAAAATTCCCCTGGATAATTTTCCAGTTCCTTTCAAGTAGATGTCGTATTCTTAAACTATCACTGGTCATATCTAGGGAACAAACTGGTGTGTTACCCATTTTTACTTTGTTTGAAACTGAATTTGTAGGAAGATTACCAGGGCAATTATCAATATTTAACAATGCCGGGCATAATGTCTGTCTCTTATCTAAAACTTCTCTAATGATGTCTTCCAAAAGAAGTTTATCATACCCCCTATCAATAAACATATTATAAATAAAAATTATCTCATCATGTAAATCCTTATCATTTGATGTCATTCGACAGGCTCTGATGAATTGACCCTTGGGTATGTTTCTAATAACATGGGTAGGGTGCCCACTTCGAAAATGTAGATAACTGTTAGTAAAGGTGCTTTTCCTAAAAATCCTGCTGTGGAATCTTGATTTAATATTATCCCACCAGAAAAGTACATCCAAAAAATTGATGTTTAACCCTATAGTGCCTAAAGTAAATTTCAAAAAATTCCTTGTTTGGTTTACATCCAATAAAAAATGTTCGACTGTGTTTCTATCCCCTCTTATGATGAAAATCAAATCATCAACAAATCGATGATATAATAAAATTTGATATTTATTTTTCAATGAACTAAGACAGTCAAGTTCCCACCAAGACATAACTAAATTAGCGTAGGAGGGTGCAGCTGGGGAACCCATAGCTACCCCTCTAATCTGTCGATAGTAGGTACCATCAAATAAAAAATAATTGTGGTGTAGTAAGATCTCCAAAAATCTACATATTGTGGAAACTTGACCTGTATTGTAATCAGATTTATTTGTTAATAAATTACGTATAGCATCAACTCCCTCGTCATGGGGTATACATGTATATAGGGAGGTAACATCTAAGGTAAAAATGACATGCTTACTTGGATCAAAAACTTTCTTATCTGCAAATTCTTTTAATTTAGTTAAGAAGTGCCAGGAATCTTTTATAAAGGATTCCTGTTGGGAAACTTTTGGCCCCAAGGTGGCATCTATGACTAGTGATATTCCTTCTGTGACCGAATGTGGGGAAGACACTATCGGCCTAAAAGGAGGGTCCACTAAGCTTTTGTGAACTTTAGGTATTCCAAAAAGAATACCAATTCTGGGCTTGTCAACCACACAAAATTCATATACTTCTAAATTGATCTCCCCAGACATCAGGGCATCATATAAAAAGGAATGAATTAATCTAAATCTATTATTTATATCAAATAATGAAATAACTTCATATTCCTGTTTATTATTTAATAAATCCAACATTTTCCTTTTATAAGAATCTTGTGTCATTATTACTATGTTCCCTCCTTTATCACTTCTCATATTTCCATAATTACTAACAAAACAACTAGCAATATTGCCAGTTTATTGTGATATAAACGAGCATTTTCAGTGACTTGTCCTGTCTCCCACATTCATGTTTCACATCATATATGTCAATAACATGTACATCTCCAGTTATCAAAATATGAAAATACGAATAGTAAAGTGGCAAACAAAAATTAATTTCTCCACTGCAGGACATCCTAGACAAACAAATATAGTGCAATTTTGTTAATAACCCTGCCCTTTCTAATACAGCCTATTATTAGGTAGTAAATCTCTTAGTTAAAGAAGCCAGAACCAAACCATAAGGAGGTATGGGTATAAACTGGAAGCATACAAAAAAGCATTTTTAGGCTTGAGTGAGTTAGTCAGACAGTGCTCTTGTATTGAATTTGAAGAACATTTGACCAATGGATTAGTCCTTTACCCCAATTAATAAACAGTACAAATAAATAAATAAGCACAGTACAACTACTCAAAGCAAAATGTGGGACGGATAGATGGGTAACTTCAAATTCACCCTTGTCCTCACGGACAGAGGCAACATGTAAATGCTTTACTCATTTCTCAGTTATTCATACTTAAAATATAAGGACTAAGTCTTCATGGAAATGTATGGCAAAGCTTCTAAAAATCCTCACAGATTAGCCTAGTAAGTATCTAGGAACCTATGAGATATCATTATAGGATCAAATTATCTCCACAGCCACATTGAAAATAGCCACTCATTTTATTAATGGTATAGATTTATAAGATTATAACAAATTTGATGTGAAAATGAATGCTAATTTCATGACTACAATTTTATTTATAAGACAGTATAATATATAGAGTTAGATATGTATATATATATAGAGAGATACATGAATGCTGTACTTTTGTTTTCAAATTATACTGACCTCTTAGTTTCAAGTGGCTATGATCTCTGTCATGCGCTGTGGCACTTCCCTTTTGAATGTTAAACAGCTCATTGACTGTCTCATGTACAAGTGGATTGATGACTGCAGATGTGATTTGTGCAAATAACTTAAAGTGAGGAATTTAAGTATTTTGAGGTTGTTTTCTCTAGTAAACATAGAAAAGATTGGGGGATTAATCAGAGTAGGGGCTGCAACAGCTGCAGTAGAACCACAGGCAATCTTCCAGGCTGTGGTGATAAAATTGTGATAAAATGGGAACTGAGTTCTACAATGAACATATCAATTCATTTCAATCTTTGTCACCATCTTCACTTAACAGACACAGACTTTGTGTAGTGACCCAATGGATAAGGTTACAAATGCAAGCAATGGAAATGAGGTTCACACATTGATCTGTTGTGCTCACTTTCCCTGATGGAGTATGGAACTCATGTAACAGGGAAGATCTCATATCAGAACTGCTGTTCTTCCATGTTAAAAATACTCAGTTGGGTTGTTTGGGCATGAAGAGAAGATGTCTCTTGGTTGTCTTGTGTAGGGGGTGTGATAGGCACAGTCCAGAGGCTAAAGGTCTAGAAATCCAAGAACAGATTCAGGTCATGCTGGAGAGATTTTTAGCTATCACTTTGTCTAGAAACACCTAGATATTACACATGATGAGATAGGAGTGTTGTTGGGGACAGGAAGTTTGGTCTACCCTGTACAGCTTAATATCACCATGGTCCTCATCAAGTCAGGTAGTATAGAAAGTGGACAGAAGCAATGGATTTCTTGAAATGGGCTTTCAGGGAAGGAAAATATTTCCCAGAATTCCTGCCATGATGAAACATGATGATGCCAGCTGCTTCAGCTTTTGAATTATTTTCCTTGATTTTGGAAAATTCACTCCATATATTCTACACACACAAATGCTGAGAGGAACACTGATACCTTAACCACAACTGGCAAGGGTCACCATTAGGGAAAGTATTTTTACAGCCACATGATTTCCTTCAATTTGAGTGAGATTTTTCTTGGCATTCACATATGCTGTAGATCTAAATGGTCCAAAGATAATTTTCAGGCTTGCTAAAAAAAGCCCAAAATGAGTTTCATAACTCTCATTTTTTAATGCTGAAGTGGCATCAGTAAGAAATAATAACACAATTAAAAAAAAATGTTCAGTACTGGTCTCAACTAAGAGCACTTGTATCTTTCAGCTTTTCCCGGTTAGGGGTCGCCACAGCAGAACTCCGGTCCACTAATGATTGGCAGTCGATTTTTACGTACCAGCTTGCCAGGCCTGACGCACAACCTTCAACGAAGGTACGCCCATTCACGCATGTCTCCACGCAGAAGACGCTCTAGCTGAGAATCGAACTGGACAGCATCTTACTGTGAGGCGACAACGCTACCGCAGCACCACCAACGAGAGCACTACATCAGCAAAAACAACAAACCACACAATTATATACTAATTACTGAAGAAAAACATAAGCCAATGTAGCAAAAGGCTGGCAAATAATGGTTTATTTTTCCTTTTAGTTGTTAGTCCTTGACCCACTGTTAACTATCCTATTTTTCGGGTTCCTGATAGTCGTTTATTATTGAAATTGATGGCAGGATCTGGATTTCATCATATTGCAGATGAGGGAACAACATTTAACTGATTCACATAAGAAGGAGATATTGTGAGTCCAGCCAGGCATGGATGTGTGTACCTACATGAACGTGATGCACAGAGAGTGAGTATTAAGTATTTGAAATGTAGAATCTAACAAAAGGCAGCAACAAAACAATAGCATTGCCAGTTCTTCTCCAAGAAAGGAAAACTGTCTGCATATTACTCTGCAAAAGCGCTACTGCAGAATGGGGGCTGATAGAGAAACCCCAGTCTATAGACGTATGGGTAGATGCCATTCCACATATGTAATAAACAGGGAAACATTTTAATACAGAAAAGGTTATGTGAAGCAAAATGTGTTCTTGATTTTCTGTGGTATATGTGAGGATAAGTAAATAGCCTTAATGAGAATCTGGCATAAAAAAAACAATGAAAATATATTATAATCCTGCAAATTCTAAGGAATAATACATGGTATGATAGTAATGGAATTGTTATGGCTACTGTAAACTGGCTGGAGTCAAAACAGTTGGAATTAGGCTGAATGAAGAAATTATGCTTCTTTGTGTGTGTGTGTGTGTGTGTGTGTGTGTGTGTGTGTGTGTGTGTGTGTGTGTGTGTGTGTGTGTGTGTGTGTGTGTATATATATATATATATATATATAATACATATATATATATATCTATATATATATATATATATATATATATCTAGTTATATGGGTCTACTTCATAAAACTGAAATTTCATATAATTGAATTTCATAACATTAAGACCATAACATCAAAAATTCAAAACACTGAAAACCTAAAACACTGAAAATTCAGAACATTGAAAATGACATTGCACAAGTAAATAATATCACCTCCACCTACAACCCCACCTAACTAACACACACACTTTCTGCTATGTTTCTGCAAGGGGGCAACCCCCCTGCACCCCACATCCCCCATAAATTAAATATACCAACTCCAAGATCACACTACAGTGGAAAAAAGTTAATTTCTTTACCTTAGTGTATGGTGATTGTGATACAGTGAGGTTAGGAAATTAACTTTTTTCCACTATAGTGCTAGTGCAATCTTGGAGTTGGTATATTTAATTTACGGGGGGGGTGCAGAGCCCCCACATGGGGGGTGTAGGGGGCTTGCCCCCTGCAAAAACATAGTAGAAAGTATGCTTGTTAGTTAGGTGTTGTTATAGGTGGAGAGGATGTTATTTGCATATGTATTGTAGTTTTCAATGTTACAAAGCACACTTTCAATGTTCTGAGTTTTCAATGTTTTGGGATTTAGATGTTTTGGTCTCAGTGTTGTATAATTCAGCATTATGAAATTTCAATGTTATGAAGTAGACCCATATATATATATATATATATATATATATATATATATATATATATATATATATATATATATATACATACAGATAAACAGATATATGTATCCATGTCTATAAATATGTATATGTCTACCTATATCTATCTACCTATCTATATCCATCCATCCATAACCCCTTTTCTCCCATTTTTGCACATGGGGTTGAGGTGGCCCTCCAACAGTGACAATCATCAATATCCTAAAGTTACACCACCAGGTGGCTAGCCCTGATGCTTTGCATCTTGCACACCACACACTCATTTTCAGACACACACACATATACACACTCACACCTGTGGCCAATTTAGAGAGTCCTGTCCACCTGCTGCATATACTTACACAAAATGCAGTACATAAAACTGCACTTCTTTCTCTTCTGAATACCCTGCACTTCTACTATATAAGACAGCTTTATGTACATGTAGCATCAGCTATGGTACCAGCATGCCACTAAGTAGCAGCCATTTTACTTTCTTGAAACTAACATTTGAATTATATATTTTTCACTGTTTTGTCCTCATTGCAGACACTGTTGCGGTACTAGCCATGGCTTTCACCTGCATAAGAGAGCAGTTCACCTGGGACCAGAAGCGGAGAATTGACAGTACACTGAATACTATGATTAAACAGCTTGTGAATCAAACTAAATCAGATGGGATCATCGGAAATATATACAGCACTGGTCTTGCTGTGCAGGTAAGGGTCTAGAAAGAGAAAAGATGTATGTAGTAATTTGGAGTTACAAAAGCATTATTACATTTCATACCTCTCATCCTCAGAGCACAAGAAATCTGGATAAAGGCAAAATAATGGTGGAAGAAAAATAGGGACATATTTTAAATATTGCTCTTATAAGCTTAGAGAGTTACAAGAATAAGAATAATAGATTTTGCATTGACATACATTTTATGGAGGATATGAACTCTGAAACCCAATGTCTATCATTATTAAGTGACTTCATGAAAATTTGGATTGCTGAGAGGTATGTCAGTTACATATCTGGAAGAACACACAAAATTAACACAATGTGCATAAAGGAATTAGAAAGATTCAAAAACTAGTTTGGAAATACTTGCAACTCTGAAATGTCGATTCTTTTCTACATCTAGGGAATGATTTTAAGGTGCAAAAACAGATGCTCTGCTTCAAAAGGAACATTTTCATAAATAAATCTCTTCAATCCTTTTCACATAATGAAATGACACTGCCCATGATGCCACAAACTCTGGTGTAGCCAGAAAGTACATCAACAGTAGCAGAACCAACGACTAATTTGATATACAAGCACTGCTGCACAGCAATATGTAAAGCCCCAAGCTAGAAGAAAAAGTGTAATAAGGACTGTTATATCTCTGAAAAGAATATCTTAATCGATACTGCAGTAGCTAACCAACTGCTTTGCTATGGCTGGTAAGGCCTGAGGGTTAAGGTACCTTTAGAGTTGAAGCATATGCTTCCCTGTTCAACCTGCATGCAGAAATGATAACCCAGAATTACATTACAAGTCCAACGTGTTGCAGTGATACTCTAGATATCACGTATCCTAGTTTCATATACTTTTTTTACTCTAGTGACTACTGACTATTAACTTATTTTGTCACTCTGCTACCCATTTGTTGCAAGTTCACCCTGGACTGCTACCCCATCAGTATTTGTTGGCAGATCCCATAATTTTGACGACAGTCTGCCTAATGATACTTTCCTCTGTGGATGACCTGAGACCAGGGCAAGACACAACAGGAGAGGGAATTACCACCCAGACAGTAATATAGGAATTTTATGTCTCCCCTAAATGAAATCAGACAAAGTAATTACCAAGAAGTTGGAAAAAAGGCATCTCATCTTTTATCCACCTGAAAAATCTAAGGTTATTAGAGGCATTAATTCATGTGATTTGCCTGATATAAACAGCAATCATTATTGGGTTTCTAAAATTATCATGACTGACAAGCACACAAAAGATTTTTTCAATTCTTCATGTTGACTTTTTTGCCAGTATATGGTTGGGTTTAGAATATAGATACTTAAGATCAAAGAATGGGCTGCATTTGTTTGAATTTGGGATGAGTGTGATTCATTACAACCAAAATCTAATGCAAATAGATTAACCACTGTAAACTCTATAAGCTTCTGCTTATTCCAGAAACGTAAATAAAAGGTTTTCTTCACTGTATAATATACTCTTCAATAGTAATAGTTCTATATAAATGAAACTGACTGTTATTAATAAAACCATGTAACTTATGTCCATGATAAATATATACTGCAGCTTTTCTCTCTGGACCTCTTCTGAAAAAGACTACGGCTCAGTCAGACTATCCCAGTAAGCAATTGTTAATAAATAACTATACAATGACCCCCCCCCATTAATATTCCAAAACATGCATGCTGATTGGCCAGCGTGCTCGTCGTAAATCCCACAATAAATCAACAGAAAAAGGTCCGGTCGCCTGAACTTTTTTCGTTGGTATAAAGTGTCCAAAACTTTTTTTTTAATAAAAAAAAAATGGAGCGGGTCTACTTTATTCTATCGAAACCGCATTATGTAGAATGCGAGTTCATCGACACGTAATCAGTGAACCGTGAATCCCCAAACGCACAAAACCACGAAATTCGAAATGTCAAAGTGTTTTGGTTGGCCCGTCTGCGCTACAGATCCGTAAGGTAAGTGTGCGATAGTTACGGACATTAGGGTTAGGATTAAGGTAAGGGTTAAGGTAAGTGCATAGATAGGTAATGTAAGATGGGTAATGTATTTAACATTTAGTGTAGGGTTTGAGGTAGGGGTTTGGTTAGTGTATGTGTGTGGTTTATTTATTTTGATTGGGTATAGCTCCGTAGGGTAAGTGTGCGGTAGTTACGGATCTTAGGGTTAGGGAGGGGTTAAGGATAGTGCATAGATAGTGGTGTATGTGGGGTTTAGTGTAGGGTTAGAAGTAGGATTTTAGTTGGTGTATGTTTGTGGTTTATTTATTTTGTTTGGGTGGGTAGTATGTTTCGGGCGGTGGGGTTGGCCAAGTATGACAATTCGGTATTTTGATTTTCGCAGTTTCTTATGTTTGATTATTTCACAGTTCAGTGTATATGTGTCGATGGAGTAGTGTTCGATGCAATGCATTTTTGTTTAAATAAAGTAGACCCAATGGAGCATCATAGACTTTCTTTTTTCCGTTGCTTCTGTTTCAAAGCATCGATGTACTGGGTATGCATGGGAACGCAAGTCCCATACACATGCGCAGTACATCAATACAAGGAAGCAGTATACCACCACCAGCAGAAGAACAGTAATGCACCGTTATACAAAGACATTATTTAAGAAAAGCAAGTATTTTTTTTCTTAAATAATGCCATTGTATAATAGCAATAACCAACTCCGTGGTTGTGGTATATAAAAGATTTACCCACGGTTGGCTTTATTTAATTTCTCAGGCTTCGCCCTCATGATTAAACCACACCAACTGTGGGTAAATCTTCAATATACCACAACCACGTCACCGGTTATTGCTAAAATAACTTACAGAAGTTATCTTTTGAGATATGACAGCAGATACTTAAATAGTATTGCTGTTGTTCTATAAATGTGGTAACTGAAACCTGGTATTCAGATGGGAAATAGTGTAACAACTCTCTAGCATTTGTTTTTTATTACAGTACTTGGACAGTATGCATAAGAAGAGGCTGAGGTTTTCCCATTTTTGTTACGGACACTCATCAGGTTAAAGACATTAGCATTTCTTCAGATTCACATATCAGAATGGATTGTGTCAGAGTTAGTAAATATTAGTAACGAGAGGCAACTCCAAAACACTGAGATTTAACAAAGTTATTTGAATTTCTTCATTTAGTGGATTTTCAGAATAAAGTTAAAGTAAATAAACTTAACCAACACAAACTGCAGTGAGGTTGACACATTTACTACTCTAAAAAAAAACTTACTAGTTATACAAAGAAGGGCCTAATGTAAATTGTGACTACCCCACCAGAGTAAATAATATTAAGGATAACTTTTGCAATGATATTACAACACACCATTAGAACTTGAACCTTGCCACTTTAGATAGCAGAGTACATTATGATTATTATTATTATTATTATTATTATTATTAGTCTGTATAATAACAGACCTGCCTTATGAGTAGTGTCTTAAAGCCATTTCCCTGTACTCAGTGGCATTAATTTCTCTTATGGACAGAGGTGAATTATAAATGTCTGGGCCTCAATGTCCTATTTGGATACAGGACATCATTACTCTTTTGGGAATATTTAGCTAGACTTAGAAAGCCCCCACCCCCCCCTGGATCATTAGCCTAGTAACAATCTATGAATATCTATCTCCCTTAGAAACAACTAGCTTTGACTATTACCCCAGAAAACACAACAGACACATTAAACTATTAAAATATGCTATAGAAGCAAATGAATAATAACTTTTGGACTTGAAAATTAAACTGATTAGGAAGTCTACTGGCACTTACAGGAAAAAATAAAAATGAGAACTATCTGAACTGTGATTCTACATGAAGGTAAAAACAAATTGTAATGGTTCATAGGTCTTCTTTTGAAACAAATAGTGCAATAAATAACAGGTGCATACTGTATACCTAGTGTTTAAGAGCTGATTCTCCTGGTGGTAAAAAAGGCCCCCAAAATCAGATATAAGAATATATAATAAAGTTATTTTTTTCTGATGTCAGGGTTTTTAAGCTTGCATTAGTATTTACAGTTAACAAGAGTTTTCCAGTGTGCAAGATCTGGCAGAAAGAAAAAAGAAATCCAGCAACATTTTTTATGACAAAATTAAAGTGATCAATCAACTTGATTTCCTTAATTTGTTTGGTAATGAGTACTATAAGGATAGAGTTAACTCTGAGGTTTTAATTCACAGTACTGAACAAGGTAACAAAAGCAATGAATAGAGGGTCCTTTTGTTTCTTCTAATGGTAACAAAGCCACAGAGGTAGACTTGCTCAGCTATAGAGATCTAAACAAGCTTGGGCACATGTTGACTGGTTCTTTGTCATTTCTGTCTAATTCGTCATTTGAAAGGCTTAATGTGCCAGCAGAATTGAGACCAGACATTGTTAGACCTATATATAAAATAACCAAGCTACTGGCATACTCCAGACCAAGTTGTTTGCCATTTAGTACTAGAGAGGTAACACAAAAGGTTATCCTAAATGCCTTACAGGTAGAAATTAATGAGTTGGATAACAATGTTTTTATTTTACATTCTTTCTAGGACAGGTCTACTTAAACTTGTAAGATATTGTAGTTTACAACAGTATAATTTGTGTCTGATTAAAAGTATGAGGAAGACATAATTTACATAGAATGTTCATATATTGACTCTGTTTATCATTAGCCGTTAATTTAAAAAAGAAATTGCACTCCTCGTCCCTGGTGTTTGTTGATATTCAACTCCTTCTTATAACGAGTCAGCCTATTTGTTCCTCATCATCAAAGTGAGGAATGGCTGGAAGAGGACACCATTCAGACAGCCATTAAGAATGGATATAAGTTTTTTTCATTTTAGTTTCTAATTCCTATTCCATGGACATGGTGAAGTGTATGGGGATGAACATGCAATGAGATGATAGTGGGGGATATCCTCTTACTTCCACAATGGACATTCCCTACTGGTATGCCCATCTCAACCACAAGGCATGGGGGGTGAGCTTCCTAGTCTTCTCCAGGGAGTTAACACCATCCAGTGTACCCCAGAGTTTCTGAAACCCCTGTCCCTAGAAGAGGTGAGCAGGACATGCCCACTCACTCCTCCCCCTCCCTCAATGGCTCTCCAATGCTGGGGCTACTAGTCAAACCTTGGTCCATGGGACAAAGTTAATAATTTGTCTTCTGCTCCTTGCAGTGTTGTAAGGGGACATGGTTTTAGTAGTGATTATGAGTTGTATGTTTATTATTGCCTTTATTGAAATTATTTGTATCTAGTGAGATGAAGGTAATTACATTTAATATATTCTACTGCTGCAGTTGTTATTTAGCTCATAGTGTTTAAGAGTGGAATCTTCCTAAAATCCATTGGACTTTTAATGTGGTGTGGCAAGCTACAGTATACTTTTCCTCAAATTGTGGTGGTTCTTGATGAAATATAAAATACAAGACAACATACAATGTAAAAATTAAAATGCAAGCCAACATGATGAAGATAATGTGGTCAAAGTATAGATACTTTTTTAATGATATGGCTAGTGTACAGCTCACATTTTTTATCCTGTACATTGTATAGTTTATAGTTTTTCTTAGATTTTTTTTTTTATTGGCAATGGCATATTAGACATCTGTCCCTGGAACTGGGCATATGACATGCCAGAACTCCACAAGTGGTTGTTCTAAAATCTCATAATCTCCATTGAGGCAGCTGAACCATCTTCTGTTCCTTGTTTTCCTCACTGCAGCTAGACCGCAGTACACTTGGGCTGCTGTCTGAACCCACATTACCACCAGAAGCATAGACAAATACCTGCCTTTTTATCTTCAGTGGGTCAGTTAATAACATATACATATATATATATATATATATATATATATATATATATATATATATATATATATATATATATGTGTGTGTGTGTGTGTGTGTGTGTGTGTATATATATATATATATATATATATATATATATATATATATTTCATCTTGCCAAGTGTACCCAATGATAGCAGCAATTAATAAATTGGGATCAATCTAAAACATCAAGAAATGAAGTTATTTGTTTAACATTGTCTAGAAAGTAGTTGATGCTGAACTTATTTAAGATTTCAAGCTTTCTTGACTGGAGTCTAACCTAATTTATTGTGCTGTTTTTAACAACTGTATTGCTCTTACCATATATTACTTTATGATTAAATAGGTTAATTGCTAAAGATCTCCTGATTCTGTACATTTTGCTGTAGCAACATCTAGAAAGCCTGAACAATTTCATTTGCATACATATTCTTTGCAGCTTCACAGTAAAATAGAACCATTCTCTTTTCATCTTTACAGGCTTTAACAGGGGCCAAAACATTCTATAAAACCAGTGACTGGGACTACACTCAAACCATTCAGAAACTTCTCAAGGAAATTCCAAATGGAGCCTTCAATAACCCAATGGCAGCCTCACAGGTCATCCCTTCACTAGTGGACAGGACTTACTTAGATGTTAACAAGCTGCAGTGTTCACTGGACACCGGTAAGTTTTCTGTTAATAGTAGGGGCAGAGCATCTCTCCCTTAAAGAGGTAAATGGTAAAAAAGAAAAACAATGCCAGAAGAATATGGGAATACAGAGAAAAACCAAAAGGATGGAGGCCACGAAAAAAAAGACAGACAGACTGGGGTAGCATTTAAAAGAAGAGGCCAAGAATAAAATGAATGTGAGGGAAGATATGAGGTCAGAGCTGATGAAGATATAAAGAGGAAAAAGCCTGTGTTAAGCAAACAATACTTTCTATCTTATAGTAAAATATTACATTCAGAAAGAGTTGTGAACCAAATCTCCTCAAAGATTTATTAAATGTCAGAAAAATAGTTTTCACAACCTTCTATTAGCTATGCTGGCTAACTTGGTTTAAATGGCAGACATGGGAATTCATTGCAAAATCTTTCAGAAAAAAAATATTCCAGTCATTATTATCTTACCTTGTATAAGCCCAGAGATAATAATTGGGAAAGAATATACTAGCCCTGTATGAGCCCAGAGGTCATAACCGGGAAAGAAAATAGCAGCATGTAAGCCACATAGCTACATTTCTGCAACATGATCCCGAGAGACAATGGCATGAGTGTTTTAAAAGAAAGTCACAGAGAACTCCACAGCTTTGAGGAAGACACAGATCTAGACAGTTCTCTTACAGACAGTGGTAGTGAATGGTGTACAACATGACAGATGGATAAGGGACGACCAAACAAATTCTTCAAAGGCATTCTCAGTGTGAACCAACACACTGGTGGAGAGTAGTGCAGAATTAGACAGAATCCAAAGGAAGAATGTCACTTATTGTTTTACAGCACAAGACAGGGGTAACATGGAATTAGAGAGATCCCTGAGGGGCAGTGGATCTGGGGACTGGAAAGACTATCAGGGGTAGCTCCAAACCTCTAGTCGAGAGAGTGGTAACACAGGACTATGTATAGCCCTTATGGTAAAAGATGAGGATTATGCACCACAAATAGGGAGGTTAGTCAATGAAGTAGTTTTCCAGTGTAATCATGGAGGACTGCATCTGGTAAGGAAGGCACTAAAGTTGCACCTTAACTGATGTGGCCTTAATGCTTTTGCAGATAATGCTTTAGTTTTATGATTTCTTGTTTTCATTATGCAAATTAAAAATCTCATAAACAAAGTATTAATTACTAGCACTTTCTCCCATTCCAGGCGGAGGAAACCTTGTAGGAATCCAGTATATGGAGTGTCACCTAAGCAGAACTGACATTTTATTTTAAGTATTTCCTTCTGTTTTTGCTCCCCTTTTCTCAACCATTTCTGACATTATTGAGGAATGTAACAGTGGTAGATTTGCAGTAATTTTTTTTTTCTTTTTAGGGCATGCGTGTATTCTTCATAAAGTATACTGCATGACACATTCATTTTGTTTCCCTTTTTGGGCAATATAGTCATCGTAAACATTTGTTGTAATACAGGTAATATACATAAGGTAAATATTGAATACAGCTTGCTCTGTAAACTAAATGTTGCATTATGACAGGACAAATGGCTCAATGAGAGAAAGAGAGAGAGAGATCAGGTTAATCCTTAGTGCTGTAGATCAGTGTGCATATCTCTTTAAGAAACCTGCTGTGGGCATGTGCTAAGTGTATTGATTACTGAGCACATGCAGGGACAGAGTGCCATTTAGCAGTAGGCTGTTGAGATGCAAGCATGCATGTGTGTAAGCTCTATATGTTAATCAGTTTGTTTATATTTACTGATGCTGCTTTCCATCCTGGTGGGTTTCTATACAATAAAGAATCTTAAATGAACTACCCCACCTGCTTGTCTTCCATGGATTAGGTGGCAAGCAACATGGTGTCAGAAGTGGCATGTCTAAAGGATATGGTGTCAGAAGCAGCATATCTAATGGCTAGAAAAAACTCTAGTTTCTCTAGTTTGACTTTGAGAGGCATTCAGTTACAGTTGGTGGTATGTGCAGGAGTGGACCATCCTTTGCTGCAAGTATAATTTACAAAACAGGTCAGAAACTAATTTCTAATGTTAAAACTTGCTCAAACTATTTCTTATTCACAAAATATGAAACAAAGCATACACACTACTTTAAATGATATTAAGATAAGTTGAAATGTCCAATATTGCTAAAAATATTTGAATTACTACTGAAAATGTTTGAAATAAAGTCAGACGCATAAAATGAATAAAATAAATAGAAATGACCACATTTTTTCAATACGCTCTTTGCAAAGTCGTATTTTTCGTATTAACTGATGCTGCCTGAGTTTGTGTATGAAATGCTTGCATATTTGTGCAGTGTTACATTAAAGTTATTTCATAAAAACAGCCATTTCAGAGCATATTTTGCAAAGTACAGTGTTTCGAAGAGTTTATTGTGCAATTGTGTGTTACTGCAGGCTGCAGAGAGGCAGTTTGTTCATACATAATTACAAGGGCCATATTTTCAGTGCATTTGTGCATATTTGTTGGCATGGCTGAAGGATTTCGAAAAAGAGGTCCACTAGTGTTTGATAATAATATAGCAGAGAACTGGAGAGTGTTTGAGCAAGAGTATGACATTTTCATACAGGCTGCATTTTCTGATGAAGATGACTGTAGAAAGGCATTTATTCTACTTAATTTAGTTGGGACAGAAGCCATAGAAAGGAAACGTTCATTTGTGTACATACCTAATATCTTTACTGGAGAGGGGAAAACTGTCATATTGTTGTACAGGCTGAGTCAAGGTGGGACCCTGAGTGCTTAAAATGTAAATTTAGAGAAATGTGTAACCCCCAGAAAAACATTACAGTGGAGAGGCACTTATTTTACACAAGGGATCAAAAGCCAGGTGAAACTTTTGCTGCATATATAACCGACTTGAGAAATAAAGCTAAAATATGCAGATTTGGTGACTTAAAGGGACAGTCCCACCATCTAAAATTCGGACCAAGCTCTTCTTTGCAAGGAGAAGGCATAATGGTTTTAGCCCCGTTCATTCTGGAATGTCAGCACTAGTCCCAGCCATCTTCCCCCTGAGAGGTTTATTCCTGGAAATATTTAATCCCCTCGTGAAATGCCCTGTTGCTGAACTTTTGTTCCTCACCATCTTCCTACACGCATCTCTTTTACAGCTAAAGCTAAAGCTGTGATCTTTACCCAGACACATGTTTATGGATGTTTTTTCCCCCCATAAATAATCTGTATCTATCAGATAAAAAAAGAGTTGAGCAGTCTTAGCAGTACAAACTGCAGTGAGGCAGTCATTTTTTAATAATTATTCATTGCAGGAAACAGGATAGGGGTTGCCATTTGGGAGCAAGAAATGTTTTCTGTGTGTTGTGCACAGAGAAATTTATCTTTTGACTGGACTGAAGAAAACAGCTGATGCTGCTTAAAGGGGCATTATCCTGTTCCTAAACTCGGTATCTTGCCTTGGACTGAAGCTGACCAGTGTGCACATATGCCCATTTTGAAGCCAGCATGATGAAAAAGCGTAGCAGTTAAAAGAAACGCTAGTCACTCCGAGCCATTCCTTTCCATTTACATGTTGTTATAGAAAGCATCTCAAACTGCATCTCAGATACTTGCCTTTGCACCTAAGTGCAAAACGTGCTGCAGAGCAATACACGTTTAACAACATTCTATTTACATGACATAGGATATTATCTTAAAAAAAAAGACTCTTTCTAATTTAGTACTTTCCTTAAGAGCTATGCTTTCCTAAATAGCCACATTCAGCAATACAGTACATGTAACTGTTGCACAGAAAAATAAAATGCTACAGTTTATTTTTTTCTGTCATTTTTGCTGCATGCTTGACTGTAGTGACTGCCGGTGCTGCAAGTTTAGAATGTAACTGTAATTTGCACCCCAGTCAATGTCATTCTGCTGATATCTTGATTTCTGCAATATAATTTGTTGAATTAATTCCAACTACTTGGGCATGATAATTTGACTATCAGGTGATAACTGACATTTTCTTACATAATGTGGGTGACTGAAGGGCAGCAGCAAAAGTATAACAGTTACCGATCTTAAACAGATTAGATTAATTACTGTACAGCAGTCAGCAAGTGCATTCTTTTTATAAGCAATATGGGTGATGAAAGGGCAACAACAAAAGGATAAGCATTGCCAATCTTACGGAACTTGCAAATAGATTGCATTAGTTACTATAGGGCTTTCATAAAGTGTAATTCTATCACAGACAGTAAGTAGTTGCATACATTTGGCTGTCTGACTTCATTCATTTCGGCAGAGTTACAGCTGAGCAACTCACTCCTTTTGATCTTTGTGAATATTTGTCAGTTTCTTTTTTTTTTCCATAATAAATCTTTATTGTTATATTATTTTCATACACAAGTAAAAACAAACACAAAATTTTAAAAGAAAAAATACAAAACAAAAGACTACTAACTAATATCACTAACTATCACACCAAACAAATATACAATATTTACAAGAATGCTTCCATGTAAACATTAAGAATAGAGAAAAAACAAAAAGTAGTTAATAATATTTCCAGTAATATACAGTTTAAATACAAAATTCTCTCCAAGCAAGTATATAAATGTGAATACCTTCAAGTTAAAAGTGTTATGCTAATATAATATTAAATATCTGCTCCCAAATTTCTGGGTTATTAATGTTTTTATTATTCGGCCTTAAGAGTAGTTTATGAGCTAATATATGCCTTGTTGCCAAAACTCTAAAGCTTTCCCAAGGTGTTTTAGATGGGTCTAACCAATTAGTGGCTATATAAAGCTTCATTAACAGAAAAATATTAATATATATACTACTTTGTGATCTAGGGAGTTCTTTCGGAGGAATATGTAAAATCGTAAATTTCCATGACAACGTTGTACTTTGGTACCCATCTTCTGAAGCTGAATCTTAATGGAATTCCAAAGCTTATATATGCATTTACAGCTCCAGAACATATGAAGAATATCAGCTGGTTGATTTTTACAGTATGGACAAGTTGGAGAGTTTTTAGAATTAAATTTATGCAGGGTAAGGCGTGTATAATATGCATTATTCCATATCATTAACTGAGTATACATCAATTTTTGAAGAGAAGTAGATTTGATAGTCAGGTTAATTGCTTTTAACATCTTACTTTTGTCTGTCACTAAAATTTTCTCTTCCCAATAGTTGGATAACAGAATTTTATCATGAAATTTAAAGTCTTTAATTAATTTATTTGTTGTTGTTATATATTTAATATCCTGTTGGAGGGCTTGCCACAACTCAAAGCATTTATCAACATTTTCATCTTCAGATTTAAAATTTATAAAGTAGCTCATAGCAAGTTCTCTAATTTGTCTCAAAATAACAAGATAATTTTTGGGTAAATTAAATTCTTGTCTTATTTGATTGGCCGAGCGGTCCAGATATTTGTATATATCAATCAAAGTTAAATTAACTATCAGTGGAAACATTTTAAGATCAATTAATTGATTGTTCAATTTTAAATTAGGATTCCTATGAAAGGGTTGAAAAACATCATATACTGACCCAGATCCAAAGATTGAAATAAATCTTGTATAGATAATATGTTAGTTTTAAATATTTGTCAGTTTCTGTTCCATTCACATATAGTGGTTACATTCTTCCAGTTTTTAAACTCTTTTTTGCACATGCCTCTCAACTGTCCAGATTTTAGCAGAATGTCTATTTGAGTCCTATTTTTAGCATGTTCCTCACAAAATATGTGTTTTTTCTGGCAATTCTTTGTATATTGCAATAGCTAATTAATGGCATGCAGTTGAGTTTTAGATGCATGCTAACACAAGACCTGTTTTATTCTAAGTATATATAAATATATTTCAACTGTGTTCAGAAAACCCACATACTCATATATGTTATTGCAGTTCTCCAGCTCTCATCCCTATAAGCAGAAAGAAAGCTGTAGTAAAGGGACAGCTGGTTAGGGTGGCGTGTATGAGCTCATTACATAGGGATTTTATGAAGGAATGTGATACTTTGATGGGTATATTTTCTAAAAGAGGTTATCCCCTGGCCATGGTTCAGGAACTCATAGGTGAGGTTATAACAAAAAGACAGTCAGGTCATTTTAGCCCTGTATTACAAATAGATGAGGGAATGATTGACATTATGGTAAATATAAATAAGGAAGACAATAATAATAAATATAAAAAATATTCCAGAGCTTTAGTTACATCATTTAACATGGAGAGTTCAAAAATTAGATGGATCCTAAATAAGACTTGGAACATTTTGAGGGAGAATAGCAGTATTTTGCATATACTGGGAGATGGGCCCACCATAATTTACAGAAGGGGACAAAACATAAAAAAAAAAACATAATAGAGATGAAGCATACAGGTTTAGCTGTTAATCTGAGGATGTCTAAGTGTGGCAGATGTAATATGTGTAGACATATATTGGAAGGTGACAGGATTATTATTAGGAATAGGGATTTCACCTTGCATGGTAAATATAATTGTAATACTGCTGGAGTGGTTTACGGAGTTTGTTGTTAGTTATATGATGCTTTTTATCTAAGCAAAATGGAATGCAAGCTCTGTAACCACATTTATGAACACTTATATGATACATAAAAAAAAAAAAAAAAAGAAAAACAACAAATGCCCTGTATAGACATCTGGAACAACATAGTAACTTTTTTAAGTTTTGTGTGTTAGAAAAAGTGGAAAGGAACCCAGAAGGGGTCCTTGATCTAGTATTTTAGAAAAACAAATTAATCTGGCAATTAAGGTTGGAATCCTATAGGCATCCTGGGTTGAATGAGAGGATTAGTATTGCCCCAATATTGAAGTTAAAGGCTTTAACTAGATAGAGGCAAAATGGTGGTCTAACACATTTCTAAATTTATAACATTTTGGTGATGTTGTATATTTTAGCTTATGTTGCATAAGTGAGTGTAAATTGTATAATTTTGAGTAGTATATATTTTAGTATATTATGTTTATTTCAGGACGTTTTTATCTTTATACTGGCAATGTATATGGAGTTTGAATGATCACATGATACTGTTTTTGGAGAGTCACATGATTTTGTATGTGCTATTTAAAGAATGGGAGGGAAAAAGATATATATCTGATGAAGTTTTATGTTTTTTAAAACAAAAATGCTTATACTATTAAAGTGAGTCGCTAGCCTTTCGTGAATGTAGTTGGAGTGTTTGATGCTTTTTCTTGTACCTGGTGTCTTTGTTTGTTCCTAGTTTGTCTACTGTCTGAGTTTTTAGGATTGTTGTGCCATGTTTTGTGCATAAGTAGTAGGTTCATAGGTTTATACTAGACTAATGACCACTAGAGTCTTTACAAGTCCAAAATCAGGTATAACTTTTAAATATTACCCTGATTCACGTTAGAAGGAGAATAACCGTATTTTCAACAACACAGATTACCTAAAGACTAACAAGTATAAAATTCTAATGTCTGACATTACGAACTGACTGTAATCTTCAGTGATTTACCAGAAAAGCAAAGTATTTTATAAGGAGAAGGGTAATAATATGAGGCAAAATCAGGGATAGTTGAGCAATATGAAGCAGTTAATTACCAGTAATATTGCTTTCATATTTTTCAGTCTGATGATTGTTTTGTGGTGTGGGTGGCTAGTTATTTCCACAGATTTCCTTATCTGGGTGTAATTTTTTCTTGATTTTCATATGGGTTGTTGCAATCACAAATTGTAATATATTATATTATATTATATTATATTATATTATATTATATTATATTATAGCAATAACCCATGCCTGGGTGTGGGTAATGCTGGATTGGTGGGGTTTGGTCACGAGGGTGAAGCCCGAGTGGCCAAACAAAGACAACCGTGAGTAAATCCAGCATTACCCACACCCAGAAGTGGGTTATTGCTATTATAAAATGACATTATTTAAGAAACAAATGCCTACTTTTCTTAAATAATGGCATTGTATAATGCCTCCTTGCTGCCCTTCTGCAGCTGTCTGGTATTTTGCGGCAGTTCTGATGTACTGCACATGCGTATGCTTACGCAGTACATCAGAGCTGTGGGTGGAAGCAATGGAGAAAGTAAGATCTCTGTTGCTTTTTACAAAGTGTCTTGGTATGTTAAAGGAGTTTAACAAAGCGAGACAGCTTTAAAAAAAACAACGGAGAATCTCTGTTGCTTTTTTTAAAGCTGTCTCGCTATGTTAAACCCATTTAACATAGCGAGACAGTGTCTAAAAAGCAACGGAGAAAGGAAGATCTCCGTTACTTTTTTTAAAGCTGTCTCGCTATGTTAAACTCCTTTAACATAGCAAGACAGTGTCTAAAAAGCAACGGAGATCTTGCCCTCTCCGTTGCTTTAAAAAAAGACTTGTACTAATGGAAAAAGTCTGGGCGACCGGACCTTTTTCCATTAGTATAAGTCTGATTTACAATGTGCATGCTGACCAATCAGCGTGCACATTTTAGAATATTAATGGGGGGATCATTGTATAATATATTATATCATATATCATATATCATATATTATTATATTATATTATATTATATTACATTACATTAGTGGGGTGTAGGCAGAGGCAACATGTGTAAGGGCAAGGTCAAGCATGAAATTTGTTGACTGACATCTGACTACTGGGAAAGTCTAATTGGGTAGGCGTCCATTTATACTGGAGGCCCAGGGAGAAAAGTTCCACAGTATTTCAAAAATATTTTGAAAACAATTTTGAAAGCCTCAAAAATAAAACAAAACAAAATTAGTTAAAACAAATTAAACTTATATAAGAATAATTTAGTCATTAGAGAAAGTTTAGACAGATTTTAGAAGTTAAAGGTAAACTAGTATAACACATACAGGAATTGCAATATGAAGTTAGGGAAAAAATAAGTTATTACACACAGTTAGGATGTGAGTGAGAAGTGGGAGTAAGGATGTGTAAGCTATGAATATGAACTTGTTCATACTTAGGAATATCGTTATCCTGAGGTTGAGCAAAAACAGAGACAAATTTTGGCTAACAAGTATTTCAGAATGGTTTTGAAAGACTGGAGGGAGGGTATTGATCTATTGATGGATATAGGTAAGGAGTCCCATGCCTTAGCAAAATGGTATAAATATAGGTCATGCCCTGCAGATCTGATAGGGATGTGGACAGAAATGTTTGTCCTCACTGAATCATAATGATGGAGTACGAACATAGTTATATAGAATGGTATTTAGTGCTAGACAAGCAGATGATTGTTGGCTAATGTTGCAGGTGGGATGGAGTATGAACATAGTTGTATAGAATGGTATTTAGTGCTAGACAAGCAGATGATAGCTGGCTAATGTAAGTAGGAAGAAGCTCTGTATATGTTAGTTGATGGGCTAGTTCTAACCAATTTAGGCTTTCAGTACTATACAGTAGTGGATTCTGAAAGGGGCATTTGCTGCAAATTTAGCCACTTTACCATACCATTACTCAAATTCTGCATTTTGTCCCACCTGACAGTTAGTAAGAATGGATGCTCCATAAACTAATGGGGGGGGGCTAAGTAGTGGTGAGTGTAGCTTTACTTGTCTTGGTGAGAATGTTTTTGGATCTCTAAAACATTCCAAATTTTTGGTGAGTTTTTTATGCATTTGTGTACATGCGTGTCAAATGTAAGATTATAGGTTCATAGGTAACTACTAGGCTGGCTGCTCTGGCAGGCCATTTTATCTATCTAATTTCCATTTTTGTGTTTTAAATAACCTATCTCATTTGGTTATAGACTGACCTTATCTGTCCCATGGTTGATAATTACATATTACCCTTAATGAGAATAACTGGGATCATACCATAGATAATTTGAGTGGACCCATGCCTAGGATAAAGCATTTAGGAGCTGCATCTGCCTATTTGTAGTGCATGGGGCAGTTCTGGGGTAAATTTTCTGTTTCACATCCATATATCTAAGTTGCACTTGAAAATGGACATGATGAACTTTGTTTTATATGACTGGGAAGTATGTTCCACAGCAGCAGTATCCTCTGCGAAATATACCTGTCCCTTCAAACTGTTCTATTAATGTTGCAGAAGAGGTTTGGATGCCTAGGCAAAGTATTTCTGATGCCATATGACTTACTGATGTGCAGTAAATCCATTAGTAATAGGTCAGAAGATGCCTTCTATGCTAGACACAGGTTGCATCTTAGGAGTCTATAGGATACTGAGTATAGTGACAGGGCTCAGTCGGTCCATGTAGGATCTGTTGTTTAGGCCTTGTATCCTTTTAGTAAGGTATTTTTATGGGAGCTCCAGTTGTTGTATGTGTCTGAACAGATACATGCCAAAGGGGACATTATGTGCAATGACTGGCCCAGTGAAGCATGAGTAAATGGGGTCAATGACATCCCTACATCAAGACACAATCCCTTTGTTTATAATCTGTGCAATACAGAAGGACTTTCTTACAACAACAGACACATGTTGGTCAAAAATTAAGTCACTGTCCATATAAGTTCCCATATCCTGAACAACTGGGTCAAGTCTTAGGGGCCCATTGTCATTGTGGTAGTTCCCGGGGTAGATGACTTCCTAAAAGATACAGTGACACAGTGTTTAGTATTTAGTTTCAGACCATGATTTTGACACCAGTTATTTATTTGAGACAAACCTCCCTGCAGGATGGCCAAGTCGTTTGAGGATTCAGTGACTGTTCCTAGCATGCAGTCATCTGCAAACTTAGTCATCATCATCCACTTTTATCATTATTACTGTGAAGGCTGCTAGCCTAGCCAGATAGAATTTTATAGATAATTCTGTCATTCATAAATATGAATGTTGAATTACAGACCTGTTTTCTTAACTGAAAGAAAATACTGTGAAATGTTGAACTTAAAACAATGTAGCAGCATTGCCCTCTGCTGTAAAGAAAGATACGTCAAGCATTTCTTGTCTGTCCTTATAAAATTAAAACTTATAAAATAAGTTAAAATTATTTCATGTGTGTCCCTTTGAAGTTAGAATTTGGAGTCAATGAGTTTAAGTGAAGCATCCTGTCTATTGTTTTAACTTAAGGAATAATTACTAGAGTTTACATATGGAATGTCTTTTATTGATGTAGTTTCCTGCAGGTGCAAGATAACAAGAATGTAGTATCTGTCATCCTGGGAACACCAGGAAAGTGTGAAATGATGTAATGGGAACAAGGACTGCAATAGCAATTTAAACAGAGAGAATCAGAAGGCATTAAGCATTTTTTGTCTTGACCATTCAACTCACAGCACTGTCTTGCTCATATGTAAGTTATCTTAGACTTGTTTTCTTTTAAAAATAGCTAGAAACTAGAAATATTAGACTGCTTTTCTGTAATGTCAGAACTGTATGACTGAATTATTTTAAGTATTTCAGTGTGACCTCTGAACTCTTGACTAGCACTCTGTAGTAAGAAGTATTATCTTGTGTTTTTATTATTGATTATTAAACATTTTAAAACCTTTCAACTGTGGCTGTTTTGTGTAGAGATAAGTTAAGCTCCAAGAGTACATTGCATGTATATAAGGATCCTGTACCAAGTCACTATAATAAGCCTTGACTGGTTAGTCATACTACCAATTGGATAATAATATTGCACAGTAATAATTGGACACCCTTTTAAGGGCTTTTGAGTAGCTAATAAATATTAGCTGGGCAGTGGCAGGGTACTACCGTATAGTCTGGGAAAAGGAGGCACAGCTGGAGAACCTGTGCCAGCCTTCCCCAGAAGTGTCTGTGTGGTTGTATAAACTCTTATCTCAAAGTATGTGTGTGTCAGCTACTCGGGCAGGGACATGAAGCACTGGTTGGACAGAGAGGGTGCTGGAGATTTTAGCTTGCCCAGCTGGCTGAGATCTGGACCCTATAGCTGTGCCAGTGTGGAGTCTTATTGGGGACCTGGAGAGCAAGGGAGCAACCAGCCCTAGACTGACTGTGATCTCTGTGTGCTCTTAAGGGAAATTGCACTTTACTCTGTATTTGTTATCCTTTCCTCCTATATGAGACACCCATCTCTGGTGTTAGTGGTGATGATTGAGGTTCCTTGATTGCTGGGCCAGGGCACGGGCATCACATTTGTGTTTGGCAGTGGTGGGATATCCACATCACATATTAATTAGTTGGCAAATACTAATTGGCTTGTAGTGGTATGGGTAGAGTGAATCCTGTAGCTTGTGTACATTGAGCTTTGAAGGTGTTTTGTATTCTAAATCAGCCACGCAGTGAATACTCAGAGGTCAGATCACAATTGTTTTATTTCTTTTGTTAGCTTAGTTAGAGTGAGCAGGCAGCATGTCAACAGAGGAGTATGGAAAGCTGACAAGGAGCCAGCTGGTGGAGATGTGCCAGGCTAGGGGACTGGTGCATGGAAACCTGACAAAGGCAGACTTGATTGCAGCCTTGTTTACAGCTGCATCAGAAAACAGCAACCAGGAGGACAATCAGACTGGCAGTGGAGATATAAAACCATTGGAGAATGGACAGCTCAACCTTTCTGCAGCAGACTTAAAAATACAGCTGGAGCTAAAGAGACTTGAGTTGGAGGCCAGGGATGTAGAATTAGAAGCAGCTGAGAGACTGAGACATCTAGAAAGTGAGGAGAATGAGAAACTGCTACACATAGAAGCTGAGGAAAAAGAGAGGCAGAGGCAGCATGAGAAGGAGATGCTGACTCTTTGCCAGAGTCATGGAGGTAATGAGGAAGGGAGTAACTGGACCCCAGAAGCACAAAAGGTCAGTAAATTTCTTCCGAAGTTTAAAGAGGGGGATAATTTTGATAGTTTCATTCATATGTTTGAGAGGGTATGTAAACAGCATGAAGTCGACCAAGGGCTCTGGGTACTGTTCCTGACCCCCTTACTCCATGGTAAAGCTGTAACTGTATTATCTAAAATGTTTGATGTTGCATGTTTTGATTATACTGCTGCAAAAAATTGTTTATTAGAGTTTTTTAAACTAACACCTGAAACATATAGGAAAGAGTTTTGTGAGCATAAACGCAAGGCAGATGAAAGTGTGTGTGAATATGCTGCTAAATTGAGCACTTATTTCCATTTTTGAAGGGCTGGCAGACCTTTTGGTGAAGGAACAATCCCTTAGCACTTTGCCTGAGGACAGGAGGATTTGGTTAGCTGATAGACGATGTGCTACTTCAGATGAGTTGGGGGAGAAGGGAGACCTATACCTGGCAAAAAGGGCAGCCTTGCACAGGAAGGGGACCCCAGTACTGCTCATGGGTATAAAGGAACCCATGGTGGGCAGCACAGACTGCCCCAACAGAATCTGCCAGTAGCAGGGGAAGCCACTAGTCTAGGTACATGTCCAGGAGCTAGGGTTAAATGTTTTGAATGCAACCAGTGGGGTCATGTGGTATACAGGTGTCCACAGAGGCAAGATAGGGAACAAAAGGTGAGGGAGCCAGTAAGTGAGAAAGACAAAATGCCAATAGTAGGTTGTCTTGAAACAACAAAGGTACCAAACTACCATTCTGCAGATGTCCTGAAAGGGAACAATTTGGATGAGGCAGTACCATGTGCTTATGCAGTTACACAGTCAGGCTAAGAGACAAGCATGTGGGTCTGGTAGCCTGGGGAAGACACAGACAGCCTGCATACTTGTAGCTAGGACTGATTAGGTGGTTACTTCAGGGAGGGGGCTACACTGTAGCAGTGAGACTGAACGTGAGCCACAGCTGCTTTGGGTGCTGATGTTCCCTTGGACAGAGTGACTGCAAAGGTAGAGGTGAGTAGTAGTACCCAGGCTGACAGTGAGGCACCACTGTCAGAGGATGCCAGACTTCCTGTGGAAGGGGAGCTGGGAAGGGTTACAAGTAGAGAGTTGAGACAGCCTCAGCTCTCAGATTCTACATTGCAAGGCCTGAAGCAGCTAGCTAGGGAGGCACCTGATTCTCAAGGGAAGGGGAATCTTTATACTGGGACAAAGGGTTACTGTACAGAGAGTGGACCCCTGAGGGAGGGCTAAAAGGTGAGAAAGTACAGCAGTTAATAGTGCCTAGAGCCTACCATCTGGCACTTCTAGCCATAGTCCATGATTTTTCTTTTGCAGGTCATATGGGCATAAAACATACAAAGAGGCATATTATGCAGAACTTCTATTGGCCTGGAATTTCCCGAGATGTAACAGGGTACTACAGGACCTGTGAGCAGTGCCAAAAGGTTGGCAACACAGGATACAAGGTGAGAGCTCCTTTGATGCCTTCGCCAGTGATTGAGGAGACATTTCAGAGGGTAGCTATGGTTATTGTGGGTCCTCTGAGTACCCCAAGTTCCACAGGGTAAAAATATATCCACAGGTTTTTTACCCTTTGAGTTGCTGCATGGACAGGGGATGAGGGGACTTCTAAATTTAATTTGAGATGAGTGGGAAGGTGAGTGCGAGTCTCACAAGGAATCTGTTGTAGCATATGTCCTAAACCTCAGGACAAGGCTCAGGGAACTCATGGGCTTGGCCCAGGAGAACCTGGCAGAATTCCAAAAACAGAAAAAGGTGTGGTATAACAGGAATGTTCAAGCTAGAGAGTATGCTGTGAGGCAGCAGATAATGGTTCTCATTTCTGTCAGACACAACAAGCTGCAAGCATGAGTTTCTTCTGTTGTACTTAACCCATTATTCTATACTTTTTAGATAGTTGTAAGCAGGATCTAATAACTCTTTCAGACAGATTTTAGTTAAGGAGTATTTAGCAGGTCAGATAATACTTTTCCAGAAACCATCTGTTTTTTTAAACATTTTAGTTTATATTTCCTCTGAACAAAACTGTACATTGTCTGTACACTTATTTTCTCTAACTGTATAACCCAGCTTCTTTTATTTAAAAGATGTTTATTAATCCTAAAAGCTCATGGCTATTTATTGATTGATGTAAGGGTACTCACTGCTGTGAGACAACTAGTTTTTGACATCTGTCACTGACTGAGCCACTCTGCTTAGCTTTACATTACCATCAATTTCCATATTTTATTTGGTTTACTTTTTCTTAAGAGTGAAAGAGTAACAGAAATTTGGCAGGCTTGATCTGGCTGGTAACAGTTCTAACATAAATTAGAATAGGGTTGTAGAACTAAAAGTTATTACTAGCATCTTACTGGAATTATTGTGTGTGTCTGTGTGTGTGTGTGTGTGTGTGTGTGTGTGTGTGTGTGTGTGTGTGTGTGTGTGTGTGTGTGTGTGTGTGTGAGAGCTTGCAAATGAAACAGTTTATTTATATTGCAGTTACTGTGGATAATCAATGATTGTGACACACTGAATTCAAAGTGAAGTTGAAGAAGGACCTTTGTGGTTGTGGAAGTTGTCAGCTCTGCTCATGCATCAGTGACTAACAGTTAGTCAATATTTGCATGACTAGCTGTTTGTATTGACATCTTTGTTTTTGATACTCTTCTTAACTTTGCAGTTAAACAGATAAAACTAAATTTTCAGTAGGCAAAATGAAAGTATTTACATGTGTATAGATGGAGTTTTGCAGTCAATCTTATCCCCTTCCTCATATAAAGATTTGATAATTAAGTTTCAGACACAGTCTCAACAGCTAAAATTGAGGGTGGCAACAGTGACACTGCCAGCCCGGCTATCTGGAATTTTGTGAATATTAATATGATTCATATAGGTTCATAGGTAAATAGGTAGGTACTAGGCTTTCGGCCATAGGGCCTATACAAGCCTAGCCAAAAAGGTAACCAGGCTTTTGCCACCTAAGAAAATTATCTGTTACAGTATGACTGATTTTTCCTACAGTTAAAAATTGAAAGAACTGGTGTGGCTTTTGTGGGAGTGACCCATGTGTGGGTGTGGGTCTAGGGGTGTTCCTTGAGTATGGTGTGGGTGAAGCTTAAGGAGTGCCAGAGCAATACTTCGCCTATGGTGCCATTTCAGCTAAGGCTGGTCCTGAATGAGGCTAAGTGGGTGATTGAGTAAATAATGAATGATTTTTGGCAGTGTGGCATGCCTGACCACCTTCTCAGTATATGAAGCATCATTGTTGGCTTACACTATACTTTTAGTATTCACATGCAACAGGATTTGGGAGAGCCTTATGAAAAAGAAAACTTTCCCAAATGAAATAAATAGCTAAATAGCTTTAGATAAACTGTAGGTCATGGTTAAAGTACTGGGGGACATTTTTATCCTGGTCTCATACTGGATTCATTATCCAGGCATCTTCTTCAGTTCATAGGTAAGTACCAGTTGAGCAGTTAAGATAGGAGGATATGAGATAACAGTGGTAATGTATAACCAAGCTACAGGAAAGTCCCCAGGAATAGATGGTATTTCTGTCGATGTTTGGAAGTTAGAAGGTGAAAAAACTGGTAAAGATCTTGAAGGTTTTGTTTAAAAGCAGTTTAAGAGGAGGAGAAGTACCAACATTCTGAAAGAAATCGGTGACAGCTATAATACCTAAAGAGGGTAAAGATCCATCAGATCCAGCTTCATTCAGACTCGTTTCAATACTAAATCATGATTACTTATTTATTTATTTTACATTTGTTGACCGGGATAGTCCAACTGGATATATGTCCATTTTTAGCAGAGGCCCAGGGAGAAAACATTTAGTAAATGCTACTTTCCAGCAGATTAAAGTCATAAGCAATATCAGCATTTAGCACATATAGTACTAACTTATTATAAAACATTTTACAAAACATAACATTATTTTCAAAGTTATATATACATAACATTACATTCAGGTTTAAGACACATTGAGCAGCAGTTATACAATTGACACTTCCTGAAATGGAGTGGTAGAAAAAAGTTAGAAGTAGTTGAAGGTCTTTTCAGGCTTGTTGTCAAGGCACCTAAGAAATAGAGATTTCACTAGTCGGGATTAGTGCAAGGACATAACCAATGAGTTTTGAAGTATTTCTTGAGTTTGTTTTTGAATTGAGTTAGTGAGGGTTCTAGGGTCAAGTCAGCTAAGAGTCTCTTCAATGTTTTTCCAACAGAGTTGGCAAACAGAGAGCCCCCAGCTGAGTAGTTGGATTTGTATGTTTGATGGCCACTAGGTCATCAAAACTCTCCTTCATTCCTCTCAATCTAGTGGATGATCTTTCAGGCTTGTTGGCCGGGTGATGGCATAGGGGCTGATCATATTTTTTTAGTGCAGGTATATTTTCTGGTTAGTAAAGGACTTTATGTGCCACTATTAGCTGGTGGAACTTCAGTAGCCTTGGCAGTTCAAGCCATCCTACGCAATTTAGGTTGTAACAGTGGTGTGTCTGGTAGGCTGTGTCAGTAGCAAATCTGGCAATGTGGTTATAGCAGGATGATAGTTTATTAAGATCTGTTTTAAGTTGGAGAATAGAGGTGAGGTGTAGAGAAGAGTTGATAGTAGATGGGAAGGGGCAATTACAGTTCTAGCAAGTGGGGTAAGGAAAGGTTTGATTCTGTAAAGAGAGCCAAGTTTTTATTAATGGTTTTGATAGTTTGATTGATATGCACATCAGACTTCAGGTTGTTAGCAACTATGACACCCAGTAGTTTAGTTTGGGCTTCTGGGAAGATGATAGTGCCATTGTTAACAGTTATGTTGAAGGATGGCAGGGTGGCCTGCATGTGGGGGAGAAGAGGAGCAGCTTAGTTTTCTTGGGGTTTAGCATTAGATGTTGATTGGAGAGCCATTCTTCCACTGTATTGAAGGTATTTGGGTTAATGTGAATAAAGTAGCTGGGGAGGTGTCAGAACAAATCAAGATGGAGTCATCCACATATTGAATGCAGGTAGCATCTGGGATGACTGAATGGAGGTTGTTGATAAAGATGGAGAAAAGAAAGGGTCCTAGTATTGAGCCCTAGGGGACTCCTAATATGATGGATAAGTGAGATGATAGCTTGCCCTGTCATAGGACTGCCTGTTACCTGCCCTGCAGATAGGATTGAAACCACTGGAGTGCATAGTTGTTTAAGGAGAAGGCCTTCAAGGTATTTATAAGCATTTTGTGGTCAACCATGTCAAAAGCCTTGGATAGATCTAGAAAGAGTTCTGAGGATAGTTTGTTATTATTGAGGTTGTGGTTAATGATGTTAGAGAAAGAGAGGGCAGAAGTAGTACTGTGGTGTGGCTTAAAGCCATGCTGAAAGTTGGACAACAGCTTTTTCTGTGTGAGGTAGTGCATGAGCTGTATGTGTACCCACTTCTCCATAATTTTAGCTCGAGGTGACAGAATAGCTATGGGTCTAAAGTTTGACAGTTCAGTGGAACTACCTTCTTTATGGAGAGGTATGACATGGGAGACTTTCCATATACTGGGTACAGTAGCTTCAGATATAGCTCTGTTGATCATGATTAAGATGGGGTATGCTATGGTGTCAGCAGCCTTTTGCAGATAGTCTGCTGGGAGGAGGTCAGCAGCAAGGGTGGTGGGTCTTATTTTCTTAAGTAGGGCATGAATATGTTGAGTAGGAACAGGTTGGAAGGTAAAGTATGTCTGGGTATTATAAAGTGTTTATGTCTATAATGGCTAAAAGAATGGCAAAAGGGATGCTGTATATTGATAGAAATGGATCAATATGGTTTTGTGGGGGGGGGCAAACTTTTGACAACTTTAACAGAACACTGATGAACCAGAGGGAAGCTGAATGTAAGAAATATCACTGCTGTTGGTCTTGATATAGAGAAAGCTTTTGACAAAGTAGACTGTGACTTTAGGAGCAGAGCAATGGAAGTGTTTTCATTCCCTGATAAAATTATAAGGTTGATTAGGAGGATACATAAGGGATTGGAGATGAAAACTAAAGTGGGCGGGGGTCCAATCTGCTTTTGCAGAGGAAACAGGCAGAGGTGTCCTCTCTCCCCTTTGCTATTTGCATTATATTTAAAACCACTGGCAAAGAAAATAAGGGACTCAGAAATTTGAGGATATAATTGGTAAGGTAGGCACGAAGCACTGAAGTTTGCTCAGGACAAAATGAAAGGCAGTGATGTATAACAGAATGGTGATAACACTGCAGACAGTAGCATCAGAAATTAACTGCAGAAATGCAATGCAAGGCATGAAAGCATCACCCATGGGAATCTCACTGGTCAAAACAATTGAAAAGCAAGTAGAGGAGTCACTCAAGAGCATGTACTGAAGAAACTATTACATTTAGCTTTCATTGTTTTACAGCTGTGATATGAAAGGGAGGTACATGATACAGTTCAAATAAGGCGGCATTTCTGTTATTTTGCTGTATAATTTCTGCCAGTACAGACATTTGGATCACAGCCTGTAGGACTAATAACTAAACTAATGAAACAACAGGCTGCAGTTATGCTTGGAAATGCAGAACTTGGTACAAAAAAAAATAATAGGTCAAGTGAAAGTAACAGAAAAAAATATAATACTTCTTTGGAGAATAGTACTACTTGACACATTATAAAATGCTTTCATTCTTATTTTGAATGAGAAAAACTGCACAGATTTTTAAAATATACAGAGCAAAAGAAACTGACAATGAACAAATCCAATAATTTAGCAATATGCAATGCCTGTACTACAAAATGCATTCGATTTTATTGTCCAAAGTAGGGAGTAAATGACATGAAATTTAAGGAATAGAGAACTCCATGTACTAATATTTGTGAGTTGAATCACACATGCTTTCTACAGAAGTAGCATCAGGTAATAAACTCCATGAAGTGCTATTGTTTGGCAAAGACAAAAGTCACTGGCAAAGCTAATTAACAGCTCAACAAAAGCCTGAATAACTTTTTACTAATCCTTTTCACATAAACTAAAAGTCAGAAGAAGGCAGGTCATTAAAAAAAATTAGAAGATACCTTTCATTGAAAATAACAAGCCACAAGCTAAAATAATGAATGGAAATACATTTATTGTAACATTTTAGTGGTTTCATCTCAGAATGAGACTTCATCAGAAAGTTATGAAGTCATATTCTGAGATGAAAGCGCTAAAATGTTACAATAAATGTGTTTTGGTTCACTGAATCTTCTTATAACGTGTCCTGGTTCACTTCTACAGATTTCGGTTATTTTATTGTTTTGGTTTTTTGGTTTGTTATAGTTTGGTTATTTTAGTTAAAATAATGAATGGCTCAACTTGAAAGGTGTTGTGAATAGATCAGGAAACATAGGACTGTGATTAACTCATTCCCTCCAGAGCAGCTCAGAAAATGCTGTCTGCTTACTTCCACCAAAGGAACAGCAGTGCAGCCTGAACTCATTTTCAAATAATCCATTTGTAATACCATACAGAAAACACATGCTCATAATCATAAGAGCAAGACTAAAAATGTAAATGGGAAAGTTGTTCAGCAGACACTGACCTTTCCAACAGTGTAAATGTTACCTTTTTGGTACAACAGATCACAATATCTTGGTGAATGCACCATGTAGACCTATACAATTAACAATTAATTTGTATGAATGTTAGCTTTAAATTATACCTTAGCCATTACTGTGTGATGCTCCATTACGGAGATATTCACAGAAATATGATTAATATTATAAATCTCATAATTCATAAATAAACAAAGCATATCTCATCATCTGTAACAGACAGATACTACATATCAGTGTACATGTTGTGTGGCTTAATGTCAGCTTCAAAATTATGCATCATTTGTGTCATTACCATGCTCCCTTGCAAAGATATGTGCATAATAATGATAAATATTACAAATCTATAATTTTCATAATCTTACAAAACTAAACAAACTGTGATATCTGTGCATGTGTACAGCATACAGACAGTTTTTTTTTATCATGTTGTAAGCAGTAATACTGTCTTCAAAATGAGGTATTATTTGGGACACTGACATGCTCCCTTGCAAAGTTATTTACCAAAATATGTAAAAAAAATCATAATTTCCATAACCTACGTCCTGAACAAACTTTGATATCTGTACGTGTGTACAGCATACATACAGTTGTTTTACCATGTTAAAACTATTAATACTGTCTTTAAAATGAGGTATTACTTAGCACATTGACATGCTACCTTACAGCATACAGACACAGTTCTTTTATCATGTTGAAGGCATAACACTGTCTTCAAAATGAGGTATCTCTTTGCACAATTACATGCTCCCTACCAAAGCTATTTACCAAAATATGAAAAGCATCATAATTTCTATAACCAAAGTCCTAAACAAAATATGTCATCTGTACATTTATCCAGCACACAGGCACAGTTCTTTTTCCATCCTGTAACTACTAATACTACCTTCAAAATGAGGTATTACTTACCCTAATGACATTCCCTGATAAAGTTATTTAGCAAAATATGAAAAAAAGATCATACTTCTCATAACCATGGTCCCAAACAAACTGTGATATCTGGACATGTGTATGACATACAGATACAGTTCTTTTTGCATCTTGCAAGTACCAAAACTGTCTTTGAAATGAGCTACTATTTAGCATGCTGGCATGTTCCTTGACAAAGGTATTCACCAAATATGAAACAATATCATAATTCTCATAACCGAAGTCCTAAACAAAATGTGATATCTGTACATTTGTCCAGCATACAGACACAGTTCTTTTTCCATCCTGTAACTACTAATACTGTCTTCAAAATGAGGTATTACTTAACCTGTTGATATGTTCCCTGACAAAGTTATTTAGCAAAACAGGAAAAAATATCATAATTCTCATAACCATGGTCCCAAATAAAGTGTGATATCTGGACATGTATACGGCATACAGATAAAATTCTTTTTATATCTTGCAAGTACTAATACTGTCTTCAAAATGAGCTACTGCTTAACATTCTGACATATTCCCTGACAGTTATTCACCAAATAAGAAACAATATCATAATTCTCATAACCAAAGTCCTAAACAAAATGTGATATCAGTACACCAGAGAGACAAATTTCCTTTTCCATCTCGTAAGTACTAAAACTATCTTCAAGATGACAAGTTCCAGACTTTTAGAACTAAATATGAAAAATATCTGCAGCACTCATAAATACATGGAGTCTCCCACATCTGTCCTTGTAATGTGATAATGACTTTTAGTAATGTGAATAACAGTGACAGCTGCCAATGATTTTACCTGACAAGTGCTAATGACTCAGTTTTATACAGTAACTGCACAAATAATGTGATAACCACCTGCATGTCTTGATGCAAAATTCTGCATGCCCTAACAAAAGGTGTTAATTGCTTCACATAACCTTTTGAGCAAACATTCATTACATTCATGATGCAAGTATTCTGTAAGACTGAGTCATTACCATCTGTCAGGAAAAGCCAGCTACAAACAGTATTGTGTTTGACACTTACACAACCATGCCAATTATTTATGCAAACACATTCTGGTTAACTACAAAAAACTGGTTAACTACAACACATAAATAAATAATCATAGAAATGGTCTGTCTGTCCAGTATCTTGTGTCTGTAAGGTATGCCAACCTCCCATAATATATGTGGACGAGTATTATTTTACAGATTTTCTGCCTTTGCCTGCAATGAAAAATTTTCCAGCTGGACAATTCCATTTACTAGAAAACGAGAACTGTTTTCCTGTGATAAGTATAGCCTGCACTGTAATGGACAAAACAAAAGAACAGAGCAATTGTAAAACTGGAGTATATCTCATTGTTTACTGTCCAATTATTAAAAGGCTTTTTCCTGACATACTAATAGATTATTTTCCCCAGTAACCCCTTTGGTTGTTTGTGCTGTGTATGCAGAAGCACCAAATGACACAGTAAACTATGTTGCCCGGTGGTCACTTCAGCAGTCTGACCATATATGCACAATCACTTCCCTGATGCACAATGAAGCATTTCCCCAAGCAACCTCTTTGTTAGTATGCCCAGATATACACATGCATCAGCATGAGACATTCACCCAAGCAACCCCTTCAGTAAAATATTGAGGTATGCACAATCACCAAAATGAAACATTCCCCCAAATGACCCTTCAGTAACATTTATGTGCAAACACCAAAATGAAGCATTCTCCAAGTGACCTGTTCAATAAAATGATGCATGCACAAGTGCCAGAATGAAATCTTTCATCAAATGACCCTTCAGTAACATGTACTGGTATGTACATGCACCAAAACAAAACATTCACCCAAGCAATCTCATCCCAACTCTAATGCAATTTCCTGTCAGATACCATTCTTGTATTTCTCATAAGTTACTTTGCAGGGAATGGCTCAGCCACTATCTTGCCCTAAAAATATTATATGTTCATTGGCTACAATACAAATAAAATGAATTTCTTGGTAAAATTCAGCAGTGATGACATTTTGGCATACAAACAAAAATGGTTGAGTGAAGCACAAAAGCCCACAGCTGTAATTATCATAATATTTCAACAGTTACTGCTCATGTTTATACCTCAAAGGCTGTCATTGACATGACAATAATCTGTAACAAATGAGAAATGAAATAATTAACATAAATAACAATAATCTTTAAACCATACTGAATTATTAAATCATAATATACACTAAGTGGGACATTTCACCCTAATATATTTATTTCTGTATTTGTATGTTAACCATGGTGGAGCAGTTATCCACAGACAGCTAGTTACTGGCCTCTTTTATGAAGGTCGACTCCCCAATCTTAACTTTTTGGGTCCTGACAGCCACCTGACTATCCAGTGGATGACATAAGGGTTTATACCTAATTCCATGAGTTTGCCTACAATGCCCAAGTCTGGTATTATAGGAAATGCCCTGGCCAGGTAAAGGTAGGCAGTATGCACTCTTTTGCCTTTGTCCATGTCATTGTTATCCTCAATGGGATAGACATCAGCAACAGAGAGAGAATGTTTCCAATCTACCTGAACCCTAACCGGTACATATCTTAAGTGCAATATGTCATTCTTGAGGACATGTGAAGACAGGGGCATCAGACTTCAGGAAAAATCCAGAGAGGACCATCAGAAGGATATGTTGGGTAGTGGGAAAAGATATGACCAGAGTGTGGGTGAAATGGAGTGCTCACTACAGTTCACAAGAGATAGGATAGATATAATAGTGCACAAAATTGTAACAAGGACCAGTAAAGATGTTCCTCTAAATAGGATAGACATGGAAAGGAGATGACACAGGACATATAACTACTGTTTGTATCTATGAAAATTTTGAAAAAAGGGTTGTGTATCTTGGAGAAAGCAGTACCAGGATGACTGGAGAGGACATTGAAAGAAGCCACTGAGACAGTGACACAAATGCAGAAAGAAATTGAGATGAAGGAATTGATGGAATGACAAATGCACTTAGACTACAGATGATGTGGGTTAATTGCATCCTTCTGCTGTCAAAGAATTGTAATGTGATGAAATCTAATATACCAAAAAAATCTAATATACAAATAACAGTTCAATAATGACATTTGTACAGCAAGAGAGGCCATTAACCACTATGTAAAGAGTGCAGACACATAGATCTATAACTGAAGCATGATTCATTACACAGAACATAAGGAGTATAGATGTATTTCAATGCTAAGCAGCAGTGTTTCAAATTCAATGCATGCAATCACAGCAAGCCAGGCCAATAACTTCAAAGAACCATTAGAGAGAGAGAGAGAGAGAGAGAGAGAGAGAGAGACAGAAAACTTGTAACAAAGTCATCATAATAAAAAGTATGCATCTAAAAGAATTCCATATCTAAAGGGTCAGTTATTTATAATATAAACAATATGCACATATTTTCTTACTTTGCTGATGATGTTACACAATTAAAATGGGACTGCCTCAGTATGATACACCAGTCTTAAATCTAGGCCCTAAATAACAGAGCTCTACCAGTTACTTCTCATGTAAAAGAACATTTGCACAACAGCTTGAATGTTTTGAAGTTGCATGGCGTTAAAAACTACGAAATACATTGTTTTCTTTGTCATTGTCTTTTCTAAAAAAAAAAAAGATTGTAAATTAGATTAGTGCAGCACACCAAGAATCAGATTACACAACTACTTTTTGAAACAGCAAAAGGCAGAAAAGAAGTAAAAACTGTAAAATAAAAATTGCAGTTTGAAAAGCAACATCAGCAAATAAAGTCACTAAATGAAATAACCAAATAAAATATAAAGTAGATTGAAAGGGTTGCCATAGTGACATAATGGAATGCAAAGTGAAAATAATGAAGGTCGCAGACAACTTGAAACTCTGTACTTCATGGTATGTGCATTTAAAATGCATGAGCATGTTATTATAATAATGTATATTGTAAGTCGTGTACAGTACATCTATTTTTCAGTGGAGGAAAAAATACTAGATTGGAGCGATAGTAAAAGCCCACTTCTCCCGATAGACTTTAAGAAAGTGCAGTTACACAGACGGGGCTGTGGCAAAGGTATAACCCTGAAGAGGTGCACAGCAAATCAGGCCAGAAATTAAACCAAAAGCAATGAATAAATGTGGAAAAGGGGCTGTTCCAGGGAAGAAACAAGATTTTCTAAAGTGCTTTACTGACATTTATCAGTCCAACACCAAATATTATAAGAGCTGCAAGTAGATATTCACATACGCCTCACACTACGAAGTTTACACGCAAGTGCACACTAGGGAAATGCAATGTAATCACAAATTCTTAAGTCTAGCAATACAAAAGAAAATGTATAACAAACCCGTAACTATCAAATCACAAGATATCCAGCAGTAGAAGGACTCTATGGCCGTAACAATGCATCAACATAATAAAATTATTTAAAAAAAACAAAGTCAGGTGAAAAAAGGGAAGCATGTGTAAAGTTCAACCAATGAACATCGCCTATGTCAAAGCCTATGATACAGTCTCCAGTTCAGTCACTATCTCAAGTATTAGGGTCCGACATAACTGACAACAAATCTGCACAAAGGACAAAAATATTTCTGCAAGTACAGACTTAGAAACTGGACAGAATTAAAGTGTTAGCAGTACGAGCAATGAATAAAAGTGGAAAAGGGGCAATTCTGGGCAAGAAACGAGTTTCTAAAGTGCTTGACTGACATTTATCAGGCCAACACCAGCTATTATAATAGCTGCAAGTAAATATTCACATACGCCTCACAGTAATAAGTTTACACTCAACTTCACACTAGGGAAATGGAATATAATCACCAAATCTTACATCTAGCAACACAAAAGCAAATCTATAACAAACCCGTAACTATCAAATCACAAGATATCCAGCAGCAGAAGGACTCTATGGCCATAGCAATGCATCAACATAATAAACTTATTAAAAAAATAAAATAAAAATAAGTCAGGTGAAAAAAAAGTAGCACATGTAAAGTTCAACCAATGAACATCGTCTATGTCAAAGCCTATGATGCAGTTTCCAGTTCTGTCACTATCTCAAGTATTAGGGTCCGACATAACTGACAACAAATCTGCACAAAGGACAAACACATTCCTACAAGTACAGACTTAGAAACTGGATAAAATAACAGTGTTTGCAGTACGCTAACTATACAAAGGATATGGAGTCCGCAACTGTAATGGCAGGCATGATTTGACAAACCAGCACTCAGAAATAGACGTTCGGTCCAAATAAATTGCAGGATCCAGTAGCATCTATGTAAAGTAAAAGAACAGCAAAAAATAAAAGGGAATTGCTACTGCTAAAGCTTGTATTTATTTGGACAGATCAAAGAAAACTTTGATTGGGGGGGTGGAGGTGTTATGCAAGTGGTGGCTTGAAATGGAATAATCTGATTGGCTGCCTGCCACCACTTGCTTTTTGCATTGAAAGTGAAGGATTATCTTACTGCAGTTACTTGACTTTACAGCCAATTTTCTCTGAAAAGTCAGATATAAACATCAGGTAACTCCACACTAAAAATCAAGTTGAGAAAGTACCTGAAAAAGTTCAGGTACTTTTTCAACTTATTTTTTAACAGTGGAGCTACAATACGGCTGTAAAGTTAGATGCACTTGTGGAAGGGACTCAGATGTAACTGCATACAATTACTACCATTTGACAGCATGCTCGGATGTAAGCACAGAGGCACTGTGAGACAGCACTCAGGGTTAATGAGTTAAAAGGCAGAACCTTCCTGTAAATAACCCTCCCCTACTCTAAACAGATAAGTCTTGAGCATGCTCAGAATTACACACTGCTCAAGGTAAACAGTGCAGAATGTAAACAAAGAAACACTGGGATTGTCCCTTTAAAGGATGAGTTGATAAAGGACAGACTTGTGTTGTATTAAAGATGATACTGTGAGAAAGATTTTGATTTGTCAGTGATTTAACTTTGAATAAGGCCATTGAGATTTATCAGATATATGAGCTCGCAGAAAAGCACATCAATATGCTTACAAATGAGAAAGGCTTGTTTCCAGTAACTTCTAAGCCTCGTGTTGTTAGTATGCAGCACATGATTAAAAAAACAGGCCCAAGCACATGGCAGCTGCAGCCCTGTCACACTCACAGATATACCCCAAAACATTCTAGCAAGTTCCAGAAATGCAGTCTCAGTGAAGCATAAGAGTGAGCCAGCAAACTCAAAGCATGGGCCCCAACCTAGTTTCATTGTTAACTGTCATAATCATGGTACCGGAGAAGTCATGAATCTAAAAGAGAGAACTGCTTAGGTTTTGGTCAACAATGCCACAAATGTAATAAATGGAATAATTTCAAAAGATTTTGTAAATCAAAAGAATGTGTGCACTCTTTTACTAAAAAGGCACATTTTAAGAAATGAGTTGATCAATTAGAAAGCTATGACTCAGAGTCTCATTCTTTTTATGTTGATGGTGTGTTAGTGGTTATTGAAACAGTCAATGCAGTTAATTTATGGGCCGAGAATGAAGTATTTTGTACTGTTCGGACACATGGCAAACTCATAGAACTCATAGTTGATACTGGCTCAAAGTGCAATGTTATGTTTGCAGACACATTTGCTAGAGTATGTGCTGGTGAAAGGCTTGATTTGACAAAGTGTGCGAAGTTTGTTGCATGTGGTGGTGAACAGATTCAAACCGAAGGCTCAGTAATGCTTTCATGTTACTCTGCTGGGAAAAGCTACAACTTATTATTTTATGTGGTCAGGAGGCATGTCCAGTCATTATTAGGCCTCAGAGACTCTAAATATGGGACAATATGGGACTGCTTTCATTTAACAAGGAAGTTCACCATGTCAGCTTAAAAGACCACTACTCTAATTTCACCCAGCATATTTTTTCTACCTATGCTGATCTTTTCAAAGACAAACTAGGCAAGCTTCTAGTTGTATACTTCATGAAGTTAGACCACGATATCAGTCCAGTTGTCAGGCCAGCCAAATAAGTTCCAATAGCGATGCAGACTAGAGTCAAAGCTGAACTAGACAAAATGGTGTAACAAGGTATGATTTGTCCAGTTAGTGAACCAACTAAATGGGTTTCCTCCATGATGGTAGCTCATAAGAAAAGCTCAGATGACATCAAAATATGTATTGACCCACGAGATTTGAACAAGGCTCTAAAGAGACCTCATCATCCAATGTGCACAGTTGAAGAAGTTGCAGTTCTCATGCCAAATGCCACTATTTTTTCTGACTTGGATGAAAAGAGTTTATTTTTCAAATTTTGCTTGATAAGAAATCTTTGTTGCTCACTACTTTCAGTGCTCCATTTGGAAGGTACAGATTTCTGAGAATGCCATTTGGGATAAATTCTGCAAGTGAAGTCTTTCAATGTGCAATGGAGAATTTTTTTCTGGGTATCCTTCTGCTATTATAGCAGATGACATATTAGTAGGTAGGAGGTAATGGTGAAGCAGAACATGACAGAAACCTCAGAAAAGTTCTGGAAAGGGCACATCAAGTGAATCTTAAGCTCAATCCACAGAAATGCAAATTCAGGCTACGAGAAGTCAATTACATTGATCATTTATTTACCAGTTCAGGCCTATGACTAGACCCTTCTAAGCAAACAGCCATTCTCAAGATGCCAGCTCTAGACAATGTTCAAGCCCTGCAACGTTTTCTTGGCATGGTTACCTACCTAGGCAAGTTCATTCCAAACTTGAGTCAAATATCCGCACCACTTAGAGAGCTAACAGATAAAGATGCATCTTGGTCTTGGTTAGAACAACTCCAGAGAACATTTAATGTCCTAAAACAGAGCATTTCTAGTCCACCTACTCACAGATACTATGACATCGACAAACCAGTTACTCTTTCATGCAATGGTTGAGATTGCAAAAGTATCATTTCAATCTTGTCTACAAGAAAGGAAAACTTCTTTATCTTGCTGATACTTTATCCTGATCACCCAGAAATACCACTGAACAGTATGAGAATGAAATATTTGATTTTGAAGTCATGGAGGTGAGAAAGTTTTCTTCCATACATATTGATGAGCTCAGAGATCACACAGCCACAGATCCAGTTTTACAGAAGCTCAACCACATCCTCAGAGAAGGATGGCCATCACAGCAATTTAGTTTACCTCCAGAAGTACGACCTTATTTTCCATATAGAGATGAGATTTTGTCCGACAATTGTATCATCATGAAAGGTCCTAAAGTTATTGTTCCAAAGTCCGTGCCACAAGAGTACATTACTATCTTACTTTGAGGTCACCCAGGAGCAGACTCTACCAAAAGAATGGTGAGAGGACTAAAATTTTGGCCTTCTATGTCACAAGATATTGAGAGAGTACTTTCATCTTGTTCTGTGTGTAACAGTAAAAAGACATATCAACAGAAAGAACCACTTCAGCTGAACCAGATGCGTGGATTTCCATGTACAACCCTGCACAAATTTATTTCTGACAATGGCATGGAGTTTACAAGCCAACAGTTCAAAAGATTTGCCGAAGAGTGGGACTTTAGTCATGTCACAAGTAGCCCAGGGTATCTTCAGTCAAATGGTTTGGCAGAATGAGCAGTGCAAAGTGCAAAGCACTTACTAGAGATGTCAAAGCAAGGCAGTAGTGATGTTTTTTTAAATCTCTTGAATCTCAGAAACATTCCTCATGAGAAGCATCTTGGTTCACCTGCTCAGAAACTTCTGTCAAGACAAACCAGAATCACATTACCAATCAGTAGTCAATTACTGGTTCTGTGTGTCAAGGACAGCAGGTCTGTGAAAGCCAGTCCGTTGAAGAAGCATCTGATCCAGAAGTCCTATTACGATAAGACCAGCAAACTTCTCAATATATTACATTTGGGAGAAGTGGTAAGGATGCAAACATCAAAGGTTATGACTGGATTGGAGTAATGAAGAACACCTGTCCAGAGCCCAGATTTTACATTGTGGAATCACAAGAAGCAGAATTCAGACAGAATTAGAAGCATTTGATACAGATGTCCAAGCCTGTACCACAGCATATAGACTGTGAGAAAGACTCTATCTCAGACTGAGTTGTCCGGTGTTCCACTTCCTAAGGAAGTTCCAGAAGCTATTTCTATTCCTGTGATGAATCCTGAGATAACCTGTTCACCAAAACCTGCCCCTGTTGCTAAGTCCAGTCCTGATGGTTATGTCACAAGATCCGGTCGAATCTCTAGGTCATGTTCCAGATATTCTTTGACTTGGACATAAACAATATGAACAGACTGAGCACTGTGTTTATTTTATGATTGTCTTTATTAATGTGTGCCTAACTGCAATTTATTTTGATAAAGGGCAATCTTTTCTTTAAGATGGAGGATGTAGATCAGTGTGCATATCTCTTTAAGAAACCTGCTGTGGGCATGTACTAAGTGTATTGATTACTGAGCACATGCAAGGACAGAGTGCCATTTTGTAGTAGGCTGTTGAGATGTAAGCATGCATGTGTGTAAGCTCTATCTGTTAATCAGTTTGTTTATATTTACTGATGCTGCTCTCCATCCTGATGGGTTTCTGTACAGTAAAGCATCTTAAAGGAACTACCCCGCCTGATTGTCTTCCATGGATTAGAGGACGAGTGACAAATACCATACAACAGGCACAACATTCTGAAGAAATAAACTGTGCGGTACTCTTTTGCATATCTAATGTGTGTGCGAGCTTCATTGATTGAAGATTCAATGATCAAGCCAGATTACTGAAATTTTGTTCTTTGCCCTGGTTATTGTAAAAAATGTATGTGCCCTGGTTGAATGTAGCACTGCTAAACAACCACAGATTTTCACAGATCAAAACCCTAACAGAGCCATCTGGTATACTTAAAAAATAAACATATAAATAAATAAAACAACTGATTATCCCAGACCAGAATGGATGCACTGTCAGTAACTAAAAGACTGCAACATTACATAGCTACCATCCTCTAGGCAACATTTCCCAGATGCAAAGTTAAAGTCATCTTAGGAGCTCACTCAGGCACAAACTGACCTCAGTCTCCTTTCTTTATACTTAACTTGGATCAGTGATGTGCATCTCTGTTGCATTCACTTCACAATGAAACTTTCTGTTCAAATTTATCAGCAACACTCTATGGAGGGGAGCAAACTTGGTTATCACCGCAACTAATTGCAAGAGGTCCAAGTTGAAGATGATAATATCTCCTTATGGGTTGTTCATAGTCACATTTTGTACTTTATTCTTTGTGCCAGTCTTATACTTAGTTGTACCATTGGAATAAAGATGCTCTTAGCTATAGAGGTTGTCTTTAGTAAGTAGAGATGATAAAATATCTAAGCAGAGAGCACACTGTGGCTTCAGCTGGAACTTCTTAAGTTTATGGGTACTTAGTAGGCTATCTATCTGTGAGGATCTTAAGAAGCTCAGCCTTACATACCATGGTAGTTTTTAACATTTATATTTTGCATATGAATAACCTAGGGATGGGCCAAACAAGGATAATGTTGGGACATTTACATATTTCTCTTATCCTTGAGGGACAGAAGTATAAAACCAGGAGTGAAATTCTGGTTACCCACCTATCTGTCCAAAGAGAAGTAATTTGTTTTTTGTGGAGTGTAAGATGACTACATTGAAGCAGTATTCTCAATTATACATACCTATCCCTCCAACATGTTGTATCTAATTTGCAAAAGAGATTAAAATCCCCCGAGTGGGTATGTATTTTACCACTTGGCTCGTGAATATGTAATAGATCAGACAAAATAGGGTCTACTGAACCTCTGTACGTAAGGCCTTTATGAAACTGAGAAGAGGGACAAGGCTTTGAGACAGTCTACACAGTGGTCCTTGATAGTCATTAAACACTGTGGTCAGTCCATTTGTGACAAGTATTTAGATAGGTACACACCAAAAGGAGCATTATACTCTGTGATTAGCCTAATGACTGCCAAGTGTAGTGGAATGATTTCATCTCTGGACCTGGGAACACTACTTTTAGCTATAAGTTTTGTGATGAAAAAGGACTTACTTAACACAATGGATACATAGTGTTCAAAGGACAGTTCCTTTTTAACATAGATTCCCAGATCCCTAATTAGAGGATCAGTTTTCAAGGGTGTGTTGTCACTTTGATAGTTACAAGAGGAGTCATGCTTTTTGAAGGCTACAATTAGACACCTCTTGCCATTTAGTTTTAGTCCATGGTTTTGACATCAGCCATTTGACTGGGACAAAGTCTCCCAGGGGTCTTGTTGTCCTCTGGAGTCTTTATGAAGGCACCAAGTTTGCAGTCATTTAAAAACTTTGTCAGCCACAAACCCTTAGCATTAACTTTTACCTCTGAGAAGTAAATACCAAAGAGGAGGGACCCAATGACTAAATCGTGGGATATTCAGCTCATGATGGTGGTGTTTTTTTTGGGTTTTTTTTTTTGAGGCGATAGAGCTGGCCATCCTAACTTCTTGAGGGCTGTCTGTGAGCAAATCTGCTATCCAATGAGCTGTATAACGGTTGACATTTGGCTGGGAGAGTTATTTATGATACCTGGGAGTGGAATTGTGTTGAACATCCTTGCATGGGCTAGCTATATAGTGCGCACTGTTTTGCCCTTGTCTATTGCTACAGTTACTTAATCAAAGACATTGACTAGGCCAAGTAGAAAGGAGATTTGCTTGACGAATCTGAACTGGGTTAGGTTGGGAGTCTGTAAGTTATCTATATCCTTATTTATTTCAATAATGATCCCTTTCATAGCCTTACAGATTATATTGGTCAGGCTTATGGATTGATAATTGCCCAGGTCAATTGAAGCCCCACCTTTGTGCAAAGGAATGACCACTGCTGTCCTCCTTTCATCTGACACAAGCCTGTTTTGAGGCTGACATTGACTAGCTTCTGTAGAGGATTAAACAAGTCATGTTTCAGGCTAACCAGTAAGCTGCTTGGTATGTTATCTCACTCCAAAGATGTAGTGTTCTTGGCCTTAGACAGCACCATGTGAACTTGTTTTTAGGGGATATGAGGTGAGGTGCAGCTGTAGGTATGTGGTATGAGAAGTTTTTATTTGAATCGTCATTTTATTTTTTAGTACTGCTTTTCACTTTTTGTAGGAAGAAAGGGATAATTTGTAGACAAGAAGATTCACTGTGATTGATATTTCATTTTTACCTTTAATTTTCACTGTTAGAAAGGGATAGGTTTTAGACTGACATGCTCTAACCATCTCATGGGGCCTAGTCAGCTACAAATTCACACAGACTGCAGATAAGACAATCCACAGCTTATCTAAACACTCCTGCATCGGTTTATAAATGACTGTGCAGTAGCTTGGTAAGAGAAGTTTTTATTTGAATTTATATTTTATTTTTTACACACTGTTTTCATTGTTTGTAGGAAGGAAGGGATGGCTAGTAGACAAGAAAGATGTACTTTTATTTATATTTTATTGTTTTACCTTTAATTTTCAATGTTAGTTGTTAGAACGGGTTCGTTTTTTGACAGGCAATCTCTAGCCATCACGAGGGTCCTAGTCAGCTATACATTCCCACAGACTGAAGAGAGGACATTCCAGAGCTTATCTAAACAATCCTGTTTTGATTTGTGATTTATTGGTCTTTACTGTTAAAAAGTGTTGCGACAGTGAGCAATAGTGAGCAGAAGCTACTGCCCACATTTGCTTGTGATGTAGAGAAATTCCAGCTTTTGTCTGACTTTCAAAACTTGTATGGTCAGAGCAAAAACTTTACTGAACTTCATTTAGTATTTTTAGTGGTATATTGATTGTGTGACTTTTTTCTTAGAAGTTTATTTAAGTTTAGGTGGATTCTGTGGAAACTGACTTTGATTATTCTTTTCTTTTAGACATCTTTAATCATTTGCAGCTGGATATGGATTCCTTAAATGAGTATGCTATTAATGATTTACTAAAGCACAAATATCTTACTCAGTTTAGTAAATGCTATAACACTGGTGATCTGTGTTCCTCATATCATAAGTTGGATGATTCGCTTACCATTATTAGTAGTGATAATTCTAGACTTACTGATGACAATTGCACTTCTGCAAATGGCACAGCTTGGAGAGCTGTTGTTCCATATATTAATGACTGGACTGACGAGGTAAATAATGTTAGGCAACGAGCAAACAGAACACATTTAGGAAAGGATGTGCCCAGCGTCTGTAAAGGTCACTCAAGCCCTAACATAAGATAATAAGACTAACAACTTTGGATTTCTGAATACATGTATTTAGCAATCTGAGGATTCAGAGCATATAGAAGGAAATAAAAAAGGAAAGAAATAAATTTCACAACAATAACAAATAAGAAAAAGAAACAGATACATTTCTGTAAAGCAAAGAGAATACATATTAAAAAGGACACTGCTTTGTTATGTTACAGACAAATTACAGGGAATTAATTTTTTTTTCTGTCAGAAAACCTTCAGTCTGCAGAAAAATGCATCATTTTTCCAAAAGAGAAGGTAGAAAAAAGAGGCAAGAGTCAGGTGAAAAGGAAGATGGAAGAACATCGCTGTAAGATAAAAAGTGGAGAAAGACAAATGTTGACAGTATGCTCCAACTGTAGATGTACAAAGCTTGCAGGATGAGAATTGAAGGACTGCAAATATAATAAGCAATGAAAACAGTGGGATTATTGCAACTAATGGTGATGAAGATCATTCCTTTGTAACAATTGATAGAGCAGATATTATTGAATTAGAAGCTGAAGACTCTTCAGATTTGGTCAACAAAGATATTCCTGTAAATGGAGATTCAATTATTAGAGGAACTGATACTTACATTTGCAGAGAAGATAATGAACATTGAATAGTGCTATGCTTGCCGAGATCACAAATAGAGGATGTGAGGCAGGCCTTAGAATGCCTTTACATAAGGAAGTATGGATCTGTTTTTATTCATATCAGTACAAATTGTCTTATCCTTAAGGATTCTCTGGCTGTTAGTAGGGAACTTACATCCCTCTTAGATAGTCTAGCATATACAGGTGTTATAACATATTTTTTCACAAGTCACATATAGAAAGGAGAGTCATGTCATTGTGAATGATAAGATTTTTTGGATAAATACCTACATGGGAAAAATGTCCTGTTTGGAAAAATGGAAATGTGTAGAGCATCCAAGTCTACTTGAGCACATATGTTCAGACAGGATGGCGTGCACTTGTCAAGATCATCAAGATCAAGGCAGTATTTTTGTCTGCTCAAAAAAGTAACAGTTCACAGCTAGCAACATTTGATGCATCTCTGGTTACTGTTAATGCTAGGGCCATTAATAACAAAAGATTTTTTACTGGAAAATTTGCTACGTTCCCACAATACTGATGTTATTATTGTTTGTGAAACATGGTTAAAGAAATAATATGGAAAACCAGTTCTTTTATGATATAAATGTTTTTACTGTAACAGACTTTCTAACAAAAAGTCAGGTGGAGGTGTTATGTTAGGTATTAAAGATAGTTATGAGACCTGTGATTATACATGTTCAGTGATAACACCAATAATATGGATTGTGTAACTGACAATAAAGACAACCCTAGAATGTATAACAATTGTTGGAGAGCACAGACCACCAAAGTCAAGTACTGATGACCTAGAGGAATTTATATATATTTTTGCATGAAACACAAGAGGGAAGAATACTAGTGGCTGAGGACTTAAATTTACCAGAAACAGACTGGAATAATATTGATTCAACAGCATTAGTAAGGAAATTATTCAAAATTTATTTTCAGGTACAACAATTGCTTTAGATTGTAAAAAAAAAAATCTACCAGGGAATGGAACGTGCTCACCATTGTTTATGTTCCTAAAGAAATTACTGCTACTTCATGTCAAGTTTTACCACCGTTGATGTGCAGTGATCACAGAGTTATAAAGATGAATTTGTTATTAGATAATTCTGTCAAACATGAAGTATAAACCAATGCACATAAGATTAATATAAGATTACACGGAAGCAAATAGTCACTAGGTCAAACTAATTGTTGTGATGCTTTCAGTGGAAAAACTGCAGAAGGAATGTGAAAAGTTTTGAAAGAGAAATTGTTTGAAAGCAAAAAAAAAGTTTAACATCAGTATCTAGACACACAATGTCAGGAGGATATATTTCCATAAGAACAAGATACTTGATTAAGGTGAGAGAGAAAAACATATAAGAAATGGAAAAGAGGTTGAACAACAACTTTGAAAACTGAAATAAACAAGCTGGACAAACAAATTAAGCATAGTGTGAGAAAAGATTAAGAAAAAAAATTGAAGAAAATTTATGTAACAATATTGAGCATAATAGGAAGCCATTTTATAGATACATAAGATGTGGAAGGAGTAAAGACATACAAACTGATAAACTGTGTGGATTCTAAAATTTATTCTCTGACACAACAGATTATAGATATATTTACAAAATCTTATGCAAAACAGTTTGTCACCACAAATGGGGTAATAAGTTGTCCTAGTGACATCCAGATATGCTCAGAAAAATCAAATTAGATTATATTGAAAAAGAAACTAGGCAAATTGGATCCATACAGAGTACAGGGAGGAGACGCTTTAGTAATAATGATCTGAGAACACTTCAGCAAGAATTTACATTACCATTATGTCTATCATTTACTAGGTCGTATAAATATGGGGAGCTTCATCAAGATTGGACACATGCACTTATCAAACGTGTCTTTAAGGTAAAAGGGAATAGGACAAACCCAGACTTTTAGAGATCTTATTTTCTTGTTGTGGAAAATAATGGAGATAGTAATATTGGATAAGTTATTGACAATAATAGAAAGGTTGGGACTTGAAACCACATATCAGTATGCATATATTGTCACCCATAACATCATGTTCTATAACAATATAATAACAGCTATGAATGAAAAATTGTGCCGTGATGTAATTTATATAGATTTAACTTCAACATTTGATAGGGTCATACACAAAACACTGATCAATAAATTAGAACAAGTAGGTATTGCTGTACACTTGATAAGATGGATAGCTGCATGGCTTACAAATAGGAGATGGCTAATATCATACAGCAATTAGGCAGGTGAAATTCTTGGTTACAGTCATGGTATCCCACAGGGTTCTGTCCTAGGCAAATATTTGTTTAGATTGTTACTTTCAAAGCCATCTTTTTTCATTTGAGGTGTTCTATGGTCTGCATGCAGAAGACTTGAAATTGGGTAAACTGATTATTCGTGTTACAGACAAGGCATGTCTGCAAAAGAACTTGACTAAATTGACCATTTGGGTACAGGAGAATAATATGCTGATAAATACATCAAAAACTAAGCTTAAGAGATTTTGGAAACATAAATTGAAAGGTGAATATTAAATACAGTACACAGAAATTGAAACCGTAGATTTAACTAAGGACTTGATTATATAGGTAAATCCAGCTTTGAGTTTTTCAAATCATATCAACCAAGTGGCTAATGATAGTTATAAAACTATAGGTTATATAACAAGATTTATAAATTCTAGGAAGTTAGAAATGATGAAGTCATTGTTTCTTAGTCACATTAGACCCAAACTTGAGTATGGAATGACAATATACAAACTTTATAAGAAAACAAGCATGAGAAAATGGGAAAGAGTACAGTAGAAACATACCAATAGCATCAATGGATGTGAAAATTTAAGTTATTATGAAAGACTAATTATGTATCTGAACTTGTGTAGTGTCTCATATAGATATTTAAGAGGTGAACTTATTCATGTATATAGGGTATTTAGAGAAAACTGTTTCTCTGAATGTTTGGGGTTATCAAATAGTAGTAAAGAATCATCAGACAACCTATGCAGAATATTCTATAGGAATGAGAAGCATACTAATTGGTTCTCTGAGAAAGCAGCTCATGTATGGAATAGACTAGCAAATTACATTAAAGCAAGCATTAGTTTAGATACATTTTAAAAACAGCCTGGACACTTATGGGAACAACTTATTTAGTATATTGGCAGGCTAAAAGGGCATTAATGCCCATGCTTGAAACATTTGCATGTATGTATGCATGTATGTACGTATGCATGTATGAATGTGTGTATGCATATATGAATGGGTGTATGCATATATGAATGTGTGTACGTATGTGTGTAGGATGTATATCAGTTCATCAAAGGTTCATTTCTGCAAACCTTCATTCATCGACCCTAATAGAGCGAACATTCACTTCAATGAATGATTTACCCAGGGAAAGTAATGAGTTGCCCAGCATTCTAACCATCACACAAAGCACAGTATTTCAACCCCCCCCACTATACATGCCAACTCCAAGATCACACTACAGTGGGGAAAAGTGAAAATTACTTATGAGGGCCAACTCATTCCTTTCTCTGGGTTAGTCGTTTGTTGAAGTGAATGTTCAATGATGGGAACATTCACTGTATTATGGTCGATGAACAAAGGTTAGCAGAAACGAACCTTTGAAAAAGTGATATAGACCCATTTGTGCAATTATGTGGGTTTTCAAGAGGAAAGTGGGATGAAGTTTGAGCTTAAATTTGTCTTCTAGTAGACTGTCTGTGCCTCTGGGTCTGAGTACATGAAATAATTTACCATTAGTTCTACACAGTGCTCAGCATTGTTTCTAGACTTCTAACATTATTGAAGGAGACTTTACTACATCTTTTTCGAATATCTCTAAAGTGCGGCTTTGTTCCTACTTATTGGAGACGACTCTTATTGTCCAAGAAAAAAAGAGGGAGATAAGATGGATATTGAGAATTATACACCAATAGATTTAACTAGCCTCACTGGTAAATGTTTTGAGAGGGCTTATTAGCAATAATGTAAAACACACATATTTTGATGTTCATCAACATGCCTTTACATCAGGAAGAGCAGTAGCAACTAATTTAATCAGCTTTTATATGAATTTGGTAGATGCTTTGGATTTGGATATAGCAGTTGATGTGATCTTTCTGGATCTATATAAGGCCTTTGACTCAGTACCCCTTCCTTCTATTATAAAGGCCATAGGAGATTAAAGATTTAACCCATTTGTCATTAGATGAGTTAGGAATTGTTACATAACAGCTCGGTCAATGTGACCATTCAAGGGTTTAGATCAAGTAATCTAGCTATATCTAGGAGTGTTGCACAGGGTTTGGTATTGGGTTATTTCTTTTTTTCCATATTTTCATATCTTATATATTGACAGTTAATAAATGTTGGTTTAGAAAGTTTGTAGATGATCTAAAAGTGGCAGGGGTAGTTACTTCTGTAAACAGCCAGCTTGTACTCCAACATTATTTAGATCCTCTTTATGAATGGGTCTAACTTAATGGCATGAAAATTAATGAGGCAAATTATTATCATTTATGAGAGATTTATGAGAGATCTGATAATATGGAACCATAGGTTAATAAACAATGGGTAGGCACATATAAATGTGGTGCTTGTAGAATATGTCCCTATATAGCTAACATGGACCATATTTTCCTAACCCTTCAGAATACACAATTACCTGCTTACAAATATTATAATTGCTTGAGTAGTGGGGTGGTCTGTCTAGGTGTATGCGAGCTATGTAGTTCATTTTATGTTGGCAAAACTGAAGTGTCTCTTCAGAAATGCATACATGAACATATCTATGATATTGGGAAAGTTGGATATAATGCTTCAGCCAAAGACATCAGAGTTTGTAGTAATGGGTGATTTACATTTTTTGTGCTTGAACAGCTTTCTAAAGATCCAATGGAAGTCAATGGGAGAATAAATTAGAGTACAGAGAACTATACTGGCTGCTGTTATTAGGAGCCAATATTTCACCCAGACCGAATGACCAGATTTCTATAGCACCTGATCTTAAGTTAAGGGCAGCTAAACTTTAATTTAGTCTCTAGTTAGACTCCAATAAAGTATTTTATTTTTGTATTTATTGAGATATTTCTGATGTTTTTAAAAAATGATTTTATATTACATTGCATTCATATGTATTTTCATATACTTTTTAGATTTAATTGTAGAATTCTGAAAGTTTTTAATGAATTTGTTAGGGATGTAACATTTGTCGGCAAATTGTAATGTGTGTGTGTGTCTCTTTAAAAGTTTTAAGTGGTTGAGAGGTAATGAGTTATTAAATTAATTATAGTCAGCCAATTGTCCTTTTTGAAATTTGATATAAATTGTGATGTTTTGTATATGAAAATTTTGTTCTGATGAATGCCTGTAAAAGTTTTTTTGGATGAAAGCACTTAACTTGTTCATTAAATTTCTTGTATATTTTATATCGTCCTTGGGTTTTTAGCAGCTCACTATTCAGTATACTTGGTGTATACAAAGACTGGATGTATACACAGTGTGTCATCTAGAATTCACTTCATGCTCACCATTGCAGAAATCACTTTTCTTTTCATTTGTCAAGGACAGGTCATGCTTACTTGGCCTAGTGAACTTTTCTTAAAATTTCACCAAAGCAACGGATGAAGGTAAAACTGTATACACTTGGCCTAGCCAAAGCCTTTGACGTAATTCCCCCTCAGGTGTAGTAGAAAATCTAAATAATCTGGAAATAAACCTCTGTATTATCTGGTGGATTTCTAACTGACTTAAATATAGGCACAGGAAGTCATAATAGGGGAAGCTATTTCCATAAAGAGACCAGTCACCACTGGAGTCTCCCAGTGTTCGGTGCTAGGACCTCTCCTATTTGGCATCTACTTCTCTGAAGTAAAATTCAGCACCAAAGAGCTCTGGCTGACTTAGTTTCCAAATGACTGTAAGCTAGGAGCAGTTACTGAATCCCCAAATGATACCTTGTTTGTGTGAAAGATAAGAAAAGCAGGAAAGAATATAAGGGCTTGTAGCCCAGAAACTCTTTCTGCTAAAGTAACGGCCATTAGCAAAACATTATTCCACATACACAATTTTAGAGAGTGGAAGAGGTCAGTTCAAAATTAGAAATAGTTAGCTTTTCTAAAACATAATTCGGGTCCCAAGAGGAAGGAATCCATTTTCTTGGTGGCTTGAAGTGATTGGTACCTTTTGGGGATTGTTTGACCTCAAAAAAAGTGAAGAAAGAGAGGAATGTGAAATTAAATTAAATGTAATTTTAATTAATTATGTTATAGAAACAGGGGGGCATATTTCATGCCCCCTTGGAGAAGAAGTCTTTGGGTGAGGCCTCTAGTGTTCCATGTTGGGCCTTGAAGTTTTCTTCCATTATCCTCCCATCTATAAGGTCTACTGAGGTTTCTGTTCCCTTGATCTCAAATCTTGGGTTGCGCTTGGGGGTGTATCGCATTTTTGGACTGAGTCGTTCACCACCTCTGGCAAGGCTGAATGGCTCTCACCGTCCTTCAGTTCGGCCAGTGAATAAGAGTAAGCAAGTTTTTTTCACCTTTAAGTAAGAAACTGGCCATAGATGATCCTTTCAGTGTTTTCAACGGTGTCAGATACATTCGATTTCTCCACTGTACTCAATCATTCAAATCTAATTGACTGATCAGGCGCTGTGGCGTCAAGGTCATTGAGATTGGAGTCCCAGGTAGGACACTGCTGGAGTTCTCATCTAGGATGCCAAACCAAGATAATATATGTTTCAATACTTCGAAGAATACTTAGCAAAGTAGCTGCTCTATGAGCAGTCGACTGTAGGGTCCCTCTGGGTCCCCATTCCCCATGGTGATGAGTACTGTTCTGGGTTCAGTGGAAGGCATATATATAACTTAGTGTTCCCTGGTTTTTTTTAGAAAGGTATCCTCATACTTTAGATTTTTGAGTGGTAGCAATTCTTGGCATCAGTGAATTGCCACCCTTTAGATTTTCTCTTCTGATTTCTGTGTCAGATGTTGACTGCAAGGTTTGTCAGCCATTGCCATCTCTGTGTATTGTCAACCTTTACCTATTTGTTTTTGCTTGCACTTCTTGCAACCAGAAAAAGCAGATGAGAAACTGCACTTGTGACATTCAGATACCTGCCACGTGTGGGCTCTTGTGAGTGGACATGGAGTCTTTTGACTCGCCCTGTGTCTTCTGTCATCACTAGTTCATTTCCCACTTTAAGTTGATGAGTTTTCAATGAGGTTTTGGGGAGTTTGATAATGTCAATGATTCTGACAGGTGGGAAGCAACTGCTTGGCCTAGGCTGTAGGCTGCTGGCCCTGGTGACTGCCTTCTTGTATGTTTCTGTTCCATGATCCCGTCCAAAAAGTTTGGTGACTGTTTGGCTCAAATCCAAGTCAAGTTGGGATATTCGATCTGCATTCCACAATGTCTCTTATTTATGAGATCCATGATGACCATTCCCTATGTCTTTGCTGCCAAAGGCTTGTCAAGCCTTTATTCCATGGAGGGGTACTGCGGGTGGTCAGGTGGAACCATCCGTGCTGTCCTCAAATTCCTCTGGGCACCCCCGGAGTGGAGACACATCGGGGTACAACTCCTGGGTGTGGGCTTTGTTGTCCTAGGTGGAATTCACATTAACCACGGGATCTAAGTATAGGTCATGGGACCATCAGGTCCCATCACTTGCTGTGGAGAGCCCTTGAGAGAGGGTTAGGTGGCACAGCTAGTTTGGGGGGGGTGCTGGGCAGTTCTAGATATTTCTCTTGGGGGGGAAGTTTGCACTAGACCCGTCAGTCAGTAATGTGGGCCATGTTGTTGGATCAGCAATTTTAGCAGATCATTTGGACTAATTCTGAGCATATCTGGTTTCCTACTCCCAGACATCTGGCATGTTTCAAATGAGCATATGATTCCTTTTCTATTTTTTAGCAATTTTCCTAGCTTTCTCTTTTTGGATGATTGGACTTCTTTTTTAGCTATTTTTTACTTCATGTGTGTCTTCTACCTTTAAGGATTTTGCTTCTATTGTGCTAGCTTTTAGTTTTTGTTGTTTGTTTTATGTTTTAGTTCAGTCCAACTCTAACTTAGCCTTTGTTTTTGCCTTTGGTGTTTTGTTTTTTTTGCTGCCTTTTGGAGAAGGCCAGTGCCTGGTGTTGGCATTTGGCAGTTGCTTGTTTTTTTGAGAGATGGTCATCCTTTTTCGTGCTGCAGGTGCTGGCCGGGGTCCTTCTTAGGAGTGAACACAGCTCTAAGGCTGAGTAGTTAGTCTCTTGAAGTTTTTTTACTGTGTCTTTTTATTTTATGTGGGGGTGGGATTTTGACCTCCAGGATGATCCCAGTGAGGGTATATCTCGGGGGTGAGGGGTGCTCAAACATGTTCATTGATACTGTGATGAGATCTATTCAGTGAGGGTATATAGTGGTGACTAGTTGTGTGTGTTCATGTTCATGATGATGCCCAAGGCAACTTTTGGGGTGTAGGTTATTTTTGGTAGTGTTCCATGGGTTATAGAGTTTATATTAGGATAGTTGAAGTCACTGAGTATGTTGGAGTATACGGAGTATCCCAGGAGTGTCCCAGGTTTTTGATGGTGTTGAAGAGTTTTTTCCAGTTGTGAGGTTCCTGTTGAACATGTGATGGTTCCTGTAACATGCTACAATGCTCAGAGGTTAATTGTGGATGGTGAGTTTTTATGGGTCGTTTGCCTTGGCTGCGTTGGTTGGGCCAAATGCTTGATGGATGCCTTTACTTGTACCTTATTGATATTATACCTGTTTGGTTTTGGGCAGATGATTATACGGTTTGGTTGAACCTGATAGTGATGGGGTGCAGGATGGGTGCTGTGGTCAGGCTCACAGCACAGACATCACTGTCGCTTCTGTACGATGACTTTCAATACTGAGAAGTGCAGAGAGTGCAGGTTTAGACATTGCATTGGCGTGCACCTTAGTTTTTTTTCTTTTTTGTTTTTCTTTTGTGGTAGGTTTAGAATTTGAGCTAATTTTTGAGCAAGGCACTATGGGGGTGGGAGCCCAACAAAAAATCCAAATCCGGTGGGAGGACAGGGTGCAAGCAGCCGCTGAGCAGCAGCGCGGCTTGTCCAGCATGTCATCACATGCATTGCATCCAGGAATCTGAACATTGAAAGTTTAAGCCAATTGTTAAAGCTGATCATCTTATCTTATATATTGCATATCTCATCTTGAAGGTAGGGAGTAGACTTTGCTCAAGGTCAGTCATACCTGCTTGGGCTAAGCATAATCAGACCCCTCTATGTCTCTTTTCATGTAGTCCAAGGGAGGCCTCCCCAGGGGGTTTATTACCAGTGTGGGTGTGCAATGATTGCAGATTTGACCTGCCTGTTGAGAGACTGAGTTGATGTGCAAGTGGCGGATTCTAGCTACCTCGGCCCGCAGCACAGGTTGCCTTTTTTTCCTTACTCAGTCTGGGAGCGTGGACGCCCAGTGTGTCTGACTATGAGTCACATGAATGACTAGTGTGTCTGGCATTGTGGCCTTGGCCTGGCTGTGACTGCTGACACTATGATCAGTGGTGGTCTGTGTGCAGGTGTTGTGTTCTGAGGTGGTAGTTGTTTGGGTGTCTGAAATTATTATTTAAATTCCTTATTCCTCAGCTCCTCACAACTTTAAAATATTATACTCTAGGTGATTTATAACCTAAGCTACCGAAGTCCCTTGAGAAATGACATTCCTGAATTCCTAGTCAATATCAACCTTATTCAGTTAGTCTATGATTCTACTCAGCCAAATCTCTGAACCAACAATCACTCCCTCCTAAATCTGCTTATCACTAACATCCCTCCCATCTTTCAGTATATATATTGTTCCACCCTCATTCAGTGACCACTCCTCAATAACTTACTAATTATCTACCAGTCAATAAAACCACTCCCAAATTAGTTACCTTCAGACCCAGATCAACCATAAATGCAAACAGCCTCTAAAACACCTATCACCTTTCAACTGTTCTCCCATTACCAACTTACAGAACTCTAACTCAGCTGCTACAGATCTTATACATACCCTCTTTCAACCTCAAAGCATATTCTTCCCTCTCATACAGTACCTTTTCAAATACAACAAACCTCCCTGGCTAATGACTGAACTGAAAGCTCTGTTCAAGATTAGGGGCATTGTATTGTCTTCATGGAGTCAAAACCTCCACAACATAAAATTGCACTGCCTTTATCTCTCTACGTAACCTAGCCAAACACACTATATGCAGGCACAAAATCAACTTATTTCAAAAACAAGTCACTTTCTCTGCTAGGCCAACCCAAACATTTCTGGCAGAAAATATATTTTCTCACATGCCAAATATCCACAGTTCCCACCTCCACTGCTATCACCATCCAGACCTCTCAAGGCCTACTCTCAGCCTCTGACTTTCTCAAGGAATTCAGCCACCTATTAGTACTGCAACCTCTACCTCTCCTCCCCAGCTCACCCAGACCCCATCCTTTTATCCCCCTTTTCTGTTTTAAGAAAATTACAAAGACCTTTACCTCCTACTAGAAAACATACTGATGTACCCCCTGGTGTAGACAACATACTCCCTTAGTTTATATCACCCTGCAAAGACTTCCTTAACACACACCTCTTATATTGTTAACCTTTTAAAGTCACAGACCTACTAATATGTGTAAATAAATACAAAAACACCTTCCACCCAAAGAACTGAATATGAAATTAATACTTATATATTCAATTCATTTTTTTTTAATTCACTAGTTGTATAGAATTTGTTAAGTCCTGGTCGATGCATCCATTCAAAGCTGTCAAATTATTCCTTTATATAGTAGTTTGCACTTCCAATCACCACCATAAATCATAAAATTAATTTTCTCCAGATCTGAAAACTGAAATTTAGTAGTTTAGTAGCCAACACCCTGTCCTAAGAGCAGACCCAGTGGTACATGATCTGGGCATTCAAGTTGTTAGCAATCTGAACTTCGACCACTACATGTCCACAGTGGTGATTAAGTCTTTCTGTGTGGCACATCTCATAATTAAAGGCATGGTATCCAGATCAAATTCCATTATATTTCCATTTTTCTTGGCCTTCATCAGACCAATAATTGAGTACAATACACCATTTTGCATGTACCTCAACAAACACTTGCAACAGTTGGAGAGGCCCAGAGGTTTCTCACCAAGAAAATACAGCGTATATAAAACAAATCCTACTTGGAAAGTTTGAAAGCCCTATCACTATATTCTGTCTCCTACAGGCTACTAAGGAGTGTTCTGTGTCTGGCTTACAGAGCAGTCTTTGACCTGATAGAAATGTTATACATTCATAAATCAAACTGCACAAAGGTCACACATTCTAGGATCTTAACCTAGCCTCTGACATGAACAAATCGTGCTGGAGAGATAGATACATCTCTCAGAGACTACCCATTTTCTGGAACAAGCTTCCCACTCACATGAGGCAGAACCACTCCCTAACCCTCTTCAAGCACAACCTAGATCAATGGATGGGTAATCGTAAATCCACTCTTGGGGTGGTGCTCATGCCCCTCATGGACAGAGGCAGTCAGTATTAATTACCATACTATAGGCTCATACTTCTGTGAACTTCACTCACCTAGCTATTGATAATTGAGAAACTATATATAAATCTGGCTAGGCTTGTAAAGGCTGTTGGGCCATGAGCCTAGTAACCCCCTATGAACCTACAAACCTATGAAATTGATGGCATAGGGCTGGGCAGATGTATTACAGGAAATGGGACTGTCAGGAAAAGTGTTTTTTGAATAAAAAAGTCATCTTCCTGTACTTATGCATACTGTAATTTTATTTTTTCTCTTTTTTTCTCCAGATAACCTGGATATGACAGAGCCTACAAGTGTGCCAGCTACCACTGAAAAGCCTGTCAACATCAGTGTGAAGTACACTGTGACAAATGCCGTGGCAAACAACTTTACTGATTCCATCACTATATCAGTACGAAAGGGATCTGTCCTGCTCAGGGTCATGGAGGAGGCACAAAGACAAGATCCAGAAAAGTTCAGGTAAGGAAAAAAATTTCCCAAAAAATTAAGAGGTGTTTCCTGGGAAATAAGCACTAGTATTGACAGGACTATACTACTTAACAGAAAATGTGTTGCTGATACACAAACCCTTCATACATTTACCATTAAGAAAGATTATCTTGATTTACTTTTCTCCTCTCGTGATAGTCTGTCTTACTGCCAGTATCAGTCCTATTCCCTGCACATTTTCACTGCATGATTTGCTTCCTTTAGTCGAAGATATTTTACTTTTAACGCACCACAGACACTGCATCCCCACTGGCATAGTTTCTAGGTTATTCAACCCTTTTGTCTATGGCAAATCAATCAATATTTATATCATCTAGTCAAGTAATAGCTCTGTACCATGGGATCCATTAATAACCATGATTTGGGGATATGATTGGCAATACGCACAATAAAGAAACATTTTACAATTATCCTTTGACAGTTACTTAGCATCTGCACTGCATGCTTAAGACATGCGTACATTTCTGAGCTCGATCTGCTTATTTTCCCAGTCCTTGCAAAGTACCTTTTTTGTGAACAGTTTTATGTATCAGATCATGCCCGTTCTTTTTTTGTTCAAAATGAAGTAAAATTACAAAAATTTAATAATGTATGATCTTAAAGCCAAATGTACAAATAATGGTTATAACATCACTGCACAGAAGCAAAAGACATATAAGTACATGAAACATTAATGTTTAATTAACTTTCATTTGCCATAGCAAAAACAAAGTAAAACTATTTATTTAAAAATATATGTTTGGGAAGACCAAATTGCCAATAATAGCAGTTCTATATGCAAAGCCGGGTTTTGTTATGGTGATGTCACACCCCAAAGGGTGTGTTTTAAACCCTGTGAACCACAGCCCTGTATTTACATTCTTCACTTTGGTACTGGCACTTTAAAAGATAGCAGCACCTGAGATGGCACGAGGTCATTCTCCAAGTTGGCCTGATAAGGAGGCCAAGATCATGGTCTGCCTCTTGTAGAACTCACAACTGGACAAGATTAAAAGACCTGTACACAGCACAGAGTGGGAAAAAAGGTTCATATTTGGTAAGAGTTGGGTGAACACCTTGACTGGGATCACCTGCTCTGTGCCCTAGGGCAACCTCAGTTATGATGACTTGCAAAGGTGAAGTCATGACCAGCTAGCAGAGTGAGTAGACCAGGTGCTGGTGAGAAGGCCAAAGTGCAACACTAAGTATTTTAACATTTTTGTCTTACATCTCACTACTGTGACCACTACAAGAGGACCTGGAGTCCATACATAGTGAAAAACTTTTAAAGCATGAATTACTGACAACATCTCTTTTATATTTATTGGCATATGTCCTGAGCAGCCCACAAGCCTTGTACTTGAACTTTTACAGACACTGCTCCTCAGACAAAATGTGAAGAATACATTTGGAAAGACTGGACCACGGCCTGAAGAGAGAAAGGCTGTCCTTTATTCAGAGGCAGTTGGTCCTTCCACCACTGCATTTTCTGTTTCACAAATCTCTATACAGGTACCTGGAAATCCAAGGGATGACAGTGCTAAGTCCAGCAACTCCTTTTAGATTCTTTTTTACTGCACTGTTTGTTATTATATGTAATAAGATGTATCTTTCAACATGTACTACTTTCATTATGGGTTTTTTATACTTACTATTTGAATTCACCATATAATTCATTGCATTCCCAGATATTTGACTTTTTATATTGCACTTGCACAAGATTCTATTGGTTTACTTCACCAGTTTGGTTCAGACTGTATCAGACCTCACAGGAAGTTTCAGTTAGAAGTTTCAGTGTATTTATTTATTTTACATTTGTTGACTGGGAGTGTCTGATTGAGCAAAAGCCCTTTTTCAGTGGAGGCCCGGGGAGAAAAGCTCCAGACAAATAATATAGGACAATTTAACAATAGTAATTAGACATTCAGTATTAGAGAAAAAGAATAAGCCAATAATTATTTAGGTATGTAATCATCTTTACAATAATTATCAAGTTATATAATATGTAAGCAAGCAAGGATAACCAACAATTTAAGCATGTGATGTAAGAATTAGTGGTTTGAACAGGAATATGCTAATTAGAAGTTGCTGTTTTTAATTAGGCAGCATACAGCTTAGTAAAGGGGTTAGACTGATAGTGAAGGAAGTAGGTTGAGTAAGGATCTACATTGGTTACTTTGAAACTTAGAAGGGAGGATTTTGGTCAGGGAGCGTGTGAGCAGAGGCAGGTCCAGTGTTTTTTAAAGTAATCTTTTGTGGCTATTTTAAATTGTTTGAGGTTTGTCAGATTTCTTATTTCTAGAGGGAGTTTGTTCTATGCAGTAGAGGGGTGGTAACTACATAAGTTGCTGCCAGTTTTGGTTTCTGGTTTGTGAACCTTTAGTAAGTCTTGGGTTCATCATTTATGTAAATTTATTTTATCTTACTGGTAGTTTTCAATGTCACATGGCAGTCTTTTTAGATACTTAAAGTGAGCATTTTTAACTAATATTGGTTCTAAAGAAATCCCATTACTGTTTATTGGGATGAAAGCACTAAACCAATATTTTTTTATTTTATTTCAAATAAAGTAAAGCCATTGCTGCAACTCCAGCCTTGCTCTTCCAACACTCAGCAGCCTGTTTTTTATACTATAGTAGCTTTTCATAGAAGGTACTGTAGATGTGAACTAAACATTCAAATTGGTTTAAAGGCAATGTGCTCATTTGTTCCAACTATACTACTTGAGATTCTCTTGCATTTTCTGATTTTTTTTATAGAGTTGCATAATCACACTATCAGTTTGTGGTGTCTCTGAATTATTCTCAAAACCCATTTGTCTGAGATTATTTCATATCCAGGCTGCAGGGTTTAGAGGGAGTCTGGGTTTGTCTGAGATTATTTCATATCCAGGCTGCAGGGTTTAGAGGGCGTCTAGGTAAGGAGGAAGAAAAGAAACAGCAGAAGGGTGGTTAGTGGAGCTCTGTAACTCAGAATAGTCATTTGTTTGCATGAAGTTGTTGATCCTTTTTTGGAATAACCGTCTTGTTTATTTTCTAAAAAATACCCTCCTGGCTTTTCCTTTTGGGTCCTTAACTTTGTTTAGCTGGGATTTTTGGTTTGTTCTGCCCTTTGGAAGACTACACCTTGTTTGGGGAGAACTTGTGTGCATGAAACATCCTTGATAACGCAAACATTAATTTGCCTCTATCATCACACTATTTGAGAATCTGTATAACAGAAGCCTCAAATACCAACTGAGAACTTAAAGATGCATTCAAAATTTCAGCTTTTAAATCATCAGAGAAGTTATGATCATATAACCAAGCATACTGTTCTAAAACAACAAAAGAAGCATCATTTCCCAAGGCGATATCTCTACATTTAAATACATCTCCCAAAGCATGTTTCAGAACCTGAGTCCAATGAGAAACAGTTTTACTCATATAAGACTTGCTCTGCCAGAAAGGATGCAGCACAATCATACAAACTGTATGCACACTGTAAAATAAATTTCCACATATAGCCTTGATTATTTAACATGCTAAAGGCTAGATTGCTAGAAATAGACATTCTTTGACACAAAGTTCTAACCATTTTCCTCTTTTACATAATTTGCCCTTTTCCCCACTATTGTGCAATCCCAGAGTTGGTATATTTAGTTGGGGGATGAGTTTGACATACTGCAGTGCATTTCTATGCTGAATGTTGACCAAGTGCATATGTTCCCTGATAAAAAATTCAGTAGCGTGATCATGTGGTGTATTCAAAGTTCGGTATTATTGTCTCAGTAAATTCAGTTTTGGGTAAGTGGTCTTTCAATTAATAGAAGTAGACCCTGGATAATGTTTCACAATAAGCACTTAAAGTTTCTAATAATAAGTATGTCCCCACACAACTCAATTCTGCTAAACTGTGTTATTATCACAAGAAAACAAATTGAAATGTATTCAGAATTGCTTTACAAATGACAAATTTTAAAGAATGTCCAGTACACAAACTCCAAACACCAAAGCAATCAAGGAGCTAAACCAGTGTTAAACATTTACTTCACAGACTTTAACAACATTAAACTTCCATAAAATAACATTTAATAACAACTTAAACTATAATTTAAAGTATATTTTTTTGTCAGAGAGAGTAAAATGTCTACATTCCATTCAAATAACTTCATGCACAGTACAACCATGAACCAAAGTTAAAAACACACAATGCAGAATCAGACATACAGTTTGTTTGTCTTTTCAGCTTTTTCCCGGTTAGGGGTCACCACAGCGGAACTCCGGTCCGCTAATGATTGGCAGTAGATTTTTTTATGGTGCCGAGTTGCCAGCCCAACGCCCAACCTTCAGGGAAGGCACTTCCATTCACGCATGTCTTTTGGAGGCCACTCGACCATGGTAAGGACATGCAGACTCCACACAGAAGGCACTCCAGCTGAGAATCGAACATGAGAACCTCTTGCTGTGAGGCAACAACACTACCGCTGTACCACCATGGCGAATCAGGCATACAGTAAATAGTGTATAAATGCTGAAAATAAATAAGTTCTGCAAATTTTCCTGTCTAAAGATGAAAATAAGCAGAGTCACGACAGTAAAGATAGGCCTGTAGTACTTCTGACAGAAATACTGAAATTTTCCTCAGAAACTGTAAAATCAAATATTACTGTAAACACTGACTGAAACAAAATATTAATATAAATATTTTAAAATAAACATAAAAATAGAAAGAGAATAATAGATATAATAATAAAATGAAAGGAAATGGGTCTATAATGGGGCTTATCTGAGCAGTTAGCTGGAAATATCAGCAATGGATCCTTTGAAAATTCAGAGGACTTTCTTCTTTGGATGGCAGAAAAAGACTGAACACTTACTTCCTGTAACAGTTAAAGGCTTATCTGTTAGGATGTGCTCAGCCAATCAGCTGTCAGAGAGAGAGGAGTCTAAACTTTTGAAAAATAGCCATTACTGTGTTACCTTGGTAGAAAACCCAAAATGCCACTCAAGCAGTGGAAATGATGAACATCGTCTGTGCTTTACTGATTAATAAATGTAATCATGTAAGAAAGGTTTGACCGCATATATGTGATAGATAAGCAACCATCCTCATTGTCTTCTATATGTAGTAGAAGAAGAGATCTTATACAACAAGGATCAGGAGAAAAATGCCTTAAAAATCTGACCAAGGTTGCTTGTGAGTATGCAAATATGAATAGGAATTTTGTAAGCATAATTCCTAAAGAAATTCATACATAAGTAATAAATGAAGTAATGTGCTTTCAGTAAGCAACTGCAACACAATCAATATCAACCAGAAATGTCCAGTGTGTTCCCATTTCTTATGTTACACCTTCTTATCTCCTTAGGATCAGTAGACTGCAAATGTAAAAAATCACCACCACTTGATATCATTATATTGATTGTTCACAGGTATCCGGTATCATTTCCCAGAATATGTTTGTCTGAATAAAGATTTAATAAAAATAATAAATCACTGTTAAAAAATTCTATCCTGATGTATTACATTACCAGTGAATTTATTGTCTCTACTTCTTGTATGTCTCTCTACCCTCCATATCTCTTTTTCTTATTTTAATTATGCACTGTTTTGGCTTTTTTTTTCTTTTTCTCCCTTTATGTTCATTTTTCTGTAGGTGCTGAATCCCTATAAGTAGCCCAGTCATGTTCCTTCCAGGTCAGGGAGCATTCACCCTCTGTTCATCCAGGGTCATTCTCAAAGAGTTGGGGTTGTACATCTCACAGACCATGGGCTTAGGGACTTGGTAGAGGATATGGTGGAGCAGGTAGTTGAGAGACATCTTTGGCCAGTCTAGGATGCTCTTCAGCAGCTTTAAGACTCACTGCCCTAGTCAGGGTGACCACGAATGGCCTCTACCCCCTCAATGTCAGGGTCCTCTACTGCAACACCATCAAGCAGCGGAAACACTTGGGGCACTGTGGACTGGTTGTCCTTCTGTTACAACTTCTTCTTCACCTCCCACCCTCTTTCCTTAAACCTCTATCCTACAATCTGTAACCCACTTGCTACCAGACTACCCTCTTACATAAAAACAGTTGAAAATTAGGGGGTCTATTTCCTGTCAAAAACATAGTACCCCTCCTTTCCCACCCCCTGTAGCACAATCCTCTTGATATGTTCTTTATGTGTTTCTCTCTTTGTTGCATCTTCCTTTTTTCAGTCTTTCCTATCTTCCCCTTTCCACTTTTGTAAAGGCATAATCAGGGTGTCCACATAAGGATATCCCTATAGAAAATATCGAAAACCTCTTTATGTGTATTTAAAAGTTAATATAATTAGCTGCACTGCACACCTCTTTCCTTAAATATGTATGTGCTCATAGCCGTGTTCATCCATATCTCACAAACACTTCTGAAATTATATGAACACTTCAGTTTTTATGTAGTACTTTACACATATTTAAGGATTAACTTCAGCAAATTTACGCATTTCAACAAAGTGGGTGTTTTTTACCAGAAGCTTTTGTATTTACTTAGTCTGTGAGAATAACCTGTGATTAGTGTATTTGCATATAGGAGTAAGCTGCATTCTTCATGAATAACTGCTATGAAAAGTTGTACCTTTGGACCATGAATACCAGCCCTTGTCTCAGGATAAGACTATCTGAGACAAGTACTGAACGTCTTCTCACTGCATATCTGATAAAAAAGGGTTATGTCCAGCTAGAATTTTCCAGTAAACAAAACTAAAAATCAAACGAGCAAATTTCTCCTTTTTGACTCGGGAATTTTGTGAAATGTTTCATGCATGATTGCGCCTCCTCCCTCTACACATATGCACAAACACATACAGAATCATCTCAACTTCAGACAAGTCAGGCAAAAAAAATGGTCACTGCCAGTCGTAAAAATTCCACTTAAACACTCAAAGATGACCAATTTGCATCTCATGATAATAGCAAAATCCAACTTTAATACAAAATTGCTGATAAAGACAAATGTATCAAGCCATTTAAGATCTTTTGTCCCCTGCACATCCAGGACTTTGTCAGAATCATGCTTGATTGTTACATTCTTTCATTAAGAAGCATTCTATCCATGCCCTAAAACAGATACCATTGACATTTTAAAGTCACAGACCTACCAATATGTGTAAATAAATACAAAAACACCGTATACCCAAAGAGCTAAATATGAAATTAATACTTACATATGCAGTGCATGTTTTTTTAATTCACTAATTATATAGAAATAAGTCCTGGTGGAAGTTGATGCGTCCATTCAAAGCTGTCAAATCATTTCATTATGTAATAGTTTGCCCTTCTGATCACACCATAAATCATAAAATTAATTTTCTCCAGATCTGAAAACTGAAATTTAGTAAAATTATCACATACTAAAGAATGCCTAGCCAGTGCACTTCTTTCATCTTTTCTACAGATACTATAATTGTGTTGATAAAATCTTCTGTTCAAAGCTTTGCCAGTTTTTCCTCTGTAAAAGCCATGCAAGAATAGCATCTAGATAAATACATATCTTATCCGATTTACAATTGTATCTACCAGGCTTCTTCCATTTATTTATCATATTCAACACTCCACCATCTTCATCGGTGTCAATAATTAAACACTGTTTAAAGTTACCACAACTAAATGTACTGTTTGACATTTGTTTACTATGTTTTATGGGCCTTTCCAAAATTCTTTTAATATTTCTCCTATTTTTATAAGCAAACTTGGGAGATTCTAAAAACTTAACAGATGAAACACCAATACCTTCTAAAATGTTCCAATTTTTACATACTATTTTTTGATGTCTTTAGTGTCTAAAGAATAGTGCAAAACCATGTGTTTGAAAAGTCTGTTTGGTGCATCTGACAGTTCATCAGGACCTATAAATGTATGCTTATTCATTATATGTTTCAGGCCCATGTAGGTCCATATCTTCCTTTTCTCAGTTGGGGTACTTTGTCAATATCATCATCTACTAAATCCTCAGAGTAACACCTCTAACAAAACATAACCTTTAATTTTCCTAGTTCATCTTTGCACCAATCAACCTCATTATTAATCTGGAGATTCTATAACAGCTAAATAGAAAAGTCTACCTTATGTACACTGGTAAATTTAGGAATAAACCACTCTGATGGAACTCCTATATAAATAAAGGAGCAAATAATGAAAAGTTACAAGAACTTCTCATCCTCCAACCTCAAGACCACAGTGAAACATGCCAGCAAGTATGTTAAGAACACTTAGAAAATGTAAAGCAGAATACGAACTTAAGGTTGCCATAGATATCAATGGAAACTGCAAATATTGACTATGTCAGAAAATTAAGGAATAACGTCCAGCAATGCACTGAGCTCATCCATAATAATATCACAGACTCTTATCCTAAGATTATAACCAATACATCAGTAGACAAATTTAGTGTAAACTTTACTCCACCTAGTCACATTGCTGCCTCCACTATCCCTGAAAATTTCCTTTTTTATAAATTCATAGGTTTTTACTAGGCTAATGACCACTTTATAAACTTAGCCATGCCATGCATAGCAACCCAATCCCCCCCAAGTACCTTGGTGTCTATTAGGATGGGTTATGTTAGTAAGGAGGTAACTAAGGGATTTGTGGGGGGAATGTTAATTAGAGAATATTTTCCTTACTGACAGCCTCTGTCTATCACAGACATGGAAGCCAGGCGAGGGGTGAATTTGTGATTTCCTAGCCAATGGTCAAGGTTTCATTTGAATAGGGTCAGGAATGAACTCTACTTCACGTGGATGGGAAGCCTACTCCATGACATAGTGGCCCATTTGACTCACATACTTGTATCTCCAGCATGTTATATTTATGTCACAAATAAAGTTCAAATCCTTGGCTCTATGTTTCTAGTATTGTTTGTTTTGTAGATGTGCAAAAGATCCTTCAGGACTGGATCTGAGGATGTCTTATAAGATAAGCATAGATTGCATCTCAACAGCTATAGGATAGTGAGTACAGAGACAGGGCCTGTAGGCAATCAGTGTAGGGCATGGTATTCATGTGAGGAACCTTTGTGGGCCTTCCAACCTTTGCAAGTGTCTGCTTAGGTATATGCCAAAGGGGGAATTCTACTCAATTATGGGTCTGATGAGAGCTGAGTAGAGTGTTACTGTAACTTCCTTGGACTTGGATGCCATACCCTTACCTATAAGTTAGGCAGCATACAAAGATTTTCTTACAATCTTTGCTATGTGATGGTTGAAGGCCAGATTACTGTCTACATATTTTCCCAGATCCCTAACTACCAAGTTAACACATAGGGGTGGTTTATCAATGAAGTCAGTAAATTGAGTGGACAATTTCCCAAAGGGAATTATAATGCAATTCTTGGGATTGAGTTTTAGATTGTGGTTTTGGCACCAGTCATTTGTCTGTGTTAGACCCTCATGCAAGATGTTGGTATCACAGGGGAAATATATGATAGCTCCCAGTTTACATCCATTTGCAATCTTAGTGAGCCAAATGCCTTTAGCATTAACCTTGACTTCTGAGAAGTAGATACCAAACAGGAGTGAGCCCAGCATAGAGCCCTGAGGTACTCTGCTATTGACCAATCTCTTGGTGGAGGTGGTCTCACCAGTACTGACTTCTTGGGTCCTATCTTTGAGCCAGACACCAATCCAGTGAGTTGTGTAGATATTTATGCCTATTTCAGAGTGTTTGTCAATAATGTCTGAGTGCGGTATTGTATCGAATGCCTTGGCCAGGTCACAGTATGCGGTATTCACTGTTTTACTCTCATCAGTTGCCTAGGTGACCTTCTCAAATAAATCATCTAGGTTAAGTAGGCATAAACTTCCTCTTAACAAAACCACACTTGGATTGGTCCAGTGTCTGTAGGTTGCCAATGTCCTTGTTCATCATTCCGTGATAATTCATTCCATGGCTTTGCATATTAGACTTGTCTGATGGGTCTGTAGTTCTCGGGGTCAGTTGATGGTCCACCCTTATGAAGAGAGATGACCGTTGCAGTCTTCCACTTATTTGGTACATAACCTGTTTTAAGGCTGTGGTTGAAGACTGCCTCAATTAGTCCTGATAGGTTTTGCCTTACACTATTCAGGCGGTAACCAGCGATATTGTCAGGGCCCATTGAGGCAGCATTTTTGGCCTTAGCAAGTGCTGCCAGAATTTAATCCCTGCTAATAGCTGTGGGGAGTATGCCAGAAGGTAGTTCACAGGGGGTAGCTGGGGGGGGGGGGTAAGGGTGAAGTTAGAGCTGAACTGATCAGCCAGTAGATTCTCTGTGTCTCCCTGATCAGTGAATAGTGCTGTTAACCACCAGTTCAGCACACTGCTGTGTGTTACCTTTAAAGTTTTGACATAGCTAAAGAAGGGCTTGTGGTTGTCCTCAGCCTGAGAAGCTATCCTGACCTTAAAGTTGGTCTTGTCAGACTTAATTAGACCTCCTAGTTTTTCTGTTCAGTTGAATCAGAGAGATATATATTTTTTTTTGTTATTGGAGTTGCTCTTTCTGGTATCGGCAGTAACTTTTTTTTTTTTTTTTTTTTTTTTTATATGCCTGTTGCGATGAGAATTCCACTAAGTGTGCCTAGTTGTTTTTGGATTACTTCTGGTAGGTATGACATCCTCTGTGCTGCCACGTACATGTTTGTACAGGGTTTCTCTAAATAATTCTACATAAAGTAGCTGGGGTCTCAGGGTTAGTGGGAGACTTGATTTTGACAAACTGTCACTTAATAGGATGTAGTTTGCTTTGAATAGTTCCTAACTGTTACAGGTTTAGTTGGGTTTTCCAAGCTGATTTTTATTTTGAAAGAGACAGTTTTGTGATCCACTAAGGAGAATGTGACATGTCTGGGGTGAAATGCTCCCCCCATGTTGGTTAGTACTATTTCCAGTATATTTGTTCATCTAGTTGGAGTGCGCACTATCTGGTCCAGGGTGTTTGAGTTAATAAAGTCCAGGAAGTGTTGTATCTGTAAGTTTGAGGCAGTGTATGTTTCTCAGTCATAGAAGGGTAGTTAAAAATCACCCATGAATAGGGTATTTGGTTGGATGGTGAATGCATATAATAGGTCTAAGTAAGAGTTGCAAGACTCTTGGAGCATAGATGGTGTCCTACAGCCAGATAGGATATGGTAAGGGACCTTATCTAAGGTGATTTGCACATAGATGAACTCCATGGAATCATTCATTTTGACTACCCTGGAGGTATATTTGTTACTAACATAGATCAAGACACCACCATCTTTAGTCCCTTTTTGTGTTGTTGTTGGCCTAGATATGTGAAAGGTACTGTAACCTTACACTGACAGAGTACTTTGTAAGACTTTAAACAAAGTCTCAGTAATGTTACAGCTGTCTACATTCTCCACAGTGAGGAGGGCTTGTAGTGTGTGGAGTTTTTTGCTTAGGCCCTGAGCATTCAGCAGTAACCTGAGTCTTGTTTGCTAATTTGGTAGTTTTGTCATTTTTGGCATTGCATAAAAATGTATAAGGGAGTGGATAAAGTTTTAGCCAAAATGCAAAAGCCTAGGGGAACACATGCAGACCATCCTTGGTAAAACAATGTGATCTGCTAACTGCCTTTCATACTGACAGATATTTAATCCCCCTAGAGTGACATCTGACCTAAGCTAATTATTAAAATCAATCATTTTTATTCATATTGTGGCATCATCCTTGGTGAAGGTAGAATGCCTCTCAATGTAAGGCTCATAAATATCTTTGACACATATTCAGAGAGATCTATACTGTCTATTTTCATATATTCAGGTGAGGTATGTCTTAGCTCATTTAAACCCAAATGGACAATGATAAAATTATATTGATACCTGGGGTGCAGTGACTTGAGTATGTATGGTATTGTGGAGCCTGACTCCAGATAGGCAACTAACAGTCTTCTCCTTATCTAACCAGTTGAGTGGAGCATCTGTGTGTCATACAATGGAATTCCTGATGACAAGAGTATTAGATAAAGTTCCTGCTTGCTTTATGGGCTTTGCCCTTTGGGGACCAATGAGTGGACGCTTATGAGTGGTGCTTGATGTTGCTTTTGGTGTGTACTTTAATGATTGCTGAGGAAACATATTGCCGTTAGATAGCTTAGGAGGTCTTTGAGGTTTGGGAAGGTTTCTTTTAAGTGTCTCAGTGTAAGAAAACCTATGTGTATATGATGAATGACATGTGTGAGGATGCATTTGTCTTCTTCACAACCTAATTTGTAAGGGAGATTTTTGCCTCCAAGGAAGTTGTGAATTTACATCTCATGCATACTGTCTCAGTTTCTTTAAGGATTAACTAATTTCTTGTCTGAGAACATGAGACAATTGTCACATAGTCTCATTATGCCCAAATCTACCAAGCTGGCAACAGGGGCATTTGGAAATTGCATATCTGTGTTGTCCGGTCTTTTATTAGGATGGGCTAATGTGGTTTAAGGATTGGGTTTTAACAGGGGTCTCCTGGAGTGGTGGGTGGACAAAGTATATAAATACCTTATACAACAGATGATAGCAATGACAAAAGGGAGGAAGGGACTTGGAAGTCAAATTACCATAAGAAGAAGAAGTGAGAAGCATAGCCTTTTAAAACCACAAAAGAAAAAGGGTGGGAGAGTTGGGGAAAAATTCAAGCTGTAAGAAGCAGTTCTTCATTTTCTGTTGTGAAAATAATCAGAAGCTAGAGTTCTTTGTTTAAATATGTAAGCAGAAGGTAGTCCCATCCCAATCAAGCCTTAATGTCCACATTAAATTTCAGGCACAGCGATATTTAGCATTAATGAACTAACAATAATCCAATCAGTAAGCAGATAGATAAAAAAATTTTCAAAGCCCCCAATCATGAAAGTACAATTTCCCTCTCACTGAAACTGTCTTTGACCCAGAGGTCTATTAGTTACTTTAAACAAGGCAGATTAATCTAAAGAAATAAAATATTTACTAGCAAAAAAGTCAAATAATTTACTTACAACAAGCCAGAGATTAACCAAACACAAAACAGCTTTCTGCTGTGGAAATAATCAGAAGCTAGAAATTGCTCACATACTAATCAAGCCTTTATGGCCACATTAAACTCCAGGAAAAGTGATATATAGCTTTAAGGAATCAACAATAATTCAGTAAGAAAGCAGATTAGTAAAACACTTCTAACTAGGCTCCTAATCATAAAGTTAGAGTTTCCCTCTCACTGAAACTGTCTTTGACCCAGACACCTATTCCAAGATGATTTCCTCTGAAATCACCTTAGAATACATCTTAGAATACCTTTCAAAGGCTAAAACCAATACTTTCATGGGACCAGAAAACACAGCATTTTCATCAGTGTCAAGTAAGTATTACCTGAATCTCTACTGTTCAACCTCTGCCTGTCTTTAAGAGTTTGTGTCTGATGTCTGTAGAAAAGCCATTATGACTCTTCTACACAAGGGTGATCCCACTACAGACCCAGGTAATTATAGGCCCACCAGTCTAAACTGCTTTATATGCAAAGCCATAAAACCATTCTTGCAGACATAATAAACCTGACTGAACTAGACCCCACTCAGTTATAGAGGCTTTGTGAAGTAGTCATTTTCTGTACACTGCTTACTGTGACCTACTCAAAGCTTTTGATACTATTCCCCATACTGGAGTCATTGAAAAATTAGACAAAGTTAATATAAACCTGTACATTATCCAACGTATTGCAAAAAGGCTACCCAACAGATGCTAGGTTGTAAACGTTGCAGACACTCTTTCTGAATGTAAAACTGTAATGAGTTGAGAACCACTGTGATTCGCACTAGACCCTTTCCTGCTTAGCATTTTTTTTATATAGACCAATATCCCAGATGTTTAGTTGATCAAGTCTGATGATACATTCACGCTGGGTACTGTTATCTACTCATCCATTGATATTAAACAGCTTCAGCTAGCATTGGGATATACACAATCCTTGTGTATTAAAAATGGTCTAAAGTTAAATGCAAAAAATGAAGCCTAGTAGTATTAGTAGTAGTAGTATTAGGCAAAAAGAGCTGCTCACACCTCATATGTAGTAAATAGTACTGGTCTTCAGACAATCATGGTCATAAGAGGATTCACTACTGAATCCCGAAAGTACACAATCCCGAAGCCCAAAATACCAAGACAATAATCCCTAAACCCCACATTACCGAAATGTTAAAAGAACGAAATTCAAAATCGCGAAAGTACTACATACATACAGCACACACACAAACATATACACAGCTTCCCCCCATAACCAAACAAACCACCCTACACTAAAGATAAGCAGGGGGGCTTCATCCCCCCTCCACCCCCACCCCCCCACTTTAATATTCTAACTCCAAGATCGCACAAACATACACATAAGGCAAACTCACACTCACACATTACAGCCCCTCACACACACACACACACACACACACACACACACACACACACACACACACACACACACACACCACAGTCACAACACACACTTACACACATTAAAGCCCCTCACAAACACACTTACACACACATACTTACCTAAACCGCAACACCAGAAGCGCTAACTCAAAATCCCTTAACATCGGGATTTTGAATTTCGCGCTTCTGGTCTTTCGGTAATGTGGGATTTTGGCTACATGGTCTCGAGCTTTTGAAATTCGAGATTTCAAAAGTTCGAGATTTAGTAGTGTTCCCCATAAGAGACATACTTACTTACGTGAACATCTTTCTGTCTCATTTGATCATGCTTTTTAACCATACTCAGGAAATCCTACTACCTGGCCCAGTTAATTACCAAAAGAAAGTCTTTAAGTGCCAAAGAAGTCATTCTACCCCTGTATTCTTTTCTTATCAGGCCCATTACTGAATACAGTGCTCCCTCTGGTATTTATAAATGCAAGCATGTTATTTAACTGGAAGGGTCCAAGAGCTTTTCAACCAAGAAAACTTAAGGTCTTGAATCTTTCAGCTCTTGCAATATACTAGCATGACTCTCCTTATACTTACCCTCAATAGCCTACCAATTGCTCTGAGGTGGCCTGGGTCTAATTTTTCAAGCCATGAAAGATCCAGTCCTATATGACCTCATATTTCATTGCAAAACCAGTGCCTCTACAAACACTTGCACTGGAGACATAAAGCTACAGCAAAACTTTAACAAGACTTGCTGGAGGGATAGGTTATTAATGCAGTGAATTCCTAGTCTATGGAATATGTTGCTACTACCATGCCTACCTTTAAGGCATGTCTTAATGACTGGATGAGTTGACACACATTTATACCATGTAAAGCACTGCTTGATGTGAGAAGTAAGCAGTATTCAGTCCTAGATCAACAAGGCAAGAACTTTCATGTTTGTCTACTTAAAAGTGTATACATCTAGGCATCTTATGGTTCACATGATCACTTATTTAGTATTCCTATGTTTCTATGTTTTAAAGGGCAGAAGCTCCTAAATACACTATAAATATTTATGCAGCTCATAAAAAGAACATAGTACAGGACTGTACATTTTGCAAGCTGCATGATTCTGTAATAATAGATAAAATATTTTGTGGTATAAAAATATGAAACACCAGGCATGCTTTTAAGGGAAACTGACTTTGCCTTATCAAAGCTGAGGTTCTGTGCAGAACAAGTATACAGCTTACAGACTAAAATCAGGAAAAGGATTTTAAGAATAAAAACACGTGAGTCAAATGAAAAAACTAAATTTAGAAATAAAGTTAGGATGTGTTGCAAAAGAAGTTCATATGAAAGAGGTGCGAGAATGTATTGTAATGGTGTACATAAAATGTTTCTTCATGGAAAGCTCAAGCCTTATATAGCAGGTCTCACTATGAAAGTAAACAATATTGTGAGTTCCATCAGTTGTGAAGAATTTGTGCTAGAAAATAACATTTCACGCATTGCTGCATAAATGGAAAAACAAATGTGCTCAAAAGAACGTATGTATTGTTGAACAGGTGTGTGGGAATGAGCTGTTTGTAGCTGCTATGAAACTGAAAAAAGCTGACATTTGAAAATGTGGGTTACCTATCAATGGATGAAGACCAAAGGCTCATGTTTTAATTGTCAAGGTTCAACCCATCAATGAGCGGAGTTCCTCCACAGGAAATCACTGTTGGTGAATTGTGCTGGCAGGGATGCCCTTTCTGGGGGGAATTTTCCCCTTCTTCGAGCTGGTGTGACCATGGAGTTGGTATGTATAAGTTTGGGGGACCTGTCCCCCACATTAGTGTTGCAGGGGACAAGCCCCTCCTGAAAAAAAGCTTAAGAGTTTTTCAGCAGTTTTTTTTTCAGCAAATGCAGTTCAGGGAATTCTGATTATCGGTACATTCCATTTCATCCACTCATAGTGGAGGCTGAAACTGCATCAGAAGCACTGACAGAAGAATGAAAGTCAGAGTATTCTTAAAAAATAATGAGAATTAACAAAACGAATGAATTTAAACTACAAACAGGTTCAGAATATAATATTTTGTCTGAAAATGCATTTGAAGCATTGTGATTCAAAGGTACTGAACAGAGAACTTTATGTACTGCACTGGCCCAAAATAAAAAGTTAAGAATTTCAAATATTTGAAGAATTCAGATGTATAATGTTTAATCTATGCTCTCTGTAAATCTCTGTAATAATTTGATTTAATTACAACATTCAGTCTTCTTGGGTAGGAGTCTATCAGCATGGCACATCTTGACTTGGCAATATTTGCCCACTCTTCCTTACAAAAGTGCTGAAAAATCTGTCAGATTGTGAAGGCATCTCTTGTGCACAGCCCTCTGTCATGTTGAAAGGTGAAATTCCTCTTCATCCTCAGCTTTCTAGCAGACACCTGAAGGTTTTGGGCCAAAAGTGACTGGTATTTGGAACTGTTCATAATTCCCTCCACCTTGACAAAAGCCCCAGTTCCAGCTGAAGAAAAGCAAGCCCAAAGCATGATACTGCCACCACCATGCTTCACCGTGGGGATGGTGTTCTTTTGGTGATGCAGTGTTGTTTTTGCGCCAAACGTACATTTTGGAATTGTGGTCAAAAAGTTCAACCTTGGTCTCATCAGACCATAACACATTGTCTCACATGGTTTTAGGAGACTTGATGTATTGTTTTGCAAATTTTAACTGGGCCTGGATGTTTTTTCTATGTATGAAAAAGCTTCCATCTTGCAACCATAACCCATAGTCCAGACATTTGGAGAATATGGGAGATTGTTGTCACATGTAGTACACAACCAGTACTTGCCAGAAAATCATGCAGCTCCTTCAGTGTTGCTGTAGGTCTCCTCGCAGTCTCCCTGACCAGTTTTCATCTTGTCTTTTCACCAATTTTGGAGGGATGTCCAGTTCTTTGCAACGTCACTGTTGTCCCATATTTTCTCCACTTTTTGATGACTGTCTTCACTGTGTTCCATGGTATAGCCCATGCTGTGGAAAATTTTTTGTACCCTTCTCCTGACTGATACCTTTCAAAAATTAGATCCCTTTGATGCTTTGTAACCTCTCTGCGAACAATGGCTTTTGCTGTAGCAGGCAACTGAGTAAATGTCAGGAAAATCCTACTAGGACAGCTGAACTTTATTTGGGGTTAATCAGAGTCTCTTTAATTGATGGCAGTTGTGTACCCAAAAAGACCAAATGCTGTAATTAAATCAAAATGTGCTTCAACAAAGTATTAGTTTAAGGGTGTGCACAAACAACAAAGTATTAGTTTAAGGGTGTGCACACTTATGCAACCAGCGTATTGTACATTTTTTATTTTTTATATTTTTTCTCCTAACAGATTTGCTTGTTTTTCAATTGAATTGTACAGGTCATAGGTCACATTAAAGGTGGGAAAAGTTTTGAAATGATTTATTGTGGTCTCATTTTTTTATATCAGAAACCTGGCATTTTAACAGGGGTGTGTAAACTTTTTCTATCCACTGTATTTCAAAATTTAGAGTTCAATTTCTTCTTTAATTTTACAATGATTACATAGATTTGGATTTTATTAAACAAACTTTTATTTCAAATTTTAGAGTTCAAACACTAACAGCCATTTGCTAAACTAAACAGTCTCACACTGAAAACATATTTAGCATGAATAACAGTAAACGTCTCTTCTCTTGTAAATCAGATTAATTGAAAATGCATTTGGCCATTAGTGGATTAAATGTATCTTGGGTCCTGGGTTGTTTTTAGCCATGTCACCTTGCACACATTTTTAGTTGTTTGTCTTTTGGCTTTTCCCGGTTAGGGGTCGCCACAGCAGAACTCCGGTCCACTAATGATTGGCAGTAGATTTTCACAAACACCGAGGTGCCAGCTCAATGTCAACCTTCAATGAAGGCATGCCCATTTACGCATGTCTTTCAAACACCCACCCAAACATGAGGAGGACATGCAGACTCCACACAGAAGGCACTCCCCGCACTCTAGCCGAGAACTTGAGTGGGAGAACCTCTTGCTGTGAAGCAACAATGCTACCGCTGCACCACCGCGGATATATCATGCATAAATACATGCATTCATTGATTCACCATTCTGATTGTTTTAAATTAATTTCTTGCTTAATACAGCATCATTTGTTAGAGTGTGTTTTATATTTATAGCTGTGAACATTTTTTTCCAGTAAGCAATGAAACAAAATACATGAACCAATAAAGACAATTGTGTCAATTTCAGAATATTTCATTTATAAAAAGGCACTTAAATTGCTTTAATTATAATCTACTAATATCTGTACTCAATTATTACAGCTGCTTTAAAAGACTGGGACCATATCACTTGCCTGTTTATAATAATAATGCTCATAGTAAAAGTCTTCCAATTGGGTATATCCAAATGTACACTAGTTCTGCAAAGACAGACTAATGACTAACCTATCAGCTATGAAGAGTTAATTATTTTATCCATAGACATCCCCCAAACCCAGCAATTATAGCTACATTGCAGACTGTATCCTTCTCAGATGTCTGTCTCAAAAAATATAATAATGACCATAGTCCCATATTTCAATTTTGTTTCATGCAAATACACAGTAGCCAAAGTATCCCAGCTTAATTCCCACAGACTGATTAGTGATGCAAAATCAGATTAAAAACTATTTCAAATGACCAGATAAAAGCATGAGGTACTTTAATCCACAGAGTGCCCCCCACCAGCAGTTATAGCCACTTTGTTGATTGTGCACACCCCTTGTCATTATGAAGAAATAAAATTGCATGTAATTTATTGCTAGGTTTGGTTGAACTACATGAAATTGTATAAATATTGCTAGCATCATGCATTAAGATCCAACCATGTGCAGCACAGTATAAACAGAAGAGCATTTATGAGGGAATAACAAATATTAATCACCTCATAATATATCCTAATCCAATATGTACAATGTCTGCAGAAGTAAATGTCATCTGAATTCCACACAAAGGAAACTATTGCTAATGCACTAGTTTGTGCTGGTAACCAACTTTACATTTCAATGTCTCATCTACAAATGCCATGTCTGCTTTGAAGAATAAGTTGCGTATGTCACATAAAAATGTTGTGTGCTGGTGATATTGCCATAACATTTCCTGCACCTGATCAACCTTGCAGTTGGGAACGACTAGCAAACAAAATTCGTAGTTACTAGGCTTGCAGTCCTTGAAACCATTCCTAATTGCTCTTTACCACTGTCTGGTTAAGTGACTTGCTGAATATCAGAGAGTAGGTAAATGAAGGGGAAAAGGTCCAAACCCTGCAACCTTGTCACAAGAAACAACTCATTAACAAGTAGTCAAGAGGTTTTGTCCTCTGTGCCAACTGCCAGAGTAACAGTTTTAACTATATGCATAAATTCTCTATGATCTGATCTTGTAGAGAAGATTGCATCACTGTAATATGCAACAATGGCTACATAATGGATTCTCAAGATCAGACTATTTTGATCATAACTCCAAATAATGCAGACTATCTTACCTGAGAAATGTCAACCTATTTGCAGTTAATGGAGGCTCTTAAGAAGACATTGCAAAATATGTTAATAAAATGAGACATGTTTGGGCTAACTTACACAATCCAGGCCTATTAATGAACTAATTTATTCTTCAGTAAAATGAATAAAGCAAATCAATAAAATGCAATATAAATGCTGCAGCAGCTTTTGTTCAACTGCCTACAATTCATATAAAAATTAGAAATTTTAATGCATACAACATACTGTTTTTGGGTGGATTACATGCTTGCATGATACCTACATCTCATTTTTGATCTTAAGAATAGCTATCCAGTCTGACATCAGTGTGCGCATGACTGACCTAACTGAATGGCTAATAATGGTGTGTTTTTGCAGCATACACTGAATCAGGTCCCCTCCCACCAGCTATACAAATATCCCATTAGTTGGCTGTCTCATTCCAGTTACCATAAACACTTTTCAAACCCATTAGCATGCATACTACTTTCTTCATTACTTTTACAATCACAAACATTTGGATTTAATTTAAAAATGTATTTCAAATTTTACATAAAAAAACATTGACAACCATTTTTAAATGAAATATACTCACAATGAAAATCAACTTATGAAACACAGTAAGCTTCTCTTCCCTCAAAACTCATATTTAGTGAAAATGGACCTGGCAACAATATGCACACTAGAATTCATATTCAAGTAGCATATAGTGAAGTACTAATTTGTGCATATGTGAAGGGTGCAGGAATTCAAAATATAAATGTGTAATGGATTTGCTAACAGCCTGTGACAGCCCGCTGGACACAAGTGATCCTTTTATGGATCAGCCCAGGAGTACTGTCTGGTTATGTAACTTGGCAGACCCAAACAGCTCATAGCCTTACTCATAAGTATCAAGTGATAGACAAACTTTTGTAGCCCAAATATAGTGCATTTCACACCTGTGTGTGCAAAAAATATTAAATTAAAAAGTAGTCATAGTAAAAATACTAACATTAAACTTGTAGACTTCATGCTGTCCATTTTACTCACAGCTAAATAATAAACACTCTGTAGACATTCAACATAACAAGGATACCAAGGATCATATCCAAAAAAACATGCCTTCTTTTACACCAAACTCTAACAATTGATCCTGACTGAATGTAATGCTCAGTAATTTAACAAAAGTTAATGGAAGCCTGCTTTTTGATGTGGAGGATTAAGATGTAATCTTCTGTGATTTAACAAAAGATAATGGAAGTATGGATTTGTTGTGGTAGATTAAGACTGCTGCAGGCAGTAGCCAAGGTACAGGATTTGACTTTGTGCAATCTATTTAGCTTGATAGTGCTCTGACTGGGGTATTTCTCACACAAACACAAATATCCCCCCCGCACACACACTTCTGCATTCTGTTACTGCAGGTCCCAATGTTGACTGTGTTCACACACACCACCTCTGTGTTCTGGTTTGTTCATTCAAATATACCATTATTGTTGCAGTGCTGCCAGTCCTTGTAACAAAAAAGTGCTTCCAATTACAAAAGAACGTAATGCTGCAGTAAGCATTCAGTTTGTTCACACACTCCAATACTGCTCCAAAAAACCCCGCTCCCATACAGTAAAACAAACAGAACCAACTGTATACCCTACTCTGTGTGTGATTTCAAACCAGACCAATTCCTGAACAGGTATGCATCCTAGCTTCAGTCTCAAAGCACTTACCAATGAGATTAGAGCTTGGAATGATTGTGGCGTAAATCTGGTTTGCCCTTTTTTCTAATTATTGTTGCAGTATGGATTTTTTTCTAAATTCCTGTTGCTTCTCTGACCCCCCCAGCAAACACCACAGGAAAAAAACTGTTCTTACACTGTTGAAGGTACCGATGGAAAAATGAAACAAAGTAGGAAAAAACCTTTGGTAAACCACCACGGCAAAAATTCCAGTAAAATGTGGATAAAATGCTATATTTATTACAAAAACAATAAAATAAAATAAGTCCTTCCAAGTCCAATAAGCGCTTTCGGCAATTTGCCTTCTTCAGATCGTAAAACCTAGGACTGATATTTTCACTTTTAAAAGACAAATGTCCAATAGAATTCAGACTTAGAAAAGATAATTTGCATCTACCCAATTATAAACATTATACATAACTCATTAAATCACAATTCCTATTGGATTAAAAAGCTACAGGCATAAACCAATGATCTTGTTAAGATAGTACAAACATTAATTTTGCACCTATCACGTTCGTTCAAGATTTGGTGCAATTCCATGACAAAAAACTCTCAATGCATAATATGCAGCTATTTTTAGCCAATCGTGAAACAGCATAAAGGCCTATTGCACCACTCTGGTCCCTTTTTAACTTTGGTAATATTTGACTAATCAAAACCTTTGCTGAGAAGCAGGTTCCTTTAACCTGCCAATCAGCTCAACGTAAAAGACAATGGCCATGATACTGCAAATAAGCCTTAGAAATCAGAATGCTTGAGAATTTTTATCTGACATAAATTCCACTCGTACTTCAAATAAACCAGAACATAAACAACAATGAGCATAAACAACAATGCTAGGTCTCCTAGTTTAAAAACTCATCCCTTGACTACATATAATGTGCAAAACAAGGGAAGCATTAAACGTTAAAATAATCTTTAGTGACATAAACTTTTTTGTAGTGAATTTGTTTGCGATCTCACTCAAACCAAAAGGTCATTCATCTCAGTTCAAGGCAAACATTAACATATCTTCTGAATGTAATGTAAATGCAAATGTGTATAAAAAACAAAACAATCTTTCAGTTCGTACTAATCAGCTGCTGCTGGTCAATCGCCCAGCAGCTAAAATAATAAAAAACACACAATATACCAATCGAAAAAGTAGAGTTTGTTAGAAGACAAATCAAATCCCTTACAAAGGGGGGAAGCTAAACATCATTATCCATAGTATTCTCAAAATATAAAGAATTTTTTCACATAACTTTAATTAAGAAAAACATTGAGCATAAACCTGGCTTTACGTGATATCAACTTTACATAGCAAGTTCAAACGCGGTCTCACTAAAGTAAAAAAAAGTGTCATCTCATTATAAGATGAAAAACATTGTCAGATCTTAAAAACAAAATATAGATAAGAGTGTATGTAAAAAACAAAAAGCAAAACAATCTGTCAGTTATTAATATTCAACTACTGCTAGCCAATCGCCCAACAGTAAGAATAGAAAGAATACGTTCAAAACACCAATCAAATGTGTACAAATTGAAACACGGGTGAACAAATCATATCTCTCAAAAGGACTAAACCTCCTTAACCTGCCAATCAGCAAGTTTAACACAAATACATTGAGCAGGGCATCTTGACTACTAAATATTCATAACCTGCTTAGGCCGAGGTCACCAAAGAATACATCGCAAAACACAATCATCCCTAAACAAGATACATTCACTCTTTTTTTGTGGAATGAATCACACACTCACCATGAACAAATAAAGCGCACAACTGGGTTGATCAAGCCCACAATGAAATCATCATGATCTTCAAACAAAATAAAAATAAATACAAATCACAAGAAATATTTAAACTTCGAGTCAATCTAGCAAGAAACAGTCATCTCAATAAAGAGACAGGTGTTTTCGTCTTGCTTGCTAAATCCCCTCTAATAAAATAAAAGAGCATTTATATAAGGAGTAAACATATTATAGTTCATAATACTCATCTATTACTGAATATTCAGTTACTGCTGGCCAATCGCTCAATAGTTAAAGTAAAGGGAATGCACCAATTAAATGTGTACAGATTATAACATTAATGGACAAATCATGTCCCGTTCAGAAAAACGAAACCTTCTGAATCTACCAATCAGCACATTTTGAACAAATGTATTGAGCAAGATATGTTTGCTACTAAGTTAGTCATTCACATTCTGTTTAGGCAAAGGTCACCATAAAAACATTGTAATACTTGAACATCCCTATTCAATATATATTTACTTCCTCTACGAAGGAAGTCACACACTCACTATAAACAAATAAAACATATAACAAGACTGACCAAGCTCCCAGCAAACACCAGGCCCCAAACAGCTGCCTAGATTGCCTTGTGCTGCATCAGGCCCTGCTGTCAACAAATTAATAATCCTTTCCTCAACTCACCACTGGTTGTCTCTTACCTCTTTTGAATTATTTTTTTCTTTCCTAATTATCTCATCTTTGATTCAAGCTCTACTCCTTCACCTCTTGTAATTTAAACAATTTAAGCCTAGTACTCTCACTAGACAATCTTACTATTTTATTTTACTTGCATAAATGGCAACCTTTTCAGCTCTGTTATTTATATTGTACTTGTGTAAATGACAATCCATACCAAATATTAATATTTGCAGTATTCTACCATTTTCTTTCATGCAATATGTTGGTGCTTTCCTCCTGGGTCCTATGCTAAAAATGGATTTCTTTATTTCTCAGACTTTCCAAGTAAATAAATGTCAATAAATAAAATAAAATAATGGAAGACTGCAGCTACTGTGCTATAGATTTGGAATCATACATGACCTCAAACTTACAGGTTCAAGGATTCCAGGACATTGTCAGCATGAATCCCCACTAGGGCCATCAAAATCCTTAACCTTGTCCTTATCAACATGGGGGAACACTGCACTCTCTGGACTGTGACAACCTCACTCATCAGATTAGAACATAAAGCTGTCTCTTTCAAAATAAAAACAAAACCTGGGACATTAGGTAACATGAGAACTTTTAAACATTAATCCAAGGCATGTTTTCTACTTTTAAGTGACATCCTGGAAAAACTTCAAGCACCCTAAACCCACAAAACCCTAATGCCTATGTGAAGTCATTCACAAAAACGTTTTAGAATCATGTACACATCTACACACAGGCAGTGATACCTACCAAAAATAAGCATAGGACTAATGCTAAAAATATGCCATCTTGGTGGAATCCCATCAGTAGTTTGTGGAACAAAAATTTAAGTCTATCAATGCAATATTTGAGGCAAATATATTTGGGAAACATGCCTAGGCTTAAAATGGCCTTTTTTGCATTGTTAACCTAGCAATCACTTATGAACCTAATATATATTATACCATGATTTGGTAAAATGTCTGCTTTTAAAGTGTCCATTACACTGCCAAATAAAACTCTTTAGAGACGATTTTCTCTTTATTGTCTGGCTCACTAGATGTTTCTTTTTCTCTCCTACAGATTTACAGTTGAGAGCACATCCTGGGGACCATTTGTGACATCCATTCAAGGTGTGACAGGGAGCACCAATGATAAGACTTACTGGCAGTTTTTATCTGGCACAGTACCACTGGAACAAGGTGAGTAAAACTCTGGGAAATACCAACTCTGTTCTGCATTGAAGTAGATCATTAGTGTAAAATCTGTTGTGTGACAATGCACACACCTGATCAAACTTGCACTTTGGTTGCTGAATGGAGAATTCTTCTTTCCCTGTTAAGCACTGATCTTGGAGATGATGAAAGACGTGGAGAGTTATGCTACCGTGCATATGTACTATGAGGAATTGTTTCAGTGAAAAACAAATCTGAATTATATGGTTCCCCCAAAAGATTCTTTATCTGAATAAGAAATTCAACCAAAACTGTGACAAATGGATATTCTAAACCCATTGTGCATACAACCAGGCACATTTGCTCTGTACAAAATATCACGTTCAGGCACACAGCCAGATGCCAAAGCTATGCACATAATCACCTAATGTGCTAGTTATCACAAATTCCTCTAAACTTCTTAGTACAAATCTGGACAAAGCCTAAATCAATTGGTGACAAAAGCCCAAAACAAGGGAAAGATTTTAAATATTGCTCTTATAAACTTAGAAGGTTTCTAGAATAATATGGTTTGTGTTCACATGCACTTTTTAAATAAAAGGTCTGAAATGGAAATGTATGCCATTATTTAGTAACTTCAGTCCTCAGTGATTTGCCATAAAACCACACATTTTATGAGGGACAGTTGAGAGGTATGATTCTCAGTTACCTTCCACTGTTTTACATGGTACTGGTAACATGACCTGCACACATTCTGGTCTGCTACATTTATACTCTTAACTGCTGCCCTAGACAGAAACAGTTGCTACTGTCCTGTAGGCAGTCAGATGTCATTGTCCTGAACACTACCGAATACTAATGTCATACCCAAATGCAGATAGTGCACTCTTAGCCATTCATTGTGCTACAGTCAGCGAACAATTTTCACACAAAATCTGACCCCACTGCATTACCCATAACTAAGTATCTGTGTCTACATATAATAAGATATTATTTCACTGTCCATAGTCAATTGCTATTGTCATGCATGCATTTAAGTCTTTTTATCCTCTATATAGTTAACTGCTATCAGAAAGGTGGAAAGAAACATAAGCTGTAGAATCAATAGGAAGACAAAATAACTAATACCTAATACCTCTCAACTGTCCAGATTTTTGGAGAATAACCAGATTTTTGCCTCAAATGTTTGGTCTGTTCCTCATAAAATTTGTGTTTTTCAGGTCTGTGTCCCCCATTATATTAGACTTTGTTCATATTTCTTGCACCATTAAGTTGAGAGTTATGATGCACATTCTAATTAAAACTATCAGAGAAATGGTTGCATTTATGTTTGTTTCTTACTTGGAACCAATATAATTTTCTCCAGAAAGTTAAACATGTTTGTGATACTTCAAAACATGACAATGGGCAGTGCAGTGGTACAGCAGTTAGCATTGTCTCCTCACAGCAGGAGGTTCTCTGGTTTGATTCTCTGTTGGGGTGCCTTCTGTGTGGAGGCTGCATGTTCTCTCTGTATCTGTGTGTGTTTCCTCATACATTCTAAAGGCATATGTCTGGAACATTTCTCCCTGGGCCTCCACTGAAAATGGCCTCTCTCCCAGTCAGACTTTCCCGGTAAACAAATGTTAAATAAATAAATGGCGACAGAACTGACCATTTCCTGTGTGAGACTATGAATTGCTACACATGGTAATACAGGTATACGGCCTGGAATTAGATTACTGTAGCTTTTTGAATGAGCATTTTGTGATAGTACTGTATGCCACACAAGCCCAGGATCTAGAACTTATTTTACTTCAGTGTTACTTGGATCACCGAATGTGAGATTTCTACCTGTCTCATTCTGTGTAGGACTAGGACAGTGCTGATTTTAGGCTGTTTGTTTTATATCTTAAAGCAGCTCATGAGCAGAATGTGAGATGATCCATATTAAAAGTTTTTTTTTCTGCTAATCTTCTGCCCAATGTCTCACCATCAACAAGACATAAAATGTCCCAAATTAGAGTTTTTTTCCCTGTTAGTTTGATAGTTATAGCACACAGAATGTTGACAGGGAACTCCAGCTATTTTATCCCTCTTTTCTCTTCTTAAATATTTATTTTCCTGTTGGTGTTTCACTGTGAGAATATAATCAGAAAATAAAAAAAAATTAAGTTGAAAGGGAGCTTACAAATAGCAATGCAATGGTGTGATGTATATCTAGACAAACAGTGATAACACTGACACACAAACTGCAGAAAAGTACTCAATCTATGCCCGAGAGTTCAGAATCACATTTATTTCTCTACATGCACAGTAATAATATGGGCTAATTTAGGGTTTGTACAGTATCAGATTTTACTTACTTATATTAATTAAAAACAGGTCTCATTTTGCATTCACCTTACAAAGTTATTTGCAGTATTTATGCCACATTGACAAATCTAACTTTTTGTCATAGCTAATAGCTTAGGCTAATATTTACAACTAATTAACACCACAAAAGACATTTGCAGTATCCTGTTAGTTATTCAATTTATTTTTATTTATTTTGCCTGTGTTTACTGGGAAAGTCCAACTGGCTTTAGCTAAACCCCTTTTCATCTGAGGCCCGTGGAGAAAAGTTCCTTAGATTACTTACAGAATGACAGCATACAAATAGTATATAGGAATTTACATAGTGCATTATATTTAAAACAACAGTGTGTATAAATTTACAAAGTACATGAATATTGAAGCAGTGTCTGCATATTTACAATGCATGTATAATGCCATGTATTTTACTTACAAGGTGACTTATGAGTCTAAATCAGTTGTTTTTTGTAAATTGTTTTCCATTTGGTGGTGCAGGGAGAGGGAAAAAATAACATACAGAGTATAAACCATGCATTTTTGTTAAAGAAAGAGATGACCATCTTCTTTAAAACTTTGTTTTGGTGGTTAGTATTTAGATCCACAGTCTTTAGAAAAATAAGAAGAACAAGATAGGAGGTGTTATGGTTTTGTTTAATGTAGCTAGGAGAGGTTCAGTGAAAAAAAAACAGATAGAATAGAAAGTGGAGGAAAGGAAGTAGATAGAACAGTAACAGAATTCTAGATATTAAAGGCATAGAGTGCCTGGAGTAAGGGAACTCTGTGTATGAAAGGTATAGAGTGCCTAGAATAAGGGGACTCCATGTATTAAAGGTATAGAGTGCCCAGAGTAAGGGGACTCCATGTATTAAAGGTATAGAGTGCCCAAAATAAGGGGACTCCATGTATTAAAGGTGTAGAGTGCCCAGAGTAAGGGGACTCCATGTATTAAAGGTATAGAGTGCACAAAATAAGGGGACTCCATGTATTAAAGGTACAGAGTACCCAGAGTAAGGGACCTTTGTGTATTATAGGTATAGAGTACCCAGAGTAAGAAAACTCTGTGCATTAAAGGTATAGAGTGCCCGGAGTAAGGGGGCACCATGTATTAAAAGTATAGAGTGATTGGAGTAAGGGAACTCTATATATGAAAGGTATAGAATGCTCAGAGTAAGGGGACTCCATGCATTAAACTTATAGAGTATCTGGAGTAAGGGAACTTTATATATTAAAGTTATAGAGTGCCCAGAGGAAGGGAACTCTGTCTACTGAAGGTACAGAGTGCCCGGAGTAAGAGAACTCTGTGCATTAAAGGTATAGAGTGCCTGGAGTAAGGGCACTATATGTATTAAAGTTACAGAGTGCCTTGTTGTTGACAAGATCATGACTGTAGAAACTTAGCAAGTATATTAGAGGGTTGAAGGGTAGCAAGTAAGTGATATATATTAGGATGGATAGCAACAGGAGTTCCTAGGTTCAAAGGTGTATACCAGGCTAATGACCACAAGGGCCTTTTTATGCCTAGCCATGCTTCCCAAAAATATATCAAGCAAGTTTGTGTGTTCTAGAGGTTATTTTAAAGAGCATATTTCAAGGGGTATATGTTAACTAGGGGATGTGGGATTAGATATACAGGTGACAGACCATGGGTGAATTTATGATTTCCCATCCACTGGTTCAGGTTACATTTGAATATGGTTAGGGATGAACTCTGCTTCACATGGATGGGAGGCCTGTTCCAGAGTAGGGGTATACTCTGAGACACATGCCTGTCCCTCCGACATGTCCTGTTCATGTCACAAGCAGGGTTTAAGTCCTTGGATCTGATAGTTTTGATACTATTTGTTTTGCAAATATGCAAAAGGCTCATCAGAGCAGGATGCAAGGATGCCTTGTATACCGGCCATAGATCGCTTCTCAACAGTCTGTAGGAGGCAGAGTATTGGGGTAGGGCTTTGAGGGGATTTGCAAAGGACATGTTGTTTACACCTTGTATTCTTTTTGTGAGGAACATCTGTTGATGTTCCAGTTGTTGCATGTGCCTGATCAGATACATACTGTAGGGGTGTTGTACTCAATGTCAGGCCTGATGAAGGCCAAATACAATGGAATGATGACTTATTTGGACCTAGGTGTCATATCCTTGCTTATAAGCTGAGCAACATAGAATTATTTCTTTAATACCTTTGACACATGTTGGTGGAAAGCCAGATCACTGTCTACATATTTCTCCAAATCCCTGACTACAGGGACTACTCTTAGGGCTATATTATCAGTTAGGTAGTTTCCTGCGTAAACAACTTCCCAAAGGATACTATTATGCATTTCTTGGCATTGAGTTAAAAAACATGGCTCTGGCATCAGTTATTTGCTTGTACTAGCCCTTCTTGGAGGTTATTAGTGTTTTTTTAGTGGATATTACTGTCTTGAGTGTAGGCAGAAAGAGGGATGAGAATGAATGGATGTGAAAGGGGTAACAGTAGGGGAAAAGGTAGGAAGAGAGTGAGTAGGACCAGGGTGTGGGGACTAGAGATAAGAAGAGAGGTGGTACCAGTAGAGTTATGGGACTAGGTGGGAGCAGTGAGCAGTGTTTAGGGAGAGCTATGCAAGACTGAGAGTGACCTTGTGGGTGAATGACTGGGCATACGTTCTATAAATTGTATGCTATGCACACAGAGGTAGATAGTTGTGAGACTACTCTGTCATAAAAAATGGATGGAAGCTACAACTTAGCCTGTAATAATGCAGGAGCAGAACCAAATTATCCATCTATGTAAATTATTCCGATGCGTAAAAAAAAAAAAAAGAAAGATCTTTAATTAATTCATTTATTTTTTTGCCAAGACCTGGATCAGAACTACTCTAAAACACGCAGTATTAAATGCATTTGTTTCATGTTCACTGGTTTTAATTCCATTATAATATTGCCATTATAAATCAGAGGGACTGAGTCACATTTTAAACAAGATTTCATGTTGGCAAGGTGTGGGTAAATGTGAAAATAATGATTTAAATGTGGCCTTCTGTTTGCGCTACTCATATTATGCTTACAGTCAGGCTACGGAAAAAAAATAACCTGTTTGCCAATTTCAAACCTAACAATATCATTAGCATAAAGTTTTTAGTTATAATTCAGTAAATATAATCACAAAACTGCATGTTGTTTTATTTTATTGTACTGCAGCACATGCCCCTTTGCACAGTGAAAGGTATACTGCCCCAGTATCACATTCATAGTATGTTATAAAGGTTGGCTACAGATAAGATTACTTCAGTTGTTATAAGTGACTTGCAAATAAGTTATACCTTGTATTTCCCTTAATAAGCTTGTTTATCTAAACTTTCACAAACCAAAGCTGTCAGAATACAGATGCATCCCATGCTTGCCAAACTCACAAAGGAAATGGAAAGAATTATAATCTGCATGTGCTTAAGTCTGATGAGAAAAGTTGGCAGTTAAATGTTCACCTTTTCCCCTTACAAATGTGACTGAGTTAGGAGAGAAATGGCTTAGAATTAATGAGTGGCAAATGGGTTGAGGGACAGAAAATAAGAGACTCTGACTTAATACTGTCTTGTCATTTTCTATCACTTCTGTAGCAAGGTATTTTTGCTCCTGGGGATTATCTTTCAACTTCTTTGTTAAAGAATTGTGGACAAAAGAAAAAATAAAGTATGTGTTTGGGCAGGTGTGGGGGGGGGTGGTTAAAAAGCCAAAATCAGGAACATATTTTTATATACTGATCTTACAGACGTAAAAAGTTGGTCAAACAACAGGTTTTGCATTAGCATGCACTTTCTGAAGGATATGATGTCTGAAAATCAAATGTCTATAATTACGTAGTGACTACTACCAATTTTGCAAGGAACAGACCAAAAATATGAGACAAAAGTCTGATCATTATGCAAAACTTTGGAGAGCTAAGCGGTATGGTCTAGGGTAACCTCACTGTCCACTTTGCTGTTTATTATTTATGTTCTCGTCCATATTACGAATTAAAATTAATGGTACATTAATCTAAAATTTGACTATAACATTGAACCATCCATTGGAAGTTCAGTAATAAGGAATGGAGCACATTCATTTATTTATAACTTTGCTTTCTCATCTCTCCTTCACTTTACAGGTAGTTTGTGTTATTACTCACCAACTCTGAGGTCTTCACTGATAGGTGTCCACTGGTTGCGTCTCTGGATTTGTCTGGTTTCTGCCCACTCTGTTTGCCCTGAGCGCTCACTCCGCTCCCCTTCCTGCCCCCAATTTCCTTCTGCCCCTAGTGGTCCTACTTTTAATCTTCCCTAACTCTTCCCACACCCATTTTCATGGGTTCTAATTTATACAATTCACATATTTACAGTAATTTTGTACTATGGTAGGATAGCATATAAAGGTTTGATTTTCAGTGAGGGATGTAGTAGAAATCATAAAGGACTGGAAGAAAAGCCTGGATTGAGATAGGAATAATTAGGAAGGAGGGAGAAATAAAGAAAAGTAAGAGGAGAAAGAAGGGATAAGTAAGAGTTGAAGGAGTAGGGTATCATTAGAACTGGGTTCTTGTGGATCAAAAAGACTAGAAAAAAAACACTAACATTTATCAAACAGGTGTTACTACATCCCCCACCCCAAGCCCTTACTTAATCCAATCATTTTCTCCAACAAAATCTTATTGGGGTTTTCTAGAAAAAAAAAACTTGTGTGATCTCCCTCCAAAAGTTTCTCTCATAGGGTATGTTATTGTGGTTTAGGGAATGAGTGACCTGTACATCACCATTCTGATCGGAGAATTAACATTCTCCAGCAAGGTGTTAATATACAGGTAATGCCCATTAAAAAATGAGTCTGCCTCCCCACAGCAGCATATTAAGGTTGGCTCAGACCATAACAGAACTAATGCACACCATTTTTTATGCGCAGCAAGCATCAATTTAGCTGTTTATTGTGTAAAATTTTAAAAAAAAGTGTATGTGTGCATATCTGTGTGTGTGTGCATGTGTGTGCATGTGCGCACGCACAAGCACATGCATTCATGAACGTGAGTGAGATCGACTGAGCCATTATTTTACACTCATTAAGCAGCACTTTTGCTGTCTAGCAAGTGTAAAATTAAAAGAAACATTAAAAAAATAAAGAAAGATGCATATATGTGTGTGTGTTTCTGTTTCTGTTTGTGAGTGCATGCATGCTTGCATGCATGAAAGCCCCAGTGTGTGTGGGAGAGAAAGAAAGGGAGAGAGACAGAAAGACTAAGTAATGTCAGCAGCAACGGAGAGGTATGCATACCTCTCAACCTCTTAGTGCCACAAATCTGCACAAAGACCAAAATAAAGGGGGCGGCAGAGGTTCAAAAATAGGAACAGATTTTAAATATTGCTCTTATAAAATTTGAAAGTTGCTAGAATAGCAGGACTTGTGTTAGCATGTACTTTCTGATGGAAATAAGGTCTGAAACTCAAATGTATGTCATTATTTAGTGACTTCAATCCCCAATGATTGCCAACAAGCCATAACTTTTATGAGTAAGGAACCGAAAGATGGCTATATCTGGATGTTTTTGAAAATCTTAAATTTTGGATGTAAAATATTTCCTGCAACTCGATTTACATAAACTGCAGGATGTTTGAAAGATTAGGTGGATGAACTATTTTACATCAAAATATATAAAAAAAATAATATAGTGGACAGGGGCCGTGGGTGTTGACTTGTCGGAACATGGGCTAAATTCTTGGCTAGGCTTGTAAGGGCCTCAGGGCCAATAGCCTATTAACTTCCTATGATCCTATAATAAAAAAAAAAGAAAATACTGTAATTAAAACTCTTTGCAGACAGCCCATTCTCTAAGCTTAATAATGTGCATGTGTTACTGTGTAAATAATGCCCTTCCAGGGGTGTAGAGGCCCTCCACCTGTGGAGTTGGGCTATCAGAATACCCCTGGCATGCATTAGTTACACAGTAACAAACACCTTATTGGGCATTAATACTTGCATAGTATAGGCCACACCTGCTGTGATGTCATGTGTTTGATCACATCGCCAGTGTCCAACTTGAGATGACTGAAAACTGACAATCTTCCTTAAAGGTCATCTAGTGAGTCACTGAAACAGCAGCTTGATCAGCTAGGTTCTAATCTACACTTAAACGTTTATTCTCTAAGAGAAAAAAGATGCCATTTTCTCTCCTACTCTGCAATTAAATTTTCCCAGGTTACTGGTATCTAACACAGACCATGAGTCATTATCATCACCTAGCCCCACTCCCCTCACAGGAGATGTTACCTTTGCAGAAACCCTCATTCTGCTGACAGAGTTTTATAGATTGGGTCATTTATGTTTCATCTCCAAAAAAGAGGGATCATAAGCTAATAAAGTTGGAATATCCTCAATACTAAGCTATACGCCCTCATTAAAACAAAAACAAAACATTACTCAGGCTGCAGGCAAAAAAACACAGGTTCTCACGCCCTTGCTAGAAAAAAAATAGACAAATAGGTTATACAGAACTATTCTGGAGAGACAAGGACTTTACATGAGTTTAAGAAAGACTATTCTGTCTAGTTATTGTTTAGCTTACAAATCACAGAAAAAATTCAGTTGATATAGTTCCTCTATTTGCCTGCTACTAGAACAAGACTCCATCATTATGTTATTGAAACTGTGTACAATTCTAATCCTTGGAACAACTAGACTAATTGTGTCAGGAAAAAAATACATACATATATATATATATATATATACATATATATATATATACACACACATATAATCTCAGAATGTTTGTCATTCTCTGGGGTACAGTGATGCTGAAGTTAGTATATATAAGTAGTAAGGGTGTGTGGGGAGATATAGTCCCCATGTCAGAGAGTAAACTGCACTACAAATATTGTTTAATGCAAGTACAGTGAGTTCAACAGCCCCCTTTTTTTTTTAAATGTACCTTACATTTTGAAGCTGCATGACTCAGAATAATGGATCTTTCGATTACATTAGGGGAGTTACTATGAACAGATATGGCAAAAGACACAGCACGTTTTTGAAAGCATCAGTCAAGACAATGAACTAGTGTATCCCATGGTGTAGTGTCATATTTCTACTTCTAGTGTAGGTCCAAGAAGTCATATAATCACTCCTTGATTACAATATCAGGGAAGAACATTTCCATTGCTTTGTGGCTGCACATTGATATATGTTCATAACACCACCAAGGCATTGATGAGACTGGAAGCAATTACTTGTGAGAAAAAGGAACTTTTATTGTTTAGGACTCTCCCTGGGATTCAATAATGCCTACAGTTAAGTGTTCACTGTTCTAAGTGAACAGACAACACAGGCACAGCTCATACCTTCTTCCTCCTAATTTTAGTTTCCTACTGATATTCTTGCAACTTTACATACTGACAGGGATTCATAAAGGTCACCACAAAGTGTAGACCACATGTACACAATGTAATCTTTCTGAGTGACTAGAAAGCACAAAAAATGTGATAAGAATTTTACTGAATACATATTGTTTACCCTTAGTGTAGGCTTTATTGAATCTGGCCCTCTTATTTGGCTTTTCCTGGGATACAGCAATGCACTTAAAGTGTGATAAATCCTAACACTAGTGGTTAAATAATGATGTTCTCAATGAATTGGCAGACATATTCTCTAACTCCCCTACATCTAGCATAAACTTGTATGGTTTCACACAGCTAATTAATTATATGGTTTAATACAACTAATTAGTAGTCCCACACATTATAGTATGACATCAAATTCCTTATTTCATAGGATCCTAGTATCAAGCCATAGCAAATTCACCACCAGAGGTACAATGTCACACTCTCTCAGTAACCATAGAACCAGGCATCTCACACACCCACTTAAACAGCATGTTTATAAAACAACATGCAACCTGTCCAAGTGTTACCTAGAAATATTCATCACTACACTATCTGTTTTACAGGAATATCCTAAAAATCCTCCCCTTTGATGGTGCTGTAAATGAATTCTGTACAACTTTCCTACATATCGTAAATAACCTTGCACCTCCTGGAAGAAAGAGGCTAAAAATAAATAATCCAATATGGCTATGCAAAAAGAGTAGAATGTTAATACAGAATACAGAAAAAGCATGGACAAAATTGCAGATACATAAAAGACCACAATATCTTCAGAACTTCAGAATGCACCGTATGTGTACTAAACACAAATAAATGAAGACAAAAAACTATACTATAGCAATATTCAGAGCAATAATAAATAAAATCCTAAAAAAAATTCTGGTCAGCCATTTAAAAAAATCTTACATCCCAGCCACAACAATTCAACCTTAACCCCTCTCACAGTAATTCACCACTCAAAAGCTACAACAGAATTCAATTCTTATTTCATAAACAGCATAGCATCCCTAACCAAGGATTCCACAAAATCTAATCCCAACCCTGCCCAACAGCAACATATCACCACATCCACTTTCACCTTCAAACTTGTTCCCACATCCTATATAAATCTACTCTTAAACATACTCAAAACATGTTTTATTTCAGCTGACCTTCTAAGTGAGTACCTTAAAATAGCAGCCAATAGCATTCCCTGTCCTGTCTTAATCCTTATAAATAGGTCATTCCAGGAATCCCACCTTCCCTCTCTCTGGGAAAAAAAAATCATACATTATCCCTTTACACAAAGGAAGGAATTCAGTAGGCTTTACTAACTTTAGATCTATAGCATTCTTATCCTCTCACTTTCCAAAATGCCTGAAAAATGTATTCAAAAGCAATTGCTAAACTATCTCCTGCAAGAACTCCTATTCCCCACACATCACTACTTATGTACCTCCCAAAGTAATAACACTGCACTTCTAACCTTTACAGATATTGTCAATAAAACTAGACATATCAGCAAACTAGTCTTTGCTTTATTTCTACACTTGTTGAAAGCCTTCCACACACTTTGTCACAGCAAATTTCTATTTCAAATATCTTCAACAGGTCTATCTCAGCCCACCCTTCTATGGTCTAAAATTAACTTTTCAATAGGCATCATTCAGTAAAATATCACCCCCCCCTCAGTACCTCCCAGTCACCAGCAGTATACCACAAGGCTATCTTTGGTACCCTCCTCTTTTAATATCTTCAACATAACCCTCCACATATTCACACAACAGGCTTCCCTAGTACAATATGTTGATAATTCCATGGTCTTATGCACATCAGACAACCTGGCACATCTCCAAAAATTGACCCAGGATGATTTAACAGCCATCGAAACATAGTTTTGTAGCTCACAACACATGCTCATCACCCTCAAAAAAAAAGAAACGTTTTTCCCCCTCAAATACCACTCTTGTGAAAAAACAAAATCTAAAGTCCTCTTTATTAAAAATAAAACAAATACACCTATCACAGCAGGTTATTTGGGATGACAGTGGATGATAATCTTAAATTTGACCTGCATATACAAAATTGCATTAAAAAAAATCACCAAAAACTAGGAATGCTCTACAGAAACAAAAACTTTCTCACCATTGCAACTAAAACTACATTTGCCACTACTTACCTCTTCCCTTCATTACTTTATGGTGCTTCCATACTTACTAACCTCCAGGCATCACAAAAATCAAAACTTGAACAACACTAGTAAAGTGGCTAAATTTGCAGCAAACACCCATTTCAGAACCCACCACTGTATAGCACTAAAAAGCTTAAATTGGTTAGAACAACCCCATTAACTAGCATACACAGCTTCTTACCACCTCCAAAATTATCCAGCATCCATTTGCTTGTCCAGCACTAAATATTGTTCTACACAGCTATATTTCCAATTGGTCATTATGATCCAGTGACCAAAAAATCCTCTCTGTTCACAAATCTATCAGATCTTACTCAAATACCAAAAATTGCAGATGCCCATACACTTGCAACATGAAATTTATTGTATAAGCACTTTTGTCCTTAAAATTATACTGGACTTTTTCAGGTATATGTGGTGTCCATTTTTAAAACATTTATATACTAAAAATAATGCTGTCATCTAGTGGATGAAAGTGTGAAAGACAGCTTAGAATTAAAAAAAAAAACTGTAACAAAGAAACTAACAGGTTTTTAAGACACTATAAAAATAAATACAATTTCAAACCTTAAACCTTTTGTACATTAATAAACTGGTGATGGAAACTCTATCACTGATACCAGGAGGATTTGTCACATTTAATAAAATCCTTTGTCTAAGTGCTTTTACTGTTGTCCTAGTATAAAATGCTGTGTAGGTACAGCATTGACCCAGATAAACCCTGAGGCATTGCAACTGAATTTCCCATTAGCATAAATCGTTGTGATGTAATTACCCACAGTGAAACTGGAGCCATCCTGTATAAATCTACACTGGCTGCATGCTCCACATTTAAACATGCCTTTTGCAGCCATGTGTTTCTCTCATTTTCTATGAGGCAACTTTTCAAAGGTGTTCTTCAAGTTAACACCCTTCTTGTAAACCACCATTGGATTCTACACAAGTTTCCCATCCAGCCCTTGTGTTCTAATATACATGGTCCAGTTATATGACAGGATATTCTTCACCTCCTTAGTTGCACTGTTGTAACTGCATTCATAGGACCTAGCAAACTGTTGTGTGCCACTACTAGGAAGACTACTGTTCCAGGGTGCATGACCTGATGATGTCCAACCTAAACTATTGACCTTTTCTTTCTTTGACAATGTCGGCAACCAATACTGCTATAAAACTCAATGGGTAATCCCTCTCATGAAACATCCTAATTAAGGTCTTAACCTATTGTTCAAATATGTTGTCTGCAGATACCAACTAGCATAACCTTATAAATTGTTTTAACAATGTTTCTTCTACCAAATGAGTTGATTGTTGTTAAACTATAAAAAGCTAACAGAGTATGTTGATTTTCTAGAAATAGTGGACATAAAACATCCCTGTTCAATGTCCTTTGAAATTGCTGTATCTAGAAAATCACATTTAAATGTTAAAAATTAGTGGTGTTGCCAGACCAAATAATAAACACATCATCCAAGAAACATAGGTAGCGCTTAATATTGGTACTGCATATGGAGAGAACACAAAATTCCTCTCCCATTACCACAAAATGATGTTGGCAAATACAGGGGCTGCCAATGCTCCCATGGCTACACCCCTTATCTGCTTGAAATATTCTGCTTCAAAATATACAAATTTATTACTTAATACCAAGTCCACAGCTTCAACAACCATATCAATAATCCATGTAGTTAATTTCAAACCACTAATTAAAGCTTCCTGTAGCCATTGCAACCCTTCATCATAGGGGATGATGAAGAATAGGTCTTTGACATCCACAGTCAAAAATATTACTTCATCATTGAAAGGGACCTGGTGCAATATATCCAAGAAATGCCAAGTGTCTTTCAAAACGTATTTTTATCATAAATAAAAAAGATCTCAAGACTTTGTCTACAAATTTCACTAGGGGTTCAGTTTTTGACTGCTGTGTTGCTACTATAGAATGGCGAGTTGGGTCAGTACTTGATGTATGCACTTTTGGTATGCCAAATATGTTTGGAATTATTGGATTCACCACTCTAAAATACTCAAAAGTGGTGGAGTCTAGACCAGAATTAGTAACAAGCTCCTCCAACCAATAATCAATCCTCCTATATGTCAAGTTGATCTCATCCACACTGACATTAAGGAAAAATACTGCCATCATTCAGGAAATGTAAATTTTTTTGTGAATATAGAATGCAGTCCATTGCCACTGCTCCACCAGCTTTGTCTGATTTCATAATCCTAACTGAACGGTAAGAAGAAAGTTCTTTGACTAGATTAATTTCATCTTTCGATTAAAATGACCTGACTCTCCATTCAAACCTCTTATCTCTTTCTCACAAGCAGATTCAAAGGATACCAAAAACAGATTCAGCGGTGGTATAAGAATTTGCCCCTATGACTATCATCATTGAAAAAAATGGGTGAAATGTAACTTATGTACAAACAGTTTCAGTTCAGGAATCCCATCCACCATGTCAAATTTCCTTATAGGAATAAAGATAAACTCCTAACAAAATAAATTACCAAATAAAGGAGTAATTTTTAAGTGACTGTAGTTAAAAATATTAAAATCTTTAAATTGGTGCACTATACCATCCTCGGAAGGGAAATGATCCCACTTCATCACTGCCATTGTCTTCAGTAACCCTTTGTTGCATGGGCTTCCTCCCTCTGGAAGTTAATCCTCACTGGCAAGTTGTTGCCATCCTGAGAATTTGACCTGTGGTTTCTGTTGTATATCCCCGGTGAATGTCATAAACCCCTCAGTTCATCCAAAAAAAAAACCTTTGCCTTGTTCAGGTCATTGCTAACCCATGTGTTGTTGGCACCCTCATCAAAATTGTTGACTGCTCATCCCTGCCCTCACTCTTACCAACACATAATGGGTATGCCTGATTTGTTTGGTACTGGACCCGGTTCCTTCCCAACTTCTACTCTTTCCTACATTTAATGCTGTTGCATTCTCTGTCAATTCCCCCCAAATACCAGATATTTGTCCTTAAGGCTGTCAAACAGTAAATCCTTAGTATTTTCTTTCTACAGTTTTCTAACTTTCACCCTCCAGCTTCTTTAATGTCCTTTCATTGTTCATGTATAAAATCTCCATATACTTGAGACCAGTCTGATCAAAAAAATAAAGTAAATCATCATATAAAGGTTTTTCTTCATGTACTCCATTGGGAAATTTATATAAATGTAGCCCCATCAGGACTCTTTTAACTGAAATACTGTCTCTAAAATATAAATTGTCCAACAGGAGCCTCCTATACTTAGACAGAAGTTTCTCAAACTTATTCATTTTCACTTTTAAGGCAATTTTCATATCAGGGGCTACAATGTGTGGCTGACCAGAAAGGTGCAACCATTGCATAAACCAGTTATTAAAAGTAAAATTAACTACAGTATAAATGTTATTATTCCATACATTCAATCTGGCTCCTTCCACTGTAAATCCAGCAAAACTTCTGGGCATGGTCTGAAATCATATTTTGTTGCTAAGGCATGGAACGCCTTATTTACATACTTCAAGTCTATACCCTCTCTCCAGTTCTTTTAAACCATTCTGAGAGACTTCTCAGCCAAAATAGCCAAAGTATAATTCTGTTCTTGTTCAGCCCCAGGATAAACTATATTTCTAAATATGAACAAGTACCAAGTCATACCTTATAACTCCTTAATCTCCTTTTTTCACTCACTTCCTTATTCAATTACTCTCCCCTGACTCTCTTTCTAAATATGCCATAATCCTGTTTTTTTTCTCTCACTTCATATTGCAGTTACTGCTTAATTATACTAACTTATCTTTAATTTATTTATAACCTGGCTAAAATTTCACTAAGTATTAAATCATTGTCATATAAGTTGAATCTGTTCTTAACTAGTGTTTTAAAATTGTCTAATTTGGTATAATTATTTAAACTGTATATATTTTTGTATTATTTTTGAAGACTGTAAAGTTACTGTTTTTAAAAAGTTTTTATAATACTTTGGAGATTTTTCTCCCCAAGCATCTGCTGAAAATGGGCACTTACCCAGTTGGATTTTGCCAGTAATCAAATATTAATCGATCAATAAATAAATAATTAAATAAATATTTCATACACATATTCAACACTATGCCAAAAAAAAAAAAGGTTAAAGCAGAGAATACTTGGACTCTGCTAGTGTATCTCCATTGCTGTCAGAATATTACATTGTCAATGTGGTTCAACAGGTGCCACATCATTATGACAGCTCCAGAGATAAATGAGAGACTTTTTGTTATTGTTGTTTATAATGGGGCCTGGAGTCACCTTAAATCCTTCACTCTCAATTTTTATAAATAGGTGCAAGGTGTAAATGGAATGTAACCCCTTACTAACAGAATGAACAATAATCTATTTATTTCTCTATTTACAAATCTATTTTATCTGCCCTGCCTATATACATGTCCTGTTTGTATGTTAGTAACGTTAGTAAGGTTTTCTATTGGTTAGTCTGTTTACATACCTACCTAGCCAAGTAAAAATAACATCAGATTATGCTGGAATAAATATCTTTGTGCCCTATCTTTCTACCTAGCTTCCTGTCTAAATTTAAAAAAATGTTAAGGCCGGAGAACATGGGTGAACAAAAAACAATGACATTTTACTTTACAGTCATTTCTCCATGAGCCATTGTCACACATCCATTTATCTCAGTTATGGATCCTGAGTCTATTATGTTTCAACCTATTTAGGCCTCTGTATGCTTCCATTTTCCATTCTTATATCTATCCACTCCAGTAAATCAGCTGCTCATCAGCCCATCTCTTTTATTCTTCTGAATATGAGTCAACATAATGAAATGTCCTATCACTTGTGTGACTTGAAAGCAGCATTACATGCTTATGTTGCCCTTTTCAATATCCTTCTCCTGTTTAAGTTTGGTTTCCCCTGACACTTCTGCCATTTTGAGGACTGCTCTACTTAATGAACTGTTAGGCATATTGCCTTCATATCTTCAATGTAATATACTTGTTTCCCCTATATTATAGTTTTTATGGTTACTGTATTTCTCATTTCAATTGCATTCCTCATTGGCTGCAATCTACCTATGTCTGCTTTCCTTTTGGCATTCTGCTAGGTGATATTTTTTTATTAGCTGGATAATGTCTCTTTAATTCCAGTGACTTGGAAGGTCGCCTTCTGCTCCTCTGGCATTCAACTCCTGTTTCCACATTTCTAGGCCTGACTTATCCAAGTTCTTTTTTTTATTCCTGTCTAAGTTCTTGGTACACCAACTACTGCCCCTCCTATGGTGAGTGGTCCATCAAGTTATGGTTCCTTTTCAAGAAAGCATCAATGCTGCAGGAATGATCAGGCACTAATTCACATTCTGGCACAATAATTCATCATTGACTGAGACATTAGGGATTTTCTTCAGATGGACATCTTTTGAGTAGTCAGGCATAGACAGAATGCATCTGCTTATCTATCCTGAAAGCATCAGTGAGGTTGTTGCTTTGGTATTGATTCTAGTATTTCAGTCAACTTTGTATTTTCCCTGTGTGATCTATTTTCAGCATGCTCAGCCAACAATCCTGATCTCTCTACTTCTTGTCCTTTCAGAAGTCTGATCTATTACTTTGTATTATTTATTTTGCATGAAGTTCCTTACACCATACTCTTTATTTTGGATGGGACTGCTGCCCAACAGTCAGCTGTTGTAGCCCATCAGTGTCACAGACCACACCCTTCAGCATGTGAAAATTTGTTTAGTTTTCTACTCCATCCTAGCACTGTATTGTCTCTTTCTGCCATTCCACTATTATATTTTCCTTTCACTAGCATTTTCCATATTCATACTGACATGTTCTAGTTTAAAAAAAAAAACTTTGCAGCTTGGGAAGAGCACACAGATCATGCTACCATGTTCAGAATGCTTAGTGATTTCAACATAAAAGAACTTTGATGACAATGAACTTCTTGAATAACACAGAGTCCAATTAAGATAATTTGCTAGAACCTGAATCCATTTTCAAGCAAATGATTTGTATAACTTCAGGATTCATTTTGTTTTTCTATTTTATAGTTTGTTAGTAAATACTTTCCCACAAATGATCTTCAAGAGCTCTTCACATAATGAAAGATCTTCAAAAGCTAAGTAAAAATAACCTAAAATAGCAATATCTCAGTTGTTCCTGCTATCAGGTTTTCTTATGCAAATTGTCACTTAACACAGCCTAGAGTTAGTATGATGGGAACCAGTCCATTTTATGACTACCATATGTCAAAGTTGTCTTACTCTGAATGAATGTCACAAAAACTACATTTAGTGATCATTGAGGTTGTCCTTTTCCCAACTGTTTTTTTTTTACTGTGGAGCTGGTGTACACATGTTGGGGGATGTGAGGGGGTGTCTCCCACATGAAGGGGTGCATGGGGCATTCCTCCTCCAAACAAAGTTTGTCACTGATAGTGGCTTTTAGCCATATAGATTCAGAAAACTGCAATTAGTGAGTCAACCTGAATCCTGTGCAGCAAAGTATGTGATTACAAGAAATACTGTATTAAAAACTCATGCGTCACTACAAGACGTGTTAACATTGTGTACAATACATTGTCACAGGAAGCACACACACACACACACACACACACACACACACACACACACACACACACACACACACACACACACGCACCCACGCACACACACGCACACACTCGCACACATGCACAAGAGCACACACACGCACACACACACACACATGTACACATGCACGCACACATGCATGCACACACTCGCACACATGCACAAGTGCACACACACACACACACACACACACACACACACACACACACACAAAACACACATGCACACACATACATGCACACACTTGCACACATGCACAAGTGCACACACACACACACACATGCACACATGTGCATGCACACATGCATGCAAACACTCGCACACATGCACAAGTGTGCACACACACACACACACATACACACATGCACACATGCATGCACACACCCATGTACACATACATGCACACACTCGCACAATGCACAAGTGCACACACACACACACACACACACACACACACACACACACACACACACACACACACACACACACACACACACACTATCAAATAGGTTTAAACCTAAAATACAAACATTTTAATAGTACCAAATTCAGAATAGCAGCGCAAGAGCCACCATTTCTATATTTCAGTATATTCAATGAGTAAGGTTCACTGATGCCAAAATGGGCCATATCAATTCAAATATATGAAAATTACATAACAACAATAAATATTTATGAGACATAAGAAAAATGCTATGGGGTTGCATGTATCAGGTGAGAAGGTATGTAACATATAGAATACTGCAACATGAAGGGCTGGCACTGCAAATGTCATGGGATGAACTGTTAATGGTTTTTAAAAAAAATAGTCCTGATGCTGGTAATGGAAGATCCAAAATTAGCAGGGAAATATTAAGACTGTATTACTTCATAATAATTTGGAGTTAAACACCGTCTGTAATGAGGGCTGTTTGTGAAAGGGAATATGTTAAGTCTGGCTAGAACAAAGAGAGGACAGTTAGGGTAGAATAATTTTGACCATTGCTTTAAGGTGAACTGATCATAAAAGGTTTGGGGGTTATATGATTAATTGTAATGGGTAAAAGAAATAAGATAAAATATATGTGAGGGCAGGAAGTGATAACACAGTGTTGACATTGATAAAATGAATAAAATGGAGATAAGATATAATAAAGAGAACGATGTAAGATGAATGTAAAATGCAGGTGTGATTGTCACAAGCATTGGCTGAATAAATGGCATATTATCAATATTTTCAATATTTTCAATGCATGTTAACCTTGATTTAAGGCTGGTGCTTAGTTATTTCTCAGCTGCTGCTTATTCTGATCAACAATATACAAGATGCTCAGTTTAAAAAAAAAAGGACATTTCCTAAATATTTAAAAGATTAAACATTTTTGACATGGTTGCCATTAAAACAGAGAAATAGATTGGAAAGTAGAGTTGATTTATGCCTGACATGTATACAAAACATCATTCCTTTACTTTTTGTAAAAGTGTAATGCATTTTTTACTATTCAGCCACTTTAGCAGATTTTGGCTGTTGTGGGGGAACTCCTGTTTGATAGTGTAATAAAGGGAAGAAGATATGAAGAAGGCAGAACTGTCTGCATATAGAATGATATTAGAAAAATGAGAATGGAGGATAAGGAATTGATAACAAGAGTGAGAAGGTTTTGACTCAGAATAAAGACTTGGGGGGCACTGGAGTAAATGAAAACATGGTAAAAAGTTGGATCCCAGTTTAACTCTGAAGTAATTTTTGTTGGACATCCTCTAAATGATTAGATGGTTGTAGGACCTCATTGAATTTAGGGAAACAATAAGGAGTTCTTGACTGGTGAAGTCAAAAGCTTTAGTAAAGTCTATAGATAAAGCTGCCGTAAGCAGGCCGTTATCCAGTGCTGCTAGGATGGACTTAAATGGGCTTAATCAGAGAGAGGAGTGCAGTGATCCCAAACTGATATCTAGTAAAGCTGTTGTATTTGTTTAAGTAATTAGATACTTGTAGCTGGACAGCCTGATTGTCTAAGTAATTAGATAGTTGTTGCTAGACAGCATTTTTGTAGGAACTTTAGTAGGGCTGGCAGCAGTGCTTTTGGCCTATAATCTAAAGTGAGATATTGTCTGGGAGTGGTAAGATGTATTTTTTCCCATGGGTGAGGAAAAGAAATGCTGACAGAAAGACAGATTAAAACGGTGACACAATGGGTAAGAGATGAAGTCTATGTAAAGTTTTATAAAACCATGGGGAAAAAGCAAACAGTTTTCTGTTTGTTTCAGAAATATCCTTTTAAGATAAAAAGGGAAGGGAGTAGGGATCCCAAGATTAGAGAGATGAGAGGGTATGGGGTGAACTAGTGATAGAAGTGCTGCTAATAAATTCTGTTTTTAAGGCTTTGGGACTAAACTTGACATTACATTGGGAGTTTTGGGGTTCACACATCACTTTATTTACTTTGCCCCAAAATTGGGTGGGGGGGTTGTAGCATATAGGTTGACATGATTGTTCAGCTCTGCAGAAGCCAGATTTTGTCTTATTATGGCTTTGGGGTTGTAGCATATAGGTTGACATGATTGTTCAGCTCTGCAGAAGCCAGATTTTGTCTTATTATGGCTTTTCTGGCATGGTTTCTGAGATCAATACACTGGGTTTGAAATTCTATGTTTTGAAATTTTTACCCACATTGCCCAGGTTTGATCCCTATATTTAAGCAACTTACGTTGACCTAGGGACAAGCAAGGTTCTGTACTGCACATTTTTTTTTATCTAAAGAGTAGTTGTAAGAACTTTTTTGTAGGTTTAACAGGATGTTAGTGAAGTGCACAGGCTAAGTCAGGTGTCATAACTTAAAGAAGACCTGTCTGTGATCTGTAACTCATTTCCTTAGAGTGTCATAGGATCATAGGAGGTTACTAGGCTAATGGTCCTAGTGCCTTTTAAGCATAGCCATTCATGCCCCAGTTTTCCCAGCTGTCAATTTCCATAGGCTAGCTTGGCTTTGGTGTATGTCTGTGCCTTAGGTCATCTACAAACTGCCTCTGTCCATAAGGGCCATGGTCTGCAAGCCAGGGGTGAATTTTTGATTTCCATCTATTGGTCTAAACTGCATTTGAAAAAAGCTTTTGGAAGAGCTTTGTTTCACATGAATGGGATGTCTGTTGCAGAGAAGGGGCAATCTCTGAGGCACATGCCTGCCCTTCCAACGTGTTTCGTTATATCACAGATGAGATTTAGATCCTTAGATCAGATAATTTTAATGCTGTTTGTTTTACAAATGTGTAGCCGATCCATCAGGGCTGGAATGGAGAATGTCTTTTAGGTTAGACATAGATTGCCCCTCAGTAGTCTGTAGGAGACCGAGTTCAGGGGCAGGGCTTTGAGGTGATCCACAAAGGACATATTTACATCATCTATTCTTTTAGTGAGGAACCTCTATGGCCACTCCAGCTGTTGCAAATGACTGGTTAGGTACATACTGAAGGGTGCATTGTACTTGATTATTGGTCTAATGAGGACTGTGTATAGTGGGACTATGATTTCCTTAGATCTGGATGGCATGCCTTTACTTATAAGTTGCAACACAGAGAAGACTTGCTACCAGTAGGGTATACTGTTGCAGGAGGTTTAGGTCTTTATGAAAAACAGTTGAAAGTTATAAAGTAGTTGCTTATGTTAGGTGAGAATTCTTGAAGGGAGTGGATTTTGGAAGGTGCATTGCTATTATAACAGAAAATATGGGGAAAATATAGGATGGAAGTTGGGTCTTGTAGGCTCACTGTTGACTGAAAGTATGCCAGAGTCATATAAACGCATAAAAGTTCATATTTTGTGCATCCATTAAGCTTACAGTGAAGTTAACAAGAAAAATGTTCTAGTTCAAGACTCTGAGAGATGTAAGGTTAAAACTTTTCATCAAATGGGAAGAAAAACAATTTTTTTAAATTCTCCTTAAATATTTAATGTTGCTCTTGTGTGGTGATACTTTTTTGTACTTCTCTGCTTTTTGTCCATGTTTTAGCCACGAAAATTACCTATCTGTAATTTTTTTATTTTGTTCTGGGACCTTAGTCTTGTACTTTCATTTGCAGTTGTTTGAATATTATGTATTATAGCATGATTTTACCATTGTTTACACACTGTACTACACTTCTGTTTCTGTAAGTAGTGGCAGTATTGGGAATTCTGCTCCAGGATTTGTGCTCGGGTATTTTTTTATAGCTATATATACCTGTTTCAAGTTGCATTCCAATGCCTTTTTGTTTCCATTGCTACTGTGTTTTTCCCATTCTTTGAGTCTGCCCACACACACACACACACACACACACACACACACACACACACACACACACACACACACACACACACACACACACACACACACACACACACAGTGAGGCATTAAGCTAAACATTTATGAAATTCTAACCACAGGACTCGCGCTCCAGTATTGGCTTTATTTCATTTGGTCCCTTTGTAGCAAGTCTGCTATGTTTAGCCCAGAGCTACATCCACCTAGGGTCTTTTGTTCAAGGTTTTGAGAGATGCAAGATACAAACTTTTCATCAAAAGGGAAGAAAAAAGCTTTTATTTAAATTCTGCTTAAATATTAAATTCTGCTTAAATATTTTAAGTTGCACTTATAGTAACCCATATAGTAATACTTTTTTGTACTTCTCTACTTTCTGCCCATGGCTGCCAAAAAATAATTATCCATTTGCATATTTTTTATTTGTTCTGGGACCCTTAGTCTAGTAGCTTCATTTTCAGTTGTGTGAAGACTGTATATTACAGCAAGATTTTAGCATTGTTTATATCTTATGCTGCACTTCTATTTCCAGAAGTAGAATTACATGTGAAAGGTAGGTTTTTTTTTGTATTTTGAACCCAGTCTGGGGCCTTGATCAGTCTTGTAGCTTCTTTCACAGTTGTGGCAGGACTGTGATATAAGGCCAGATTTGAGCCTTATGTATGTATGTATGTATGTATGTATGTATTTATTTATTTACTGACATTTAATTACCAGGAAAGTCCAACTGGGTAGGAGCCAATTTTCAGTGCAGGTCCAGGGAGAAAATCTCCAAAATACTACAAAACATTTTAAGAATAAAAATTTTACAGTTTTTAAAAATAATACAAAAAACAAATGCAGTTTAAATAATTATACCAAATTAGACATAATATGAAAACATTGATTAAGAATAGATAGAAGTTATATGACAATGATTTAATAGTTTAAAAAAATAGCCAGTTTATAGAGAAATTAAAGGTACGTTATTGTAATAAAACAGGAATTACAATATGAAGTAAGAGGGAAAGCAGGCTTATGGTATATTTAGAGGGAAAGCCAGAGGAGAAAAAATGATAGAAGTACGGCAGTGAGTGCAGTAGGGATAGTAAGAAGATAGAAGGTATGAATAGTTATTTGTCCACATATAGCAATATAGTTTATCCTGGTGTTGAGGAAGAACAGAGACAACTTTTCCTAAGAAGTCTTATAGAATGGTTTTGAAGGCTGAACATGACAATATTGACCTGATGGTTAGAGATGAGGAGCTTCAGACCTTAGCAACATAAGTACAGACAATGCCCAGCAGAGTTGATAGGTTTGTGGACAGACATGAGGTTTTGGTCATTAGATCATAATGACCAACTAGAAACATGGTTGTGTAGAATGTTTGTGTTGGACAAGCAGATAGATTCTGGATAATTTTGTAGGTGGTAAGAAGCTGTGTATATGTTAGCTGTTGAGAGAGTTCTAACTAATTCAGGCTTTTTAGTGCTATGCAGTGCTGGATTCTGAAATGAGCATTTGGTGCAAATTTAGCAACTTTGCTATAGCATTGTTCAAGTTTGGATTTTTTTGATGCCTGAAGGCTAGTAAGGATGGGAGCACCATTAAGAAGTGTGGGGGGAGGAGATAAGTAGGGCAAGTGTAGCTTTAGTTGAGTCAGTGAGAACGTTTTGGCTCTATAAACCATCCTTAGTTTTCATGAGTTTTTCTTACCCAGTTTTGTATATACAGGTCAAATGTAAAATTCTTTAGTCATTTATTATAGTGTTATTGGTAAATTTCTGTATAATCTGGTACCATAGTCTTGGTGAGATTGCAGTAGTCACCATATTGTGAATTCTACTCTAGGATTCATTTGTGCTTCAGAACTTTTTATAGCTGTATATACTTGCCTAAAGTTGTGTTCCAATAATCTAGCACCATAGTTTGCAGTGGGTTTTCAATAGTTGCAGTATTGTGAATTCTGCTACAAAACTTTTTATAGCTGCATAAACTTGCTTAAAATTGAATTCTGGTGCCTTTCCATTTACCTTGCTACTCTTTTGCCTCTGTTCTTTGAGTCTTCCCCACCCCCCATTGATGCATTAAGCTAAAAGTTTCTAAAATTCTAAAAATAGGACTAGAGCTCCAGTTTGATTTTTCCCCAACCCTACCATCCTTTTCTTATTGTGATTTTAAAAGGCTGCATCACTGTATTCCACCCCTTGTGGTAATCTGATTTTCAAAGCCCCCTCTCTTTTATTGCTATTATCTGTTGTGTAACCTGATTAAGAACTTTCTAACCTATTGTTTTCCATATATCCATAATACTAAATACCCACTCAGAAAACCTGTATTGCACTTGAGTAAACCTCCCTTACTACAATTGTTTTTATTATTAATTTTTCCAGATCTCCCATCTGCTTGGTGCTTTCACCACACACTGATGGGGGTCCTGAGTTAATCCTGCTCCATCTTTGACAGATAAGAGAGCTATTATTTTTGTTTTGTTTCTTGATTTTTCTTTTAAATAATTAGTTTTGCTGTAGCATTACACTCGCAAGTAATCTTTTTTGGTGTTATTATGTCAAGAGGTTAGCAGTTTACTGTACAAACATACGTATGCAGAAAGTAAATTTAATCAATAGGACATCCTTTAGAACTAACACCTGTAACTTAGTGTGACTAAAGCAAAAGCCATAGCACAGAGACAAGCTTAGAGCAGCTAGTCTGCATATTAAACAGTACTACTATCAAATCTTAGCATAATCTAACCTAGCCTAGTGCTAAACCCTAGAGACCACCCAAGGACCTCTGTATAACCCAGTCCATGACCTATAATAGCCCACTCAAATACAAGTCCAGACAACATAGATATGCAATTTCCAAATATCTCCATAGCAGCTTGATAGTTATGGGCATGCCAAGACAATGTAACAATTGTCTCAGGTTCACAAACAACCATGTAATCCTTAAAGAAATTAATACAGTATGTGAGAGATGCACATAAACAATTTCATTGGAAGCAACACTCTCTCATACAAACAAAGCTATTAAGAACACTTCACACTACATTCACCACAAATGTATCCACCACACACACATACACTAACTCATGCTGAGGCACTAAAAAGCAATCTTCTCAAACCGCAAAGCCCTCCTTGGCATATAAACAGAAATTCCTATCTTCACCACTCCCTAAAGATTTCATCAAAAGCAGCATCAAATGCCCCATACATGGATACACCCAGTGGAGCTCCAAGAGCAAAGCCCATAAGGCAAGCAAACATATTACCCCAGACTCTTGTCATAGGAAACTCCATTGCATAACACACAAATGCCCACTCATCTGAATGAGCAAGGAGAAGATACCAGGTGGTTGCATATCTGGAGCCAGGATCCATCAACTTATGCATACACTCAAGTCACTAGACCACACAGGTCTCAGTATGTCATAGTATCATAGTCCATGTGGGCATTAATGACCTGAGACGTACTTCCCTGAATGATATTAAGACAGAGAGATATTGTTATTCTCTCTCAAAGTGTGTCTCAGACAAGCACTGAGCAGCATTCTACCTTCAATAATGATGATGCCACAGTATGAACAAAAGATAACTGACTTCAATAATTGGCTTAGTTCTTGGTGTTTTTCAAGAGGGATTCAGTATTTGTCAACATTGGAGGAAATGGTTAACAAACAAAGTTGCTTTGTAAAGGATGTTCTGCTCCTCTCTCTCTTATGCTTCCAAATATTGGCTAAAACTTTATCCATCCCTTCAGAGCCTTTTTAGGTAATGCCAAATTGAGAAGCCTACCAACATAACAAATAAAACCCAAAGAAACCTAAAGGTGTTTCTGCTCAGTGATAGGAACCTAAGCAAGAAACTCCACACCTACAAGCTTTCCTCACCCTGGAGAATAGAGACATCTGTGTCATTACCGAAACATGGTTTAAATTCACAGAAAGTACTCTGGCAGTGCAAGTTTTCAGTGCCTTACATAAATTGACATCATCACAGACATAGACAAAAGGTGGAGGAGCCTCAATCTATATTAACAACAAGCATAACTCTACATTGGTTAAACACAGTGATGCCCTGGAATTTATCCATGTGTAATCACCATAGACAAAGTCCCATACCATATCCTAGCAAGCTATAGGTTACCCTCTATGTCCCTAGAATCCCATAGCTTGTATGTAGATCTACTGGACACACTCACCATTAATCCAAATACCCTATTCATGGGAGATTTTAACTACCCCTCTATAGACTGATAAACATACACTGCCTCATACTCACAGTCACAATGATTGTGCACACATCCACTGGAGGTTCAAACATACCAGTCCTAGGATTCCAAGATGGTGGACGGTCTCTAGACATATGAGCTGTGTTGCTCCGGACATTGCAATCTATATCCGACCTTTTGCCAACCCATCATGCAAGAAAAATTATCTAAAATAGTAGTGATCAAGAAAAGAAAGTAAGAGAAACACTTCATCTTCACTATTTTCCTGGAAAAAAGTTTTTTTATACTCATAACTATACTTACTGAAACACAGAAGCCTGAGCCGCATGGTGTTTGCACTTCTCTGATACTTCTAATAAGAAAACAGCAGAACAGAAGGAACCTAAAATCTTGATAAATTTAAGTAGTTTAAACAACTGAAGTGCCTAATCGAGCATATTTAATGGAAACTCAAACTTCTAAAACCAAGTTGTCACTAATGGCATCACCAGAAAAAGGATAATTCCTCTAAAAGACAGAAAACTAACAACCTGCAACAGGACACCTTAAAATCTGCCCTTAGGTCGGAGCAAGACCAAGCTTTTACTATTAAAGACCTCAAAGTAGCCCTACAACATTTGCAATCTAAAATTCAAGGCTTCTCACAAAAACTTGCCTCTTTTGGCAGCAATTTAGACCAAATAATGTTATGGCTGGAACAGAATGAAGCTAAAACTTTGGACAATGAAAAGAAAATCGAAGACTTAAATCATAATCTACAGTCAAACACTACTACCATCAAAGAAATGCAACCCAAGTTACTGGATCTAGAAGCAAGAAGCTGCAAGAACAATATTATAATACAATGAATTCCTGAGATGAGACCTTTAAAATCTATAGAAAGAGCTCACAGATCGCTTAGAAGAGTTCAAACAGCAGAAATTCCAAGGCAAATTTATGTGAGACTCTTAAATGCAGCATATGTTCAAATCATTCTTACAGCCTTCAAGTCCAAAAAGAACATTACCAGGAGAGTCCACAAAATCACTATCTCACAAGATCTCCCCTTAGCAATCAAGCAGCAGTGGCAAAACCTTTCAAAATATTGTGCTTACTTTGATGAAAATAGAATCCGCTTTCAAATGAAATATCCAGCTGTGTTAATTTTCCACCATAATGGAGCCAAGATCCAGACTGAGACCCATGAAGAGGCAAAATATAATTTCCTGCATATTTACAATTACAATCCTGCAAAATAATGCCAAATATTAAAGTCACTAGTGTGAAGGAGCATAAATAGTGATGAATCAGCACAATATCTCTATTATTCAATATTATTTTGAAGAATTGTTCTTTAAAAAGTCAAAAATGGCTCTAAATGCCTGCCATTGCAACATTCCAATACTCCGGATGTTCTTACACACCAGATGTGACATTTAAACTAAATCTCTCTCCCCTTCCTGCTTTCTCACTCATCTGTGCGTCTTCCAGCAAAGGGAGAAGTGTCCATTAAAAATATTAGCACCTTACAATGTAAACTGGTACCTGCATCCTCCGTAATGCTTAAAATCCCTCCCGATATATATAGAGGTAAGGAATACTTCCCTTTGGAAATGTTGTGATGGTTAAGTTAACAGAAAAAGAGCTCTGATCTTTTTTTGAACAGAAAACTCTAAACAAGCAAACTGATTAACCTTAAACATAAAAGACAGCCTATTTCACTATTCATTTTTGGTTTTCTAAGTTTACAAAGTATACGGCTTTTTGTATTGATCTGGATAAGCTGATTGTGCTTTGTTGTGATATCTTCAAGGTTCCCGAGAATCAGACCATGGCTTTTGCGTATAGGTTCATAGGTAGGTACTAGGATATCGGCCCTATGGCATATACAAGCCCAGTCAAAAGGTACCCTGGCTTTTGCCACCAAAGAAAATAATTTTCCTGTGCCACTGTCGAGCAGAGCCACAGAAGTGATCCCCGGGGTGAATTTCCTATTTCCCATCCAGTCATCAAGATTTTTCTTGAATAGTACTAATGAGGAGCTTTGTTTGATATAGATAGGTAGTTTATTCCAGAGTATGGGAAGTCTCTGGGACAGGAATCTATCCCTCCAGCATGTTCTGCTTATTGTGGTGATAAGGTTTAGGTCCCTAGAGCGTGTAGCTCGAAGAGATTGGGACTTCTTTAAGTGGAGCATGTATAACAGCTCTGGGTTTGACATAGCTTTGTATGTTAGGCACAGATCACCTCTGAGTAGGTGATATTCGACGGAGTAAAGCTGGAGTTTTTTGAGACGGTCTGCGTAGGACATCTGTTTGAGGGCGGTAATCCTCTTTGTGATGTATTTCTGCGGCCTTTCCAGTTGTTGTAGATGTCTTGTGAGGTTCATACCAAAAGGGGCGATGTACTCTATAATGGGTCTAATGAGTGATGAGCAGAGGGGAACAATGACCTCTTTTTTACTGGATGAGAAACCTTTTGTGATGAGGTGTGCCACGTAGAAGGATTTCCTGTCTACTGTGGCGATATGATTATCAAAGGAGAGACTACTGTCCACCTGTGTCCCAAGGTCTCTTATCACACTTTCGGTGTTAAGTATACTACCACCTATGTTGTAGTTCATGGGTACAGAATTTTTACCAAAGGGGATGACAATGCACTTTTTGGCATTGGGCTTGAGGCCATGGCTTTCACACCAGGCATCTGTCTCAGTGAGGCCCTTTTGTAGGATGTCCACATCGTTAGGAGTTTCGATTATGGCTCCTAGTTTGCAGTCATCTGTGAACTTCATTAACCAAAGACCTTCTTTTTTAGCCTGTACTTCAGAGAAGTAGATACCAAACAGGAGAGGACCTAGGACTGAACCCTGTGGTACTCCACTTGTCACTGGTCTGAAGTTGGATTTGGAGTCTGCTACTTTCACAGTGTGGGTTCTGTCAGTGAGCCAGTTGGCAACCCATCTTGTGACATAGGGATTTATACCTAGTTTATTGAGTTTATCTATAATTCCAGAGTGGGGGATGGTGTCAAAAGCCTTAGCAAGATCTAGATAGGCTGTGTGAACCACCTTACTCTCATCTATGGCATTGGTGACTGCTTCAAAGAAGTCTATCAGGTTTAGGAGACATGATCTGCCATTTGCAAACCCGAACTGGCTAGGGTCCAGAGTTTGGAGATTACCAATGTCTTTGTTTATAAGTTCCATGATGATACATTCCATGGCCTTGCAGACCAGGCTTGTCAGGCTAATGGGGCTGTAGTTCCCAGGGTCCGTGGTGGCTCCCCCCTTGTGGAGTGGGATAACCGTCGCTGTGCGCCATTCAGCAAGCACAAAGCCTGAGGCGAGGTTATGATTGAACATGGTACTTAGGTGGAGTGCCAGTTTGTTCAGTAGTTAGTGTAGCGTGCAGCCTGGGATGTTGTCTGGTCCCATGGATGCTGTGTTCTTGGCTTTGGAGAGTGTGTTTTGTACCTGTGCAGCCGTGATTACAGGAACTTTGCATTCTTCCAGTATAGAGATGGGCTCTGGGCTCTTTAGGGGGTGTGAGGGGGTAAAGTTAGCACTGAACCTATCTGCCAGGATGTTGGCAATATCAGTTGGGTCTGCATATTTAGTGCCATTGTGCTGTAACTCAGAGCAGATCTGAGTGTTGCCATTGAGATTCTTGACATAGCTATAGAATGCTTTGTGGTTGTCTTTAGAATCAGTGGCAATTTTGTTTTCATAACTAGCTTTGGAGGATTTTATCAGGGATTGCAGCTTCTTACTGAGGCTGACCAGGGAGCTCCTCCACTCATGGGATTTTACTCTCTTCTGCAACAGTTTCTTCCTTCTGTTGTACAGTTTGTTTATGGCAGAGGACCACCAGATTGGCTTCCTTTTTCTGCAGGATAGCGTATAAACTGTAATCCTCTGGGCAATATTGCAGTGGTCATCTCTGCTCTTTATGATACAGGCTGAGGCTTTGTTTTGGCGAAGCTCCTCCACTTGTTGTTACTCTCCCTTCTCTGGGAAAGAGTTGGAAATATACTGTTTATGTTTTTCTTTTGGTTTTATTTAACAAAAAAAGAAATGGAAAGAGAGTTGTATGTAATCCTGTACAAAGACTGTATTGACTTTGTGTGCAAAAATGGAAAGATTGTTATGGCCCAGCTGGTGTCCTTTTACATGAACTAGGCAGTTGAAACCGATTAATGCCTTAGTACAGGTTGCTAAAACAGGAGCACTTCATTAAAAAAAAAATATTTGGTCAACCTTTAAAGCCAAAACATTTTCCTCCTTATGCCTTGTGATTCATGGTCAGCTTACTAACTATTGCATTTAAACTTTAGACGACTTATGTATAGCACTTTTGCTATCTGTTCTAATACTTCTGGTGTTACTTCTTTTTAGATGTTAAAGTCGCTCAAGGCTATCCTTACTGCTGCATCACTCAAACTGTGTCAGGAGCAAACTTTTGATTACACATTATAATTCTAATTCTGCTGTTGCTTAGTTTAGTAAACTTTATCACTACTGTTAGTAAGTGTATCAATACCCTATTAGATGTAGTTATGCTGTTAATGGATTAGTTAAAATTATCTTATTGTATTATGCAGTAGATAGGTACATGTGTAATGATGATGTTCGTCAACACTTGGAACAAGCATTGTTTTGTTGTTTTTATCCCCCTGTTATACTCTACTACCTACTTAATGAAAAGCTTACATTGCATACAAATTGCATTCAAGCTTCATATAATAACTCAGAGGGATGGGTGGTTAGGCACCTGGATAGGGATTAGGGGTATACATGTCACTGTACTTAATAATTATTTTTTACTTCTCTACGCAAATTGCAATAAGATGATGTTTTTTGCAAGCACAGTTAATTTTCAAAAGGGAAATCTAATCCACTGTAATGATTATAATTGGTTCATGGAACATAAAAGGTCTTCAGTATAAAAAGAAAAGGGATTTAATCATGCACCTTACATACCAAATTAGAAGTAATATAACATACCTACAAGAGACACATATATTAAATGAGCTTTGGAATACAGATAGAAATAGGAAATGGGTGAAACATATAGCTGCCGGCAATAATTCATCCTCAAAAGGGGTAGCTATCATAATTAATAATTCATTTCAAGGGGAAATCCTTCTTTTGTAAAGTGACCTTAATGGAAAATGATGTTTTTTTGTCTATTCGTATCCCAAATTAGAGAAACTCGTATTATTTTCAAACATTTATGGTCCTTGCTCTAACCAACTCCTATTTATCTATGAATTTTTTCATATTTTGTCAAAGTACAAAAACCACTATTACATTGTAGGGGAGATTGGAACTCTCTAATTAATCCAGATGAAGCTAGATCCCATACGAAAGTCAGACAACCACAGCAATCTATGCTAGCATTAGAGGAACTACTAAACACTTTCAAACTGGCTGACCCCTATACAATTTGCCAACATGAGAACTCAATAAATAAATTCACCTTTTTCTCAGCAAGACACAAATCCTGGTCAAGAATTGATGCTGTTTTTGTATCACAGACTTTTACCCATTAAACAATTAACTACAAGGTTTTTTCCTAGATCTATTTCTGATTATTCTAAAATACATATTACCTTCAATACCTCTAGACTGGACTCAAGGTCCACATATTTCAACAACTGGACTTTAAACTCAAATATTATTAAAAAAGAAGAGTTGCTGCTAGAAATAAATATTTTATCCCAGCTCACACTAAGTCATATCCCTCATGATATACAATGGGCAGCAACAACAGCTGTTATCAGAGGTTTCATTACCCCCAAATTTTCATGGTATAAGACCAATTACAATAACTCTAAAACCAAACTGGAGAAGCAAATAAAGGAAACTGAGCTAAAACTTCATCAAAATTACTCCAAAGATCTGGAAGAAAGAATGATAGGCTTACAAAAACAACTATATAATTTATACCTCAAAAATCTCTCACATATAGAACTCAAACTGCTTCATAAACATTCAGAATGGGCACAAATTCCCTCTAAAACACTAGCCAGGTTTGTAAATATTAAAAATGGCCCACAAAGATAAATGAAATAAATTATCAAGGGAAGATAAGACATAGTGAATATGACAACAATTTCTTTGAAGAAGTATACAAAAATTTATATAATCTCCCAAATCACGAATACAAAGGACAGTTTTATGATTTTATTGATAATTTAAAATTCCCACAGTTAAATGACACCCAAAAAGATTTCCTAAAATCCCCTTTTAAATCAGAAGAAATAAAATTAGCCATAAACAATCTTAAAATCAGCAAGGCCCTGGGCCCTGATGGTTTTACCACAGAATTTTATAAAAAAATTCTCCGAACCAATTTCCAAAATCTTGCTAAGAATATTTAACTATATTATCTTGTTTCGTATAACTGATCAGTATTTGAACACTTCAAAAATTATTTTAATTCTTAAACCAAACTCTGATCCCATAGAGCCAAACAGCTATAGACCAATTGCCCTTATTAATTTCTGACTTTAAAATCCTAGCCCATGTTATAGCAAATAGACTAAAAAAAGATACTTCCTCATATAGTATTGCAGGAACAACTTGGATTTATGCAAAACAGGCAGATTTATGGCAACACCCTTCTCTTAGATACCATGATTAAGCTGTTGGCTAAAAACAAACACCCTAAATGCGTATTAACTGTAGATGCTTGTAAAACTTTTGATAGGGTGGACTTAAATTTTTTATTTGATATCTTACCATGTTTTGGGATCCCACAGAAATTTATAAATATTATAAAAGTACTACATCAAAAAGCCTGTACTACATTATACATAAACAATAATAAATCTAACCCCATTAAAATATCTAATGGGACAAGACAAGGATGTCCCCTTTCAGCCTACCTTTATAATCTTTATTTGGAGCCTTTATAGGTTCATAGGTTCATAGGTAGGTACTAGGCTATCGGCCCAAGGGTCTACATAAGCCTAGCCAACAAGGTTCCCTGGCTTACACCACCCAAGAAAGTTATTTTCCTGTGCCACTGTCGAGCAGAGACACAGAAGTGATCCCAGGGGTGTATTTCCTATTTCCCACCAACTCATCAAGATTTTTCTTGAAGATTGCTAATGAAGAACTTTTCTTGATATAGATGGGTAGCCTGTTCCAGAGTATGGGAAGTCTCTGGGACAGGAATCTATCCCTCCAGCAGTACTTTTATTTATATCCCAAAAATGTACCACTACATACCTAAAGTCTTAAATGTAAACTTTATGTACACAGTTTATGCTGATGACCTCAACTTATACTTTGAGCTCCCAAACACTGACCTCCAAAAAGTATTAAACTCAATAGATAAATATTCCAGCACATCAAACTATAATATTAATCCCAACAAATCTTATATATTCCCTATAAACCCTCTAGACCACAAAGAGTTCTGTTTTTCTGACAGTGAAATAAAAAATAAATGGCACTTAAAATACCTAGGTATAAATTATACTCACACCTACAATGAAATGCTAAAAGCAAATCTGCATTATATATAGTCAAATATAGATCAAGATATTACGAGATGGAGGAACACCAGTTTATCTGTTTTATAAAAAGCTAGCATCATCAAACTGAATATCCTACCCAGATTTCTTTTTCAGCTAAATGCCATTTTACTAACCATTCCCAAAAATTCTTTATAATGGTGAAAAAGGCTCTCTCAAAGTTTATCTGGTACCCCAAATTGGTAAGAATTAGGTATGACAAACTTACACTATCAAAAGGCAAGAGTGTTCTGGTACTCCCAGATTTAAAACTTAACTATACTTTCATAAGTTCTAGTAGATTGATCCAGATAGCCAATTATGATCCAAATCTAGGAAGTTGGTCTCCTCAATGGATCAAAGTTTGGTTCAATCTGACAAAATCCCTTAATATTAATCCTAAATGCCTCCTTTTTATAAACCTTAAAAACTCCAACTTATTGAAACTCCATACTTTAATTAAACATAAAATTTGCATATTTCAGAACTTGCTAAAATGCTTCACCTGACTAACACTCTTGAACTTATGCAACCCCTACACCTAAATCCCAATTTAAAACTTACTAATCAACCAATAAACTTAGTGAATTATCCTTTAATAAAAGACATCTTGGTATGGGACTTATATAAATTAGGCAACTGTAATTTAACTGAAATAAGAGGAAAGCTGGGTACTTCATAAATATGATATTATTATTAGGCCACTTATGAGGCTTATAAAAGCCAGAGTTCCTACTGCAAAGGTTGAAGAGCAAGACATAAAAGTAGCCTACTTGATAATAAAAATTCTATCCTGTAAGAATAAAATGATTTCTAAGGTGTACAAGTTAATCACAGCAATAAAATCCCCAAACAACCTCTTATTTTTCTGCCTATTGGCAAGAGCAAAATCAAACTACATCAACTGAGGATAAAATAGTAGCTATTAAAAACACGCTCAAGCTAACCCCTTTCAAATGTTTAATTTATATCCAGATTATGATAAACAATAATGCTTACTATACACCATCTGTTTTAAGCAAATTTAATGATAAATACTCATCAATCTGCCCTTTCTGCCCAAATGAAAAAGTGGACATATTACACATATTTTGGAGCTGTAAGAAAGTATACAAATTATGGTGCTCCATAAGGGTCAAACAGAAAAAATGGGGTACCAAATATCTACTTTTTCATGGAAAACAGCGATGTTGCATATCACTCTAGGCAAAATACCAAATATAATCAAACACATCCTTATAACAATGTGTGCCCTTGTCGAGTATTACATAGCCAAAAATTGGATGGATAAATCTAAGATCTCATAGGTTCATAGGTAGGTACTAGGCTATCTGCTCGAGGTCATTTATAAGCCTAGCTAGAGTGTGTCAGCTTTTGCCACCCCATTGATTAATTAACTGAGCCTCTGTCAAGAAAAGCCAATGAAGTGATCCCAGGGGTGTATTTTCTGTTACCCATCCACTTGTCAATGTTTCTCTTGAAGAGTGTTAGTGAGGGACTCTGACTAATGTAGTTAGGAATTTTGTTCCAAAGCATGGGGATTCTCTGTGACAGGACTCTAACCCTCCAGCATGTTCTATTTATTGTTGTGGTGAGGTTTAGCTCATTAGAGTGAGTGGCTCGCAGTGACTTGGATTTCTTTAGGTGGAGCATGTCCATCAATTCTGAGTTGGACATGGCTTTGTAAGTCAGGCAGAGATCACCTCTGAGTAAGTGATATGCCACTGAGTACAGCTGGAGTTTTTCCAGTTGGGCTGCATAGGATATATGTTTGAGGCCAGTAATCCTCTTGGTGAGGTACTTTTGTGGTCTTCCCAGCTGTTGGAAGTGTCTTGTGAGGTACACCCCAAATGGGCATTGTACTCCATGATGGGTCAGATGAGTGACGAGTAGAGGGGCACTATAACCTCTTTATTTCTAGTTGTGAACCCTTTAATAATTAGATGGGCTACATAGAAGGATTTCCTAACTACTTTGGCAATATGATTGTCAAAGGAGAGATTACTATCTACCTGGGGACCCAGATCTCTTTTTACTTCTTCTGTATTAAGGGGGCTGCCATCTATGTGGTAATTCATGGGTGTTTTGTTTTTCCCAAATGGGATGACTATGCATTTTTTGTCATTTAGCTTGAGATCATGACTTTGACACCAGGTGTCCAACTCAGTAAGGCTCTTTTGGAGAATGTCCATGTCAGCCGGAGAGTCAATTATGGCTCCCAGTTTGCAGTCATCAGCAAACTTGATAAGCCATAGTCTTCCTGTGTTTGCCTGTACTTCTGAGAAGTATATGCCGAACAGATGGGGTCCCAGGACTGAGCCTTGTTGGACACCACTTGTGACTGGTTTAGAGTTGGACCTGGAGCCTGCTATTCTTACCGTGTGAGTTCTGTCTGTAAGCCAGTTGGCAACCCATCTTGTGACGTAGGGGATTATGTTCAGGCTGGTGAGTTTTTCTATAATTCCCGAGAGGGGAATGGTGTCAAATGCCTTGGTGAGGTCAAGGTAGGCTGTGTGAACCACCTTCCCCTCATCTATGGCCTTGGTGACTGTCTCGAAAAAGTCAACCAGGTTTAGTAGGCATGATCTGCCCTTAACAAAGCCGAACTGTGTTTGGCGGTTCCCAATGTCTTTGTTAACGAGTTCCATGATGATGCGCTCCATAGCCTTGCGGACCAGGCTAGTCAGGCTTATGGGGCGATAGTTACAAGGGTCAGTTGTGGCCCCTCCGTTGTGGAATGGAGTAACTGTTGCTGTGCACCATTCTATGGGCACGTAGCCTGTGGAGAGGCTGAGGTTGAACAGTGTGTTTAGATGGGGGGGGTTAGTTGTTCTGTAGTTTGTGCAAGATGCAGCCCGGGACCACATCTGGCCCCATTGACGCTGTGCTTTTGGCTTTTGAAAGGGCTGTTTTCACCTGTGTGTCTGTGATTTCTGGGACACTACACTTTTCCGGTATTGTTGTGGGCCCTTTTGGGGGTGAGAGGGGGGTGAAGTTAGTACTGAATCTATCTGCCAGGATGTTGGCAATATCAGTAGGTTCAGTATATTTTGTGCTATTTTGCACTAGCTCAGAGCATATCTGCGAATTGCCACTTAGATTCTTGACATAGCTAAAGAAGGCTTTGTGGTTATCTTTCGAATCCTTGGCTATTTTTCTTTCGAAGTTAGCCTTGGATGATTTTATGAGGGACCTTAGTTTCTTACTGATACTGATCAGGGATGTCTTTCCTTCTTGGGATTTGCTTTTTTTTCTGAACTAGTTTCCTCCTTCTATTGTATAGTCTGTTTATGGCAGGGGTCCACCAGACTGGTTTCCTTCTCTTAGGGGAGTGAGTCTTGGTTTTGCTCATGGGAAGACTTCCAAGAACTAGATGCTAAATTAATATCCTCACATAAATTAGCAAATAAATCCACAAAAAAATTGCTTACTTTCAAAAATTTTGGGGTTATCTGCTTGATACAATATTAAAAAACTAAAAGAAATTCTCTTACTCTGATACTACTACAGTAACACTTTATTTCAACTTCCTAGCCATCACCCCAGACTATTCTAACTTAAATTTCAGTACTTATCTATGGAGACTTCAAGTAAATTGTAATGTATTTTACTTATCCCATCCCATTCCCTGTTGAATTAACATTTTTCTTCATGTACTTAGGCGTAAGTTTTATTTGTGTTTTTCTGTTTCATCATAAGGACTTAAATCAGTTGAGAAGTTCTGACTTTTAAAAGAGTGACTTCTTTTGTTCATAATTCTATATAGATTTTCTGTTTTTAGACCTAGTTGTTGTAGTTAAGCAGTTAGATTTCTAGTTCGAACTTACTTCCCATAGACAACATTATGGATGCCCACACCTAAGAAACATATATCTGGAAATGAAATTTTTGTTACACTTAAAACTTGTGAAGGCCACTTATTTCACCAGTAGTTTTTGTCACTTCATACCTGTATTATGAAAAAGCTTTATGGTTTATACGAAGTATACTTCCCATCTTCTTATTTCTCTTTTTGTTTCAGCTAGTTGTTTTTTTGCCTATAACCACTTTCAACACAACAGTTGTTACATTATAACTGTTTAGATATGAATCCATACCATATCAAGTTTCTTCTATCTTCTTTTGTTGTAAATTGTAAATGTAGCTTAATGTATTCAAAACTCAATAAAAAGATTCTTTGAAAAAAAAAAGACATACCAGTTCTGGTAGTCATCGATATGGGAGAGAGCTGCCCCCCCCCCCCCCCTCCAAGTGTCATGCTCTCAGTGGTGAGGTCAGATCACAAGGCTGTCTCCTTCAAAATAAAAATGAACCTGGTAACCCCAACAAATCTTATAACAGTTATGAGCTATTCCAAACTACATCCTATTTATTGATAGTTTGTAAAAAATTCAATGCCCCTCCCAACCCAGAGTTCGCAGCATACTATGCAGAATTGTTCACACAGACCCTGTACAATGTAAATGGCTATATAGAGGCTGTTATACATACTAGAAGTAAGCACAAAACAAACTCTAAAAACAAACCACACTGATGGAATCCTAACTTTAATAGTGTATATAACAGAAAGTCATGGCTAAAATGAAGAAGATCAACTCCCATAATGATTTGAGAAATCTAATTAAACTAAACAGGAAACTAAGAAGACTAATTAATTCCAGCAAGGCCAATTACAAGGTCAAGATCTCCTCATAGGTTAAATGCAACTACAAAGACTTCTACAGCTATGTTCAAGACCTCAAAGGCAGCACACTTTACCATACCAAACTGGTGGTCAATGGGGCCGCTTTTACTGAGCATTGACCTAGAAAATTTCCTGGCTGACAAATTGATCTCACACTTCAACCCCCACTCCTCCCATGCCTCTCCCCATGAAATACCTACTAGCATACCCCTATCTCCCAACTATTAGCAGAGATCAGGTCATTGTTGTATTTGCTAAGGCCAAAAACTCAGCCTCAGTGGGCCCTGACAATATCCCAGGATGCCTCCTAAATAGCTTGCAACATGACCTGTCAGGACCACTTGAGTCACTTTTCAACTATAGCCTCAAAAAGGCTTTGTACCATGAGAATGGATGACTGCAATGGGTATCCCACGTCACAAGGGTGGACTATCAACTGAATTTGGAAAGTACAGATGTACTAGTTTGACTAGTCCAAAATGCAAAGCCATGGAATGAATTATCATGGAACTGATAAACAAAGACATAGGCATCCTTCAGACTCTGGACCCAACTCAGTCTGGCTTTGTCAAAGGAAGGCTATACCTACTAAACCTGGAGGACTTCTTTGAGAAGGTCACCAAGGCAATGGATAAGGAGAAAACAGTACATACTACCTACCTGGACCTGGCTAAGATGTTTGATACAATACTTCACTTGGGTATAGTTGACAAACTCACTGAACTGGGCATAAACCCCTGCATAACTCTTTGAATTGCCAAATGGCTCACAGACAGGACCCAGGAAGTCAGGATTAGTGAGGTCACCTCCACTAAGAGACTGGTGACCAGTGGGGTACCTCCGGGGTCCATGCTGGGACTGCTACAATTTGATAAATACTTCTCAGAGGTAAAGGCTAATGTTAAGGATCTTTGTTTGACCAGGTTTACAGATGGCTACAACTCATGAGCTATTATAGACTCCACCATGACAAATACATTACGAGATGGTCTGAAACAGGAAAATGACTGGTGCCAAAGTGGCAAATTAAAACTCAATGCCAAAAAATGCATTATTTTCTCTTTTGGGAAAATTGCCACCAAGGCTAATTACTACATAAATAAGATACCCCTAAGAGTTCACCTGATAGTTTGGGATCTGGGAACATATTTAGAGAGTAATATTGCTTTTGACCAACATGTGGCCAAGGTAGAAAGAAAATCATTCTATGCCACACAACTCATTACCAAAGGCCTGGCATCCAGGTCCAGAGTAGTCATAGTGCCACTTTATTTGGCCCTTATCAGACCCATCATTAACTATAATGCTCCCTTTAGTATGTATCTGACAAGACATATGCAACAGTTGGAATGCCCACAAAGGTTCCTTACAAGAAAATCCATTGTATAAATACATTGTCTTATATCAATCATCTTAAAGCCATATCTCTATACTCAGCCTCCTACAAGTTACTGAGAGGTGATCTATGCCTAGCATACAAGGCATCCTTGGATCCAGCTCTGATGGACCTTTTGCACATCTACAAAATGAACAGCATCAGAGCCATTATAGGTTCATAGATAGGTACTAGGCTATCAGCCCAAGTGCCTAAATAAGCCTAGCCAACAAGGTTCCCTGGCTTACACCACCCAAAAAAGTTAATTTCCTGTGCCCCTGTGGAGCAGAGCCACAGAAGTGATCCCTGGGGTGTATTTCCTATTTCCCATCCACTCATCAAGATTTTTCTTGAAGAGTGCTAATGAGGGATGTTGCTTGACATAGATGGGTAGCTTGTTCCAGAGTATAGGAAGTCTCTGGGACAGGAATCTATCCCTCCAGCATGTCCTGTTTATTGTGGTGACAAGGTTTAGGTCCCTAGAGCATGTAGCTTGGAGGGATTGGGATTTCTTATGTGTAGCATGTCCAACAGCTCTGGGTTTAAGATAGCTTTATATGTTAGGCACAGATCTCCTCAGAGTAAGCGATATTCCACAGAGTAAAGCTGGAGTTTTTTGAGATGGTCAGTGTAGGGCATCTGTTTGAGGCCAGTAATCCTCTTTGTGAGGTACTTCTGTGGCCTTTCCAGCTGCTGCAGATGTCTTGTGAGGAACATTCCAAAAGGGGCATTGTACTCTATAATGGGTCTAATGAGTGCCAAATAGAGAGGAACAATTACCTCTTTTTTCCTGGATGAGAACCCTTTTTGTGATGAGGTGTGCCACATAGAAGGATTTCCTGACTACTGTGGTGATGTGATTATCAAAGGAGAGACTACTGTCCACCTGGGTCTCAAAGTCTCTTATCACACATTCGGCATTAAGTAGACTGCCGTTTATGTGGTAGTTCATGGGTACAGAGTTTTTGCCAAGGGGGATAACAATGCACCTTTTGGCATTGAGCTTGAGGCCATCCCTCTGACACCAGGCATCTGTCTCAGTGAGGCCCTTCTGTAGGATGTCCACATCATTTGGGGACTCGACTATGGCACCTAGTTTGCAGTCATCTGTGAACTTTGTAATCCAGAGGCCTTCTGTGTTAGCCTGTAATTTAGAGAAGTAGATACCAAATAGGAGAGGACCCAGGACTGAACCATGTGGTACCCCACTCGTCACTGGTTTGAAGTCAGATTTGGAGTCTGCAGCTTTTACAGTGTGGGTTTTGTCAGTGAGCCAGTTGGCAACCCATCTTGTGACGTGGGGATTTATACCTAGTTTAGTGAGTTTAGCTATAATTTCAGAATCGGGGATGGTGTCGAAAGCCTTGGAGAGGTCAAGATAGGCTGTGTGAACCATCTTACCCTCATCTACAGCTTTGGTCACTGCCTCAAAGAAGTTGATCAGGTGAATGAGTTGGGGAAAAATTAAAAAGGAGAGTGTGTGAAGCAACATCATGATGATATCTTTGAGAATATGTAATCTGAGAGGTGCAGACTGTTTTGAAGCATAACTCTAATGTCCTCAAGTAGTTGAGATCCTATCAGAAGAGGTGAGAGGAGAGAAATAGAAAGGAGGGCTCTGTGGGTAGGCCAATATATGTTAAAGTGGGAAGAAACTTAGTGCTATAAGATAAAGCACAGAAGTCGGGGGCTATTTGCAGAAAATATTAAACTAATTGCAAATGAATTATGGATGTCGGAGAATGGGGAGATTATAGATTTGAAAAAGCAGATAAGCTAAAGCTAGATATATGTAAAGACTTGGCTGGATAATGATAAGAAGAAAAGTATGGTGAACTAGTCAGGAAATAAAAAGAGAAGCAATAGTCCGCTTAACTGCTATCAACACTGTGTCCTTTCCTGGGAAAAGGAGAAGCTTACTCAAGAGAGAGATTTGCTGCCAATTTTAGTTAAACTGCAAGAAAAAATATTATCAAATATCTTTGAGTAGAGGAGATAATTGTAAAACAGGACTTATGTAGGGTTCCTATTATATTGTCGAATGCTCAAATGAGAGAACAACACAACATTGAGCCATAGCAGCTTGAACAACCTAACATCCAAAGCAAAACAAATAAAACAAATGCTTTTTTTGGGGTGGGGCAAGGCTCCTTGTGTCCCCCACACTCCCTGCTAATTATATATACCATCTCCAAGACTGCAACACAGTGAGGAAAGTAGAAATAGCTCAGTCCTCACTGTACCACAATCCAGCATAACAATACACCCATCCCAGTAGATGTTCTGTCTCTGCTTCATTCCTGAGTCTGAATATGTGTGTGTGTGTGTGTGTGTGTGTGTGTGTGTGTGTGTGTGTGTGTGTGTGTGTGTGTGTGTGTGTGTGTGTGTGTGTGTGTGTGTGTGTGTTTCTGGGGCAGTGCCTTAATAAGTTGCCACCAGAACAATGTGTTAGATCAGTAGATAAGAGGGTCTTGACAACAGGGACCAAGCTGGATGTGGGTTTATGAAGTAGGAGAGATAAGCATTCTGTATTTTTAATATACAAAAGTGAAAAAATAAGAAACAAGATGACTGTCTTTTGTGAAAGTCCAAGACTCAACTTGAGAACAGGCTAGATCAATTTAGATAGGGGCCATAGTTTAAGCTAGAGAAGTGTTTAAATACTAAAATGGTTCTGGAGTGGAATTCTATTTTACCTACACTGATTTAGATTTGGATGTTCTGATTATTAAATTGTTTACTTTTAAGCTGCTGCATTTTTATATGTGTGTGCATACATATATATATATATATATATATATATATATATATATATATATATATATATATATATATATATATATATATATATATATATGTTGTTGTGTCTTTTGACTTTTCCCGGTTAGGGGTCGCCACAGTGGAACTCTGGTCCACTAATGATTGGCAGTTGATTTTTACATGCCGAGTTGCCAGCCCTGACGCACAACCTTCAACAAAGGTGCGCCCATTCACGCATGTCTCCACGCAGAAGATGCTCTAGCTGAGAGTCTAACCGGTCAGCGTCTTACTGTGAGGCGACAATGCTACCGCAGCACCCCCACCGTGGATATATATATATATATATATATATATATATATATATATATATATATATATATATATATATATATATATATATATATATATATATATATATATATATATGGTTTACCATGAAAATGTAGAATGAAGGTTCAGCGGTTCAGCAGTAACAGGAATGTTGAAAATGATTTGGCTGATTACCATATTGCTAACCTTTAATACTGCAAGTGTTCTGTGCAGCGAATGCCACTGTGCATTCGCACATATGTGGTTGAAATTTAGACTAGAGATCACGGTACAGAGCAAATCAGGAAATTACCCTTTTCTCCACTGTAGTGCAATCTCATAGCTGGAATATATAATTTGCAGGGGGTGTGGAGGGAGCAACTCCCCACATGGGGAGTTCAGGGGGGCAAAAACATTAAGTCATGTGATTTGCAATAATGAACTGCAAACAAAATGTTGAAAGTGCAAATGCAATTTTGTCACTAAATGCACTTTGACATTCTGACCTAATTAATATGCAGGAAATGGGTATTCAGAGTCGATATGTTGTGCGGATTATGTTGTGTCATTCGCACATTTGATAGTAAACCATATACATATATATATATATATATATATATATACACATATATATATATATATATATATATATATATATATATATATATATATATATATATATATATATATATATATATATATGGGTTCACTTCACTCTGTCAAGTTGGCAGTTCAACAGTAGATTAAAGTCTTCTGGAAATTGGTCAAAGCCACTCTTTCTCATGCACTGGACATGTCAAAAGGAAGATGATCAAGTCCATGTGGGTAAAGTAAGTGTGGGTTTGGGTTTTTAATGCAGAAGCCTTCAGATATACTGATTGCTTCAGCAGTGGGGTGGGAGTGTACGTGCATGAGTTTGCAGCAAAGGGTCAGACTAAGATTAAGGATGGGGACATATTAAATGTTGTGCATGTGTGCTGCTGTATGTGATGTGCATTTTAGTGTCTTGTATAATGTTATTATTGCAGAAAGAGTGTTGAGTAGGAGTCAGGGCTATGGGGGAGGGTGACGCTCTAGTAAGGGGTAAAAAGTCTATATCTATTTCATTAAGTACACCAACTTACCCTTTCAAAAGAAATGTCCATCTGACATTTATCTATTTGTTTAATTTATTTAATTAAGTAAAGATATACAGTTTCTTTTCCTAAAACAAATAAAAATAAAATAATTAGAAAAATTGCCCATGGCATCCTGTTCAAAGTAAAACAGCTGTAGAGCCATACCCCTGCACTGGCCATGGGCTCCCTGGAGCTGCAGGCCCCAAGTGGCCACCTAAATCACTCCTATTACAATCTGCCATTGCTGCTCATAGAATATTAATGAACCAAATGATAGATATCTCTATACATGGGAAAGGGCTGTAGTTGTACTGCAAGGGACTAACCTCATGATATAACTAAAATGTGAGACGAGCTAAGTAGAAACAAATTGTCCATTAATATTTAAATAGTTTTGTCTATTGGGTATAGCCAGCACAGAGACTAGAGCCACCATTATTTCTGAAAGCCAAGGAAAAAGACATAAGCATAGTACTAGTCTGGGTAAATATGCCCAGTGACAACACTCTTACACACCTCGGTCAAAAAGTATCGACTGATTCATCATCAGGAAAGAATCCTGAGGCCAGAATAAAAACAGTATAAGCTCTACTAGTCATATCCAGGTGAGAATCAAACCTGGGAATTGATGATCTAAACATAATACTGTGTTCACACAAGATAAAATAAGACAAGCTGATGCTGGCTGTCTGCAAAATTTCTCATAGGAAAAACTAAACAGGGTTTTTTTAACCCTTGCTTAAAGTGAACTTTGACAACAAGGTGTCTTACAAGCAAGGATTTGGTCGTAAAAAATCCATACACTTAACTGTGATGAAGCGTGGAATCAATTGGCTTCACTTTATGGTAAGTAACATTCAGTTTCTAAGGAACTGTAAAACAAACTTAAACAAAACCACAACGAATCTAAATAGAGAGGTTCCACCCTTGTTATCTGAATGGCAAGATCTGCTGGATATGTTGAATCACTATAGGGGTTAAAACTAGCAGCTTGGTCAAAGGACTCTTAATTGAAAAGACAGCCATTCAGAAAGCAGACTACATGCCTTGATGTTAACCAGTTTAATTTTCCTCTTACCATCATATCAACAGTCTGGTTCCACTCAGTAAAAAAATAGTAAATAAATGCTGTGAAAATGGGAAATAACTGTCATAAATATATATATGAGAGAAGGGACAAAGAAAGATCTGCAGGCAAAGTTCCTCAGAAAATTGAGTGATATGGGAATAAGCTGCAGAAAAGAAGTATTAGGACACTCCTCACTCAATTAACCTCTGAAAGTGGTAGTTAATGCTTTTAAACTAAAGAGCAGTATCTGTGATTTTGTGATGGAACCAGTAATAACAGCACTCAAACATGCGAGGTAGGGGACTGCTATGTGGAGGTACCAGGAAAAAACCCATAAAATGAGAACATAACAGGAAGTCAGTGGATAACTCCATATTGTATCTGGATCACTGTTTCCCTAAGTAACCCTTGTGGGATGTCCCCAGATATCATCCTCATAAACAGCCAACATAAGATCTAAATGCACTAGTTAGCATTAATACTGCAAGCAAGACTCCATCTCCAAACACCTGGAACAACACAAAAGGTAAAAGAAGAGTCTACCTTATTCTCTTAGATCACAGCACCATGATCATGGAAAGCTGATGAGTGGGGGAGAGATTTCTGTCTGCAGCAGTTTGCTGAGTTAGATTTTATTGCAAAAGAACAATTATTTCAGTTCAAGTCAAGGCCAGTGCTATCCACAAACTGGAATATGGTTATCTTAAATCATTGATGACTTCAGTTTTAGAGGAAACAGTATCTGACCGTTAGATAAGATTAGATGTGATGCATACAGCCCTATGATGCAGAGGAATAAACTTCTGACAATGGCCCATAGAAGCTGTGCTTAACTAGTCACATAGCCATTGAAGGGACTGGGTGGTGGAGGGTGAGGGTAAGCAGCCATTCCTGGCTCATCCATCCACGGGGAAGGGAGGATGTTTGGGTCAAGTAGAGTGCTGTCATGTATGGAATTAGCCTGCTAAAGTAGCATATAACGGAGCTCATCAGCTAACCACTGGCAAGTCTGCATCTTCCACAGATGGGACTGCAACATAACATTTGACTCTTACCTTAAAAAAAATGGGTTGACTGGTCTCATCATCTAATGAATTAGTGAATGGGAGGGCTCTTGTCTTGCCTAGGAAAACCTGGGTCTAGGAACAAATGACCCATTGGGTGATCTTGTGAATGAGAAAAAAATAGATAATGTGCTTCATGTGGGGGCTTCAGTAACTTGAATTCTTTGACCGTGAACCTAATGAGACCAGAAGAGTTGGGGGATGAGTGATACCAGTGCTTGTTGTATTATTTTTCCATTCCATGCAATAAGCTTCAGCCAACAAATGTCTTTCCTGTAGAAGCCCAACTGCCTATTTCAGCTGGTCAAATATTTTTAGGGCAACTGAAGGGTATGAATTTCATAAAAGCAGGACAGAGGCAGTCATTTGTATTTTCTTTGACCTTATTTGTTTACTATTGGGCTACTTAATCTTTTTCTTTTCCGTAATCAGCTTTGAATAGCCATTGACAAATCATATATTTGTACATTGGTAATGGAAGTCAGGGCAAGTCCAAGCTACTCTAACAACTGCTTCTGTTTTTCAGTGATTGATAGGAAGAAGACAATAATTCAGTGACTTGAGACTTGGGAATTATGAAGTGGTGGGCCACTTCATCTGATAATTTCTTACCCTGACCAAGCTTAAGAAAAGTAGATTACCACTGCCTTCAACATCTTGCCATAGCCTTTCTCTCCCTAACATCTTGCAAGCTAAAGAGGCATGTTATTTCTTAAGCTACAGTTTTCGTCATCATTTGTGGGATGCATTTGATGGGTATAAACAAAAATAAACTAAATGCCAGGTATGAGTAGGGGCCTAGAATGGAAGAAAAATATTCCCCAAGCTCCTGCTGATCTCTAACATTCCCAATTAGTAAGAGTTTGTCCCAAGTGCAGAAAGTGTCCAATTAATGCAGAATGGCTGAAGGGAATATGAACATTCTCTGGAGTGGGGACTGACAGTCTAAGCAACAAGTGTAGCAAAGAAAGGGAGTGGACTGCTATCACAGCTAATCTATCAGCAAGAAATACCATCATCTCTTGAATGTGAGAAGGGTCAAATGCCTATTTTAGTCAAAAAATGATCCTCTGTCATCACTCAGCAGAAATAGATTTCAGAATCAGAAACTAAACTGTGAGAGTTAATGAAAAAAGTAAATGCCACAGAGAACTAATCTATAAAGATAATATGAATTTTACAGGTATTCCACAGAATACTGGGGATACAGATAGTACAGCTGTGTAACTTGAACTTAGCAAAGCAGTAGATGTTAAAATGATCACTGCTGCAGTGCCAGAGCTGTACAGGTTATATCTTACTAAGGTATAACAGCCGGTCAACTTTGAAACCTTCAGGGCACCTTCCATGTGCCCAAACTGTCAAGCACCTTCAGCTGAGCTGACTAAAAGAAAAGTTTTGGCACAAAGCCATTCAGACCTACAAGCAGACAGAGCAACAATGCTAGGAACAACAAAAATAAATGTTTACCCCAACATAAAAAAACTCACAAAAACAAAGGGGTGGAGGGATGGAATGGCTACTGCAGCAGTGATCATTGGAACATCTGCTGTTATGGCAAGTTCAACTTAGCTATATTGGTAGATTACCATAGCTAACTACATTTGGGAGGTGGAAGGAGAAGAATCCAGGAGCCCCTGAAGAATGATCATAGCAAAGCTTGATCTGGGCCTATTGATGAATGATTTGTAAAGGTATGTACAGAGGACTAAGTAGGAGTTTCTAGAATACTTCTAGAATCCAACCTTTTCCAAAAAGCCATAGATGAAGCCAAGGCCTTGGTAGTATGGACCTTGACCCTGACTGAAATAGTTTTGTTATCCTCAGAAAATTGTGTGATATGGGAATAAGCTGCAGAAAAGAAGTATTAGGCCACTCTTCACTCAATTAACCTCTGAAAGTGGTAGTTAATATTTTTAAACTAAAGAGCAGTATCTGTGATTTTGTGATGGAACCAATAATAACAGCACTCAAACATGGGAGGTAGGGGACTGCTATGTGGAGGTACCAGGAAAAAGAACCCATAAAATGAGAACATAACAGGAGGTCAGTGGATAACTCCATATTGTATCTGGATCACTGTTTCCCTAAGTAACCCTTGTGGGATGTCCCCAGATATCATCCTCATAAACAGCCAACATAAGATCTAAATGCACTAGTTAGCATTAATACTGCAAGCAAGACTCCATCTCCAAACACCTGGAACAACACAAAAGGTAAAAGAAGAGTCTACCTTATTCTCTTAGATCACAGCACCATGATCATGGAAAGCTGATGAGTGGGGGAGAGACTTCTGTCGGCAGCAGTTTGCTGAGTTAGATTTTATTGCAAAAGAACAATTATTTCAGTTCAAGTCAAGGCCAGTGCTATCCACAGACTGGAATATGGTTATCTTAAATCATTGATGACTTCAGTTTTAGAGGAAACAGTATCTGACCATTAGATAAGATTAGATCTGATGCATACAACCCTATGATGCAGAGGAATAAATTTCTGACAATGGCCCATAGAAGATGTGCTTAAATAATCACATAGGCATTGAAGGGACTGGGTGGTGGAGGGTGAGGGTAAGCCATTCCTGGCTCATCCATCCATGGAGAAGGGAGGATTTTTGGGTCAAGTAGAGCACTGTCATGTATAGAAACAGCCTGCTAAAGTAGCATATAGTGGAGCTCATCAGCTAACCACTGGCAAGTCTGCATCTTCCACAGATGGGACTGCAACATAACATTTGACTCTTTCCTAAACAAAAAATGGGTTGACTGGTCTCATCATCTAAGGAATTAATGAATGGGAGGGCTCTTGTCTTACCTAGGAAAACCTGGGTCTAGGAACAAATGACACATTGGGTGATCTTGTGAATGAGAAAAAAATAGATAATGTGCTTCATGTGGGGGCTTCAGTAACTTGAATTCTTTGACCCTGAACCTAATGAGACCAGAAAAGTTGGTGGATGAGTGATATCAGTGCTTGTTGCATTATTTTTCCATTCCATGCAATAAGCTTCAGCCAACAAATGTCTTTCCTGTAGAAGCCCAACTGCCTATTTCAGCTGGTCAAATATTTTTAGGGCAACTGAAGGGTATGAATTTCATAAAAGCAGGACAGAGGCAGTCGTTTGTATTTTCTTTGACCTTATTTGTTTACTATTGGGCTACTTAATCTTTTTCTTTTCCATAATCAGCTTTGAATAGCCATTGACAAATCAGATATTTGTACATTGGTAATGGAAGTCAGGGCAAGTGCAAGCCACTCTAACAACTGCTTCTGTTTTTCAGTGATTGATAGGAAGAAGACAATAATTCAGTGACTTGAGACTTGGGAATTATGAAGTGGTGGGCCACTTCATCTGATAATTTCTTACCCTGACCAAGCTTAAGAAAAGTAGATTACCACTGCCTACAGCATCTTGCCATAGCCTTTCCCTCACTAACTTCTTGCAAGCTAAAGAGGTATGTTATTTCTTAAGCTACAGTTTTCGTCATCATTTGTGGGATGCATTTAATGGGTATAAACAAAAATAAACTAAATGCCAGGTATGAGTAGGGGCCTAGAATGGAAGAAAAATATTCCCCAAGCTCCTGCTTATCTCTAACATTCCCAATTAGTAAGAGTTTGTCCCAAGTGCTGAAAGTGTCCAATTAATGCAGAATGGCTGAAGGGAATGTGAACATTCTCTGGAGTGGGGACTGACAGTCTAAGCAACAAGTGTAGCAAAGAAAGGGAATGGACTGCTATCACAGCTAATCTATCAGCAAGAAATACCATCATCTCTTGAATCTGAGATGGGTCAAATGCCTATTTTAGTCAAAAAATGATCCTCTGTCATCACTCAGCAGAAGCAGATTTCAGAATCAGAAACTAAACTGTGAGAGTTAATGAAAAAAGTAAATGTCACAGAGAACTAATCTATAAAGACAATATGAATTTTACAGGTATTCCACAGAATACTGGGGATACAGATAGTACAGCTGTGTAACTTGAACTTAGCAAAGCAGTAGATGTTAAAATGATCACTGCTGCAGTGCCAGAACTGTATAGGTTATATCTTACTAAGGGTATAACAGCCGGTCAACTTTGAAACCTTCAGGGCACCTTCCACGTGCTCAAACTGTCAAGCACCTTCAGCTGAGCTGACTAAAAGACAAGTTTTGGCACAAAGCCATTCAGACCTACAAGCAGACAGAGCAGGAGGCTAAACCCTGAAAGAACAATGCTAGGAACAACAAAAATAAATGTTTACCCCAACATAAAAAAACTCACAAAAACAAAGGGGTGGAGGGATGGAATGGCTACTGCAGCAGTGATCATTTGCTGTTATGGCAAGTTCAACTTAACTATATTGGTAGATTACCATAGCTAACTACATTTGGGAGGTGGAAGGAGAAGAATCCAGGAGCCCCTGAAGAATGATCATAGCAAAGCTTGAACTGGACCTATTGATGAATGATTTGTAAAGGTATGTACAGAGGACTAAGTAGGAGTTTCTAGAATACTTCTAGAATCCAACATTTTCCAAAAAGCCATAGATGAAGCCAAGGCCTTGGTAGTATGGACCTTGACCCTGACTTAAATAGTTTTGTTATGGTGAGTACAACAAAAAAAGTAATAGCCTTAGGCAACCATTTGGAAAAGTCTATTTTAACACAGGTTGTCCTTTGTTCTTAGCCTTACAAGAAATAAACAATTTATCCAATGATCTCAAAAATTTAGTTCTGTCAAGATAGTACCTGAGGTGTCTATGGAAATCCAAGGAATAGAGTCTCCTTTCTCCTTCATTTTTAGGTTCAGGAAAGAAAATGGAGAGATGGATAATTTGGCTTAAAGTAAAATTGAATACCACTTTAGGAATAAAAGAAGGATTAGTTCTCAAAGAAACCTTATCCTAAGGAAAATGAGGTAGGGTTGACTCACTATAAGACCATGAAGCTCAGATACCCTTCTTGCAGAAGTCAGAGCAATCAGTAAAATTTATTTCCATGTTAAGACCTCAAGTCGGCTAGATTAGCTGGTTCAAATGGAGTAAGGGCTATCTTATCTAACACAAAATTAAAATCTCAAGGAGGAGCCACTAGTTTTCTTGGAGAACTGTTATGCAAAACCCCTTTCAAGAAGATTTTGATGTGAGACTACATTGAAAGAGGAGGATCCATAGGCAGATAAGCTGAAATGGCTGATAAATTAACCTTGATAGAGGAATAAGAAAGGTCATAGGATAGTAACTCACAGAAATGCTGTAAAACGAGAGAACAACTAGCTCTAAATGGGTGCTGGTTATGCTACTGGCAATGCCTAGAAAATCTTTGTCATTTGCTAATAAATGATTTTCTAATAGATTTCTTGCTCCATTACTACCTGCTGCACATCCTCAGTAAACAGTACATTAAAAGGAATCTGACCCTGTGATCCAGGCAGTCATTTGAAGATGACTGATGTTTGGGCGTATCAAACACCCCTGTTCTTGTGAAAGTACATCAAGTCTGTGAGGTAACTTGTGCTAATTGCCCCTGGCCATTTCCAGAATAAGGAGAACCATGGTTGCCTGGGACAGAAGGGAGTCATCACAATGATCTTGGGTGAATTCCTTCTGAATCTTCAGAAGTGCCCTGGATATTAGTGGAAAGGATGTCAAAGCATACAGTAGCATTCCTGTTATAGGAAAGTAAATGCCATCTGTTTCTCAGGCTTGTTACATGGTGTCCTCAGAATCTTGCCAGTTGATTGTTCAGAGAAGAGAGACCCCCTTATCTAGTTTCCATTCTTGAGGGTCTGCCTGGTCCTGCTCAGCATGTCTGCCATGCAGTGTTGTTCTGACAAAATGTTGGATGTCTGTGGATTGAGACTGTGTTGTGATGCTATATTCTAAGCTAACATGGCTAGTTTGCACAGGGGATATGACCTGGGTCTCCCTTGTGTGGGATGTATCACACAACTGTGGTATTGCCAGTAAACACTTGAAGGGGATTCAGGGACCAAAGATGATTCAGAGAGTTGAGTGACAATATCAGTGCAAGCATTTCCCTGATATTTATGTGCTTGCATCTGTCCTTAGCATCCCACACCCCTTTCACTTTTAGCCCTCCTGAAACTGCTCACCAAGCAACGTTTGAAGCTTCTGTGTGATTGATTGCTATGGAACAGGGTGGGAGAAGGGAAGACCTGAATTTAAGAACATCCACTTTCTCCAACAAAGGTTTCTCTTCTGACAGACCCCAGCACTGTGATTTGAAAAGATAAAGGAACACCCTGGAATGGTACAAAAGAGATTTCAGATACCACTGTATCTTTCTTATGTTGAGTCGTGCCAGGGGTATCATGAGAACCATAGATACCATGAGATCCAAAATCCTAAGATATTCCCTCACACTGACCAACATCTGAGTGGAAAAGTGTAGAAACAGATCTAAACAATGATCTATTTTTTTTCCTGTGGAAGAAAAGCTCTTTAAAATGAGGTGTCTAGGAAAAGAATCCTGTGGGAAGAAGTCAAAAACGACTTTTGAATGTTGTCTTGGAATCCCAGTTTGAGTAAGAAAACAGATTCCTGATACTTTAAAAAGACTCTGCAAAGATAAGCAAGTCATCTACATATGGAAAATGTGGATACACTGTAGTTTGCAATGAGCTATAACTAGAGCTAGAGACTTTGTGAAAACTCTTGGTGCAGTGGATAGTCGAAATGGTAAGGCAGAGAACTGATAATGTGATCCAGACACAAAAAGCCTTAAGAACTGTCTAAAGTCTGAATTAATAGGGATTTGAAGATAAGTATCGTTTAACTCTAGTTTTACCAGGAACATTGAAGGAAGAAGAAGCGGTAACAGGTTGTGAAGTGACATAATTTTGAATTTGAGCACTATTACAAACAGGTTTATGAAAGAAAGATCCAGAACTAGTCTCCAAGCATTTTCTTTATGTGTCATTAGGACCATCCTTGAATAAAAATCCTTCCTCACCTCGGAAAAAGGAACTGGTTTATCACTCCTTGGGACAGCACATGATGAAGAAAAGGTGAAAAAAAAAAAGTCTGATCTGAAGGATGGAGAATGATCCCCTGGAAAGGAGGAATTTCCACCCAATGCCAACTGAAACTCTGAAGAATGATTTTCAGATCCCATTTGTCTGAAACAATTTGTTGCCAAAGAGAAAAAAAAATGAAGGTTCAGACTTTTTGGAAGAAAAAACAGGTCAGGGTTGGAGAAAATCACAAGGTCTCTTGAATAGTCATTCAGACTTGCTGGACTGTTCTTAGTTTTGGGAGGCTTGAGACTTCTTTATGAAACCCCCTTGCCATTTCCTCTTAAATGTCTGCTTATCTGAATTTTGTTGAGACTGTTTATTCTGTTTTTTTTTTTTTGCCAAAATTAGATGAGGAGATAAAAATCCCTTGGATAATTTGAAAAAGGAAAGCTCAAAAAACTTAAGAAATTTGCTGGATCAGCTTGCTCCTTTCATCACACGTTTTGATCAACTCTGCAGCAGACAGGCCAAATGTTAAATCTCTGTTGAATGGAGAATTTAAAATCTCATTTTAACATCATCTGAGAGGTTTTAAGAATGCAGCTATGCAAATCTCCTCAAAACTGTACCAGTGGCAATAGCCCTAACCCTTGCAATAGAAGAAACTAAGTTATTTAAAGCAGATTTTTCCTCACAATAAGAAACTGTTGATAAAATATTCCTCATACTTTCACAATTTTTCAGAACAAACTTTAATATATGAGCCTGAAAATTAAAAATTCTGCACATAAAAGTTAGAGAAGTATCCACTTGTTCCCATACCTATCAATAATTTTCCCATTCTTATCAGAAAGAGTAAGATTTAAAATAATTAATTGCTTAGCAGCAGTGGAATTATCTAAAACTATAGCTGCCTGGTCAGGTTTCGGAATAGTGTGCTAAAATTTATAAGACTGAGGAACTTTATACATCTGATGTATTAAAATGTATAAGACTGAGGAACTTAATACAACCTATCTGCCTTTTCAGGGGAAGCTGACTGACTATCGGGGAAAAAAGCCAGCCAGTAAAACACACACCCTCTAAAGCAGACAGCATGGGAGGAATGGTTGTAGATTCTGGAAAGTCCTTCTGTTAAAACATATAGTATTTTCTGAGGAACTAAGAAACCTCAGTATTTTCCCACTGAAAACACTGTCACATTCTAACAACAGTCTCAGAGAAAGGGAAGCCCCCCTCCTCACAGGGAGAATTAGAAACTGAACTTTCCTCTGAGTCTGAATTAGAAATCTGTGGAAAAAACTGCTTCTGTCCATGCATCTTTCTGTTCAGATTCAAAATCCTGAATCACTTCAAGAAAGGAGGAATCCCTCTTTCTTTACCAGAAATTATTTTACAAGAAGGATTAATAGTCTGATTTAAGCCCCTAGCCAGACCAAGTAAACTACGCCTATCCAAAGAAATTTCAGGATTAGATACATGTCTGGTTTTCTGTTTCTTTCTGACAGGAAAAATGGGACCAACAATGTTACTAATGGCAGCAGCTGCTTCCCCAGGGATGGATACAACATTCTGACACAACAAGGAGACCGTCCCTGTTCCCACTCCTAGGACTGACAAGAGTGGCAGAGGACATGACTAACCATGGTCCATAATGGCTGTAGGTGCTACACCAGTGGGATCTGGTTTAAAAGATGAGTGGTCTGAAGTACAACAAATGGTCACAGCTGAATCAACCATCTGCAGCTGAGCTAAATTGATACCCTGCTATGTGCAAGGTTTTAAAAGATTTCATCTTAAATCTGACATGATGGCAAACCCAACTGCATTAAATTTGACCTCATCTAGTGCAGGTAAATAGATATTCACTGCTGTTTTCATAATATTATTTAAATAGATGTAATTTTCATATTTGTCTAAATATCTTAACAACCAAGTAACACAGACAGAACTCCTTAGCCTGATATGAAAGCTCTCAGCTAGATGAATTAAATGCAGCTGACAGTATGGACGAGTTTGGATGGGGCAGTGGTGCAGTGGTAGCATTGTCACCTCATAGCGAGAGGTTCTCCAGTTTGATTTTTGGCTGGAGTCCCTTCTGTGCGGAGTCTGCATCTCTTCTCTGCATTTGTGTGGGTTTTCTCTGGGTACTCTGGTTTCCTCCCACATTACAAATATATGCTTCTGGCGCATTTCTCCCTGGGCCTACACTGAAAAATTGGCTTTGTTCCAAGTCAGACTTTTCTGGTAAACAAATGTTAAATAAGTAAATAAATAAATAATGTGTGCAACTTGAATGGTAGCAAAGATATTGTAAGTTGTTTATAAAATATTACAAATGTAATAGTTATTGTGTTTTCTGTGACTTGTAAAATTCAGTTTAAGACATAGAACCTAAAGAATACTACCATTATAAAAATAGTTTGTGCTGAAAAGTCTGCCAAAAAAATACTTTGTGCTGAAGAGTTTGCCATTTAGACTTCTTTCATAATTGCTATGGTTCCAGAGATATAAACATTTGTTTGAGATGTGAGAACACCATTTGATTCTGTCAAAAGGCTTAGGCTTTACCCATTGAAAGTTGCAGTGTAAACTTCCTGAGCTCCATTGGAGTGAATTAGTTAACTACCCCAATATAGACTAGGAAAAGCACAATCTTTCCTGGATTTGTATCTACACAAACACCCTGGAAGAGGACTGTCCAACCAGGGGATCAAACATTTTGGAACTAGTACTTACCAACATGGGAGAGCACTGCACCCCTACCACATGTCACATTCTCATTGGTGGTGTCAGACAACAAAGCTGTCTCCCTCAAAATAAAAATCAACCGAGAAACCCAACTAAACCCATAACAGTTAAGAACTATACTAAAGCAAACTGCATACTGCTATGTGACAGTTTGACAAACTTCACAACTCCCCCATACCCCAAGAACACAGCTATCTATGCAGAATTATTTACAGAAATCCTGCACAAACATATAATTGGCTGCCTTGAGGCTACTATACCTACCAGAAGTAAGCCCAGATCTAACACCAAAAATAAACCACACTGATGGAATCCTTAGCTTAACACACTGTATAAGAAAATAAAAAAGTCATGGCCAAAATCAGAAACAGCAACTCTCATCGAAACAAGAGCTCTTGGATTCAACTAAATAAGAAACTAACAATGCCAGTTAAAAGTTCAGGATAACCTCGCAGGCCAAGGATAATCCCAAGGCCTTCTTTAGCTATGTCAAGAATATTAAAGGTAATACTCATCAGTATGCAGAACTGGTGATAAATGGCGCAATATTCAATGACCATAGTAACATAGCAGATCTACTGGGTGATAAATTTAGCTCTAACTTCACCCCCACTGCCTCCCCCTTGTAAAATGCTTTCTAGCATATCCCTCCTAACTATCAATAGGGAACAGATCGTGCAGGTGCTCACTAAGGCCAAAAACACTGCTTTGATGGACCCCGACAATATCCCTGGTTGCATGCTATATAACCTAAAACTTGACCTAGCAGGACTGCTTGAGGCATTCTTCAACTACAGCTTCAAATCAAGTTACATGCCAGATAAATGGAGGGCCGCAACGGTCATCCCTCTTCATAAGGATGGATCATCAACTGACCCCGGGAACTACAGACCTATCAAACTGATAAGTCTAGTGTGCAAAGCCATGGAACGAATTATCATGGAAATGATCAAAAAGGGCATTGTTAAACTACATACACTGGATCTATCCCAGTTTGGCTTTGTTAAAGGACTGTCTTGCCTACTAAAACTGGTAGACTTCTTTGAGATGGTCATCATGGCTATGGATAAGGGGAAATGGTGCATACCTTCTACCTTGACTTGGCCAAATCTTTTGATACAATATTCCATTCAGGTATTGTTGACAAACTCTCTGAACTAGGCATAAGTCCCTATATAACTGACTGGATTGCCAGCTTTCTCACCAATAAGACCCAAGAAGTCAGGATAGGGGAGACCACCTCCACCAAGAGACCAGTCACCAGTGGAGTACCCCAGGGCTCTGTGTTGAGCCAGGATCTGTTTGGCATCTTCTCAGAAGTTAAGCTAATATCAAAGGCCGCTGGCTCAGCAAGTTCACAGATGCCTGTAAATTGGGAGCTATCACAGAGACCCCCTCACAACATCAACATCCTACAAATAGCTGGTGCAAATGTCATACATTAAAACTTAATGCAAAGAAATGCATTATAGTGCCGTTTGGGAAAGTGTCCTCTCAAGCTAATTACTTCATAGATAAAATAACTCTAAGAGTTAACCTGATAGTTAGGGGGAACATCCGTAGACATTAATCTGGCATTCAACCAACATATAGCCAAGATAGTAAGAAATCATTCTATGTTGCCCAATTCATAAGCAAGGTTATGGCATCCAGGTCGAAGAAAGTAATAGTATCACTCTACTTAGCCCTTATCAGACCCATCAATGAGTACAGTTCCCCCTTTGTACCTAACCAGGCAGTTTCACCAGTTGGAATGCCCTCAAAAGTTCCTCACCAGGGGGCTGGAAGATGCAAGTCAGCTTTTTAAAGCTCTGCAAAATAAGACTTAAATACAAGAAAATAACTACTTATTTAAAAAAAATTACAATCTTACTGAAAATAGTTTTAATCATTCAAATATCGATTTTTGTGGCATTATATAAAACTTTACCTGTCACTTTTACTCAGAGACTAAACTATTGAATGAAGATGAGCAATTCTAAGCATTCTCATATGGAGATTTCTCTTAAGAAAGATATACAACTAGTGACTTCTGCTCTTCAAGAATTATCCTTGAAAACGGATGGGTTCCAGATGAATTTAGAAAATCTGGGAGAGAACTGATGTTTTAAGTAACTATTACAACAATAACAAATCAAAAAAGAATGCCTTGAATAACATAGATGGGAGGCTAAAATAAGAAGAATATCAAATGGACTTTTTACTAAAACAACATACATGGCTTCTAAACAAAATAGCTGACTTAGAAAATAAACAAAACAAACAAAGATTTTTGGTCTTCCAGAAAAACATGAAGGTGAGGATTTAATTTTGTCCTTAAATACTTGGATCCAAGAAATATTAAATCTACAGCAGGGTCTTTCCTATGGTGTTGAAAGAGCCCACAGAGCCATAGGTAAGCCTATTCCTACTTCACCTTCTGCTCCACCGATATTTATATTTAGAAAATTTTTATTGTATATTGATAAAGAACTAGGACTCAAAACAGTTGCAGGAAAGTCTCTTTGAAAGACAAATGGAATTTAATCACATTTGATAATGACTACTCAACTGGACTTGAGGAAAAGTTGCTGGCCACTTGTGAAAACTCTTAAACAAGATTGGTTTTAAATCACAGATAGTTATTCCATAAAAAATAAAAATTCAAACTTTAAAACTGAAATAAATAATCTGGACAAACAAATTAAGCATAGTGTGAGACAAGATCAAGAAAAAATTGAAGAAAATTTATATAAAGATATTGAGCATAATCGGAAACCTTTTTATAGACACATAAGATGTTGAAGGAGTAAAGACATACAAATTGATAAACTGTGTGCAGATTCTAAAATTTATTGTCAGACACAACAGATTATAGATATGTTTACAAAATCCACTGCATAATCTCCCTTTTTACAAATTCCAAGACTAGAATTTGAAAAGTTAATTAGTAGAAATGCAGGGACCACAGAGATTTCAGATACCATTGTATCTTACTCATGTGGAGTCTTGCAAGAGATATGATGAGAATCATGGATGTCATGAGACCCAGATTCCTGAAGTATTCCCTTACTGAGGCTGAAATCTGACTGGGAAAATCCCAAAAATAAACCTACATAAAGATCTGTTTTTTTTTTCTTCTGCAGAGCAGAAGCTCTTTGTACTGAAGTGTACAGCTGGCACCAATGAAAACAATCATGTAAAAAGGAGTCAGAAAAGACGTCTGAATATTCTCTTGGAATCCTAGCCTGAGTAGTAGGTCCCTTACCCAAGAAAAAAAAATCCTGACAAGTTTAGAAATAATCTACAAATAGGAGTAAGTTGGCTAAAGGTGGAAAAATGTGGATGCCCTGCTATCTGCAGTGGGTTATCACATGAGCTAGGTACTTTGCGAACATTCCTGGACAGTAGACAGCCCAAAGAGTTAGACGAAGAATTGATATTGTGATCCAGACACACAAAACCTTAAGAAATGATAACAAATAGATTAACAGAAATGTGATGATATTCCTCTTTTAAATCTAGGATGTCTAAAAAACTCAGATGTGGAATAATGTGTGTAACTGGCTGTGAGGTGAAAGCATTTTGAACTTTGGCACTAGCACAAACTGGTTCAGGAAGGAAAGATACAAGATTGATTTCCTAAACTCTTCTTTGGCACCAGAGACATTCTTGAATGAAATCTCTTAGCAGAGGAGGATGACCAGCTTCTATTGCTCCATGAAACAGCGTGCAATGTAAAACAGGAGGAAAGAGAAAAGTTTGGTCTGGCAGATGAGGAGGAATCCCCTGTAAAGGAGGAAGAGCATCCTATTACCATCTGTAGCCTCGATGAATCACATTCAGTGCCCGTCTGTATAAAACAATCTGTTGCCAAAGACAGAAATGAAGATTCAGATTTTGTTAAGACGATTAAGGGACTGTCTGGTAGCTGTAGGAAAAAAAGATGCTTCATATATTCATTCTAACTTATTTGACTGTCCTTTGTTCTTTGGGAGTTCCTGTTTTGTGACACTTTTTGAAACTGCTTTGCTTGTCCTTATCTGGAAGTATGTTATAGTGACATGGAAAAATTGCAACTATCAATATGATAATATATAATGTAGTAACATACTATTTATATAAACAGTTATTCTTAATTAGCTGGTAAATATTTATTGAACTATGGAAACAAACTGCAAACCACAATAAAGAAAAGGAAGCAAGGAAGAAAGTGGCTGGAAAACATGCTGTGTAGAAGGGGATAGCAGGGAAAGTAAACAACTATATCCTAAAGAATTAATTTATAATATATGTATAAATATGTACAACAAAAAAATTAGACAGATATTGGTGTTATGGAAATGAAAAGATAGCTAATAATAATAATATCAAACAGAAGCACTTCGCTGACAGTGGAGATTCACGTCTTTTCACTATAATGGCAAACAAAAAGTGAGGTAACTAAAAGAAGTGGTACAATATGGGAGGGAAATTCTTAGAAGGTTTTGAGGCTGGAGCAGTAATGCTGCCGAGATGGAACTGACAAGCAGCTAAAGGACCCACACGTCAGACTAGATGGACTGAATAAATAGGATCTAAAATGATTTTTGCAAAACAAGTCAGCTGAATACATTTACTGTGTCTATTATTTTAATCACAATCAGATTTCTGTTCTGTGAAGTAATATTTTTGATTTATATATGATTTGCAGGTTGTTCACCAAAAGCTGCTGCAACATTGACATGGTTCTAATTATCTGTCTTTATTTGTTGGACTGAAAAATAAACTAATTCATTGATATGCCTGAATTGTGAAATATAGCCTAAATATGTTGCATTTTAGTGATATGTTTTTGCAGTACTTTCTTTACAGCTTTCACCAGGTGTGAAGGAGTTGACATATGTTAGTTCAATACAGCCTACATTATTTGGTGTAATGATCAGAACTGCCTGATTTTCAGCATCCATTATGTAGTCACTATTGCAAATTAGGGTGTTGCAGTCTCATCTACAACATTATTGTTTTTCTTTGCCAATAATACCCTGAAGCATAGCTGGTCTACTTCAAGAAATGTTATGGCAGCATCATTGCCACATCATATTTTTTAATGTTATCACAGACTATTTACTTTTCAAAGGCAGCAGGCACTGCAGTTGTGTATGAAGCACTGAAATGCAAACTTGTTTGCAAACAGCAACATGTTCATTAGTAGCAATTATCTTTAATATTGAATTATTCAGATAACCTTTACTTCTGCAAAGCTTGTCCATATTGACTTGGCATATGTTGTAAGGCAGTTAACATATCTTCTTAATTTCTCATCATGTGTGCTGTTCTCTTTAAACTGTGATACCCTATGGCTGGGTCTTCTGGTGTAATGCTACTGATCTTTATACAGTTTCCTATAGTTCATCCAAAGCTACCAGAAGATACAGGTAATATATTTTTCATAATGGAGCTAAATACAGCCAGCAAATTGGCAACAACTGCTGAGTAGAAATTGGGGTCTCTCTGTCGGTGACAGCATCTTACATTCTTGTCATCTGCCCATTTTAAACAGTCTTTATCCAAGAGTCACAAAGCTAGTATGCATTTGCATAAAGTAATAGTGTGTGTGTGTGTGTGTGTGTGTGTGTGTGTGTGTGTGTGTGTGTGTGTGTGTGTGGTGTCTGAGTGAATTCAACTTGGGATATAAACATGTTACTGTGGCATTATTATTGTTATTATTAATTTTGTGCCACAATCAGTCATCTGGGGTGGACACAATCTATAATGCGGCTATACTTGTAGGGTATGGGGTCTGTCTATAGATGCAAATGACTGACTCTACTGAGCAGATAAAAGCTGTCATTGGTTTGTCTTTACAAGACTAGTATGCATTTGTATAAAACAAGTTGGAATACTTTACTGGGGTCTTTTTATCATCAGATGGTGAATAGGGAGTATGGTCATCAGTGGTAATGACAGCAATTTGAATGGTCATTTATGGCTGAAATATAATAAAATTAATAATGTTTTTATCATTGGTTAATACATTTTGTTTACCTTGCTGGAAAAATGTTCAACTAATCTAAAATACCTTCAAAACAAATTCTATATTATTATAAAATAAATAAAACAATCAAGATAGTGAACTGCAAAAAAAAACAAAAAACAAAAAAAAAACATGCATTTATACATGGTCCTAAAAAGAATGGGGGTGTGGTTTGTAAACAGCCCTGAACACTTAATCCACCACTGGGCAAGGAGTATAGCTGCAGACAAAATGTAGTCTTTACATGTGTGGATTGTTTTATTCAGTTTGATTATTGTCCTTATTTTTCTTATTTTTGACACACAGGGCTTAAGTTCTGATTATGCAGCTCCTGATATATTACTATTTAAATAATTTGATGCACTCATGTCTATCTGAAAATGCGCTATCCCAAAGTTGTTTTAGTCCCACAGAGTTCAAAAGTCAGGATATGAGACTGGTTTAGAATCCAAATGTTATTGACCAAGTATGGTTTCTGTCTTCTGTTGCAGTTTCAGTAACATTTTTGTTATAAAAAAGAAATATTCAGTCTGCCAAAATGTCACATTGTAATTGAGCCTCCGGAGTCGGAGAATGGTAATAGGACAGCTTAATAGCAACCCAGTTTGTGAATCTTTACTAAACAGGCCTCACTCACCAAATTCTGTGCATATCATACATTACTGGTGACAAGTCCCATTCTCTGAGTATTTCATCATAGAGTGTTTACTGGAGATCATGCAGCACAAAGAAAGAAGATGATTGTGTTAAATACTACCAACCAAGTGTTTTCTTTTCTTTATGTTTGTGTGATCTTAGAGCTAGTATAGATATGTTACAGGTTTTGTGGGAGACGTAGGGAGGTTTGCACCTATAAAACATTAATTTAAGTGTGTTTTGTGTTATTAGCATTATTATTGTTTTGTTATTTTAGGTGATCTGGGTGATCACTCAGTTAGTAGAGGCTTTGGTGTGAGTGTTGGCAATTTCCTATTGATCCAACATATTTTAAATTCGCCAATTTAAATACCCATGCAACTACTGTTCTTCATGAATAATGCTTTATAGTTGTTCACCATCACTGAAGGTAAAATGACAATAAATTGTATATGTTTGTAAATAGCCTCAAAGCAACCCTGTGCATAAGTTTATTTTAATATTCATTCATCAGACTTTTAAGTTACTATGTTAATGCCAACTGAATGTGTTTTTTATAATATCTGTCACTTTTGATAATGTTTAAATAATTGTTTTGCTTTCATTCATAACTTTATATATATATATTATTGTTTATAAAAATATTTTTTTCTTTCATTTATCATTCTGTATGTATATATTATACATAAACGTCTTTACCTACTGGTCCAGATCATGACTGGAAAGGGTCTTTGAACCAGCTCACCAACCCGGTTAACAAACATGAATAAATGAATAAACTTCTATCACCAGAAATTTTGATGGGTGTGGTCATTTTATGGCTAAACTTCGTCTTTCAGGCATGAAGTTACACAGATCTCAGATAGTTGTCTTAATGACTAAAAACTGAGGGTGATGCTACTCAATGCTAGAAGTCTAAATCTCAAATGCACTCACTCGAGGCACTCCTTAAAATGGAGAACATCGATATCTGTGCAGTGACTGAGACCTTGTTCAAGGCTCCAGAGAGCACCCCTGCACTACCAGGCTATAACTCATACCACACTTTTCATCCATGTAACCTGGACCGGAACACCAAAGGCAGAGGTGTGTCCATATTCATTAAGGATATCCACACCTCCAGGCTAGTTGCTCAACATAATGCAGCCGAGGTTATCCAAGTGCAACTAACTCTGGGCAAAACTGCAATCCAAACTGTAGCTTGCTACAGATCACCCACCATGCCCTAGGATTTCCACTCCTCTTTTCCTGATGTACTGGAAAATATTAGGGTTCAACCAAACACCCTAATAATGGAGGATTTCAACTACCCCACCATTAACTGGGAAAACTACTCATGTACCAACTCCTTCGCTCAACGGTTTCTGGAATTCATAAACTCCAATGCCCTGGATCAACTTATCCACACCCCCACCAGGGGCAACAATATCCTAGATCTAGTCATGACCAATACGAGTGACCGGTGTTCCACACCTGAAGTCAATGCCTCATTGGTCCGATCCGACCATAAGCTAATTACCCAAGATATCCACATCCTGCCTCCACCCCCCTCCCCCCCATTAAGGAAACCATGGTGAAAAATTTCTCCAAAGCCAACCTCATGCTTCTTAAGACAGAAGTGGTGAACTTCATGACACCCATGCAGATGGACAATACAGTTATGACTACTGAATCCTACACAATTGCACTTTATAAGCACTTACATGAGTGCATGGATCATGCTATCCCAAACAGAACCAAGACGCTATACTCCAAAAAAAGGAAGCCAATCTGGTGGTCCCCTGCCATAAACAAACTGTACAACAGAAGGAAGAAACTCTTGCAAAAGAGAGTAAAATCCCACGAGTGGAGGAGCTCCCTGGTCAGCCTCAGTAAGAAACTGCGATCCCTGATAAAATCCTCTCAAGCTAGTTATGAAAACAAAATCGCCAGTGATTCTAAAGACAACCACAAAGCATTCTATAGCTATGTCAAGAATCTCAATGGCAACACTCAGATCTGCTCTGAGTTACAGCACAGTGGCACTAAATATACAGACACAACTGATATTGCCAACATCCTGGCAGATAGGTTCAGTGCTAACTTTACCCCCCTCTCACCCCTAAAGAGCCCATCTCTATACTGGAAGAATGCAAAGTTCCTGTAATCATGGCTGCACAGGTAAAAACCACACTCTCCAAAGCCAAGAACACAGCATCCATGGGACCAGACAACATCCCAGGCTGCGTTCTACACGAAAAACAGAACGAACTGGTACCCCACCTAAGTACCATGTTCAATCATAGCCTCACCTCAGGCTTTGTGCCTGCTGAATGGCGCACAGCAATGGTTATCCCACTCCACAAGGGGGGAGCCACCACGGACCCTGGGAACTACCGCCCCATTAGCCTGACGAGCCTGGTCTGCAAGACCATGGAACGTATCATCATGGAATTTATAAACAAAGACATTGGTAATCTCCAAATTCTGGATCCCTCCCAGTTCGGGTTTGTAAAAGGAAGATCATGTCTCCTAAACCTGATAGACTTCTTTGAAGCAGTCACCAAAGCCGTAGACAAGGGTAAGGTGGTTCACACAGCCTATCTAGATCTTGCCAAGGCTTTTGACATTATCCCCCACTCTGGAATTATAGATAAAGTCACTAAATTAGGTATAAATCCCTATGTCACAAGATGGGTTGCCAACTGGCTCACTGACAGAACCCACACTTGAAAGTAGCAGACTCCAAATCTGACTTCAGACCAGTGACAAGTGGAGTACCACAGGGTTCAGTCCTGGGTCCTCTCCTGTTTGGTATCTACTTCTCTGAAGTACAGGCTAACACAGAAGGTCTTTGGCTAAAAAAGTTTGCAGATGAATGCAAAATAGGAGCCATAATCAAAACTCCTAATGATGTGGACATCCTACAAAAGGGCCTCACTGAGACAGATGCCTGGTGTCAAAGCCATGGCCTCAAGCTCAATGCCAAAAAGTGCATTGTCATCCCCTTTGGTAAAAACTCTGTACCCATGAACTACAACATAGGTGGTAGTATACTTAACACTGAAAGTGTGATAAGAGACCTTGGGACACAGGTGGACAGTAGTCTCTCCTTTGATAATCACATCGCCACAGTAGTCAGGAAATCCTTCTACGTGGCACACCTCATCACAAAAAGTTTCTCATCCAGAAAAAAGAGGTCATTGTTCCCCTCTACTCATCACTCATTAGACCCATTATAGAGTACAATGCCCCTTTTGGTATGTACCTCACAAGACATCTACAACAACTGGAAAGGCTGCAAAAATACCTCACAAAGAGGATTACCGGCCTCAAACAGATGCCCTATGCAGACCGTCTCAAAAAACTCCAGCTTTACTCTGTCGCATATCGCCTACTCAGAGGTGATCTCTGCCTAACATACAAAGCGATGTCAAACCCAGAGCTGTTGGACATGCTCCACTTAAAGAAATCCCAATCCCTCCAAGCTACACGCTCTAGGGACCTAAACCTTGTCACCACAATAAACAGAACATGCCGGAGGGATAGATTCCTGTCCCAGAGACTTCCCACACTCTGGAATAAACTACCTATCTATATCAAACAAAGCTCCTCATTAACACTCTTCAAGAAAAATCTTGATGATTGGATGGGAAATAGGAAATTCACCCCGGGGATCACCTCTGTGGCTCTGCTCGACAGTGGCACAGGAAAATAATTTTCTTGGGTGGCAAAAGCCAGGGTACCTTTTTGGCTGGGCTTGTATAGGCCCCAGGCCCAATAGTCTAGTACCTACCTATGAACCTATGAACCTATATTAATTTTTTTTTCTATAGAAATAGTTGTTGAGATATATACATTTCCCATTTTTAAAAAAAATAAATAAGCATTTCATACTATGTTCAGTACTCTGAAAGCTATTTAGTGAAATATGATTGTTGGTGCTAAAATGTCTAGGAATCTGTACAACAGCTCAGTTGTGGACTTAATAGCTTAGAATGTGACTCATTTTACTTAGTGCAAAAATTGCTTTTCAGATTTTGCTGTCTCCTTTTCACTTTGAGGAAGAGATGCTATACATTATCATTTTAACTATCCAGAATGTATCAGTGTGAATTCACCACATTGAGCAATCTGCATGGAAAAAATACTTTAAACTATGCTAGTTTTGTAATAGACTGCATTTTCAGAGGTAACAATATTTGCATTGTACTGTGGAAGGCCAAGTCAGCCTCAACAGCTCTGCCTAGTCAGAGAAAGATCACCTGTGGATGGCTTCACTGAAGTAGAAGTGAGCCCTAGAAAAGTTAAAATGTCATTGGGATTGAAAAGACCTTGGCTGGTTAGATGTCAGAGGTACCAAATAATGTTGGTGATGATAGAAACTGAAGTTTATTTCTGCAAATAAGACAACCACATGTTAACGATTTACTTATGACGTTCAAAGTATTTGTTATCATAATGAAGTCAAGTAAATATAAGACTGTCCTTTTAAACTCAGACTGTATGTCACGTTATAACTCATGGAAAAGGTCACAAAGAATGGATACTAACATTATGCTTTTCATTCTGTTGGATAGGTGTTGGTGACTATGTGGTACATGATGGAGAACATATCATAGCCAAGTTCACAACCTACTAGCCTATGGAATACAAGGCAGCAACTACTGGCTTTAAATATGCAATGTTGTTGTCACAAATGATGAGAGTTCTTCTCAATACAGCTCTTTCCTTCTTCCATTACAGTTGCCAATCACAGGGAAATAAACTCAGAAACTACGATTTTTTTAAGAAAATGATGATTTAGTTTCCTCTGTCAAATTTGCTGGACTTAATTCTCTATTATTTTAATTTCATTATGCAGAGATTTATAGCTGTATGTAATCCTAAGACAGAACTGTGTCTGTACATTTTATTTTAATTTCTGATAAAGGATAATAAAGTCTATTTTATGGAGAATGGCTACTGATTCTTCAACAATTGGTGCCAAAAAAGTAGTTTTGGGTTTCTACAAAGCCTAAGTCTGACCATTTTCTTCAGTTCTGCTTCTACAACCTTACCAACCAAGTTAGTGTCTTGCAGATGAACAGAGAAAAGGTCCCCCAGTTCTTTGCTACCAGATACCAGTTAATTCTTACCTTTCATGGAATAACAGAGTCCTTGACATCTGTAAAATAGAGTAAGATTCTACAACCAGGGAGAAGACTGACATTGGGAAGCCAATCAGCACTTCATAATACTGGAGGGTTTTATAAGTTGCCCATAGTTCCTGTTACCTTGCTATTCATCATAATATTTTTTCTCAGTTTGTTTATTTATGCATGCAGTGTGTTTGCTTATGTTTTGTTTACCAGATTGACCCTAGTGAAACTAGTGTCTGCTTTAGTTTAGAAACACAATGATGACGCAATTACATATTTTGGTTTTCAAGTTGTTGATTTATTATTGTTGCTGTTGTTGTTATTACTAATATTATTGTTATTTCACAATATCCGTAAAGCAAGTGACTTTAGATTTAGTTCACAACATACAGCTACAATTTTACTTTTTTTATAATGGAGCAAATGTATAGCACACAAAATCTTAATTACATTTTGTCTTTGCGATGCAAGAACTAACTTCACTACTTAATTACTCCAAACAGTGACGTTTTCTGGCACTTGAAATGTTAATGAAGAAAAAAAAGGTAGAACATGGAAAGCATTATTGGGAATTGTGACTTTGCACTCAGAAATTCAGCATGCAGTTTTGTTTAATCACAAGCTGCTATAGTATATAACTATAGCCAGATTTGCTATCCACAGGCTTTTGCTAAAAATGTCAAAATGTTTGAAATATGTAACCCTATATTTTAAAGTTCTACCAATAGACCCACATGGCCATTAGAATGCCTTAGTAGGCCGGTTTACAATTCAATTGGTTTCAGTTTAATGTAAGTGCAAGACTTCTGCCCAATGCAGTAGAAGGCAGCCCATTTCCACAATACAACTTTATTGAGGTTTTACTATATCAGAATCAAAAATCATATAGACTTCTTATGCTAGGAACAATTGTTTGACTGCAGACAACTAGAACTCCATGTACTGAGTGGGACAATGATCTGCAGTCATATTCAGGACTGGAATTCGCTGAAATCCCTAAGGGTAGCATGGCAGCCTTACTTGCATCTTGTGCCCAAGTATCCTGCTTTACGTCTGTGAATGTTTTACAAAAACACTGAAATGGAGGCTGGTATATGACCTTTTATATGCAGGCACTAAATGAAAAGTTTCATTGGTATTTCATTTTGACAATCTGATATTATGTATTATATTTGATCTCATCTCCATTTGGTATAAGTACATCAATTCTGCTAGGATGCAGAATGCAAAATATGTACAGAATACATTGGTTCAAAACTGGCATTACATCAGAAGTTAACATTATACATGTTTCACCAGGTAAGGCAACATATATGTCACTACATATTGGTAGTGACAAATATGTTGCCCTATCTGGTTTAACATATAGATATTTCACTAGATAAGGCAACATGTCTGTCAGAATAAATATGTTATGGCCTGAACTGCATGCCCTGATAAGGGATATGTGCTGCAGAAAAAGAAAATCAGGCATGAACTACTTTAAAACACCCAAGGGAAAAATATCACTGAGTGTGCATACTACTGCCCAGGGATAATTTTGTGAAAATTTTAGAAATAAATTTGTAAGGTATTTGAAATATTCCCTTAGAGACATAGCAATGCTCAGTCATTTCCCTGTCACAGTCTGGCATGCTACATTCTAAACAATTTCTATTTGTGGGATAATAAGACATTGCTCAGGACAGACTATGCAATATTGGTCTATAATATACCTTCTGGTAGTGGCCATTAACAATTATATATGTTTTATGAAACTAAGTAACATTTTACAATTGTAAATGTAGTATCACTAAAACTCCATCTGCAGGAGAAAAACATTTTCTGATGTCAAATTCAGCAGGGGGCATTTTGTAGCGGAGCATCACAGTGTCATTTCCTGAAAGATTTGCAAAGAAGTTTAAAAGGGCAATTGTGTGATATTTTATAAGACGATACTAAATGCCAGGTTCATAGATCATCAAAGTCATAGCCTGACATTTTGTATTAGGCTTGGTTTGCATAGCAGTATGTGACTATTATTCAGGCTGCAATATGCAGCATCAATCCAGAATATGTATTTATTGAGTTATTATTGCACTACAAGTAAACATATTACATATTTAACCAGAAAACATGCAGTTTGTAATAAGCCACAATATCAACACCATGGTCTAAAGCTCCCAAAGTGGTGAGTCCAAATTTATTCCTTAACTTCATTTATATTCTCAATGGCAGAATTGCAGTATTAAATCTGACTGTAAGTGATTTCCCACTGGATGCATAACCTAAATTCCTCCTCACATGTTTCACTATCACTTTAACACTATGTTCTCAGCAGCTGCTTCCATCTCCTATTTACTACTAAAATTAATTCACATTTGTTTTTCTACTCTGTTAAAACATTTACATATTGTTATCAGTAGTCTTTGGGATTATCTATCTTTTGTAATTACTCTGTGTGTGAATTTCTTATCTTTGTGTATTTCTTCACCCAGACAGTGCCTGCAAATGGTATATTGTGAATAGTGTTCTATCCTTTAAAGAAAATAAATAAAAAAATAAATATTTTTGCACCTGAAAATCCTACTATAATTCCCAAAATGTCTATGAAAATCCTTCAAAGCAGAATTTACATATGGTCTCTTATACATCATTACCACATGCAGGTGGCATAAGCTTTTCACTCTCAGTCTAATAGTTTGCATTAGACTTAACCATGTGTAATCAATATACATTTGAGTTTACAGTCTATGCATAGAACTGATTAAATATATTATTCTCATTAGGTTTATGTTTAACTTAGAGGCACTTTGAAATCATGGTTTGTATAGGAATGCTGTTGACTGTCCATAGAGTTTCTGCTTTCCTCACCGTTATGGGGAATACAGGACAGGCTAGCCTCTTATTGAAATGCTTTGTTGACTATTTATGCATTGTATGTAATTTAATTGATTCCACAATTAGGTGAGATTGAGCAGTAGGATTTCAAGTGCATCACAATCATTCATAGGACCAACTCTGCACTATGTTCACTTTACATTAAGGATTTATGACTTCTTCTCTAGTTGTTTTTTAAGTACCACTCCAGAATATATATTTATTGAATTATCATTGTATCAGGAGTGACAAAAACACATATTTATTCCCCAATTCATTATACTCAGTTTCCAAAGAGGTGATTTATGACTTCTTTACATGTTAAATTATGAATCACTAGTCCAGAATGTACTTTCGCTGAGTAGTCTTTGCATTAGAAGTAAAAGTTCCTTATGTTTCCCTATAAAAATTATTTTTAAATATTAAAAAGACATGTCTCATGTCTCAAATTCCCAGGTTTGAAGTAGCAGGTTTGTCTACTTAAATTCAGTGCTGAGTTGGTCTGCCTCTGTAGCATATAAGGATAAAGCCCTGACTACCACCTAAGCAACCTAACTTGGATAACAGTTCAGGTGATGAAACAGCTAGGCAGGGGAAGGTGACAATGAGTGGCTCATGCCCTCTATCCCATTCTGAGGAGGAAGTTGATGGCTGTGGTCATCCAGTTTGTTCCCATGCAATTAGAGGTGAGCATGACACAAATGGCTATGCAACCTGAGGTAGGAGCTTAATGACCCCTCAAGCATGCATACATGAGGGCAATGTATAAGACATCCCTCTGCTGAGGGGGGTGCCCACATTAACCACAAGAGGAAGTTACAGCCATTAAAGAAATGCCTTCATGGCTTCCTGTGTGACAGTTGTGGACAGATTCTACTTAACCTAGTAATTAGGAACAAATGACCAGTGGTGGCAACTTGATGGCTGGTAGGGAAGGTGGTCAGAAAAAGATATAAAAAACAAATTGGCCCTGAGATGCACTAAGATCTACAAATGCGCAACAGTAGTCTTAAGTGCATTTTATAATGGAATATCCATATTTTTATTGAATGAAAGTTTGTAATGAAGTCTGAAAAGGCAACTGACACATGGCTTTAGACATAGGTGTAAAATTCAGCAGTTCAATGGCCTTCAGTATTGTAGTATGACATCTTGCATTCTAAACAGTTTCCTTTGGAGGTTATATGACTTCTAATCAGACTAGACTATGCAACACTGGTCCAGAATAGATCTTCACTGGGTTGTCGCTACATAATATCTCTCTCTCTGTATATATATATATATATATATATATATATATATATATATATATATATATATATATGGATTCCAATCAGATCGCCGAATGCTCATTTGACCGAAACTCATTTCACCGAGGCCAAATGACTGAAAACTCATTTCGCCAAAACTCATTTTGCTGAAAACTCATTTCACCCAAAATAGTACAGGCAGTGTATATGCCCTTTTCTCCACTGTAGTACGACCCTGGAGTTAGAATATATAAGTGGGGGGTGCAGCCCCCCACATTGGGGGTGTGGGTGGCATAGCCCCCCACCTAGCTTAGTTTTATACTGTCCAGTTCCTATTAACTAGGTAAGTTGGTAGTTTTTAACAGCATTAGGTGGGGGGGCTATGCCCCGCACACCTCCCATTGTGGGGGGCTGCACCCCCCACACCCTCCCTACTTATATATTCTAACTCCAGGGTTGCACTACAGTGGGGAAAAGGGCATATACACTGCCTGTACTATTTTCGGTGAAATGAGTTTTCGGCGAAAATAGTTTTCAGTCATTTGGTCTTGGTGAAATGAGTTTCGGTCAAATGAGCATTCGGCGATCTGATATGAATTCATATATATGTATATATATATATATATATATATATATATATATATATATATATATATACATATGTCTGTGCATATATACATATAGATATAATATAGACAGACAGATATACAATTTTCTTGGACATGGATGTCTTTTATCACTGGAATTATGATTGTCCATCCAAATTTAGACATCTACACAGTAAAACATGCTGTATGAATAAAAAGTTTTGTATCTATGTTTATATCATTCTATCATTTTAACATTATTCAAAACATCATATAATGCATTTATATAATTTATAATTTAGGTCCATAGACAATAGCACAGTGTAGCAAGATGACTACATTGATTAAGGTTTGACTTTGACAAGCTCTTCTACTATATAAATTGGAGTTGTCAAAGGATGAATTGGGGCAGTAAAGCAAGCAGTAAAAAAGGGGAAAATTGGAATTCTTAGTCAAAAGCAGAGCATTTGAATTATGCGGGTGAGGACTTAGATTGAGTTACCTGAGCACAAATTTTGCTCACTTCTGTTTTTGGTCCATCACCACTCTAAGGCCACTGCACAGGAATTGGTCTAAGTTACTAAGAGTTCATCTGAAAGTATTGATAGTGAGAGTCTAAGCACTGCTCCAAAGTATCAGAGCTTAAGAGCTCAAATGAGCCTAATATGAAATGGGGCCAAGATATTGTTTTTCTAAAGGCATTCTGTTGTAATGAGGGACATATGGCAGTCGTGTGATAACATCATAAAAGTAATGGATGGATGGAATCGAGCTCATATTTTAGTAACGGGTTGTGTTGATCATGAACTCATTCCCTCCAATGGAGTTCTTATGGGTTTGTACTCTTAACTTTCAGTGGGTGTGCCCTGAGCCTTTAAAAAAGAAAGTTTTGCCTCACAGTTCAAACTAATGTTCCTTACTCTAGAACCATATGTGTTACTAGAAAACTGTAAATGGCAAACTATTCAGCACAAAGTAATCTTTACAGTGTTTGCACATATTCACTTCTAGGTGTTAAATTTGATTTTAAAAGCCACAATAAACAGTAATTTCTGTAATGAGGTACAGACAGCTTACAATATCTCAGTAATGATTCAGGCAATACACAAACTACCAACAGAAATTTCTTCATTCAGCTGTGAATTTTCATACTGTGATACATAGTTTTGTCTGTTTCACTTGATTGTTGAGATATTGAGAGATATATGAATATTATTACAGTACAAATTGATAGTATACAAATAATATTCAATATCTTTTTTTAGCTATACTAGACATAGGTCAGATACCAACAGAGAAGAATTTGCCATCACGTAAGCTTTAAAATGAAATCATTTAATACTGTATAGGTAGTATGATTTTGAAATTATTAATTCAAATATGAACAAGCAATATTTCATGCCTAGAAGATGTAACTGCAGAAATGCCTGGAGATGTCACCACATTATGAATTAATATCACTAGGTATGAGTTAAGGGCAACACAACAAAAATGCTACTTTTGGTGACTGACAGTCACAAGCAAAATCAGAGAAGAGTAGCCTTTGCACATATATTCAACACTGACAAAAACAAAAGGTCACTACAAATAATTTCCTAGTGGGTAAGTCCATCTGCAACTCCTGTGTGTTGGTCTGACCCTTAACAACCATACTTCTTGTATACATAAACTCTTAGATTACTGTATTTCAGGATAGGAATAAGTCTCCAAATTCTGCAATCTAAATAATTAACTGCAAGTCACAAAAAATGCACATTATTGATAGCACAGTATGATATTAATCATTAATGCATTCAATATAAGCATGCCATCCATCATTAAACTGCACATGACAACTATTAAATTACATTATATTACACTACATTTTCTAAATGACATAAAAAGACAACTAGCCTATATAGTTTGCCTTTTTAAGTGGATTTAATATGTTAAATTCAACATACAGCAGATGTCTTTAGAAGCCCTAGTGGTTGTCCATCTCTCCACAAGTACTTCAAAAAGCCTACCTGTGGTAGGTGTGTACTTCAATGAAGATGAAGAGCAACATATAATTATATCAAACATTTAATCTTAATGGGAATCACTAAAGTAGTTAAGCAAAATATTTGTTCAACATTTTTTTTAATGTAATACCTTCATTATTGCCAAATAGGGTTTAAAGTAAACAAAGGATAGACAGCGACTATTTATCAATTGTTGTTATTTGTTGCTGTTCTTGTTTTTGCTGTTGTTCTTTTTTTCATTTGAAAGTGACTGTGCTCAGTCTAATTTAACAACATGTGGGGAGGAGGCACACAAATATAAAGAAGGCCTAACACTAGGGTGCATCCGTTTCAATCACAAAGGTTAGTACATCAGCATCAGTATACTGATTTAGTTTTGGTGTTTCTCTAAGCCATCCTATGGTGATCACATAGAGATGTTTTTGGACAAATTCTGCATGTAGCATGTTAGCAAACAATCCAAGAAGTGTTTTGCTACATTTTAATACCCTGCAGTCTTACAGCTTACACAGATGCGAGTAGACGTGGAGTGCATGCACACTCATTGTCAGATGGTGTATGGAGCTTACTGAAGCATATATTTGGTAGCAAATCCAAATGGCTCAATACCCTTGCTTCACAGTACCTTTGACAGATGTCATGCAACTAAACCAAAACGTCAAGGAGATAATCTTGAATGAAATATATCAGTCTCTTAACTGAGAAATAGCAAAGAATCTAAATAAACATAAGTCAAAGGTTTCACAGACTGCAAATCAAAATTAAAGTCTGTAACTGTGATATCTACAATGTTAAATGGACTATATGAGACAAGGAAAGAGCACTGCATGTCATCGTCTAGTTGTCATTTAGGTCTCCAAGTTACACACTACTTAGACTTCATATCAGTGACTCTGATTGCTAGAACCATTGTCACTGAAATAAAGATCCAACAAAGCCATGTTTGAGGCTAAAATACCTACCCCAGCCAAAGACAATTACAAGGCATTTTTTAGTTATATTCGTAATCTCAAAAGTACAATGCAGCATTGCGCTGAGCTGATTGTGAACAATGTTACCTACATTCAGGCTAAAGATATAGTGAACCTATTGGCTGATAAACTTAGTTCTAACTTTACCCCTTGCCCTTCTGTCTGTCCCTCAATATATACCCAAAACTGGCCCACCTCCACCAATTAAACAAGACTAAGTTCTGAAAGTGCTAAAAATACTGCATCGACGGGTCCTGACAATATCTCTGGATGCATCTTAAAAACCATGAAGCATGGCTTAGTCACACCCCTAACAACACTGTTCAGTCTCAGCCCCCATACAGGTTTTGTACCAAGTGAATGGAGAACAGCTACAGTTATTCCCCTGCATAAGGACGGACCTTCATTAGACCCATGCAATTATAGACCCATATGTCTGACAAGCCTAATATGCAAAGCCATGGAAAGGCTTATCATGGAATTTATCTATCAGGACATAGGGAACCTCCAAACAGAGGACCCATCTCAGTTTGGATTTGTCAAGGGCAGGTTATGCTTACTCAACCTGGTAGATTTTTTTTTTTGAAAAGGTCACCAAAGCAATGGATGAAGGTAAAATGGTACACACCTCATACCTCAACATGGCCAAAGCATTTGACACAGTTCCCCACTGAAGCATAGTAGAAAAACTAAATAAACTGGGAATAAACCCCTATGTTAACCACTGGATTGCCAGCTGGCTCACAGATATGAATCAGGTAATCAAAACAGGGGACTTTACCTTCACAAAGAGACCAGTCACCAGTGGAGTCCCCCAGGGCTCTGTGCTGGGACCTCTCTTGTGTGGTGTCTACCTTTTGGAAGTAAAAGCCAATACCAAAGGAGATGTGATTGTCCATACAATCCAGAATACTCTTTAGTTCATTCCAGCCCCTCTGGGTCTGTCAGTGCAGTGGATAAAGGCTCTTAATGAACTGCTTCTTGTTGTCAAGGGTACATGGATTGATTCTTCTAGCTACTGGATGACTTTGAGCAAGTCCCTTAACCAGATTGCGCTTTGGGGACTTGAATAAAAAATTTATTTTCTGAGCAATAACTATCTAATGATTGGTACTATGGACAAATTGTATTCCTCAGTTGGCATAATGGTTAAGGTCTTTGTCTCCCATTCACAAGGTACAAAGTTTGATCCTTATCTCCAGCAAATGACTGTTTGGAGTTTGCATGTTGTCTCTCTCTCTCTCTGGGGCTCCTCCCACCTCTGAAAATGATGCTGAGTGTTTCTATCTCAAACTAACCCAAGAACAGAACTGTGGGCAGTAGCACAGATTCTATATGGTGCCCTATGGAGGAAGAGTTGTACAAACCAACCACTTTGGGCACCTACTTTGGTGTTCAGTGTTCTCAGTATAGGAGAACATGGATCATAGACTGTGTGCCATGGCAGGGATAGCCCCTTGATGGTGTAAAAATATGGCTTTAGGTGATTCAGTCATGTTGGCTACTGTTGGTAAATGGGTATTTCCCAGTGATAAGTGGGTTGAGGACCTAGCCTACTCTGACCTACACCATCTACTCATGCTAACTGTGGGGAGGGATGGATGTGTTCCTGATGGCCAATGTGTGCGCCAGACAAAAAGTCTAGCAGCCTTGGGTCAATAAGCTATAAGCTAATGGCAAGCTGGTGTCCTTTAACTCAGCTTGGGTTTCCCTGGGACAGCTCTATGTCAACCTGCCAAACATGAGCTAAGAACTACTACACTCAGTATAGGTTCACTGACAAGATGGGGATTGGAAGTGGATGATATGATGGCAAGCAGGAGACTGGACATCCTATGCATTCAGGAGACAAGATTAAAGGGCAGTGCAGCAAATCCACTTGGCCAGATTAGAAGTTTTGTGGGTATTGTGGTGAAGGAGAGGCTTCAGAAGACAGTGAGAGATGTCATCCCAATTAGTGACAAACTCATGGCAATCAGACTCCAGTGTAATGATAGAGCAGTATTCATATTCTCAGCTTATGCATGAAAGCAAGGTTGTGTTAGTGAGGAAAAGAGTGCATTCAGACAGCAGTTGCAGGATCTACTAGGTAAAGCAAGACAACATGAATTGCTGTTGATAATGGGTGACCTTAATGCACATACAGAGCACAATATGAGGTCTACCTGGGTCTCAAGGGTGGGGCAAAAGGAAAAAAGGAGACGCCATTCTAGACTTCTGTCTGGCAAATGGCTTGATGGTGACCAGTACATGATTCAGAAAAAGATATAGTCAGAAGACTACAAACAAGAGTGGCCAACATGCAACTCAGGTAGACTTTCTCTTATTAAGGAAAGTGCACTGGAGTAGAAACAGTGATTGCAATGTCATTCCCAGTGAAACGGTCAGCCCACAGCATAAACCACTGGTTGCCACAAGTTTCTGCAAGCAATGGCTAGAGAGGATCTAAGGTCAACAGAGACTAGGCTGAGGACTGGGTAGTGGACTAGAGAGAAAACTCAAGGAATTACTCAAGTCTCTAGCACTTCAAGAAGAAGATAAAATAGATGAAATAAGAATGGAAGTGCCTCAAAACAGCATGTTTAAGGACTACAGATATGTGGTTGAGTCAAGTATGGACATAAGTTAGACAAGGAAAGCTAGTGATGGAATGTAGAAGTCCAGAAAGTCATTAAAAGAAAGAAGAAGTGCAGGAGAAAAGTGGGAGTTACAAAAGACAGAAGAGGCTGGGAAAGAATACTGGTTGGCTAATAAAGATGCTAAGACAGGAATTGCAATAGCAAAGAACAAGGCATTAGAGGCAGCCTACCAGAGTCTGCAAAGTGACACAGTTGATGGCACAAAAAACTACATCAGGTTGCAAGGCAATGACAGAAAGATAAAGAAGCTAGTTAGAAGCCCTTCATAAGGGATACCAGCAACAACTCACTCACCAGTTCACAAGACATCAAAGTCAGGTGGCTCCTGAGAGTACTTATAGCAGTATGGAGAAAGGCATATCCTAGATGACTGGAGAATAAGCATATTAGTGCCAGTGTTCAAGAACAAAGGGGACATTCATAACTGTGGGCAGTACAGAGGTATCAAACTCATGTGACATTGCATGAAATTTCTAGAAAGGGTGATTGATAAATGAATATGCAGAGAAGTAGAAAGTAAGATCAGAGATGAGCAGTTCAGATTCAGATCAGGATGCAGCCCAACTGATCCAATGTTTGCAGTAGTACGGATACTTGAGAAGAAGCTAGAAATGAGAAAAGAGTCCAACTGAGCATTCCTAGATTTGGAAAAAAAAAGAGTATGACAAGGTCTCAAGAAGTTGATTTTTGTAGTCCTGTGGTGGTTGGTGGTGAAAGCCCCAGAAACATTGGTAGAATCAGTGCAGGCTATGTACAAGAACACAATGATTCAAGTACAGCCAGTGTTTGGTCTCATGGAGGGGTGCCCACTGAGAGTGGGCATGCATCAGGGTTCAGCTCTGAGTTTGCTGCTGTTCATACTGATGGACTACATTAGTAAACAAGTCAGGGGGACAGATCAACAAAGTTGCTGCATGCAGATGTGGTATTACAGGCAGACTGAACAAGAACATGAGCAAAGGATAGGGGAATGGCATGCAAAATTGAAGGCACATGGGATGAAACTGAGTACAGATAAAAGTTTTAATTGGAGGAAATGGGGTAAATGAAAAGAAGCTGAAGACTGAGGTAAAAGGGAAAACTGAAACACGTTAACAGCTTCAGGTATCTGGGAGGGATTGTTGAAGAGAAAGGACATCTGAATGAGGAAGTCAAAGCTAGAATCAGAGGGCTGCAACCAAATAGCAGAGTATCAGGTGTAGTGAACTCCAAAGAAGCTGAGAAGTAATGTCTACAAAACAGTGGTTTGACCAATACAGAAACCTGAGCAGTAAAGGCAGAGCAGTTGAGGAAGCTAGAGGTGATGACGATTAAGTGCCTGAGATGGGTGGTAGGATGCAGACATTGGGACAGATAAAGAAATAAGGACACAAGAGCAGAAGCCAAAGTAGCTCCAATTGCAGAAAAGAACAAAGAGAACAGATTATGGTAGTTTGGGTACATGTGCAGAAAAGTAGAACACAAACTGGTGAAGAAGATTTGGGACAAACAGGAAGAAAATATAAGGAAATGAGGGCATCCAGTAAAGTTGTGTGAGAGAAGACCTGTGACATTCACTCATGAGTGTCAAAGAAGTAGGAGAATGGCAGTGGGTAGAGGGAGATGGAGGCAGTTGACTCGGTACCCTGACCCCATTTAGAAAATGGGAAAAAAAGGGGTTGATGATGATGATGATATTCATGCTAATCATCCTGGAAGGCAGTAATTCTCCTAGAGGGCAGTATCCTGTACAAAATCCATATCTATATTGGAAGTAGATGCCGAGGCAGTAATTGTCCTAGAAGTGGTCCACATATATACAGTCACTCACTCACACACACACACACACACACACACACACACACACACACACACACACACACACACACACACACACACACATCACCACCACCACCACCACCACCATTTCGTGAGCTAAAACAAAATGAAACCTCCTTTTGCTTGACTGGTAGTGGAGAAGAATCCAGGCATACTTCTGCTTATCTGCTAAACCCATGTGTTTGGCAGAAAAGTGCATGTATTGCATGCGTGCTGACATACCTGTACCTGTGCTTTGGAAGAAATCCCCTGCTCTTGGTCTTTAAAAGTTAGTGGAACATCTATGCATGTATGTATGTATGTATGTATGTATGTATTTATTTATTTATTTTATGGCCAGACTGGTTTCCCAGCCAGCACCTGGCACTAGCAGCCACCTAGGTCATCATGAGCTGTGCATGTCCCTGAATGTCCACTCATTTATCATGTTCTAGAATTCATCCCATATCTCAACTGTTGTTTTTGCATCCATGTTGAATAATAGATTTGTGTCATAACAGCCTGGTTTTTAGTTAACTTTATCATGATTACAAAATGAAATATCCAAAAATACTGGTTATTCCTTTTTTTTAGTCTAAGACTAAACGTAACACTGTCATGGTGAACTCTCTGTAGAGGAAATAATAATTTTTGAGGAAGCAAAGGAAGAACCCATATTAGTGAAATATCATTATGCCATTTTGGGCTCCTTATGTTCCAGGTTATTTTTATTAATAAAATATATTAATATTTGTGCATTCATATTATTCAATCATACTATGACTAATCAATGTTTGGATAGTTGTGTCTTTCAGTAGCATAGTGGGTTAACTCATTTCCCCAAATGAAACTTTTTTGAATTTATACTCTAACTTCCAATGGGTGTGGACTGAGCCTTTAAAAATTTAAGTTATCCTCTCTAATTTAAACAAATGCTCATACCTCAATGAACCGTAAGTGTTAGTAGAAAACTGTTCAGTACAAAGTAACCTTTACAGTGGTTACATACATTCAGTTCTAAGCAGAGTCAGATCATGGCCAGATGGGTCCCTTGGCAGGGCAACAGACCAGGCCTCCTCACCCTTGCCTGCACCATTCCACTGTCCCGTTACATGGCTAACTTTCCCAAGTAACCATAAACTCTGTTCGATCTTATCAATGTGTACACACTATTTTCTTTTTTACTTTTACAATGATTACAGAGATTTGAATTTAATTTAAAACATTATTTCAAATTGTATAGCAAAAACACTGATAGCCATTTGCTAAACAAAAAAGCAGAGTTAGACTGAGCAACAGTAAGCTTTTCTTGATGCCCAGGCTGTTTTCAAACCATGAGCTCCCTGCACACACTTTAAGACCATGCATAAATGCGTATGTTCTTAGTTGTTTTAAACTATATTTCTTGTGTAATATTGGAACATTTGTTAAGAGTGTGTTTTATATTTGCAGTTTTTAACATTTTCCTGTAAGCAGCAAAACAAAATGTATGAACCAATAATGAAAAAAGTCAATTTCAGAACATTTTAATTATAAAATGTCACTCAAATGTCTCTCATTAAAATCCACCAATTTCTGTACTCAATTACAGCCACTAAATAGATAATGTACAGTTATGCCTGATTGTTATATAAATGGCCACTGTACAGTAGTGAAATTTGCTTTACACAAATGCATATTAGTTCTGCAGAGACAGACTAATGACTTTTTAAGTTTGTTAACTCAGCAGGGTCAGTTATGCTTATCAACAGACAGCCTCTAAACCCAGAAATTATTGCTACTTCATTGCCTGCATCCTTCTCAGATGCCTGTGTCAAAAAAGCTAACAATAATAATGACCATAATCACATATTTCAAATTTGTGAACGCTTCCACAGTAGCCAACGTATTTCTATTTAATTCACACACACACACACACACACACACACACACACACACACACACACACACACACACACACACACACACACGTCCTGCAAAGCCAGATTAAAACTGTTTAAAAATTACCAGATAAGAGCATAAGGTAGTGAGATCCCCCCAGCCCACTAGAAGATATAGTCACTCTGTTAACAATGTATACCACTTATTAGTATCAAGAAATAAATCACTTTATTGGTAGCTATAGACAAACTACATAAAATTGCACAAAGATCACTACCATCATACCATCCATCCAGATGCAGCACAGTTTAAATAGCTGAGTATTCATGAGGGCATAAGAAATATTAACTGCCTGATAACATATGCTAAGTCAACATGCGTAATCTCTGCAGAAGTAACTATCATCAAAATAATTCCACATTAAAGAGAACTATACTAATGCAGAGGTTGCGGCTTGCAAACAACTTTGCATTTCAGTACTTCATCCTCAAATGCAGCGCCTGCTGCCCTTGAATAACAAATTACTTGGCTGTCTCTCTCGCTCTCTCTAATTATTATAAACTCCCTATCAGTGTATTATACTGTTTTCTTCTTTACTTTCACAATCATCACAGATACTTGGATTTCATTTAAAACTTTCTCATTACAGAAAAAAAAAGATTTGACAGCTATTTTCTAAACAAAATACTGTCACACTGAAAGCAGACTTTGCATGAGAAACAGTAAATTTCTGTTCCCTTGAAACTCATATTTAGTGAAAATGTATTTGGTAACCCATTAAACTACAAGTGATGTAAACATTTCTTCCCTTGAAACTCACATTTAGTGAAAATGCATCTGGCAACCCATTAAACTGCACGAGACATGCTGATATTCATACTCAAAGTGCATATAGTGAAGTACTAATTAACATCTATGTTAAGACTGCAGGAATTCAAACGATAAATGTATAATACAACAACACAAACACTGTAAAACATCTGGGATAGCCCACTGATCACAAGTGTCCCTTTTCAAGAGCAGCCCACGAGTAGTCTGATGAAGTAACTTAGCAGTGCCACACAAAAGACAAACGAAGGCTGAGAGAATCAAAGCATGCACTACAGAAAGTAGCTGGTTAACAGCTCATAGCCTTACTTATCAAACTGTTGTAGCCCAAATACAGTGCACTTTACACACCTGTGTGCTTGCAAAAAAAAACAAGCTAAATTTAAAATACATTCATAGCAAGTATATTAACATTAATCTCATAGACTTCATGCCATACTGTTTCGCCACAGTTAAATAATAAACACACTGCCAACTTTAAGAAAATGTAGGATCACATCCAAGGAAAATGGTTCATGTGATGATGCTCCTGTTTACTACAATTTCCTTATTTTATATCACTACTCTGGTTTGTAATTACTGGTTAACTGGCTTGCAGTCCAGGGGATCACTGAGAAGTCTAGCCCAAATTTCCAGTTTCCCCAAAGCACTGTTTGGTTAAATGACTTACTGAAGGCAAGGACATAAATATGAGAAAAAAATCAGAGATGTTAAAGCAAAATACTCTAATTCACTTAAAAAAAAATTCAGAATAACAGGTTTTGCATAAACATGCACGCTGTGAACCAGAAAAACTATGACACTCAAATGACTGACATTAATCTTCAGTGATTTATCAAAGGAAAGATATCTGGCAGTTGGTGTAATGGATTAGGTCTCTTGCCTCCTGTACCCGTCACACAGAGAGAGAGACACACACACACACAGGCACACACCTCTCTCCTTCTTCCACAGGCAACAATATAATCTAACTGCACAGCGGTATGTTCTGTTCCTCTTTCAAGTTCTGTTACAACAGTCATCCCTGAAAAAAAATATTTCTGCACAATAAATCTTTCCTATTTGGTTGTTGCAAGATCAGATCTCACACTCTTCTAAGAAGCCAAACAACAACAAATCTCTGTTGTTTTGCTGCTACTGTGATACTTCATCTTCTGATGCTCTTTGAAGCTAAGCACTTGTTCTGTGTTCACAGTTCATGCCAGTCAGGAAGCAACAAAAGTGTTGTGGTTCGGTGCCTGAACACGGAGTGTAAGTAGAAGACAGTGAAACCAGCATTCAAGAATGATGTCCACAAGACAATTTGCAAAAAGAATTACTTTAGTGCTTTTCTCTGATAGTTGAACCGACTTTATCAGTATTTTAGTTTGTAGTTTTTAAGCATGAACTGCAGTTCCAGACAGCACCAGGCCTTAGGCAGCTGCCTAGGACACAGTGTTGGATCTGGCCCTGGTTCTAGGTCTTCAACTGTATTTTATAAACCAGAATAAACAGTAGATATTAATTGATGTAATATTGCATAAATAGCTTACAACATCTCTGTAACCATTTAAGCAACACATGCAATACCAGCAGCATTTTCTGCATATAGCTGTAAGCTTTCATATGAGGATTAGTAATTCTGTCTGTGTTACTTAATTGTTGAGATATTTAGTGAAATATGAAAACTATTGCACTATAAATAAATAGCATATAAATCAATATCTCTTCAGCTGCACTAGATAGATATCAAATACCAATACAGTTATTTATATTTCCCACTCTGTAAGCTTTAAGATTAAATCAGTTAATACCTTGCATGTACTGTATCATGGTTTTGGAATTATCAATACAAATACAAGCAAGCGATATTTGATGCCCAGAACCATCAGTAGGTTGTAAATGGAGAAAGTATTCCTAGATTGTAATGATTTAAAGCACTAACAGCCAACTCCAGTGGTGCAGAAGGATAAAGTTCTGATTGTAACCCAGATAACACAAATTTGATTAGTGGCACCTGATGGGAGATGAGTGTGCCCATCAAGGCTGATGTCTGAGCACAGCTGGCCACACACTTCCACAATCCTTCAGAAGAGGGACTGTAATGAAAATGTGCAACTTGCCGGTGGGCATTAGGCTCATAAAGCCACCACTGGTAGCAGAGTATAATAAATGTGTGCAGAAGCATATGCTCAAAAGAAAAAGACATTGTAGGCTTCTATGGTGACGTGGATCTCACATCCCCCACCACATCCTCAATGCTGGGATGCAAGTGAGGTGATAAAACACCATCATGGCTGCCTGAATAGTGACCGTCCCTCTGACAACTGTCACTCTGGTTCCAGGTGAAATTCCTGTGTAAGGTAGCAAGTAAGACATATCCAGTTTAGGAGGACTTGATGTTCAGAAGGTATGGGGCAAAAAACACAAAGAAAAAGAAGCCATGACTGTGATATAGACTCACACAGACAATCTGGGTTAAAAAAGCACCCAGTAAACTGAAGGATCAAATCTGAAAAGATGGGAATAAGAGTTCATCACTGACTCGTTCATCCATGGGAGATGGAGTCAGATCCACTGCAGTGCTAACTCCCAGGAATACAGCATGCAACACACGTTAGGAAAGTGTGCTTGGCTCTGCCAAGCTGCAATTATGCAGTCACCTTCTCTCAGAGTATTAGAAAAGCATGCATGCATGTGATGGAGATGGTACTGCAGGCCCTCATGTATACAAGTACATATGTGACATGAGGGTCACCAAAGCACTGGATGAAGTTAAGACTGCGCACAGTTTACCTTGACCTAGCCAAGCTTTTTGATAAAATACCTCACTCAGGTATTATATACAAGCTCACTAATGTAGGTACAAACCCTTTTATCACCCACTGGATAGCCAGCTGGCTCACTGACAGAAACCAGGAGGTAAAAATAAGTGAGGCCACCTCCACCAACAGGCCAGTCACTAGCAGAGTCCCTCAGGGCTTGGTACTTGGCCCGCTCCTTTTTGCCATCTATTTCTCTGAAATGGAAGCAAATGCTGAAGATTTATGCCTGACTAAGTTGCAAGCTGGGAGTTATCACCCACACCCTTGTAGACACAACCATTCTTCAAGAAGGTCTATTTCTGATCAACAAATGGTGTCAAAGCCATGGTGTTAAACTCAGTACTAGTACCCTTTGGGGCTAATACACTTCTAAGAGTTGACCCAGTGGTCAAGGATCTGGGTATGCATGTAGACCAGTATTCTTACCTTCAATAACCACATGCCCAGAGTGGTGAGGAAATCCTTTTTTGTTGAGCACCTTATAGGCAAGGGCTTGGCATCTAGGTTCATTGAGGTCATTATTCCACTATACTTCATCCTTATCAGACCAATCAAATTGAACAATGTTCCCTTCAGTATGTACTTGACCAGGTATATGCAGCAACTAGAGTGACCTCAGAGGTTCCTTACAAAACAAAAATACAGGGGATAACAAACCTGCCTTATGCAGAGTGCCTTAAAGCCCTTTCCCTCTATTCAGTCTCCTATAGATGGTTGGGGGTGATCTACAGCTGGCTTACAAAGGTATCTGCAACCCCCATACTTATGACTGTACTACATATTTGTAAGTCAAAGAGTACAAGAAATACAAGGTCTAGGAACCTGAATTTTGTCTGTGACTTAAACAGAACATGTTGGCGAGACAGAAATGTGTCCAAGAGACTGCTCCTCCTATGGAAGTGGCCTCCCATCACTGTGAAGCTGAGTTTGTGTATTGTACAGTTTAAGCACAACCTAGACCAGTGGATGAGGAATAGAACAGAGGTAGATTATAAATACCTGGCCCTCAATGCCCTATTTGGATACAGGACATTATTTGTTTGGGAAAACTTGGTTAGGCTTTGAAAGCCCCCCCCCCCCCCGAGACGTTAGTCTAGTAACAATCTATGAATTTATGAATCTATGTCAGCTGCCAGAGGAACATAGGCTATATGCAGAACCTCCAATAGAATCTTGGATGAAAGACTCCTTGATTGGTTGTTCTCTAAAGGAAACAAATGGATCAATATGGCTATAGAACTAGTAGTTTCCAGGCAGTGGTGACAAACGAATACATAAAATATTTAGATTGTTGAAGTTCCTATCAACAGTATTCTGTATACTCATCAGGAGTCAATGAGGAGGTGCAGTAACACCCTTTAAGTCATTAAAAGTAACAATAACATTAGTAAATTATTTCCCTGCTTGTTAACATTATAGCCTGAATATGGGATTATCTTGTGTGAAGAGACAGACTTCACCAACTTACACTCCCACGGCAAGGTCTGCAGAAATATTAAGCACTATATGTCACAGCCAGGGGAATAGTAAAGATGCCCTTAAGCATGTTTTTTATCAAAAATACAAATGTCAGTGGTCATTGTTCTTCAAGAATAAGAATTCTTTAAAGTTACTTAGTTTATTATTTTGACTTCTACCTTTTGGAGCTGCTACCCTCACCTAAGTTTGATTGCCCTCATTACCAATTGTCTCAGGTCTACAGCAATTTGAATTCTGTATATAAAAGACTAAATAGCAATGGAAAATGACCTCTGGTTTGGAAAGGAAGACTCACATCACCATCAAGGTGATCAAACAAGAAATTTCTTGTCTATGGCATCATCTTCTGAGCCAGTCATTAAATACTCAGAACAATTCTGTGATAAAATTAAGCATCCATCTGAGGTGAATAAAGTACCCTACTTAATACATAGCTGGTTTCATTTGTGGTTGGTTCTTGTGAAAGATCCAACATGTTTGGTTACATCTTATGTAGTTGTTAGTGTCTTAAGATTATTGTCAATAACTACTTCATACTTCTCAGTGGGATCCTGCAATCTTTTAATCCAGTTGCTGCACTATATTTGATCAGGATAAATATTGAAATTCCAAGATCTGTAACTCATATCCTCTGAATTATGAGTTTTGAAATACATTGTTTTTTTTTTTGATTAGTACAACTGAATTTTCAATGTGCTTCGACTCTTGGTATGGGCCCTTGTACTTTTGAAAGGAAGTCATCCCACTTTTTAGTCCACAGTAAGCAGGTCACAGAAACATTTTCCTCTCAAACCCTGGTGATATAATTATCTGATCTACATATTATGGAATCACTGATCACAAAGGTATGACCACTGCTGGCAGGCTGTGCTGTGAACTTTAAAATTCTGCGTTCTCTTCTTTAATTTTCCAAACAGGATCTGGTAAATCCAGAGTATAAGCCATCCCAAATTCTTTTCTTCATTGTTTATGTATTTTTTTGCATTTACTTTAGTTTGCAAGACATTGCACGCCTGCTGTGGGGGTGTGCTTTTGGTGGTAGATGATGCTGGCATACAGCAGATACAAGTATTCTGTATTAAGTTCATCACAGTATAAAAACAGTTACATATGAGAATAAAGTACAGTTGTGTATGTAATCCTACCATAACAGTCAATGTTTGAATAAATTCACTGTTACAACAGCTTACAATAGCTGCTTTATATCCTGACAAGGATTTTACAACTGGCCAGCAACACCTATGTGGTGTAGAATGTCACACCTTTAGCAGCCTTCACACATCTTGCATGCAAGACCATTTTCTGAAAAATAAACACGTATAAATATTTTGTGAACAATAAACACTATTGCAACTGTACGAATAGCAATGTTACAAGTAAGAAGCATTATTTGCAGTGATAATAGTCAGTGTATTCATAATCCTTCCATAAATACTATATTATAATGTAAACAAACCCCAAATCATATAATTTGTTAAACTTTCACAAATTGTCATATCTTAGAAACTGGACTTCCCAGACATATAGTATTAGAGCAGTTTTGTTAACCAGACATAAGCTTTCACATGACAACCAGAAATTCCTCTATGAGTGCGTTTTTATTGAAATATTTATAAAAATATAAAAACATATGCTTAATTGTAAAATTAGCAATATATAAATAACACTGAATGTAAATAAAGATGTGTAATTTGCAGTGCAAATATCAAAGACAATTCCCTTTAATAATACCTAGGGTTTCACCTGATGTCATGCAACAGTCTGTAAGTCACTTCATTTCTGAAGTATTAAGTACATACAGAAATATTGTTTATTTTCATAATTGCTAACACACTAGCAATATCTCAGGTATAGTGTGTATAATTGTATTTTCCTGTCTCCCATCAAGACATTTCACACTATTCCCCTCAATAACAGGTAGGGCCTTCGGTTATGAAAAAATGAACACAAATATGAAAATATAAATAATAAATGACAAACTGATCCATTTCTGTACTATAGGATATCCTAGATTAACAATCTTATTATCATTTTAGTAATACGTCTTTCTACTTTCTAATACTGCCTGTTATTAGCTGATAAGTCTCTTGATTAAATAAGCCAGGCCCACAAAAGGTCTGGATGCTATAAGGGGGTATGGGTGTGATTTAGAAATATATAACAATGTTGTTATAGTCTTTAGTGAGTTAAGGGCGCTATTCATCTACCCTAACCTCTGTACAGCTTGAGGAAAATGGTATGAAGTCAGTAGTTAGGGCATCAAACCTTCAAAGTTTTTTTTTTCTCAAATATGTTTTATTTTTCAAATGCTGTTGAATAAATTCCATAGTATTTGTATATAACATCTTAAATAACTATGTACAGTATTTACATCAGCCTGACACTATAACAGAGCTCAATATATACAATTACTTTATAGGTATAACAATCCAGTTATCAGAGTGTATCTGTTCAGTTATTGTAAAGTGTCAATTAATGATGAGACTTTTTTCAATTGATTGTTAATAAATGGCTTAGGATGAATCCTTAATGCTTTAATTTTAATTTCCAACAATGCTGTGGTCTTCAGTAGGCTGTAGAAGTCTTCCAAAGTCGGAATTGTGTTTGTATTCCATCTTCTTGTTAAACACTTCCTTGAGATTGCAAGTATTGTCCAAACTAGATACATATTTGACTCATTCAAATGAGGACCTTCGTACACATTTAATAATACTAGAGCTTTAGATAAGTTAAACAATTCATTCAATAAAGCTTGTAAAAAGTTTTTAATACCATTCCAAAATGGCTTAATTTTAACACAGTCAAAAAATGTGATTCCAATCTGCAATGTGTATTTGCTCACACCTCCAACATATTCCCTTTGTGGAAGAATTAACTTTAGTAATTCTATCTGGAGTTAAAAATGCTCTGTGCAAGCATTTCCAATTAAAAACTTTCCAGTATTGTGTAAAGGATGTATGTTTTATTGATAATAAAATATTTTATTTAATTTCATCAGTTAGCTGCAATGAGTGTCCTTTTGTTGTATAATTCCAATATGAGGATTTGGGTGTTGTTTTATAATTTATCAATATCTTGTAAAATTTTGAAATACTATTTTCCATATCATAATCATTATATATGATTTCATATAGGTATTTCATAAGTTTAGCTATTACTTTAAATGAAGAATTACTAATTATTCTGCATAAATCTTGCAAATATGTCAGAATGCTTTGCAGAGTTTGCCAATCTTGTTGTGGGATTTTGTATGTTGTTGAACTTTTAGTTCTTTGATACATTGAAACCAACAAACAAATCCTTTCTGTTCCCAGGAATTAATTATTTCTTTGTATATTTTATGTTGATAGCTCTTTTTAACTATGAATGGTGTCAAAAGATCAAAACAGATTTTTAAATCTATATTTGCATTAATAATTTTCCTAAATGAGTCAATGAAATAATTAATCATATGAGTTTTAGTGGGCTTAGTTATGTTATATTGCATACTAATATATATGTGCCATGGCAAATAGTTTTTATCTGTTATTTTATTATTATTTTTTTTTTTTTGTAAATCAAATCCATTTATTGATATTACATTTAGTAATTCTTTCCAATTTGCAGAATAATTTGGAGTTATCCAGTCTGAGATTGTTTTAGATATTGATGCTTTTATATATGTTTCTATATCAGGAAAGTTTAATCCTCTCTTTTTCCATGGTCTGATATGATGTATTAAAGCTATTCTGTTTCTTTTGGGAAACTATAAAAATTTTACTAGGCATGAGTTTATTTCTTTGAGTATATTCCTTTCTGGTAACAGTTATATTGCCAAAGCTAAATATATAGAATCTTGGGTAGTAAAACCATGTTTATTAACTGTCGTATATCTTCAAATGTTAATATTATTTTGTTTAATTTTTCCTCAGAGATTTTAATTATATTGATGATATTATTGTAGTTTTTTTGAGACTCATTATTATCCTTGCATAACTCAATTCCTAGATATTTAAGGCAGATTCTTGTTTCCCTATAATGTGATTCCCCTTCGTCTGCAATTCTTTTTTTATTTTAAAATAAAAATTTTGATTTTGATTTACTGAAATGGAGTCCTGAAGTCCTGTAAAATGTGTCAATTAAAATATCTAATTCTTCTAATGTCTCTTTTGTATTGGATAATGTTAATAATATGTCATCAGCAAAGAGCATTACTTTACAATTGTATTGTTCATAAACATCTATTCCTTTGGTTTTTGTATTGTTACATAATGAGTCTGCCAATATTTCAATAGCCAAAGCAAATAGAATAGGTGACATGGGACATCCTTGTTTAGTACCCTTTGTTATATGTATAGATTCAGAGGTGACAGGACCTAGCTTAACATACACTAAATTATTTGTATATATATTCTTTCGTAGATGAACAAAGGAAGGAGGAAATTCAAATAACACCAGAATTTTGAATAAATAGTCCCAATTTAGGGAATCAAAGGCTTTCTCTATATCTAAGCCAATTATGAGTGTTTCTTTATTTTCTTTATTAATATAATCTATAAGAGAAATTATCCTTTTAGTATTGTCATGTGTGTGTCTATGATATATAAATCCAGTTTGATCATTATTTATTGTTTTGAATAGTGGTATTTTCATTCTGTTAGTTAATATTGTCATAAATATCTTATAGTTGTTGTGTCTTTCTGCTTATCCCGGTTAGGGGTCGCCACAGTGGAACTCCAGTCCACTAATGTTTGGTAGTGGATTTTTACATGCCGAGTTACCAGCCCTGATGCACACAACCTTCAACGAAGGTATGCCCATTCACGCATGCCTCCACACAGAAGACGCTCTAGCTGAGAATCGAACGGGAGTCATTATTTAATAATGATATAGGTCTATGTGAGGTACAGAGGTTTCTGGATTTGTTTTCCTTTAGGATTGGTGTGATTAAGGAATATCTCCAAGATGGTGGAATTAAAGCTTGTGACTGAATTTCTAATAGAGTTTTATGGAAGAGGGATAGTATCTTTGAAGAAAAAAGTTTATATATTTCCATAATTATGCCATCTATACCTGGAGCTTTATTATTTTTACTCTCTTTTTATTGTATCTGTAATTTCTTTGTAGGATATGGATGCTAGCAGATCTAGTTTTAATTTTTCTAGTATTTTTTTGTATATTAGAACTTTTTTCATCTAGATTTAATTGATCAATATGTATATTTTCTTTTTGGAAATGTTCCAAATAGTGATTTCTATAGGCATTAAGAATATCACCTATATCTGAGACATTTTTTCCTATCTTTTCATAGAAGATACTTTTAATGTTATTAACTTTTAATTATATTTTGATTCTTGTGGATAAATTATGTAGATATTTGGGAGAAGTGTCCAAGGTATTAATTTTTGGTTTTTCTAAAGCTAAACTAGTTTTATGTGTTGGGATTTTGTTGTATTTATTGTTTAATACTTCTATTTTCTTTTTCATCTCCAAATGATTTTAATTTGTTTCAGCTTTTACTGACAAATGTTTGGATTGCAGATCTAATAATTCAGACTCCCATTCTCTGATTTTTGTTTATACCAAGTTAGGGTTTTACCATATATGTAAGCTATTAATGAGTCCCATATCATTATTTTATCTGTGTAGTGTAATTAATATCTAAGAATAACTGTAATTCAGATAATAACCAGGATTTGAACTCTTTAATTTTAGTTATATATGCTGGAATTCTAGAGTCAAAGATTAATGATTTGCACCCATTTTGAAGTTTTAGTATCAATGGATTGTGGTCTGAAACAGGGCAGGGAGTGATTGAGAAATTAATTATTTTAGAGTGTAAGTCATGGGTAGAAAATATTTTATCTATTCTAGTTTGGGTACTAAATCTGTGTTCTTGATGGGAAAACAACAAAGATTTATCTTTTTTTTAATTTGAAAATATCTACAAGATGAAATAATTCTACACACTCGTTTAAAGCTTTTGATACAGCAGATGTACAAAGCTGTCTTTTATTTGTAGTTTCAGAAATATCAAATATACAGTTAAAATCTACACCTAAGATTAAATTGCCTTTATAATTATTGGAAATGAAATTCAAGTGTTTTTTAAAAGTTCCTGATCCAATGCCTGGGAACCAGTATAGATTGGCTAGGGTCCATATTCTGTTATTACATTTAACTATTACTAATGCCATAAGGCCTTCTTATCTTCATACTTATAAATGATTTCTGGGTTACTCACATTTGTTTTCCATAAAAATTTTACCCTTTTTGTCTTTGTCTTATAAGTGGATTGTGCCAATATCATATATTCCTTAGGATTCCATTTGTAATTGTCATTTGTTCTAAAATGAGTTTCTTGAAGGAAGACAATTTGTGCTTTGTTCAGTTTTAAATATTTCAGTAGATTTGATCTCTTGCTAGGATCGTTTAAGCCATTGGTATTTAAAGATAATAAAGTTAAATCCATCTTAGATTATTTAGACTATGTATTTTTGTTTTATTGTGACTATTAAACATTTTCCTCTGATAAATATAAAATATATGTTTGAGCTTTTAAAGGAAATTATCAGTTTTGTACTTTGAGTGTTTACCAATAAAGTAATGTTTTGGTCAGGCATACTAAAAATGTTTTTGTGAAATAAATTTAAATTAATAAATGTTAACAAAACTAAGATCCACACTAGCCGTGGAATGAAAATCATTCCTAATCTGATGGATAAACCTAAATCCATCAGATTATCACTCATACCTTGACAATCCAGAACATCTGAGCTCCATAAATTGAATCATATGGAGAATATTTGTAATAGGAATAAGCAATATGTATATTATTTTGAACAGATATAGTACTATTGTAGATTAGACAAAATTCTAATGCAATATAAATGTCTACTTATTGTATAGGCAATTAATATTTACATGAAAGATAGATGACAAGCAATTCAATAATAGTAAAGTAGGATGTATCATATATAAAACCTCAGTAAAAGATTATAGCACACAGTTATTTAACATATTCACCCTGACTGACAAAGTCTTTCAAAACGTATTAATATAAATAGAGGGTAATAATATTTATACCTAATGTTTATAATACAATGTATTTTACTGGCTATATCAGAAGTTATATTTCATTGTTTACCAGCATCTAAGTAATCACTTTGTTTGTTGCTAACTTACTTAAAACATCAAGTTTGTTTTACATACACATTTATGAAAGTTAGTGCATTTTAATTATCAGTGCATCCCTCTTCCCCCCATTTCCTGCACATAATGATTTTGATATCTGTCATTTCTTATTATAAAATGAGTGAAATTATAGGTTAAAAACAACAAATTTACTTATTGTGATTAATGATTACAAGTTCCCTTTTCATATTCATAAATTGCCATTTTATGGCATAGACTGACAGTTTTTAGATTTAAATGGCAGCATTCTATTTTGTATAATCAGCAAAGGTTAAACTGAGTTATTATTGTCAATTTAATACTATTTGTTCAGAATGTGATTGTTACATTCTGTGACATTTCAAGTTCAGGCTTCTTTTGTTTCTCTTGAACTAATTTTCAGTTTGATGTCATGTATAAAACATTAGTTACCTTGGTAACCGCTTAAGTATTATATATGGTCTAGATGGGCTACAAAAACTACAATTCAAGTTAAAGTAATTACATGACTTGTTATGCATATCTACTTATATAAGAAAATCATCATGCTTCCCCATGATGTTCAATGTAGTGTATGTCATTTATGACAAGTCAAGACAGTAGTGTTATTATACACAAGCCTAAATTCTGTCTTTCATATCTAAATTCAGCAGACTGCTTCAGCTTATATGACTATTACATATTTTATGTGTAGATTTTCTTAATTTTCTTAAATCATTATTGTGTGTGTGTGTGTGTGTGTGTGTGTGTGTGTGTGTGTGTGTGTGTGTGTGTGTGTGTGTGTGTGTGTGTGTTTTTATCAAGAATCAACTTAATGAGCTAAATGAAGTGTTGGGAGACCATCGGTATGTGTACATGTGGTTTAAAACAGCCCTTTTATCATATATATATATATATATATATACAAACAAAAACAAAAACACGCACAACCCACACACACAACATAATAAACATCAACTAACATCAAACATCAAAAAACAAAAAACACACCAACCCCACAACCAAACACCAAACAACAAACACCAAAAACACACACACACACACACAACACTAACCCAACCCTACACAAAACCCTTACTCCTTAAGGTCCACACCCTCACCCACAGTCATTAACCCGCTAAAACCCCTAACCACTTTAAACCCACCCTAACCCTAAAAAACCCCACTACTGCATTACCCACATAACCTGCTGCCCTAACACCTAACTAACCCTAACTCACTTGTACCCTAAAATACCATCACCAACACACTCACCTAACCCCAACCCGCCTCCTAAACAACTCACTTAACCCCCCCCCTATCCCCACAGACTGTCACTATCCACACTTACCTTAGGTCCACCGCGATACTCACACCACACTCTTTTTCCAACTCAACTCACTATCCCTGGCAGTTTTCATCCGTAGAAAGGCCGGTCTTCTGAGATATATATATATATATATATATATATATATATTTTTTTTTTAAACCAAAAACGTCATTGCCGAGAATCATTTCGGGGGCTCCTCAGAGCCATTAAGCATTGTCATCACTCTGTCTCCATTACCATAGCAACTTGGGAGCGTCTGTTTCTGTTAATGTGTCTCTGTACTGCATACCAGAGGCTTGCGATGCACCTGAAGGGAAGCTTCACTTCACTGCAACTTCAAGGCTAAATTCCCTCCCTTTCAGCGAGGCAGTAGCCAGGAAAAGAACAAAGAACAAACAGATAAAAAAAAAACCTCCCAACAAGCCGCCACAAGAGACAACAAACTCCTCCAGCCCTCCCACCTCTTACTCAGCAGACTTACAAACAAACCATTCTCTGCCAAAATATCCCAAATCACAGTTCTATCCACCCCCTTCCCCTGGATCCAGGCAAAAACAACAAATATTTCTTCCTAATACACAAGCATCAGTAAACCTTGATCACAAGCCGCAACCCACAGCTTCCTGGAGATGAAAATGGCAATATAGCTGCCAGATACATCTGCATCCACATACACTCCCCGCACTCCAGCCAAGAAGAGAACAGGAGAAGCTATTGCTGTGAAGCAACAATGCTACCGCTGCACCACTGCGGCATTGCCATTTACTGACGTTAGTACAGTATCTTAATAAGTAATAAACTTTAAAAGAAAACACTGCAGCTATTACAACTAAAACACTGAGGACTACATGTATGATCTTTAAATATATGTCTACCATTTCTCCATCTACTGAAATTTGTATTTTTATGTTAGTCTTTTTATGAATAACAATGCATTATTTTGCTAATATTTAAAGGGAACAGTGTCATCATTTCAGAATGACCAAAGGACATTTACTAACAAAACTGTAGCTTGTAAGGACATGACCTAATAAGTACCTAATTTATATTGGATTGTACTCTGTCATGTAGAGGCACATAAATGATGGGCATCTTACAAACTGAGTTAAATGAAAAAAGAACAAAATGTACACTTACAACCATTACATATACCCAAGTTTAATTAAAATATTTTTATTTATTTATATGTTTTGTTTGCCAGGTAAGGGCAAGAAAACTCCATAAATAAATTAAATCCATTGAGTATAATAAAATAGGTAGTTTTAGTCATGCAGTTCCTTAAAAAACAAGGGTAGTATTACATTCAAAACAATAAACACGAGTAACACTGGGTTTGTTCAGCTGAGGGCTGAAGTGTGGGTACTTCAAAAAATAGGGTTGATACAAGTGTTGTATAGCCACTGACATTTATTTCTTAATCTCAGAACATTAAACAAAAATTTTGAAGTTCACGTCTTCTTAGAGTGATAACAGATTGCAGCTGAGGCTATCAGGATGTTGTCCAGCACTACATTATGTGCATTTGTTGTTAGCAAATAACTTGTTTTTTAAACATTTGGAAAGGTTGGCTAAGCCTCACATATTAGATGCAGTAGGTGCTAATGACTTTCAGAGTGAGGGCCTTAGGGTTCTATCCTTAGTTTGTTGCCAGACTTGAGGTCTTTAGTACATTTGCATTAGACAATAATCAAAGTGGTCTTTCAGGTTGAAATCAAGTGAGACAGTCCAGATCAGGATATATATTTATTTCTTTGATTGTTGCCTATGCTAACAGGATATTATTACTGGCCTTGTTCCTCTTCAGCAGAGGCCCAAGGAAAAAAGATTTTCAATGACAACTAATGGCAACTAATACTAACATAAAAATTAATACACAACATCAGTGCAATATACAATATCAAAAAATTACATAACAAAATATGATTTATCATGATAAACAAAGTGCCTAGAGTTCTATAAAAGTTAAAATAAAGTTAACACATGCATTTCAGGATTGAAGAAGAAAACATCAGAAACAACTAACTAAACAAATATGGTTTATAAGTAAAAGTAATGTCTTTTGGCTTTTCCCAGTTAGGGGTCGCCACAGCGGATCACCAGTCTGCTTATGACTGGCAGTAGGTTTTTCCAGTGTCGAGTTACCAGCCTGGCTCCCAACCTTCAAAGAAGGCACACCCACTCATGCATGCAGCTACCTGCATGGGTTTAAATGTCCACTTGACCTGGGAGAGGACATACAAACTCCGTACAGAAGGCACTGTGGCCGAGAATTGAACCAGAGAGCCACTTCCTGTGAGGTGACAAAGCTAACTGCTGCACCACCATGGCCATACACATATATGAAAGAAATGAGTATGTATATGTATATATGTATCAGGGTTTATACTGTTGGAGTAGGATCTCCACCAAAGGTTGAGAATGATAGGGTACTACTAGTGGAGAGGAAGATATATGCATAGGAAGTGACACAGATGCATTCATTATCAAAAATAAATTACTAGTCAATGAAGGTGTAGTAGATAGATAATATATACATCTAATAGATCTGTCTTATGAGAGGGAGAGAAAGAGAGAGAGAGAAAGAGAGAGAATTTACAAGTATTATTTGCATGGAGAAAGGAAGATAGTTTATTTATTGTATGGCTGGAGTGGCAACAAAATTAATCATAATAGATCTATTTTGGCATTAGGAGTCATGTGTAGAGCCAACTGGAATTTAGATGTATTTTTATAATGGCTTTCAAATTACTGTTGGATCAGGACTGACAATATCACACCAGAAGTGAGTTTCCAAACATTACAAAATAGTTGAAAAATAAGAAATTACCAAACATATATATATATATATTTTTTTTTTTTGAGGGGGGGTTGATTCTTTGACTGTAGGAATTGTGAAGTTTGTACCATTTGAGTAGGTGATGCATGGGTAGTTTTTCAGGGAAATGTAGTACTACATAGGTGTCTTTAATTAGAAGTAGGTAGGGTGTGGGATAATTCTAGCTAATTAAGCAGTTTCAGTTTTAGGACTGTAGAGTGGTAGGCATTGTTGAGAAAGTTGGAGATAAATGTGACAATTTTGTTCTAACACTGCTGCAGTTTGGATAATTAGGAGGTTTGTAAATTGCTAAATAGTCCATATGCATAAAAAGAGGATGAGTAGCAGGAAGGTGCTGGCTGTGGCTATGCATGCCAAGGGGCGAGGTATAGCTTTACCATCCAAACTGATGGTTGGATTTTACCTCCGCATTTTGGATGTGACTGCCAAATTCCAAGTTGGTGTTTGTTGTAATACATAGAATTTTCTGGTCTGGGAAAACTATTTTGACTTTTGTCTCACTTGAAGAGGCAATGAGGATATTGTCAGGAATATTATGCTGAGAATTGGGGTAGACTAACATTAACTTTGTTTTATTTGTATTACGGAGAACATGAGAGCTTTAGTGTCACTTGTCTATGTTGGAAAATGAATCTTTTAATATAGGATCTAAAAATGGGAGCAATTGTTAGCTGAGCAGATTGTTTCAAGGCTTTATACATGTTATTGATGAAAATGTTGAATAGTATAGGTCTTCTATGGAATCCTGAGGTACTCCAACAGTTACAGGTAAAAGGAAGATGAGACAATCTTCTCTTTCATGCATTGTGTTTGGTGACTTAGGTGGCTAGAAAACCCTTTTAATGTGTTGCTGTGAAGACTGCGTTCCTGAGGCATTTGTAAGAGCTGACTGTACAGTCTCTGTCTTTAGGTGCACTTAGTTATGAACCTTATCAGTACATTCTTGGAAAGACATTTGATTGTCTATTAGAATGTCAAATTAAGCAGAATGATTGCAAGGGCCCAATAGTTCCAGAACTAAAGAACCCTGAAGGATTAAATAGAGTAGATCAAAAAGCTTTTCCAAGAAGTTTAATTTTCTGTTTTCCCTTATTCAGAAGAAATTTCTTCTCCTTCATCCAGCTGCAAAGTACATCAAATTTAAAATGTAGTGACTGTAAATATTTTCGTAAAGAATTGGCACAAAGTATTTTCATAGAATTCATAGGAGTCGTACAGGTTTTGAGATTATGTTTGCCTAATGGCCATGTATGCCTTGGCAATACCCACCCTCAAGCTTTATCTCCTTTTTCAGAGTGGAACAGGCTAATTAGTCCCATGGTAATTTTGAGTACACTCTCCCAGTCATCCAGATTTTATTTGAAGGAAGACTGAGACATATTATTTAACCTGCAGAGGAAGTTTATTCCACAGAAGAGGTAGGTGCTGGGTAATACATACATACAAATATTTCAAGTATGGGCATTAATGCTCCCCAGCTTGCCAATATACCAAAGTACTTGATCCCATAATAAGTGTCCAGGCTGTCATGCTTTAATGTGATTTGTTAGTCTGTTTCATGCATCAGCTGCTGTCTCAGAGAACTAAATAGTACACTTCACATTCCAATGAATCTTCTACATAGGTAGTCTCATGATCATCTACTAATTTTCAATAACTCCAATTATTCCCATAGGTAGTTGTCTAGTTGTCTCTAAATGCCCTATATACCTGAATAAGATCTTCTCTTAGATATCTATAAGAGTACTATACAAGTTAAGATATTTTAGTCTTTCATAATAACTTATCTGTAACACATGTAATCAGTATACCCAATTTCAGGTCATCTGCATAGAGACTGTAGAACGCCTCAGATGAAAAAGTTAGGTCCGAAAGATACAATCTAAACAAGTAAGGGCTTAGGACAGAGCCCTATGAGACATCTTGACTGTAACCAAGGATTTCACCTGACCAGTTGCTGTATGATACTTGAAATGTCTTATTTGTAAGCCATGCAGCTATCCATTTTATCAAGAGTGCATCGATACCTACTTGTTCTGATTTATTGATCAGTGTTTTGTGTATCATCCTGTCAAATGCTGAAATTAAATCTATGTAATATTACATCGCAGTACAAATTTTCATAAATAGCTTTTATTATATTGTTAGATAACATCATGTTACAGGTGATAATAGATCTATTTTCAAAATATGCATACTGATATATGGTTTCAAGTCCCAATCTAGCCAATTTTGACAATAACATATCCAATATTACCTTCTCCATTATTTTTCCACAACATGAAAGTAGACTTAAGCGTCTATATGACTCTGGGTTTGTCCTACTCCCTTTCCCTTAAAGGCAGGTTTAGCAAGTGATTGTCTCCAATCTTAAGGAATATCCCCATATTAATATGACCTAGTAAATAACAGATATAATGGTATTGCAAGTTCCTGCTGAAGTGTTCTCAGGTCATTATTACCAATTAAAAAAAAAATAAATAAAAAATCAACAAAAGCAGACTTCCAACAAGGAGAAATAGAAATCCAAATTTATTCAAAGACTTAGCGCCTCGGCTTACACAGCCTTCAGAGAGTAAAATACACTTTAGCAAAACAGATTTAAATACAGTAGTCATCATTACACAAAACAATGCTACCCTCCCACAATTATTCAATAATTAAATTACATACTTTCAATCGCACTCCTTGTTAAGCCCAAGGGCTCCAATGTACCAAATTTCAAAATAAAAAGTGTTTCTTTCCTAAGACGTTTATCTTTCAAACTTGTACATTCTCCCAGACATATCTTTACCTTTTCTAAAATACAGCCTTTAAAATTATCAGGGTTGGAATTATGATGATGTAAAAAGTGACTACCTAGTGGACTTTCCAATTTGTTATTTTTAATATCCCTCACATGTTCTTGAAGTCAAACTTTAAAACTTCTATAAATTTCTCCAATATAGAACAGACTGCAGGTACATTTCAAAGCATAAACAATTACTTCTGTGCAACAAGTAAAATTATCCCCAGGAACAAATCTAACTCCATTAATATATAAAAAGGAGTTAATCAGATATTTACAAACTGAACATCTATTGCAAGGAGCAGTACCCCCTTAACCACAATACTTCTATTTACACTAGCCTCTGGAAGAGAAAAATGGTTATGCACCACCATATCATCTAAATTTCTTGTCCTTTTATAGGAAATTTTAACCTGTTTGAACAACAAACAACATAGATCTGTGTCCTTTAGTAACATGGTTCAGAACTGTTTAATACTCTTAACAACTTTATCAGTAAGTACATTGAAAGAAGCAACAAAATAAACATCTCTCTGGTTGCCCTTATACAAAGTCCTATTATTATTAACAGTAGGAGCATGTCTAACATAATTATTTTTCCACAAATTAATAATAAAATCACTGTTGCCCCTATTAATTTCACGTCTTAACTCCATTATTTTAAATTTTGCTTCTATAACATCGTTCACATAATAACCTCTGCCGAGGAACATTTTTTTCAGCTTCCACAATTTCCTTATTAAATGTCTTATCAGTACTACACAATCTGTAGATTCAAAGAAATTCATTATAAGGTAATATGGACAATAAATGTCTAGGATGGCAACTATTACCATACAAGAACTGATTTCTTTGCTCAAATTTCTTGTATCAACCAATCTCTAAGAAATCTAATTTAATGCCCAAAAAATTCACCTGAGAACCTAATTAGATTCCATCAAATTGAAGGCTCATATTATTAATTTGTAAATCATTAACAAATACCCCAGCATCTTCAACTTGGCCTTCACATAGAAAAATCAAATCAATAAATCTCAGATATAAAAATAACATGAGACCTTGTCAAAGGAAAAAACTTCAAAGACCAATTCACGTAAGGTTCAAGTATGGCACCCTTTATTACTTGCAGCAAGGAGACAAAACATGCAGATACAGGATTTGTCTAAATTACTAGTGAGCAGTATGCATACTTTTATACAGTTCTTTCCATGTTACACAGAAATGTTGCTTCTATTGCTGACGTAGTTAGACACAGCTTTCTGTATTGTTCTACAGAAAATGTTACTTATATTTCCTGCTGACATGTTCAGATTTAAAACTCACTATGTGTTACATAGAAAATGTTACTTAGATTTCCTGCTGACATGACTGGATTACAAAAAACATTTGAGAAAAACAACCTGGCCTCGGGGCTTATTTTTAGCCCACTACAGACTTTCTATTCTTCAGTTGTGCAGTTCTAATATATATGTGTTACATTTTACCTAGATTCAAGGTACATTTCTAGCTTAGGTACAAGTAATGCTGACTACGGTTTATACTTTCAAGCAGCCTTTGTTTTCATTATCAATAGCTTCAGCAGCTGTGTACTTTCTCATGGCATAAGCAGAAAAATCAATAACTCTTTGTTAAGTCTCAGGACACTAGTAGAAATGAAACACTTATTATTATTATTTTCATGACATTAGCAGAAATCAAATGCTTTCCTGTTAATTTCCAAAGCATAAGCAGATCATAGCTGTGCATATTTTCATGACATAACAAGATTGGAATGTCTCTAGTAGCTTGTGCAGATTCATGCAGTGTGAACAGAATAAATGTATTAACCCTTTTGAACCTCGAATGCACTAAGCATGCATATTACTAATACATATTTTTCTAACATTTCCCCCCTTTTAATACTTTTATTCTACTTTCAAAATAAGCATAAACTGTTTTTTTCTTCCTCTAACCTCTTCCTACCCAGGATTTGCAGTTAAGAGAGTCATTCAGTTTAAACTTATGAAAGCATTTTCAATTTTTCAACAATTCTTCAAGTTCAGCACCTTGGTATAAGGTTTCTGAAACTGACATGCCTATAAAGTCTTTATTTCATGCAGGGGATGCAGCAGCAAACACATACCACCAGTAGGATCATTCCTACACAGATGGTGATCAGGATGTTCATCAGGATACTGCCCCACCCCCCAAACAATCTCTGGAAAAAGTCCGTCAATGGATTTGGTCCTGGTTTGGTCATAGCTGACACTTGCTGAATTACCTCAAGGTGATTGTCTATCTCGTGTTTGTGGTCAGGAATATATGAACAGCACTCCTCCTGGATTAAAGCGCAAGTACCTCCTCTCACCGCTAGGGTGAAGTCGAGAGCCATGCGATTTTGAAGCACCACTGTTCTCATGTCATTCAGTTCATCAGTCACCAATTCTAGGGCAGAAAAGGTTGCATTACTCATTACATCGAGAAGTTTAGATAGTTTTCTCAGCTCCCAGATCGATTTTGTTGCTCCATATGCTGGTAATATGCCTGCCCATGATATAACAGCATCACTCAAGTCCATGTCTGTCAGTCCATCGCCCACAGCATGATGTTTTTTCCAGCGCGCATCGATTTGTCCCACTGGATTGACAGGTTTCTTGATTTCTCGAACATTCCGAATTTTCCCTTGAGGTAAAACTGCTGCGTGTCGTATAGCCGGAACCAGGTAGCCCAAAAAACAACTGCCGGACCAATTCTCAGGTAACCATTTATATGCTTTTCTACCACATATAAAGTAACAGTCTTCTACTTTAGTAGTAACTTTACTACAAACATACACCTGTCCTGCATGAAACTTTTTTCTGTCAATTATAGACAGTTGTTTGTAGAGAACAGAATCATGTTTTACTTCCTCAATTGTTTTGTGCATCAGTTCAAAAAATGAATCATAGTTTGTATTGCAATAAGATCCGGTATTATCAGATTTAGTGTAGCATCTATAAGGAACAGTCACATTGCAATTGCTCCAACCCACCTGAACCGTATCATTCTTGTAGAAACACACAGTTCCTTTTTGTCGAACTGACAAGTGCAATGCTATTTTATCTTGTGATGTAATATTTGATGTATCATGAATCAGATTTTCCCAGGTCTCGTTGACTCCTAGGGGGACTGAAGTTAACAGTAACCCCCGTATGCTGTTGGCAAAGCTGTGCAAATCCAGCAATTCAAAACATTGAAGGTCTCAGCATACACATATTTGATTGCCTGGTAAGTGTTAAAGTTCGGGTGCCACTCTGCATGTTTGTTCAATCCAATTTGTGTGGCTGAGAAAAGGAATGGCCACAACAAAAAGATTATTGTCACTAGTATAGTCAACAGGATGGTTATGCAATACTTCTGTAGAAATGGTTGTTCTGCATTTCTGCTTTCTCCAATTCTTTCGAATAGGTACATCCTGATCTTACTGGATCCTGTCATCTTTATTTCAGACATGCGTTCTTACTCTCTGCCCTAATAGGTCCTTCAGCACCGATGGTTTCTTCACTGAGGTTGAGACAGATCAGTCCTATTGATCTGACCCCCCTTTGTAGCCAGACTTCATGCTGAGTGTCCTGATGGAGAGGTAAGATTTTTGTCCAGTTCAAAGTTCTTAACTAGTTTGCAGTGCGTCAGGTGGATCCACAAAGCTTGCTCTGCTATCTTGACTGCAGTGGGTGTCAAAAGAAGCACTTGGTATGGACCCTCCCACCTTGGTGATGTCCAGTTTTTCTTTTTAATATTTTTCACCCAAACCCAGTCCCCTGGGATCACTGCCACTTCCGATGTTTTGGTTTGCTCTTTATCTGAAACAGAATTTGACTGCAACAGATGTTTAGAATTCAACAAATTTCTCATATATTCAGCTAGTGTATAGTCAGCTTCCTGGTCTGCGGGCATGAGAAGTTTCCACTGGGGTGTATAATAAGCCCTTCCAACAGTTTTTCAAAAGGAGTCAATCCTTTTGCAGTCGGAACAGTTCTCATGCTCAACAGTGCCAGTGGCAAACAATACAGCCAATTCTTTCCTGTGTCAGCTATTAATTTTCTTAATTTATTCTTTAATATTCCATTATGCCTCTCAACTAACCCTGCAGATTACGGATGGTATGCACAATGATTTTTTAAAGAAATACCAAAATGCTTACTTAACTGCTGTATGATTTGGTTTACAAAGTGTGTACCATTGTCACTTTAGATCCTTTTCGGAATGTCAAATCTATGGATGATTTCTTTGACAAGAACTTTTGCCACCGTAGTTGCATCTGGATTTTTGGTTGGAAAGGCTTCCACCCATCTGGAAAACTTATCTACAATGACAAGACAATACTTCTTATTTTCACATTTGTTCAATTCTATGAAATCCATACAGACAGTGTGAAATGGATATGGTGGTGTAGGGAAACTCCCTTGCTTGGGCTTTAACGCCCCTTGTGCATGATGTTAGTTACAAATTTGGCACATCAAACAAAATTTTTTAGAGTAGTTTGTAAATCCATACATTGTGAACACCTGGTTTATCAACTGTACCATCCCCCCTGTTGAGACATGGCACTGCCCATGGCTCAACAAAGCTGCATATCTAAACAAATTAGATGGTAGTATCGGTTTCCCTTCTTTAGAGATGTACAGCCCCTTTCCGAGAACTGCTCCTCATTTTACCCATATTTATTTTTCAGCTTGAGTAGTGAGTGTCTGCATTGTTTTTAACATTTCTAAGTCTAAAATCTCAGTGGGTTGTAGTTCCTCATTTTAAAGAAATACTTCTGAAGCTGCTTGTTTTGCAGCTGTATCAGTTCTCGCATTACCTTTTGAAATCCTATCTTGTTGCTTGGTGTGAGCTGTGCGTTTACAAATAGCTATTTTCTGAGGTAACTGAATAGATTCTAAAATATCTAAAATAAACTGTGCATGATTGATAGGTTTGCCAGTAGACATTATCATTCCTCAGTTTTTCCACTGTTGCGCAAATTCAGAGATGTGGTCTGTGAGACCTTTTACTCTGTTGTCTAGTTCTGCACTGCTATGTGGGAGGGGTCTTTGTGCAGCGTCACGGGGATTCCAGTTGCCACTAATCATGTGCCAATCTGGTCCCACAATTTTTCTAACTACTTTTTCTACCTCTTCTCCATTTAAGTTATAACTCAGCCTCATTCATTGTAAATCTTCTGAGAATTTTCTAAAATTAACTTTTGGATGGGGAATTCCCTCAATGGCTTTCTGGATATCTTCCAGAGTCCAGGGTCTATACACTAAAATAGCTGGGTCCTGGCCATCTTGTCCTGTCTGGGGATTAGGTACTTCTATAAGTGGGCATATTTCTTCTTCACTCATAGACCCTGAATTCTTAATCATTTGATATAACTCAATGCCTTCATTTGAGTTACCTGCCCGTGTTTGAGACCTGGTCCCGATGGGATCTTTAATATACGGTTTTATTTTTACAATGTCTTTATTTTCAGTGACAACAGGAGATCGTGGGGGTGGACTAACCTGTTCACTTGCTTCATATTCTGGTAAAGGAGGTGGAGGGGCTGATGCTATTACTAAGTTATTGTCCTCCTTATCTAAAAACATTGTTTTTGAATTGTTGTTCTTTTGTTCCCTACGGTTTACTTCCTCAATCCACCTATGTGCCTGAGGAATTCCTAATTTGCATTGCTTTTTTACTTGACCTTTGGAATTGGCTTTTAGCTGTTTGACAAGTTTGATAAGCGAGGATTTTTCTAATTTTCCGTTGAATTTCATATTTATTAACCCATTTTGAATAATATTTAATGTTGTCAGCATGCTGCGACTGCATGTATTTTGCGTCTTCAGTTAATGGCGGATTTTGGGGTCTTTTTGTGCAATTATTACCCATTTTGTTCTACCCTTTTGATCGTTACGTAATTTCTCTTATTTTTAACGTGGTACCATGGATTTTGTTATAGTCTCTTCAGAATGACTGCCTACCTATTCTGTTTTTCCCTGATCTATGACAAGACAGTAATATTTTCTGTCCCTGACTTGTAAAATACAGTCTTGACAAAAACAATACAAATCTAGTCCCTGATCTAAAACAGAAAACAGAAAAAAGTAGATTTACCTTACCTGAGCCCAAGTGATTGATCACCAATTCGGAGACCCGTCCTTCAGTCGCAAATCAGAAAGTGGCTGGCCTCTTTTGTACGACAATTCAGTCGGAAGGCTTTTCAAATAAGAAGAACCGATTTGGTTTCTTCCCCATACGATTTCAACCACCTGGCCCATCTGATCCGAGGCGAAGAGAGGGTTCCTCTGAAGGACCAATCTGTCAAAGGAAAAAACTTCAAAGACCAATTCACGTAAGGTTCAAGTATGGCACCCTTTATAACTTGCAGCAAGGAGACAAAACATGCAGATACAGGATTTGTCTCAATTAATAGTGAGCAGTATGCTACTTTTATATAGTTCTTTCCATGTTACACAGAAATGTTGCTTCTATTGCTGATGTAGTTAAACACAGCTTTCTGTATTGTTCTACAGAAAATGTTACTTAGATTTCCTGCTGACATATTCAGATTGAAAACTCACTATGTGTTACATAGAAAATGTTACTTAGATTTCCTGCTGACGTGACTGGATTACAAAAAACATTTGAAAAAACAACCTGGCCTTGGGGGTTATTTTTAGCCCACTACAGACTTTCTATTCTTCAATTGTGCAGTTCTAATATATATGTGTTACATTTTACCTAGATTCAAGGTACATTTCTAGCTTAGGTACAAGTAATGCTGACTACGGTTTATACTTTCAAGCAGCCTTTGTTTTCATTATCAATAGCTTCAGCAGCTGTGTACTTTCTCATGGCATAAGCAGAAAAATCAATAACTCTTTGTTAAGTCTCATGACACTAGTAGAAATGAAACACATTATTATTATTTTCATGACATTAGCAGAAATCAAATGCTTTCCTGTTAATTTCCAAAGCATAAGCAGATCATAGCTGCGCATATTTTCATGACATAACAGGACTGGAATGTCTCTAGTAGCTTGTGCAGATTCATGCAGTGTGAACAGAATAAATGTATTAACCCTTTTGAACCTCGAATGCACTAAGCATGCATATTACTAATACATATTTTTCTAACAGACCTATAAAACATATGTGGATATATATATATATATATATATATATATATATATATATATATATATATATATATATATATATATATATAGTCTAGCTCAAACTTTCCAATTACTGAGATGGCATACATGGGGGCAAAAGCTGCCCCCATGGCCATTCCCTGTAGCTGATGAAAAATATCTCCATTAAATGTGAAGAAATTATTTTTCAAACAAAAAGTCACCAGATCAATAAGAAAGTGTGACATCGGAGAATCATCCAAAAAATAAAACAAAGCCTGTATTCCTGTCTCATGTTTTATATTTGTATAAAGGCTTTTGACATCCTTACATAGCCAAAACACAGAGTCATTCCTCTGAAATCTCCTGATTTTATACAAAAAACCCTGACTATCCTTAATATAAGAAGGAATACTCAAAACATATTTTTTCAGATGTTCATGCAATAAATTGCTAATATGTCTCAAAAAGTATTTCTAGCAGAGACTATTGGTCTTCAACTGAGATTATCAAGACCTTTTTGAGTTTTAGGCAAGCACTAGAACTGCTATGGTACTGTTCTCCACATTAAGTTTTTTAGTCACATCATTAGTTGAAAAATAACCTAGCCGATGCCCCTTATTGAGTACAAGTAAATATTCATCAATAGTTCTAAAATAACTATAGATGTCACATTTTTCATACACTTCCACATTGTTAAGATGGGCATAGCAGATATCTAAACAGAGTGTAATGCAAAACTACTATCTGGTTCCCCTTGTCAGAAGATTTCACCACAAGGTTTTTGTTACTACATAACTCACAAAATTCCAACCGTTGTTGTTTACTTAAATTAAAACAAATATCAGATTTGTTACTGATACACATGTTATAAAGTTATTCTACTTCAAAATTTATAGTAGAAATATAACTCTGTATGCAGTTATTCACAAATGGAGAAATGAAATGACTTTTCACTTGGATGGTACTAGTATTCAAATTATTATATGCATTGATATCATGTTCCTCTGAACTATTTAATACTGAGGAACAAGAATAAAAAGATTCATCAGAACTCTCATTTGAGTTCACATTCTCAACACCCAACTCCATATTATCATTTCAAGAAAATAATCAATTAAATGTAGCTTTCTACTGAGCAAGAAAATCTCACTTTTTAACGCATGTAACCTAGGTAAGGCTGTAGGTATATATTTGAGTCCCAGATGTAGCACAGATAATACATTTGAAATATCACAGTTAGAAACATTAAGTATGAAAGTGGCATTATAGGAAACACCCCTATCAGTTCTAACATTTTCTGTTGTTATTTTGTCACTTTGAACTTCTAACGAAGTTCCTCTGTTGCCCCCAGTCATTGTGACCACATTTTCTGTAGTTATTGGAAGTTTTTCTATTATTGGTGGGGTAGCTTGCATTCCAAAAGCTATCCATCTTATCAAGAGTACATAGATACCTAGTTGTTCTGATTTATTGATCAGTGTTTTGTGCATGACCCTGTCAAATGTTGAAATTAAATCTATGTAAATTACATCACAGCACAATTTTTCATTCATAGCTGTTATTATATTGTTATAGAACATCATGTTACAGGTGGTCATAGATCTATTTTCAACATATGCATGCTGATACATGGTTTCAAGTCCCAATCTAGCCAATAGTGACAATAACTTATCCAATATTACCTTCTCCATTATTTCTCCACAACATGAAAGTAGACTTAAGGATCTATTTGATTCTGAGTTTGTCCTACTCCCCTTTCCCTTAAAGACAGGTTTAATAAGTGCATGTCTCCAATCTTGAGGAATCTCCCCATATTTATATGACCTAGTGAATAATAGATAGAATGGTACCACAAGTTCTTCCTGAAGTGTTCTCAGGTGATTATTACCAATTCCATCTCCTCCCTGTGCTTTGTTTGGATCCAGTTTGCAAAGTTATTTTTCAAAATAATCTAATTTGATTCCAGTATATGAGGTTACCTGGATGTCACTAAGATAACTTATCACCCCCTTTGTGGTCCTAAACTGTTTTGCACAAGATTTTGTAAATATATCTATAATCTGTCGTGTCTGAGAATAAACTTTAGAATCTGCTCACAGTTTATAAATTTGTCTTTACTCTTCCATTCTTTATGTATCTATAAAAAGGTTTCCTATTATGCTGAATATCTTTATATATTTTTTTTTTCAAAATGTTCTTGATCTTGTCTCACGCTATGCTTAGTTTGTTTGTCCAGCTTATTTATTTCAGTTTTCAAAAGTTGTAGTTCAACCTCTCTTCCATTTCTTATATTTTTGTCTCTCACCTTAATCACGTATCTTGTTATTATGGCGATATATCCCCATGATATAGTTTGCCTAGATCCTGATGTTAAACATTTTTTTGCACTCAATTTCTCTTTCATAACTTTCCACGTTCCATCTGCAGTTTTTCCACTGAACATCACTCCAGTTAGTTTTACATAGGGACTGTTTTGCTTCCATATAATCTGTAATTAACCTTGTGCATTGGGGTTTAGATTCCAGTTTAATTCCAGGAAACTGTATCCAACCACGTATCAAGCGTTTATTCAAACAATGTAAAACAGCAATAAACATCAGTATAAAATGACTTCATCAGAACATTGTATCTAGAAACACTTGCCCTTAAATAGTTAAATTTAACCTCAATCATTCAATTATTCACATCCTTGTCTTAAACAGATATACATTTCTCATCCATTTGTACTCACACCATATATACACAACTAAAATATACCTCAAGAACCATTCATATATGTTCTAATATATACAAAATTCATTCTCTGATGTCAAATTGAATATATTATATATGTTTTACTCAATAGTATTTACAATGAGTTATTTATATATGTATTATGTCCTAATAAGGGTTTGGTAGGTATCAATTCATTAAGTCCAGGTAATGTAGCAGCATTGAGTCGTATCTGCCATTTCACTTCTTTTTCACCCACTACTGCCTTTATATTGCCCCCTCTAGGGTTTGGTTTAACCACTTCCAAAATTGCAAATTTAAAACCTGTGCACCCTGGGTTGTTTAACAAATGTCGTGATAATGCATTGTTAATATCACATTTTCTAATGCAATACAAATGGTCATAGATTCTGTTTTTAAAGTGACGATCTGTTTTTCCTACATAATAATTCGTGCAGGTGTCACATATTGCTATATAAATCAAATGTTGTGTTTGACAGTTACCATGGCTTAACCATACCTTGCTTTTGATTTTGTTTTTTAAAATAATAAATGCCTTTTCAAAAATATATCTGCAATAATTGCATACGTAGTATAGTGAAAGGACAATGCATAAGAGCTGCTAGGATGACATCACTTAAGTATGAAATGTTAAATGAACTGTCCTTTATTGCTAAGCTTTTTAAGGAAAAAGGATATCCTATTGATTTAGTCAATGATATAACTGCATATGTATCTAATGAATGGGGTAAGAAATACCTACCCTTATTGGGCATTAGCTTACAGAATAACAACGGCATCAGGAATGATGCCAATACACATAAGGACATCATGGAAGATAAATTTACCAAAGCATGTGTACTAAAATATGGCAAACATAGCAAGGAGGTCAAGGATATTATTACTAATAACTGGAATATTCTAACTAGTAATGATACTATCAAAGATAGGATACCCATTAGACCACAGTTCGCATATAAAACAGGTATTAACTTAAAAAGGATGATAGAGTTTAAATACAATCTACAAAGGAAGGACAAGGGCAGGAACAAAGGCACTAAGAAGTGTGGAAACTGCAATTATTGCAGATATATTTTTGAAAAGGCATTTATTATTTTAAAAAACAAATCAAAAGCAAGGTATGGTTAAGCCATGGTAACTGTCAAACACAACATTTGATTTATATAGCAATATGTGACACCTGATTATGTAGGAAAACAGATCGTCACTTTAAAAACAGAATCTATGACCATTTGTATTGCATTAGAAAATGTGATATTAACAATGCATTATCACGACATTTGTTAAACAACCCAGGGTGCACAGGTTTTAAATTTGCAATTTTGGAAGTGGTTAAACCAAACCCTAGAGGGGGCAATATAAAGGCAGTAGTGGGTGAAAAAGAAGTGAAATGGCAGATACGACTCAATGCTGCTACATTACCTGGACTTAATGAATTGATACCTACCAAACCCCTTATTAGGACATAATACATATATAAATAACTCATTGTAAATACTATTGGAGTAAATCATATATAATATATTCAATTTGACATGAGAGAATGAATTTTGTATATATTCAGCAGAACATATATGAATGGTTCTTGAGGTATATTTTAGTTGTGTATATATGGTGTGAGTACAAATGGATGAGAAATGTATATCTGTTTAAGACAAGGATGTGAATAATTGAATGATTGAGGTTAAAACTATTTAAGGGCAAGTGTTTCTAGATACAATGTTCTGATGAAGTCATTTTATACTGATGCAACTTTTATTGCTGTTTTACATTGTTTGAATAAACGCTTGATACGTAGTTGGATCCAGTTTCCTGGAATTATTTGGTTTGGCTTGTCGATACAGATCTCATCTTGTTGGATTCCAGGGTTCTATATTGTTTAGTCGTTGTGCTGTCATGGATTCTTCCCAGGATATATCAGGCTTAGGTTCTTCTAGTACTAGAGAAGAACTGGATAAAATACACTCCGAGATGGCTATTCTCAAAGGTGAACTTACACGCCTACTTGAACTACTTACACCGCCTTCTACTTCTTTAAAAAATTCTGTGCAACCTAACTACAACAACGTACTAGGGACATCCTGTTCCTCCATTGGTAATGCAAGCGACGAGGAGATCCCGAATGGGCAGAGAAGTCATTCCTCACCACTCCCGTTGAACTGCATGCCGAGGAAGGATGTACATGAACAAACAACTAGACAAAAAAGCGTCTTGAACTTTTCTACTGTGTCGGGTAATCAAGAGGAGGATATATATTTGATATCGGGGGCAAAACCTAAATGCCTACTGCCTGCACGGACATATACAGCCCCTGAGAAAACGAACGTTAATGTTAACAAAACATCCAAAGGTACTGTACTTAAACACTCCCTTTTGGGAGACAATGACAGTTTGGATAACTTCAATTTTAATGCGGATAAATTTATGCATATACCTTTTGATTTTAATGCCAAGAAAGGTTTGGAAAGCAAAAATAAGGACAAGGATGAGAACTTTAGTTCTCTAAAACAAATGATTTATGACTTTGGTAATAAACTTAATAGAATAAAAGTATTGCAAGTGGAAAACATGTACTTGCGTAAATGTGTCGAGAGCAATACAGTCCCGATGGGGCTAAGATTTTTTAAAGAACCAATAGGGGTTGAAATGAATGTGAATAATATTAAGCTGTGTAATGACATGTTCAATGATTTTGGGAAACAATTTCTGCAGTTTATCATTACATGTAATGACACAAAGATAAGCGTTTTGTTACATGATGTTGAATGTATGAGTAAAGTAATCAAAAAGGATATGTTGTTTCCACAATGGGAAAAACTTTATAATAAACAATATGAATATGCAGAAAATAACTGCAAAAAGGTGTTTGATAGGAAGTGTAAAAAACTAGAGAGAGACTTGCTTCAATATGAAAAAGGATGTGCATATAGATGGAATGGCAAATACAATAAAGAAGCCAATGGGGAAGTGCACCATGATAGACATCAAGATGTAACTTATTCAAAAGTATATGAGGAAGATTTTTTAGGGGAGGGGGGAGAATTCAGCAAACACGATCACTGGCAGACAGTAAAACGGAGAGGAAGAGGACAAAACAGATGGAACAAATACAAGGAATATTAGGGGAATCATTTGACAGATATGATGATAATACTACGGTAAAAGATAATCCCCCAAATCAATCCATTAACCAGATGGGAGGGGCTACATTCAATAATCAATATACTAGTGGAGAAGTTAAGATTTATAATTATAGTACACAAGAGGTTATACCTGAACTGGTTAACATCTTTTCTAAAGGAATGAAATATATTCCTGATAAATCATTTGATGTTACAGACACATTAGTGGAATTCAAATTATTCCTAAGGAAACTCAACTTGGGGATATTTTTCCACAGTATTCCCTCTCAAAAAAGTATAGGTGAATTAAGAAAAAAGAGCTCATTCACTCCCCCTATGGACAAGACTCTGCTTTCTTTTGAAAATGTGATTAACACTGAAATTTATAAGTTATATAAAAAACTTAAGTATAATCAAAGAGACTCTTTGATATACAGTCAAGTCAATACAGTTATTGAGTCATTAAATGAGAATAACATCAGGATTATGCCTGCGGATAAAGGGGGAGGAATCGTATTATATCACCAAGATAAATATAATAGTAAAATATTTGATTTGCTTAATAACCCTTCACAGTACGAGGTATCTTCACGTAATCAAGTGAACATAGCCTATAGTAGAATAGATTCATACTTAGAGGAATTTCTGTTAGATAATAGAATTGATGAAGAAATGTACAAGTTTCTCAAGGTGGACTTCCCCATATTGGCTACAATTAAAGGCATTCCTAAGATTCATAAAAATCTAGTGGACCCCCCCTTTAGACCCATAATATCTGGGAGTGATAGCAAAGTCTTTTCTTTTGGCAAAGTTATAGATCATAAACTTAAACATATGTATAGTACTATCAAACATATTATGAAAGATTCGTGGGAATTCTTGGGAATATTTAAACAGGAGATATGGAGCCCAGAGTTAATTTTTGTCACCATTGACATACAAGACCTTTTCTCATGTATTCCCAAGAATGAAGGTTTAAATAGATTTATTGATAGCATATGGAAATATAGTGGCTTACAGCAAGAAGAGATTTCTTTACTCACAACATTTATGGATATAGTACTCGACTTCAATTACATCTACTACAAAGGAGAGTACTGTAGACAAGCAACAGGAGTGGCTATGGGGGCAGCATGTGCCCCCATGTATGCCAATCTAGTATTACTGGACTGGGAGGAGCAATATATATTGAATTCCATTTGGAAGAAATATATTAGAACATACGTCCGATACCTGGACGACATATTTGTCCTTTGGACTGGGGATGTACAAGAGTTAACCAACTTTATATATTATATTAATCAAACAACTGACTTTCTCAGGTTTACACATCAGTTTGATACCCAAGGAATTAATTATTTAGATGTATATGTATATAATGATGGGGCATCATTTCAGTCTAGAATACATAGAAAGACAACTTTTAGTAATGGATATCTTCATTATGATAGTGCCCATTCCTATCAAACCAAACGTAGTATAGTGAAAGGACAATGCATAAGAGCTGCTAGGATGACATCACTTAAGCATGAAATGTTAAATGAACTGTCCTTTATTGCTAAGCTTTTTAAGGAAAAAGGTTATCCTATTGATTTAGTCAATGATATAACTGCATATGTATCTAATGAATGGGGTAAGAAATACCTACCCTTATTGGGCATTGGCTTACAGAATAACAACGGCATCAGGAATGATGCCAATACACATAAGGACATCATGGAAGATAAATTTACCAAAGCATGTGTACTAAAATATGGCAAACATAGCAAGGAGGTCAAGGATATTATTACTAGTAACTGGAATATTCTAACTAGTAATGATACTATCAAAGATAGGATACTCATTAGACCACAGTTCGTATATAAAACAGGTATTAACTTAAAAAGGATGATAGAGTTTAAATACAATCTACAAAGGAAGGACAAGGGCAGGAACAAAGGCACTAAGAAGTGTGGAAACTGCAATTATTGCAGATATATTTTTGAAAAGGCATTTATTATTTTAAAAAACAAAATCAAAAGCAAGGTATGGTTAAGCCATGGTAACTGTCAAACACAGCATTTGATTTATATAGCAATATGTGACACCTGCACGAATTATTATGTAGGAAAAACAGATCGTCACTTTAAAAACAGAATCTATGACCATTTGTATTGCATTAGAAAATGTGATATTAACAATGCATTATCACGACATTTGTTAAACAACCCAGGGTGCACAGGTTTTAAATTTGCAATTTTGGAAGTGGTTAAACCAAACCCTAGAGGGGGCAATATAAAGGCAGTAGTGGGTGAAAAAGAAGTGAAATGGCAGATACGACTCAATGCTGCTACATTACCTGGACTTAATGAATTGATACCTACCAAACCCCTTATTAGGACATAATACATATATAAATAACTCATTGTAAATACTATTAGAGTAAAACATATATAATATATTCAATTTGACATCAGAGAATGAATTTTGTATATATTCGGCAGAACATATATGAATGGTTCTTGAGGTATATTTTAGTTGTGTATATATGGTGTGAGTACAAATGGATGAGAAATGTATATCTGTTTAAGACAAGGATGTGAATAATTGAATGATTGAGGTTAAAGGCGGGCTTTTAACTATTTAAGGGCAAGTGTTTCTAGATACAATGTTCTGATGAAGTCATTTTATACTGATGAAAGCGCTCAACTTTTATTGCTGTTTTACATTGTTTGAATAAACGCTTGATACGTGGTTGGATCCAGTTTCCTGGAATTATTTGGTTTGGCTTGTCGATACAGATCTCATCTTGTTGGATTCCAGGGTTCTATATTGTTTAGATTCCAGTTTGACAGACTTATCTACAACAAATTCAACTTTATAACCCCATGATCACTGCACATCAACTGTGGTAAAAATTGACTTGAAATAACACTAATTTCTTTAGTAATACAAATAATATGTAGTGTGTTCCATTCCCTGGTATTTTTTTTTACAATCTGAAGCAATTGTTGTTCCTGAACATACATTGTGAATAATTTCTTTACTAATGTTGTTGAATCAATATTATTCCAGTTTGTTTCTGGTAAATGTAAGTCACCAGCTAATATAATTCTTCCCTCCTGTGTTTCATAAAAGAAATGCATGAATTGGATAATGACTCTATCTCTCCTTCATATTCTACTTATCTGACAAATTTCATGCCTTAGGTTCCTATGTTACTTGTACTGTTTGACTTATTAAGATATATGAGGTCAAAGACAACTGGTTCTCTAACAGTGTGGTAAGTGAGACACAGATCATCCTTCAAGAGTTTATAAGACACGGAGTACAGGGACAATGCTTTCAGCCTTTCCTGATAACTAAAGTTCTTAAGACTAGAGATCTTTTTGGGTTCCTATGTTACTTGTACTATTTGACTTATTAAAGTACATGAGGTCAAAGACAACTGGTTCTCTAACAGTATGGTAAGTGAGACACATTTCATCCTTCAAGAGTTTATAAGACACAGAGTACAGGGACAATGTTTTCAGCCTCTCCTGATAACTAAAGGTCTTAAGACTAGAGAGCTTTTTTATTAAAAACCTCTGGGTTTTTTTTTGAGTTTTTTGATATGTTGATTGAGGCACATCCCAAATGGATCATTGTACTCTATAATGGGTCAGTGCTAAATATAAGAGAATGATAACATCTTTAGATCTAGATGAAATACCTTTGACTGTTAGTTGCACTAAATAAAATCACTTCCTGAAAACAGATCAAAAGGATGATCAGAAGAAAGAGAATCATCAATGAAGATTCCTAAGAATCTGACTACTTTTTTCATTTAGCAAGGAAATGTTAGTCATATTGTATGTTAATGGTAATGCTTGTTTTCTTAAAGAAATAAAACTATACTTTATAGCATTTAATTGAAAAACATTATCCATATACCAAATATTAACTAGGGTAAGTAAGCTCTTTCAGAAAGGTACAGGTATCTAAGCAGTTTTGACAATCACACCCTGTTTGCAGCCTGGTGCAAATCTAGTTAACAAGAGGTCTTTGTTATCAGTTTTGAGATCAGACATGTAGGTGCTGAACAGGAAAGAACCCAGCACAGACCCCTGGGGGACTCCACTGATTACCTTAGCACTATTTGAAGAGAAACCTGTCACATGAACTACATGGTTTCAGTCTTGCAGCCAACTGGCTATCCATCTTAAAACAAAAGGATCGATGTTTATGGCAGATAGTTTCCTTAATTTTAGCATGAGATATGGTACCAGATGCTTTGACCAGATCAAATGAACAGTATGAATGCTGTCAACATCTCTCATGACCCTCTCAAACAATTTAACAGGCATGATCTCCCCTTGACAGAGTAAATTTTTGTCAGTTAAGCCTAATGAGATTCTTCTCCTCATACGCATGCCTCCCCCCAGCCGACCATCAACTGCTTGGCAGCACAATATTTTCCTTAGGTGTCCCTGGTACTATCCCACAGGGTTTTGATTGCAACAATGACAGGTTGGACATGACAAGTAGAACAAAGCAGCCTGCAACATGAAGTCTGCTGGTCCTACATGCCAGGGGATTTTATCATGCCATAATTGGGTATAACTAGTGATGTCATACACATCGCCACATGTAATATCACTTAGCTCCAGTCTACTTAAATGCCATAGTTACCGTGAATCTGTTCCATGATAATGGTATATCCCCTTCACTGGGAATGTGTCTTCTTGACAAGCAGAAACCCCTCCATCTCAGAGTTGGAGAGCCATTAAACACACTTTTTTCCACCCCTCCCTCCAACTCTGGCTCCACCAGCACCCAGGTCACTGCTCAAGTTTGCATCACCTGAGCCAAGGAGCTCCATTCCTCTATGCTATAGAGCTAGGTAATAATAAGATTCTCAATATCATAATTAATAAGATCAAGCTTGTATCACCTGAGTCATAGGGCTGCATTCCTCTAAGGTAAGTCAATGAGATTCTTAGTATCATAGTTAATTAGATCAGTTATGATACACTCTATAGCTTTCAGGTTCAGATTTGTAAGTTTGGTCTATATCTTCTAAGGTCAGCAGTAAGGCCTTCCCTGCAGAGGGGCATCCCCAAAGCAGTACATTGGGATATGGGAACACAGCCTGTGGCTAAGCTTAAGTAAAACAATTTAAGGAAAAGTTTGGTAAGAGCATGTTTCACTCTTGTTTATTAACCACCCATGTATGTTGTCACCTACTGACAAAGTGTTTTTGGTCTTTGATAACACCTTAATAGAATGTTTCTTAGTGTTGATAGAGGGTCAAGGAATTCTAGGATGAGTGTTGTTTGAATATGGGTTTTGGGGTGGTCTGCAGTGATATTCTTTGCTAGTAGATTTACAGTGAAATTGGGATTGGTATGGGGGCCCATTATCAAAAAGTTTAAATGTTAAGTTTTATTGCTCAGCTTTCTAATACAGTAAACTCTCACTTAACTGGCACTCTCAAGAAACTGGCAAACAAAATTAAGAAATTCAGTACAGTTTTCATGTGCTGCACTTTTTGTTTTCCACCTGCAGAAACATACATCACATTTTTAAAGTTTTAGAGTTTTAAAAGGGAAGATAGGAATAAATTCCTTCTCTCCAAATCTGAGAACAAGTCAAAACAAATAGTATAGGGTACAGTATTAGTCAGGCCTATTTTTAATAGTAACTATCAAGCAACCAGAAACTACGGTTATCCGGCATCTACCAATCCCGATGGGTGCTGGTTAACTGAGAGTTTATTGTATTGCTAAATAAGGACTTATAGTTATCTAGTTATCCTTTGCTTCAGAAGTTAATCTCCATTCATACATTACTTCACTGGTCCTTATAGTGATTCTTAATTTTTCTTTTTTTGGTGATATTTTTATACTCTCCTCATTTTATGGAGTCCTTGTTTTACTTTACAGTTTAAGGAGGGGGGGGTATTTTTAAAATTTGAATTGTATTTTGTAATAGTTTGGACTGCTAGGTTTATGCATTTGTTTCAGTGAGCATAAATCACCTTAGAGAAATTGTCTGTTATTTCAAGGTCATCAATGGTGATGTCATGAGAAAATTTAGAGATTTAATCATATAATTGCATTAGGTTCACATTTTTGAAGTCCCTACATTTGGATATGTTGGCTACAGGAGATATTGTGGTCCTGAGAATAAATGTCATGGTCCGACACAATTACTGAAAGGGAGACTAGGGGGATTAGGTTCATAGGTTCATAGGTTGGTACTAAGCTATAGGCCCTAGGGCCTATACAAGCCTAGCTATAACAATTCCCTGGTTATTTCGTCCCACACTATTTACTTCCCTGGAACCCTGTCTAGCAGGGTGACTGACATAATCCCTGGGGTGAATTTCCTTTCTCCCATCCAATTGTCAAGGTTCTCTGCTTGACATGTATGGGCAGTCTATTCCAGAGTCTGGGGAGTCTCTGGTCAGGAACCTATCCCTCCAACATGTTTTCTTTATTGTGATGACAAGGTTTAGATCCCTGGAGCATGTGGCTCTAAGGGATTGGGATTTCTTTAAGTGTAGCATGTCCAACAGCTCTGAGTTTGACATGGCCTTGTATGTTAAGCAGAGATTGCCTCTGAGTAGACGATATGCGACAGAGTATAGCTGCAGTTTTTTTAAGGACCAGATCAAGAATATTTTAACTTCAAGTAGCTTTTCTAACTACTTAATTCAGGGAATTACAGTTTATTAAATCCATAAATCTTTGTGCATACCCCCTATTAGACATACAGGGGGTTCTATTCTATGGCAGGATAATTCAAGCCTCCAGGCTTTGTGGAGCTGTTTGTTACAAGGATTTCTTCTAAGACTTCAAGGAATCTAACATCATCATCATCTAGGGACATAGAGCAGGTTCTGTAGTATGCTATAATTTGGAAATTGTCTTGTCCATGGTACACTGATGTTCTAGAGCTTAATCTGTGGTTCTCTGGGTATCAATCTGGATGAGATGTGCTCCTTGACAAATATGGAAACACTTCCACAGTTTCTGTCAGGCTTGAAGGTATGATAGGCACAAGGCCAGGTATGAATGGTGTGCTTTCTTTACATTTAAACCAAGTATCTGCAACTACACAGATATTAATACTCTCCATGTGTAGGGACACCTCAAGATCCAGCTACTTGTTATTAAGCTTCCAAGCACTGAGAACAACAAAATTAATGTAGCCTGGCTTAAGCTTGCATTAATTTGCTAAGTTGGAATTCTCATTAAATGGACTCTGCCTAAAAAATCACCTTTGGGGCAGCGGGAGCTTTGGCCAGTATGCAGAAACCCTTGAATGAGAGAAGTAAACCATCCTTTGCAAAACAAGAAGGATTATTAATCTCATCCCAAACTGACAGTAGATTATAGTCATCTGCATAGTGAATCAGTGGGGTGCTTCAGTTGATGACTCTGTGTTCCAGTCTAATAATAAAAAGAGAAAGAACAGTAAAGGCTCACTTGTTGAGCTTTGGGGTACACTAGACCAGGTTTTGTATGCAAAGAACAACTATTAAGCCACATAGTGCTGACTGATTGATTAGTTAGTTAATTAATTAATTAATCAATCAATTAGGGAATTTAAGTAGTTTTGACACTATTCAGGGAAGCCTTTATTATTGCCTTCAAACTCTAGTTACATTAGAAGTAAAAAGTGGTCATCTATGTAAAAAGCCTGGGAGAGGTCAAGGAATATACAATCTCTGGATTGTCTTTGGTTAAAGTTAGTGGCGATCGGGTCAGTTAATACTGCAGCAGCCGTTCTGTCCTGCTGACTTTTCTACATCCATGTTGAATTTTTAACAGAATGCTAGGATTTTGAAAGCAATGGGTGGTTGATCAGAGGTAAACTTAATATAAAATTCTCAGGGTTGGAGTTCTGTCCACCTTTGATAAAAGGAAGAATCTTATTTCCATTCAAAATGCTAGAGGACAGAATGTTCTTGTGCAGTTGTATTTATTATCTGAGTGAGTTAATAGGCTATACTTGGAACTATAAACCTGATGTATGCCAGTGGAAGGTTTCACCTGGAGCTGCTCTATGATTTTCGGTCCTTAGTAGGAGGCTTCTAACTTTATTTATAGCATGAGATAATTGCACCTGGAATTTTAGATTGCTCACTGAAGCATAACAGTTTAAGGTTGCTGGCCAAAATCAGTTTGCCACTGACTCTTCAGGAGTCACAGAAAAGATTGCCCATGTCTAGCTTACTGTTCGTTGTATTTTTTGTTTTTGTCAATCATATTAGTTTTTTACATTCCAGAATTTTTTTACTCAGTCCATGCAAGAGTGAAACAGAGTACAGAGCATCATGCTTTTCCAAGTTTCAAGAAATCACAGGCTAGAAAGAAATGATTTCCTCTTCCTATATGCACCTTCATAGATATAGCCTTTTTATCAACTGTGCCAGGTAGTTAACTGGCTATTATATAAGATGAGGAATTGTTAGCACTTAGTGTAGTGACATATTCTTCTCTTTTGCAGTTCTGCTCCATTATACTGATATTATAGCCCAAAATGAGTAGTCACCCAGCTATGCTGTCAGGTTTTACACATTTTTCAAAAATGGTTGGGATACAAAGTGATTAGTAACCCTGAAATTCAGTATTGTTTTCACTTAAGCTTCAAGCATTTTGGTACAGAATCTACATGACTAATAATGTTCTTGTTGTAGATTATTTTCACCGGCATATTTCTGGAAAAATTTAGAAATGAAGAGTGGGCATTCATTTAACAATTTGGCCAAGCGATAATACACATCATGATGCAATGTTTCCATAGTAATTTTTTTGTATACGTGATCATAGCAAGATCTGAATTTCAGCACAAACTCTACTTAATTATTAAAGTGTCTGCATGGAGTAGTGCAATTAATTCTGAAACACAAAAGCAGTTTTAGTTTGCAAACATACCCATCAACCTACAGATGATGAAAATAAGTAGAAAAGTCCTTGAAACGTAGTTATAACCAACTAAAAATATGGGCCTCAAATTACCATAAAATTGAATATGAAATAGCACATAACTCTTTCCACTTCCACTAGGAATTTAAGATAGTACTCAAAAACACTTTTAAAAACAGAGTGACAAAAATTATGCAAAAATCTAAACACATTAACGATGGAACAGATTAATATCTGTAGACTTTAATGAACTGTATGGCAAAATTCTAGCACCCAAGGTCATTTATTTCCGCTTCTGGAAAAGGAAGATGTAAGGTGTGTGTCGTCTTTCTTTAAATTATTGGTGTCCTTAGTATATTGGTCATGTACTGTGTTTTTCTGTGTACTAGACAGCTTCAAAAATCACATGTGATGAGGGGGATTCAGAAAATTATGTAAAGGGGTAAATCAAACCTGAAAATACCTAAATTGCTCCAAAAAATGGACAGTTGAGTGGTCTGTTTGCAAGGTATTTATTAAACTATTGAGCAATGTAACACAAACAGCTAAGTCTCTCAGCTGCAAACAAGTTTCATTGTGAACCTATCATTCACTACTCGAAGTCAATGTGAGTGAGGAAGTCACTTTAGAGGTATTGTTCCTTATTTGCTCTTGTAAAAAGGAAGTTGCATTTAGTAGATTTTCATTTTCAAGAAATGAAGGAAAATAAATTAGATGAGCAGACATTGAAGATAAAACACAAAAGAATATGCTTTTCTATGTTCTTCATTCATAATTAAGAAATAAACTTTTTTTCCTGACAGTGTTAGTGGAAAATCCGGTTCCAAAAATAAAGAAATAAACTCAATTCATATGTTGCAGCCATTTCACATGTGAGATATTGATTAACAGTGGCTTTTTGTTTATTTTATTTTAATTCCTTAAAGTTTAATTTGCACTTGGTTTGGGTATGTTCTAGTTTTGTGGGTTTAATTTTATCATATTTTGGTCTCATTTAAGAATCTGGGCATTCAAAGAAGCCTAGGATATAAGTTTTTACTGCTTGAGTCTCCCCAAAGTTAATTTTAGATGAAGTTTTAAGGAAGTCAGTTTGTCTTACTGGTATGTTTTTGATCCAAAACTGTGACTCAACATATACTTCAGCAATGTAGCACTGTGACACATGAAAAATGCAATTTATTTGTGCTCATCCTTAAAGTGTGCAGTACAGAAGGGTATAACTCTTGTTAGCTGCCCAGTTTTATTAAGGCACGCAGAGTGCTAACTCCCACTTAGACTATAAAGGAAGCAAAGAGAAAACTCATCTCATACTGTGGTGAAACAGGGGGAAGACACAATGAATAGAATTTCAGTTATAACCTTAACCATCCTGATGGTCTCTTGGCAGATTGTTGGGCTCTGTCGTAAGTATATTTTAAACGTTTTGTGCTTTTGTTTTTTTACACTGAAGACTTGCATTGTAGCATTACTATTGATGTCATGTTGTCTCACACTTCACTGGTGATTAGTGCATAGAAATTACAGCTCTCAAATGCAGTGCAGATACTTAGTTTTAATGTGTATGAGGTATACTTAATAGCCTTACTTACAAACAAGGAACTATAGTGTACCATTTCTGTCTTTTATCGTGTAAATATCAAAAGATCATCACTGTTATTGTTTAACATAGTTAAAATTGTTTGTTGTCTTGAAACTGAAGAACTTTTTCTGAAATAGTCTGTCTAGAAAGTAAATTACCTTCAAAAGCCTAAGGGAGAAAATGCTCCTATTTCATAGACAGAGCATTTTTTTTTTTACTTCGTGTTACGACTCTTGCCTTCATGCGACAGGCTGTATGCTATCATTGAATGTTGCATACTATTAGCATAATATTTCCCCATATTTATATGTCCAAAAAGAAGGACCCCAACGTAAACTGTAAACCTCAAAAAGCACCATGAGTTACAATGAGAAATTTAGTCAGAACTATTTAATTTATCAAATGTATCTATTCTGTGGCACCAGAGTTTCAAGTTTTAATGCATTTCATTCCTGAGCTCACATATTTGGGTGTGGAATTTTCTCAGAAATTCCTGGCCTAAAAAAAAATAATAAATAATTGACATAGATTATTTTCAGCAATATTTTTGATGCAGCTTTGATGGAGGGGATTCATATCATAAACACAAAGGATTTTTTTCTGATTACTGTGTAAGAATGCTGTAATGTGACCCAAGAGAAAATAATCTTCATTCCTGAGTCACAGTATCAGTATGTAGGTCAGGAATATAAAAACAAGTAGTGATGCAGTGGCAGTACAAATAAGGCAATTGCCACCATGTTCTACTTCTCTGCATGTGCTATAAACTTGCACGTGTACACCTAATGCAACCTTCTGGATTCTGTGGACCTATGAGTGATGTCAACCAACTTCTACTCAGAAAAACATAAGCAGGAAGCTGCATCATGCAGATGAAGCAGAGGAGTCTTCAACCCACTAACACAAAGATAAAAAGCCTTTGCTTACTCCAATGGCAGGACAGAGTATCCATTCAGCTCAGGGTATAGCAGGGTCTGTCCTCATTATAAAATTTGGAGTAGTGTCTTTTCCATTAAAGGAAACAAACCATCTGTCTTTAAATTGTGTGATTAGCGTCTTGTGCTTTGAGGGTGGTAGGGAAACAAGGCCATATGCTTGATGCAAAATGTAAGAGCTACTATCTGCTCTATATGGACTGGAAATGGTAAAATTTCCAGTGATATCCATGTCTGGGCTGCATTACTTAACTTTGATGCATACATATTCGGCACTCAAAAGGGTCAACACAATGTGCAAGACAGAAACAAAGCAGCAAAGAAAGCTTGCAGCAACACTGATAAGGCCACCTGCAAGCCCATCATGGGATCCTGTTGACTCACAAACCTATGCTATTAATAAGTGTTAACTCTAAGACTGTTGTAGATGAGAGTAAGTGGAATTCTCCAAGACAGTGTGATCTGGGAGTTAGTATATGAGTGCTGTGTATGCTTCAGTGTTCATTTGCAGTGATTAGTGTTGAAAACAAGTGCATTGAAGGTATACTGTACTTCTTTTGCTTCCTGTGAACCAAGTTGCCCTTCTAGAAATAAAAAAAACACCTCAGTCCTGGGTTGCATATTTTGGATCAAGTCTTATCCAAGTAAGAGGCAGTGAAAGAGGAAGGCAACATACTTATCACAGAACAGATATAAGTTTATATGGCTTCTTTCTGAATTAAAATTCATCTCCACCCCACTGACTAGCCTACTATTCAAACCATGGAGCTTGCTTAGCATATAAAGGCCCTAGTCTGTACATGTATAGCCATACAGTGAATGGCAAGACAGCAATACTGGCAAAAGTATTTGTACTTGCTTTCCCCAGCCTGTCTATCTTACATCCTGGAAACTCCCTTGAATATTACAATAGCATCAGTGGTGTAGTGTTTGGTCTGCTTTCTCAAAGTGCTTAGACACTGGTTGTCCTTCCAGAGTTTTTGAGATACTCCAGTAATCAGGAGAACAGCATGGGATGGGTGGTGAAATAGGCCCCATGTCACTCTAATGCAGTGGCACGAGAAAGAATGTTATTGTTACCTTTCCTCCAGTTCGACAGTTGAAATTACATATCTGCAGGAAGAGATGTTTATTGAGGATAAATGTGGTTTGGGATACTGGTACTGGAAGTGTGATGCACGATTATTTTTAAACAAAGTAAAGGCTTTCAGTGCACACAACAGTGAAAAGTCAAACTATGGATTTTTTTGTATAGTATTTCTAGCTCCATATTATGAAAGCCATCAACTACCTAGTCTCCACTGACCCATTCATTGCTCTCCCAACTTCCCAGAATTCAGAGATACCTCACAGATGAGAGTCCTGAATTCTGACTACAGAATCAGGAATTTTTCTTGTACTCTCCATCTAACATCCTCCCCATTGGTCTGCAGGTTCAGTACACTGTATGTTAAATCATACCTATGTAGGTCCAACAAGACACGTAATTGTCCCCTTGGCAGACTCATTACTTTGCATTCTATCTTCCTGCATTGGTATCTCTCCAGCAGCAGAAAGCATACCAAACCTTCCTTCAGAATACGTCAGATGCTCAGACCCACTCATCCCTTGCTGGTTCTTCCACTGCTCAGACCTCTAAACTGAATGTAGGTCATCTGGGCTGTAATCAAGGCTTTATCCTTCTGTGCCATTCAGCTAGATATCATGATTATGGCTTTCGGCTTCACTATCTTTGCATTCTGGTACCATGAGGGAATACAAAAGACAGCAGAAAAGTAAAAACATTAAAATTAATTATAATTTAATTAAAATAATGCCTTTGTCAAAATAATAAAGAAAGTATACATTTACTAGCTAACTAAAAATACAAATACACGTTTTCAGTTTCATAGACAGGCTAGGCTCCTTGGAGAAACTGCAGATAGCAAGAACAGCCAGTATAGCTGGAGTAAGCTTGAATATTGAAAACTTGTTAAAAAAAGTAAATTAAAAAACACAGTTAATTCTTATTTACAATAAACATCTGCAACAGTTGTTTAGTTTGTTTGTGGAGGGAGTCATACAATAGTATACTGGACATTTAGTTTGTTACAGCTGTTAAAAAAAAACACAAGAAGTATAAATTTCTGATATTGGATACATACTACACTAATCTAACAACAGTAGTATGTTGCTGAAACCACCTTATGTAGGCACAGTATGCTTATCTGGTTGGACCTCCAGATGTAGACACAAGCTGTGATTGTATGCAGACAGTTGTCTGGATTCTATTAATGCCCAACACAACAGAAGGCACAATGAATGTCAAGAAGCACATTCTGTACTTTAGGCATAGAGAGGGTGTTATTTATTTTATTTTACTTTATTTCCCCACCATGAATTCCATTTCATTCCTAACCCCCCCCACCCTGTGATGCTTGCATGTCCTTTGTAAAGACAGGTATTGGATCAGACCTTTGTGCAATAATAGAAATGCAGCTCATGTGGAGAGACTGCATGGATAATATCATAAAAAATATGGGGCAGAAAAGTTAGGTAATGACTAAGATATAGCCAATCATTCAAAGCCTCATAAGTAATAATACAGCAAAGAAACCATTTATCTAATTTAACAGACAGATTGTCACCAGATTATATCAGTCACACCTCTTATGCAGAAGTACAAAAGAACCTCAGGCTCAAGACATTAAGGACCAATTAAATCTGAGGGAATAAGCAGTGTCAGGGTCACTTGGAGATCCAGGTGACAGCAGCAGTTGTCTGTGTAGTAAAACTGAAGAAGATAAAAATGGACGGATTTCTTTATATTAGATTCAAGCACTAGTCATATGGTCACTCACCACGTATAAATATGGAAAGAATGACACTTGGAAGAGACACCCTCAGAGTAATTCTACAGGCACATTATACTAGGAGTATAAGGAGGAACTGTACTTCAGGATTTGCTTGTATAAGGATATTTGTTGTCTGTTTGCAGTATAAAAATTTAGCAGACTGAGCATTCCAATAAAGGTGACAAAGATGACACTGGGGTTTCTGAGGACCCTGAAGTCAATACATAAAAATGTTTGCCTTATATGACAGAAGGTGGTGGAGACAACTTCATGAATGTTACTTCTTTTTTCTATTGGATTATTAAAAGAGTCAATTTTCTATTAGCCAGCAGAATATGGATTTTGTAACAGTAGGAGCATGAGGAAATTCAGTGATTGTATGACACTTTATAGTAGTTGGTTAGATTCCATTATACTGCTAGTGGTGTGTTACAAAATACCAAGCTTCAGTTGCCATAGTGATGAAGCACACTAAATAATACCAAGTAATATGTCAAGAATAGCACAATCAATTTCTGACTGTACATGTCAGGTGCTTTTGTTGGCATCGCAGTACAAAGTCAAGGGCAAAACTCAGAAGTGTTTTTATGGACCAGAATGGCCCAGAGGGCATTGGAAAACAGAGTATGTGTATGTGGTTGTGAGCTGCTCTTGAGTGCAGATATTTAATGAATAGTTTATTTTGAGTACACTAGACACATTATTTGTGATTGTTTCTTCTTTGATACAGTTAAATTAAGTGAGCTTGTCTCTGCTTACATTCAAAGACAGCTCACGACATTCCTATCTGGATAAGTACTATCTCTATAGGTACATATCCATGTCTTAATTATGGTTGTTGTATGTTTTATATTGTGTGTCTGTAGGTTAATCAGTAAGAGACATTTTGGTTGTGTCAAAGCCAACTCATTCTCCACAACATGCCAAAATGAGGACAAAGTTTTAGTTTGTACATTTCAGTGATGTACAGCACAGGGGCAAGAGAGACAGTTTTTCATGTAGTTTGCAGTCCATGTTAACATTAAGCAAGTCTTTTTAAGTGTATTGAGTTTGCCATGTAGCATGTAGTCGAAGTAGTTAAAATTGTCTCCAAAGTCCTGTGTCCTTTATAGGTAGTATTAACTGAAAAATTCATATGAATTATGCTTAGATCAATCTGACTACAGAGTAAGCAAATGGATATATAGCATTTAAGTAAGGAAAGAGCCATGCAATGTTGCATTTAAGTAACGATAGTGCCATGCAACGATGAATTTATGTAAAGATAGGGCCATGCAATGTTAGATTTAAGTAAGGAAAGAGCCATGCCATGTTGGATTTAGGTAAGGATAGGGCCATACAATTTTGGATTTAATTAAGGATAGAGCCGTGCAATGTTGGATTTAAGAAATGATACGGCCATGCAGTGTTGGATTTAAGTAAGGATGGGGCCATGCATTCTTGGATTTAAGAAAGGATAAGGTCATGCAATGTTGGATTTAAGTAAGGATAAGGTCATGCAATGTTGGATTTAAGTAAGGATAGGGTCATGCAGTGTTGGATATAAGTAAGGATGGGACCATGCAATGTTGGATTTAAGTAAGGATAGGGCCATGCAATGTTGGATTTAAGTAAGGATAGGGCCATGCAATGTTGGATTTAAGTAAGGATAGGGCCATGCAATGTTGGATTTAAGTAAGGATAGGGCCATGCAGTGTTAGATTTAAGTAAGGATAGGGCCATGCAATGTTGGATTTAAGTAAGGATAGGGCCATGCAATGTTGGATTTAAGTAAGGATAGGGCCATGCAATGTTGGATTTAAGTAAGGATAGGGCCATGCAATGTTGGATTTAAGTAAGAATAAGGCCCTGCAGTGTTGGATTTAATTAAGGATAGGGGCCTGCGATGTTGGATTTAAGTAAGGATAAGGTCATGCAGTGTTGGATTTAATTAAGGATAGGGCCATGCAGTGTTAGATTTAAGTAAGGATAGGGCCATGCAATGTTGGATTTAAGTAAGGATAGGGCCATGCAATGTTGGATTTAAGTAAGGATAAGGCCATGCAATGTTGGATTTAAGGATGAAGGCCATGCAGTGTTAAATTTTTAAGTAAGGATAGGGCCATGCAATGTTGGATTTAAGTAAAGGAGATAGGGGCCATGCAATGTTGGATTTAAGTAAGGATAGGGCCATGCAATGTTGGATTTAAGTAAGAATAAGGCCCTGCAGTGTTGGATTTAATTAAGGATAGGGGCCTGCGATGTTGGATTTAAGTAAGGATAAGGTCATGCAGTGTTGGATTTAATTAAGGATAGGGCCATGCAGTGTTAGATTTAAGTAAGGATAGGGCCATGCAATGTTGGATTTAAGTAAGGATAGGGCCATGCAATGTTGGATTTAAGTATGATAGGGCCATGCAATGTTGGATTTAAGTAAGGATAGGGCCATGCAGTGTTAGATTTAAGTAAGGATAGGGCCATGCAATGTTGGATTTAAGTAAGGATAGGGCCATGCAATGTTGGATTTAAGTAAGGATAGGGCCATGCAGTGTTAGATTTAAGTAAGGATAGGGCCATGCAATGTTGGATTTAAAGTAAGGATAAGTAAGGATAGGGCCATGCAATGTTGGATTTAAGTAAGGATAGGGCCATGCAATGTTGGATTTAAGTAAGGATAGGGCCATGCAGTGTTAGATTTAAGTAAGGATAGGGCCATGCAATGTTGGATTTAAGTAAGGATAGGGCCCTGCAATGTTGGATTTAAGTAAGGATAAGGCCATGCAATGTTGGATTTAAGTAAGGATAGGGCCATGCAGTGTTAGATTTAAGTAAGGATAAGGTCATGTAATGTAGGATTATAGAAACAAGTGCAAGTTTCAGAAGAATTACTGAATGATGTGAATGGATGATCTGTGAAAACCTGGAGATTAAAAAATATAAGGATGATTTAAATCAATGAATAATGATAAAATAGTATGTTCCCCTCAGCAGGCTGGATAACGGGGATGGTTACAGTAAGCTGCATATCAGGAGCCAGGATCTGTCCAATCACTGAAACATTCATGTCACTCAACCACAAGTAGTGGTATGACTCCATCATAGTCCATGCAGCAGTGAATGACTTGAGATGTACCTCACTGGACTAATGAAGAGAGACATGACTGAGCTCTCAGATTATGTGTCACAGCCAGATATAAGCTTAGCCTTAAGCTGCAATCATCTATTTTCTGCAAGGATGATGTCATAATGCAAACCAAAAATGATTGACTTTAAGAATTGGCTTTGCTCCTGGTGTCAGTCCAAGAGGATCCAGTATCTGTCAGCCTGGGAAGCCATGCTGCTTTGTCAGAAATTGTCTGCAGCTGTCTCATCTATGCTTTTTGATACTGGCAAAGGCATTAACCACCCCTATTGTGACTTTTAGGAAGTGTCAAAATAACCAACCTCCCAACATAAAAAATCCTCTCTAGATAAAATACTGCTGCTTAATGCTAGAAGTCTAAACAAGAAACTGCACTCCCTACTCCCTAGAAGCACTTCTCAATTTGGAAGATGCTGATGTCTGTGCAGTCAATGAGACATGGTTTAAAGGCATGGAAAGCACTCCGCCTGTGCAGGGCTACAATGTCTTCCATATGTTCAGGTGACAAAACTGAGTGCGAAAGAACCAAAGGAGGAGATGTATCCATGTTCATTCAGGATAAGTACAGCACATGACTGGCAATACTCTCTTGAACTACTCCATGTCCAACTAACTACAGGCAAACCCCCCTACCACATCACAGTTAGCTATAGGTCCCCCAACAGGAAACAGGAAAAGCATACTGCATACATGGAGTTACTTTCCATACAGCCAACACCTTTCTCATGGGTGATTTTAATTATCCTACCATTGACTGGGAAGCATACTATGACCCCAAACATGCTGGTGCAGAGGTTCTTAAACTTTGTCAATGCAAATGCTCTAGAACAGTGTGTCAGCACACCCACAAGAGGCTCAAGTGTCCTGAACATAGTCCTCACTAACATGGGAGAGCATTGCACTCCCCCTCATGTTGTGTCCTCCCTGGTAAGATCAGGCCATAAAGCAATCTTTTTTGATGTAATTATAACACCAGATACCTTATCAAGCTAAAAAACCCTTAAGAATTTTTCAAAAACAAATTACCTTCTACTAACTGATGGTATAAGAAGTTTTAAAACCCTCTCAAAGGCAGATAACATGGACTCCTGTGCAGAAGTGTACATCAATCCCCTGTATAACCTCTTAAGCAGTTGTATATAATTAGCTGTACCTGACTAGATTACAACCAGGTCTTGCCAAAACACAAGCCACCCTGGTACATCCATAGTATAAAAAGGCTATACAACAAGAACAAGAAGGAACTGGCTCAGCAGAGGAAGAAATCCCTTTTTAACGTAAACAAACAAATTAGAGATCTTGTCAAGTCCTCCAAGGCTAATTACAAAGCAAAAATACCCTCCCTAGTTAAGGATAATTACTAGGCATTCTTTAACTTTGTCCAAAATCTAAAAGGGAAACTCAGCTATGTGCTAAACTGATTGTGGATGGCACCCCCCATACTCAACCAGAGGTAATAGCCAAACTGCAAGCTGACAGATTTGGAGAAAACTTCATTCCCTGTCCCCTCCAGTCATCCCCCAAAGTATACCTGCCACAATTCCTCAGCCTATTATCTCAAAACAGCAGGTAATCTCAGAGCTTTCCAAGGCCAAAAACACAGCATCAATGGGACCAGACAACATCCCAGGTTTTCTTTTAAACAACTTAAAACATGACCAGGCAGACCCACTTGGATCCCTGTTTAACCACAGCCTGCGAACTGGCTATGTTCTGGCAGAATACAGGCAGCAACAGTAATCTGTCTGCACAAAGGGGAACCCTCAACTGACCCTGTGAATTATTAGCCCATAAGCTGAAAAGCCATGGAAAGTATCATTATGGACCTTATTAATAAGGACATAGGTAATCTGCAAGCTCTGGACTCAACCCAGTTTGGATTCATTAAACATAGATCAGGCATGTTAAACATGGGTGACTTCTTTGAGAAAGTCACAGAGGCCATGGGTGAGGGAAAGACAGTGCATACCACCTATTTTGATCCAGCCAAGGCATTTGATGCAATCTCCCACTCAGGTATTATATACAAACTCTCCAAATTGGGAATTAACTATGGCAAGTAAACTCTTTCTGAAGGTAAACATATCTAAGCAGTTTTGACAGTCACACCCTATTTGCAGCCCATTGCAAATCTGGCTAACAAGAGGTCATTGTTATCAGTTTGGAGATCAGACAAGTTGGTGCTGAACAAGCCAGAACCAAGTACAGACCCCTGGGAGATGCCACTGATTACCTTAGCACTATTTGAAGAGAGACCTATCACATAAACAATGCGGCTACTGTCCTTCAGCCAACTGGCTATCCATCTTATAATAAAATGATCTATGTTTATGGCAGATGGTTTCCTTACAATTTTAGCATGAGATATGGTATCAGATGTTTTGACTAGATCAAATGAACAGTATGAGTACTGCCAACAGCTTGCATGACCCTCTCAAACAATTGAATAGGCATGCTCTCCCCTTGTCAGAGCCAATTGTCAGTTTGGCCTAATGAGATTTTTCTCCCCATATGCATCCCCCCCAGGTGACCATCAGCTACTTGGGTCACCGTGTTTTCCTTAGGTATCCCTGGTACTATCCCACATGTCTTTGATTGCAACAATGATAGGTTGGCCAAGGCAAGTAGAGCAGTGAAGCCTGCAACATGATATATGCTGGTCCTGTATGCCAGGGGATTTGGTCATGACATAAGTGGGTAGAACTAGTGATGTCATACACATCGCCACATGTAATATCACTTAGCTCCACTGTCTTTTAAATGTTGTAGTTACAGTGAATCTGATCCATGATTATGGTATATCTCCTTCACTGCAAATTTGTCTTCATGATAGGCAGAAACCCCTCCAACCTAGAGTGGGAAAGCCATTAAACTCACTTTTTCCACTCTTCCCTCCAACTCTGCTCCACCAGCACCTGGGTCACTGCTCAAGTTTGTATCACCTGAGCCAGAGAGCTCCATTCCTCTATACTATAGAGCTAGGTAATCCTATTAAGATTTTCAATATCAATAATTAATGAGATGAATCTTGTATCACCTGAGTCATAGGGCTGCATTCCTCTAAGGCATAGAGCTAAGTAAGCCTAATGTAATTCTCAGTATCATAGTTAATAAGATCAGTTATGATACACTCTATAGCTTTCAAGTTCAGACTTGTAAGTTTGGTCTATAGCTTCTAGGGTCTGCAATAAAGTTTTACCTGAAGAGAGACATCCCCAAAGCTGTTCACTGGCATATGGAAACAGAGCCTATGGCTAAGCTTAAGTTAAACAATTTAAGGAAAGGTTTGGTGAGGATATGTTTGACTCTTAATTATTAACCACTCATGTATGTTTTCACGAACCATTAACAAAGTGTTTATGGTCTTTGATAACACCTTAAGCGGATGTCTCTTAGTGATGATAGGGGGTCAAGGAATTCTAGGATGCGTTTTGTTTGAATATAGCTTTTGGTGTGGTTTGCAGTGATATTCTTTGCTAGTATATTTACAATGTCATTGGGGTTGGTGTGAGGGGGCCATTATTGAAAGGTTTAGAGCAATGTTAGGTTTTATTGCTTAGCTTTCTAATATTGCTAAATATATACTTACAGTTATCCTTTGATTCAGACGCTAATCTCCATTCATACGTTGCTTCACTGGTCCTTATAGTGATTATTATTTTTTTTTTTTGGTGAAATTTTTATACTCTCCACATTTTGTAAAGTCCTTGTTTTACTTTACAGTTTAAGGAGTGTTTTTCTGCTGCTATAAAGTTTATTTATGTTGGTTGATCACATTTGGGTAGTATTTTTAAACTTTTCATTGTATTTGGTAATAGCTGGGACTGCTAGAGCTATGGCTTGCCGTTTTTCGTTTTTTTTTGAAATATCAATGAAATCAAAATGATCCGGAAATCGGAAAACACTCGGTATATCCGGTATACTGTTTTTCAAAGGAAACAGACTATCGGGTTGTCATACTATTAATTTTATTTTTTTTTTAGAAAGCATAGTAAATCATCAAAAAAAAAAGCGGCGGGAATGAAAAAGGAGGCGTTCCGGTGGTGATGCTGTCGTTACCCCCAAAAAAATAGGTAGTGTTGGCGGAGGAGGAGGGTGGTGGGGGGGGGATTGGGGGGGGGGGGGGGCTTTGCTCCGGTTTTAGCCGTGAAGGAAGGTGGCAACCCTATGCATTTGTTTTTAAGTGACCATAAAGCACCTTAGAGAAATTGTCTGCTATTTCAGGGTCATCAGTGGTGATGTCATGGGTAAATTTATATATTTCACCATATAATTGCATGAGGTTCACTTTTCGGAAGTCCTTACATTTGGATATGTTGGCTAGAGGAGATATTGTGGTTCTTAAAATAAATGTCATGGTCCAACAGAATTACTGAAGGAGAGACTAGGGGAGTTAGGCCGAGATCAAGAATATTTTGGCTTCAATTAGCTTTTCTAGCTACTTGATTAAGGGAATTCCAGTTTATTAAATCCAAAAATCTTTGGGCATACCCCTTATTAGTCGTACAGGGGTTCTAGCCTATGGCAGGATAATTCAAGCCTCCGGGCTTTGTGGAGTGTTTGTTACAAGGATTTCTTTTAAGACTTCAAGGAATCTAACATCATCATCTAGGGACATAAAGCAGGTTCTGTAGTATGCTATAATTTGGAAAGTGTCTTGTCCATGGGACACTGATGTTCTAGAGCTTAATCTGTGGTTCTCTGGGTATCAGTCTGGATGAGATGTGCTTCTTGACAAATATTGAGACACTTCCACAGTTTCTGTCAGGCCTGAAGGTATTATAGGCACAAAGCCGGGTATGAAGGATGTGCTTTCTTTACATTTAAACCAAGTATCTGCAACTACACAGATATTAATACTCTCCAGGTGTAAGAGCATGTCAAGATCCAGCTATCTGTTATTAAGACAAGCACTGAGAACAACCAAAGTAATATAGCCCAGCTTAAGCTTACATTAATTTGCTAAGTTGGGATTCTCATTAAAATGGACTCTGCCTAAAAAAAAGACACTTTGGGCAGCAGGAACTTTGGCCAGTATGCAGAAACTCTTGAATGGCAGATGTTGGCCATCCTTTGCAAAACAAGTAGGACTATTAATAATCACATCCAAGGCTGACACTAAGTTATCATATCAGCATAGGAATCAGGGGGATGCCTTAGTTGATGACTCGGTGATCCAGTATATTAATAAAAAGAGAACAGTAAAGGCTCACTTATTGAGCCTTGGGGTACACTAGACCAGATTTTGTATGCAAAGACCAACTATTAAGCTACAGTGCACTGACTGAATCATTAGTTAGTTATTAATTAATTAATTTAATTAATCAATTAGGCAATTTGTTAAGTAGTTTTGACTATTCAGGGGAGCACGTATCACTGCCTTCAAATTCTAGCTAACCTATAAGTAAAAATGGTCATCTATGTAAAAGACTTTGGAGAGGTCAAGGAATATAGAATCTCTGGATTGTCTTTGGTTAAAGTTAGTGGCAAAAGGATCAGTCAATACTGCAAGTGCAGTTGTGTCCTGCTGACTTTTCTACATCCATGTAGAATTTTTAACAAAATGCTATGATTTTGAAAGCAATGGGTGGTTGATCAGAGGTAAACTTAATATAAAATTCTCAGGGTTGGAGTTCTGTCCACCTTTGAGAAAAGGAAGAATCTTATTTCCATTCAAAATGCCAGGGACAGAATGTTCTTTGTAGTAGTATTTATTATCTGTGTGAGTTAATATGTTATACTTGGAACTATAAACCTGAATAATAACCTTGAATTCAGTTCAGAATATATTTTGAATAAATTGCATTTATTTAAATTGTATTTGCTTTAATACTGCTACACACTCAAGTGTGCCAGCTTGCACTGTACTTGAATTGTTTTTAGTGCTGTTTTATCTATTTTCTGGGAAAAAAAATCTAAACTTGTTTCCTGCCTTTCCCATAACTAGTCTAGTCCAGATACAGATTTGCTGTAACCAGGACTGTTGGTAAGCTTCTGAGCCACCCAACCCTTTCTGTGTTGGAGGGAAGGCTTCTAGCTTATCAGTGGGAGAGGTAAGCACTAGATAGCCTATCTACCACAAGAGGAGTGGTTTCTGGCACAGATATTGTAGTTTATTGGCAATTTGGGCAGTTTTTCCATCTTTTTCAACTTTCTGGTTTAAAAGCTCACGTTTGCGCTTCTTTTCCGCCTTTCCTGTAACTAGTCTAGTCCAAGTAGAAATTTGCTGTATCCAGGATTGTTTGTAAGCTTCTGAGCCCCCCACACCTTTCTGTGTTGGAGGAAAGCCTTCTAGCTTACCAGTGGGAGTGGTAAGCACTAGATAGCCTGTCTACCACAAGAGGTGTGGTTTCTGGCCCAGAAATTGTAGTTTATTGGCCATTTGGGCAGTTTTTCCATCTCTTTCAATTTTCTGGTTTAAAAGCCTGCGTTTGTACTTTTCCCACCTTTCCTGAAACTAGTCTAGTCCAGATACAGATTTGTGGTATCCAGGACTGTTTGTAAGCTTCTAAGCAGTGCCAAAGTCTGTTCTTCAATGTTTCCCTTAGATCTGCTAGTTCTCTCCTCTCCTGCACTTTTACTAGCTTATTAGTTTAGCACTCTACCAGACTTATTGTAGCAATTATTTTAGCACACAAAAGTGCTACCAGCACTAAATGTTCTACGAGGAAACAGCTCCAGTACTTATTAATGCCCACCCCTCCAGACATGTCTAAAGGTCAGTTCCTTGTGCTTTCTCCTATTAACCTGGTGAACCTGGGCATCCTGTGGCAATGTAGCAACTGCCTCATGTACACCAATAACCCTCTCCTCTTACCACCCAACACTCAGACTTGCAAAAGATGCACTTATATATCCAAACTGGAAGCCACGCACTCTCCAGCCAAGACCACAATAGCTGGTCAAGACGAGAAGGTCAACACTTGCACCACACCACATAGAACACATAGCCCTCCAAAACACACACTAGCACTATCTTCACATAAAAACACAAACCACACACCCACCTTCGCTGAGGCAATAAAAATCTACCCAAACAGCAGAGACATCCAAGGCAGAAACACGCTCATCCACCAAAACACAACACTAATTATGAGACACATAATGCTCCTAAACAGTGTACCACTCAACCAAAGCCTCTAAGGCAAAACATCAAGCCCAACACACTAGTTATAGGTGACTCAATAGTGAGGCACACTGATGTCCCACTCACTAGGCTGAATAAGGAGAAAGTAACAGTCAGCTGCCCGTCAGGCACCAGGATCCACCACATAACACACGCACTCAGGTACCTCAACAGGTACAAATATGACTCTGTCATTGTACATGTGGGTGTGAATGATCTAAGACGTACCTCCCTGGACTACATGAAAAGAGACATGGAGAAACTGTCAGATTATGTAGCCCAGGCGGGTATGACCCTAGTCCTAAGCAGCATCCTACCATCACCCAGAATTATACCACAGTACAAGCAGACAATTAATGATTTCAACAATTTGCTAAGTTTCTGGTGTCATTCTAAGGGAATCCAGTATCTGCCTGCTTGGGATGACATGATTGACAGACCTTGATGCTTTGCCAGAGATGGCATGTATCTGTCACCCCTGTGCTTCCGGATACTGGCCAAGACTCTTGCCACCCCTATAGTGCCTTTTTTAGGCAGTGTTCCAAAGACCAAATTACCACCATAACAGCTACAAACAAATGCAATCTGAGAGTCATGCTGCTCAATGCTAGAAGTCTAAATCTCAAAATGCACTTGCTCGAAGCACTCCTTAAAATGGAGAACATCGACATTTGTGCTGTAACAGAGACCTGGTTCAAGGCAGCAGAAAGTACCCCTGCACTACTAGTCTACAACTCATTCAACACCTTTCAGCCCCAGAACTTGGACTGAAGCTCCAAAGGCGGTCGTGTTTCCATATTCATAAAGGATGCACACACCTCCAGACTGATAGCCCAATATAACGCATCTGAGATAATTCAGGTGCAGCTAACATTGGATAAGACAGAGATTGAGGTCGTAGCCTGCTATAGGTCTCCAACCATGTTCCAAGACTCACACTGCATGTTACTAAGCACCCTGGAGAATATTAGGATCCAACCTAACAGTCTCATACTGGGTGACTTCAACTACCCCTCCATTAACTGGGAAAACTACTCATGTACGAATACACTTGCCCAACATTTTCTGGAATTCATTAATTTCAATGCCCTGGACCAGCTCATTCTTACCCCACTAGAGATAGCAACATCCTTCACCTGGTCATTACTAACATGGGCAACCATTGCTCTACACCAATAGTCAACTACTCCCTGGTTAGATTCGACCACAAACTAATCACCTTGGAAATCCACACCCCCCCACACACACAAAGTTAACCACCATGAAAAACTTTGCCAAAGCTAACTTTGGGCCCCTAAAAACAGAGGTAGCTAACTTCACGGCACCCATGCAAATGGAGAATAGTTGCATGACCACCGACTCATACACCAATGCACTGTACTAACATGTACACAAATGCATAGATCTCACAATACCCAGTAGAAATACAAATAACAGATTCCAGCAGGAGTCACCACATGAGAAGAACAAAAATAAACGTTGTATCTTTTATTGAGGCATAAAAACACACAAGCGCTTTCACATAGTTAAACTACACTTCTTCAGGTGTATAATACCCAGTAGAACCAAGACACTCTTCTCAAAAAAAGGAAGCCAATCTAGTAGTCCCCTGCAATAAACAAACAATACAACAGAAGGAGGAAACTGATGTGGAATAAGGTGATGTCCTAAGACTGGAAAAACTCCCTTAGCAGCCTCAACAAAAGGTTGAGATCCCTTAATAAATCTTCTAAAGCTAGTTATGAAAACAGAATTGCAGCAGATAGTAAAGACAACCACAAGGCCTTCTATAGTTATGTAAAGAATATCCACGGCAATACCCAGATTTGCTCTGAGCTACTGCACAATGGTACCTCCTATACAGAGCCAACAGATATTGCCAATATACTGGTGAACAGATTCAGTGCCATCTTTAGCCATCTCTCCCCCACAAAGGACCAATCACAATACCAGTAGATTGCTAGGCACCCAGGATTACTGCTGCACAGGCTAAAACAGCACTGTCCAAGGCCAAAAATACAGCTTCTATCGGACCTGAAAATATCCTTGGCTGTGTTCTACATGAACTACAGAGTGAACTGGCACCTCACCTGTGTGCCCTGTTCAATCACAGCCTCACCTCAAGCTTTGTCCCTACCAAATGGCGCACTGCTACAGCCATCAGTCTCCACAAGGGAGGAGCGACTATAGACCCTGGGAACTATCGCCCCATTAGCCTGATGAGTCTGATATGCAAAGCTATGGAAAGCATCATCATAGAGGATATAGGGAATCTCCAAACTCTGAATCATACACAGTTTAATTTTGTGAAAGGTAGATCATGCCTGCTCAACTTGTTTGACTTCTTTGAGTCAGTCACCAGAGCTGTGGATGAAGGCAAGGTGGTTCATACAGCCTACCTTGATCTGGCCGAGGCCTTTGATACAATTCCCCACTCAGGAAACATAGAAAAACTCACAAAGCTAGGCATCAACCCCTATATCACTAGGTGGGTTGCAAACTGGCTAACAGATAGAACCCACAGTGTGAAAGTAGCTGACTCCAAGTCAGACTGTCAACCAGTCATGAGTGGAGCCCCACAGGGTTTGGTCCTGGGTAATCCCCTGTTTGGTATCTACTTCTCTGAATTCCAGGCCAACATGAAGGGACTCTGGCTGACAAAGTTCGCAGATGACTGCAAGTTGGGAGCTATTATTAACACTCCAAGTGATGTTGACATTCTACAGAAAGGCCTCAATTAGATCAATGACTGGTGTCAGAACAATAGCCTTAAGCTCAATGCCAAAAAATATGTGTCGTCATCCCCCTTGGGAAAAAAACAGTTCCCTTGCATTACCACATCAATGGTAGTCCACTGAACAAAGGAGGTGTTAGAAGACATCAAGGAACACAGGTTGACAGCAACCTCTCTTTTGACCACCACATTGCCACTGTGGTCAGAAAGTCCTTCTATGTGACATATCTCATTACTGAGGGTTTTGCATCCAGGAAGAAAGAGGTCATTATCTCCCTCTACTCTTCCCTCATTAGGCCAGTTATTGAGTACAATGTCCGATTTGCCATGTACCTCACTAGACACCTGAAACAACTGGAGAGGCCACAAAAGTACCTCACAAAGAGAATCCGAGGCCTTAAATACTTGTCCTATATGGACAGACTCAAAAAACTCCAACTATTCTCTGTCTCATATCACCTATTTAGAGGCGATCTCTGTTGACTTACAAAGCCATGTCTGACCCAGCTCTGTCAGAAATGCTACATCTGAAGAAATTCCAATCCCTCAACACCACACACTCCAGAGACCTCAACCTCATTACCACAATCAACAGAACATGCTGGAGGGGCAGGTTCATAACCCAGAGACTGCCCATGATATGGAATAGACTTCCCATACATGTCAAGCAGAGGACCTCACTGGCCCTCTTCAAGAGAAATCTTGATGAGTGGATGGGAAATAGAAAATTCACCCCAGGGATCACTCCAGTGGCTCTACTCAACAGAGGCATTAGGAACTAAGGTCGGGTGGCACGATGCCAGGGTAATCCTATGGGCTAGGTGCTCCAGGGCCATTAGCCTAGGACACACCTATGAACCTATGAACCTATGATGTATGCCAGTGGAAGGTTTCAGTTGAAGCTGTTCTGTGATTTTTGATCCTTAGTAGGAGGCTTCTAACTGTATTTATAGCAGAAGAAAATTGATCTTGGAATTTTAGGTTGCTCACTGAAACATAATGGTTTGAGTTTGCTGGCCAAGGTCAGTTTGCCGCTAATTTTTGAGTAGTCACAGAAAAGACGGGCAATGTCTAGGTTATTGTTTGTTGTTTATTTTTTGTTTTTGTCGATCATAATAGTTTTTACATTCCAGAATTTACAAAGAAAGTTGGGTGCTTATTTTGTGGCTTTTTTTGTCTTTAAATACTATTTTCAAACCTAATCTCAGTCTGGCACCGAATGCTTACCTTCAGGTAACTGTTTTTCTGTGTCTTGATATCTTTTACCCTTCAATCTGAGTGAGATTCTTCATAAGTATCAATTTATGACTGAGTCGGGAAGCGCTATTCTTAGTTCACTGATTTTTGGAGAATATATTTATCCAGGACGATTATGAGAATGTGATTGAAATTAGCTGGTACATCAAAAACTGTACTGGCTGGATTTAAGAAAATCTACCTGACAGAGTTAGGAATAGCATTGAAACTGGGGCTGCATGCTTTGACGTAAGTCGTACTACAGTTAGGTATTAAGAATAATGACATGGATAGTTTCTAAGAAGAAACTGAACACTTTAGCTCATATCCTATCTAATATGTCGGCAGTACTGGCAACTTTGTCAGCTCTGGTAGATATTTCTACTAGCTGAGCATTTCACAATGCATAGCATTCTACATAAATGTTGAGACCAACTATGATAAGGAACTCCTTATTAAGATTTTTCTCAGCCCACCCAAGAGGTAGAGTACAGAGCATGCTTTGCCTGTTTTCAAGAACTTACAAGCCATAAAGAAATGATTTCCTCTTTTTATATGTGCCTTCATAGAGATAGCCTCTTCACCAACTGTTCGAGGTAGTTGACGGGCTATTATATAAGATGCTGAATTGTTAGCAGTTTGTGTAGCGACATATCCTTCTCTTTTGCAGTTCTGCTCCATTATGCTGATATTATAGCCTGGAATGAGTAGTCACCCAGCTATGCTGTTAGGTTTTGCACACATTGCTAAAATGGTTAGGATACAAGGTGATTAGCAAGCCTGAAATTCAGTATTGATTTTGCTTAAGCTTTAAGCATTTTGGTACAGAATCTACATGACTAATAATGTTCTTGTCATAGACTACTTTTTACCGGGATATTGTCGTAATCTTTTGAAAATGAAGAAGGGACATGCACTTAGTAATTTGGCCAGGCAATAATATATTTCATGATTCAGTGCTTCCATAGTAATTTTTTATAAGTGATCATTGCAAGATCTGAATTTCAACACAAAATCTATTTAACTATTAAAATGTCTGCATGGAGTCATTCAATTAAATCTGAACCACAAAACCAGTTTTAGTTTGCAAACATACTTGTAAACCTGCAGAAGCTGAAAATAACAAAATCCGGTGAAATGTAGGTATATCCAGCAAAAGATATGGGTATCAAATTAGCCATATCTCTTCCCACTTCCACTAGGAATTTTGGATACTACTCAGAAACACTTTTAAAAACAGAGAGTGACAAAAATTATGGAAAAATATCAACACATTAACAATGCAATATCTGTAGACTTTAATAAACTGTATGGAAAAATTCTACCACCCAAGGTCTTTTATTTCTGCTTCTGAAAAAGGTAAGGTGTGTGTCCTCCTTCTTTAAATTATTGGTGTCCTTAGTATTTTGGGCATGTAGTGTGTTTTTCTGTGTACTAGACAGCTTCAAAAATCATGTGATGAGGGGGATTCAAAAAATTATGTAAAGGGGTAAATCATACCTGAAAATAGGCAAATTGCTCCAAAAAAATGGACAGTTGAGAGGTCTGTTTGCAAGGTATTTATTAAATTATTGAGCACTGTAGCACAAACAGTCTCTCAGCTGCAAACAAGTTTCATTGTGAAACTTTCATTCACTACTGGAAGTCAAGGTGAGTGAGGAAGTCACTTTAGCAGGTATTGTTCCTTATTTGCTCATGTAAGAAGTTGCATTTAGTAGACTTTCATTTTCAAGAAATGAAGGAAAATAAATTAGATGAGCAGACCCTGAAGATAAAACACAAAAGAATATGATTTTCTATGTTCTTCATTCATAATTAAGAAAGAAACTTTTTTTCCTGACAATGTTAGTGGAAAATCCGGTTCCAAAAATAAAGAAATAAACTCACTTCATATGCTGCAGCCATTTTGCATGTGAGATATTGTTAACAGTGTCTTTTTGTTTATTTTATTTTAATTCCTTAAAGTTTTATTTGCACTTGGTTTGGGTATGTTCTAGTTTTGTGGGTTTAATTTTATCATATTTTGGTCTCATTTAAGAATCTGGGCATTCAAAGAAGCCTAGTATATATGTTTTTACTGCTCGAGTCTTTCCAAAGCTAATTTTAGATGAACATTTGAAGAAATCAGTCTGTCTTACTGGTATGTTTTTGATCCATAACTGTGACTCAACATATACTTCAGCAATGTAACACTGTGACACATGAAAAATGCAATTTATTTGTGCTCATCCTTAAAGTGTGCAGTACAGAAGGGTGTAACTCTTGTTAGCTGCCCTGTTGTATTAAGGCACGCAGAGTGCTAACTCCCACCTTAGACTATAAAGGAAGCAAAGAGAAAACCCATCTCATACTGAAGTGAAACAGGGAGAAGACACAATGAATAGAATTTCAGTTATAACCTTAACCATCCTGATGGTCTCTTGGCAGATTGTTGGGCTGTGTCGTAAGTATATTTTAAACGTTTTGTGCTTTTGATTTTTACACTGAAGACTTGCATTGTAGCATTACTATTGATGTCATGTTGTCTCACACTTCACTGGTGATTAGTGCATAGAAATTACAGCTCTCAAATGCAGTACAGATACTTAGTTTTAATGTGTATGAGCTATACTTAATAGCCTTACTTACAAACAAGGAACTATAGTGTACCATTTCTGTCTTTTATCATGTAAATATCAAAAGATCATCACTGTTACTGTTTAACATAGTTAAAATTATTTGTTGTCTTGAAACTGAAGAACATATTCCTGAAATAGCCTATTAACTAAACAACCTTCAAAAGCCTAAGGGAGAAAATGCACCTATTTCACAGACAGAGCAGTTTTTTTTTTTTTTTTTTTACTTTGTGTTATGACTTTGCCTTCATGCCACAGGCTGTATGCTATATTTGCATGTTGCATACTACTAGCATAATATTTCCCCCATATTTATATGTCCGTAAAGAAGGACCCCAACTTAAACTGTAAATCTAAAAAAGCATCATGAGTTACCATGAGAAAATTAGTCAGAACTATTTAATTTATCAAATGTATCTATTCTGTAACACCAGAGTTTCAAATTTTAATGCATTTCATTCCTGAGAGTGCAAATTTGGGTGTGTGAGTTTCTCAGAAATACCTGGCCTAAAAAAATTAATTAATTCACACGGATTATTTTCAGCAATATTTTTGATGCAGCTTTGATGGAAGGGATTCATATCATAAACACAATGGATTTTTTTTCTGACTACTGTGTAAGAATGGGGAATGCTACAGAATCCTGAAAGCCCAAAATCTAGAAGACCAAAATCCTGAAAGTTCAAAATCCTGAAAACTCAAAATCCTGAAAACACACAGGATACCAACACTTATGATATTCCAGCACAAGTACATACAGAAACAAATAAAACACAAACCATATTACTCTTCTCCAAGTATAAACAGGGAGGCAAGCCCCCTTGCACTCCCCATGTGGGGGGCTGCGGCCCCCCATACCCCCTCCTACTTAAATATATCAACTCTAAGATTGCACTTAGTGTACTGAAGTAATATGTTTCTGTATGTACTTGTGCTGGAATATAGTAAGTGTTGGTATCCTGTATGTTTTCAGGATTTTGAGTTTTTCAGGATTTTGAGTTTTCGGGATTTTGGTCTAAGGATTTTGGTCTTCAGGATTTTTGGCTTTCGGGATTCAGTGACCCAAGAGCAAATAATCTCCATTCCTGAATCACAGTATCAGTATGTAGGTCAGGAATACAGAAACAAGTAGTGATGCAGTGGCAGTACAAGATAAGGCAATTGCCACCATTTTCTACTTCTCTGCATGTACTATAAATTTGCATGTGTACACCTAATGCAACCTTCTGTATTCTGTGGACCTATGGGTGATGTCAACCAACTTCTACTCAGAAAAACATAAGCAGGAAGCTGCATTATGCAGATGAAGCAGAGGAGTCTTCAACCCACTAACACAAAGATAAAAAGCCTTTGCTTACTCCAATGGCAGGACAGAGTATTCATTCAGCTCAGGGTACAGCAGGGTCTGTCTTCATTATAAAATTTGGAGTAGTGTCTTTTCCATCAAAGGAAGCAAACCTTCTGTCTTTAAATGGTGTGATTAAGGCCTTGTGCTTTGAGGGTGGTAGTGAAAGAAGGTCATATTCTTGATGCAAAATCTAAGCGCTACTATCTGCTCTATATGGGCTGGAAATGGTAAAATTTCCAGTGATATCCCTGTGTGGGCTGCATTACTTAACTTTGATGCATACATGTTCTGCACTCAAAAGAGTCAACAGAATGTGCAAGACTGAAACATAGCAGCAAAAAAAGCTTGCAGCAACACTGATAATTCCACCTGCAAGCCCATCATGGGATCCTATTGACTCACAAACCTATGCCATTAATAAGTGTTAACTCTAAGACTGTTGTAGATTAGAGTAAGTGGAATTTTCCAAGACCGTGTGATCTGGGAGTTAGTATATGAGTGCTGTGTATGCTTCAGTGTTCATTTGCAGTGATTAGTGTTGAAAACAAGTGCATTGAAGGTATACTGTACTTCTTTTGCTTCCTGTGAACCAAGTTGCCCTTCTAGAAATAAAAATACACCTCAGTCCTGGGTTACATATTTTGGATCAAGTCTTATCCAAGTAAGAGGCAGTGAAAGAGGAAGGCAACATACTTATCACAGAACAGATATAAGTTTATATGGCTTCTTTCTGAATTAAAATTCATCTCCACCCCACTGACTAGCCTACTATTCAAACCATGGAGCTTGCTTAGCATATAAAGGCCGTAGTCTGCACATGTATAGCCATACAGTGAATGGCAGGATAGCAATACTGGCAAAAGTATTTGTACTTGCTTTCCCCAGCCTGTCTACCTTACATCCTGGAAACTCCCTTGAATATGACAATAGCATCAGTGGTGTAGTGTTTGGTCTGCTTTCCCAAAGTGCTTAGACACTGGTTGTCCTTCCAGAGTTTTTGAGATACTCCAGTGATCAGGAGAACAGCATGGGATGGGTGGTGAAATAGGCCCCATGTCACTCTAATGCAGTGGCATGAGAAAGAATGTTATTGTTACCTTTCCTCCAGTTCGACAGTTGAAATTATATAATATCTGCTGGGAGAGATGTTTATTGAGGATAAATGCTGTTTGGGATACTGGTACTGGAAGTTTGATGCACGATTATTTTTAAATAAACTAATGGCTCTCAGTGCACACAACAGTAATAAGTCAAACTATGGATATTTTGTATACTACTTCTAGCTACATATTACCACAGTCATCAACTACTTAGTCTCCAATGACCCATTAGTTACCCTCCCAACTTCCAAGAATTCAGAGATACCTGATAAATGAGAGTCATGAATTCTGACTACAGAATCAGGTATTTTTCCTTGTATTTTCCATCTAACATTGGTCTGCAGGTTCAGTGCAAGGTTCAGTGCAATGTCTGTTAAATAGCACCTATGTGGGCCCAACAAGAAGCATAATTGTCTGCTTGCCATGCTTGCCAGATTCATTACTTTGCATTCTATCTTCCTGCATGGTATCTCTCCAGCAGCAGAAAGCATACCAACCCTTCCCTCAGAATACGTCAGGTGCTCAGACCCACTCATCCCTTGCTGGTTCTTCCACTGCTCAGACCTCTAACCTGAACGTAGGTCATCTGGGCTGTAAGCAGGGCTCTATCCTTCTGTGCCATTCAGCTAGCTATCATGATTATGGCTATCAGCTTCATTATCTTTGCATTCTGGGTCCCATGAATTAACACACTGATGGTAGTCCACTGAACACAGAAGGCGTTATAAGAGATCTGGGAACACAGGCTGACAGCAACCTTTCATTTGATCACCACATTGTCACTGTGGTCAGACAGCCCTTCTATGTGGCACATCTCATTACTGAGGGTTTTGCATCCAGGAATAAAGAGGTCATTGTCTCCCTTTACTCTTCCCTCATTAGGCCAGTCATCGAGTACAATGTCCCCATTTGGCATGTACCTCACTGGACACCTGCAACAACTGGAGAGGCCACAAAGGTACTTCACAAAGACGATCCTATGGCTTAAACATTTGTCCTATATGTACAGAATCAAAAAACTCCAACTATTCTCTGTCTTGTATCGCCTACTTAGAGGCGATCTCTGCCTGATGTACAAAGCCATGTCTGATCCAGCTCTGTCAGAAATGATACATCTAAAGAAATCCCAATTCCTCCTCACCACACGCTCCAAAGACCTCAAGCTCATTACCACAATCAACAGAACATACTGGAGGGACAGGTTCATAACCCAGAGACTGCCCATGCTATGGAATAGACTTCCCATACACATCAAGCAGAGCACCTCACTGGCAATCTTCAACATAAATCTTGATGAGTGGATGGGAAATAGAAAATTCATCCCAGGGATCACTCCAGTGGCTTTACTCAACAGAGTCACTGGGAACTAAGGTCGCATGACACAATGCCAGGGTAATCCTCTGGGATAGGCTTGTAAAGGTTCCAGGGCCATTAGCCAAGTACACACCTATGAACCTGTGAGGTACAACAAAGAACAGCAGAGAAGTAAAAACATTAAAATAAATTATAATTTAATTAAAAATAACACCTTTGTCAAAAGAATAAAGAAAGTATACATTTACTAGCTAACTAAAAATACAAATACATGTTTTCAGTTTCATAGGCTCCTTGAGGGTAACAGCAGATAGCAAGAACAGCCAGTATAGCTGGACTAAGCTCGAATATTGAAATCTTGCAAAAAAAAAAAAAGCAAATTAAAAAACACAGTTAATTCTTATATACAAGGAACATCTGCAACAGTTGTTGGTATGTTTGTTTGTGGAGGGAGTCATACAATAGTATACTGGACATTTAGTTTGCTACAGCTGTTAAAAGAAAAACATAAGAAGCATACATTTCTGACATTGGATACATACTACACTAATCTAACAACAGTAGTATATTGCTGGACCCACCTTATGTAGGCACAAGCAGTATGCTTATCTGGATAGACCTACATATGTAGTCACAAGCTGTGATTGTATGTAGACAGTGGTCTACATTCTATTCATGGCCAACACAACAGAAGGCACAATGAATATCAAGAAGTGCATTCTGTAGGCATAGAGAGGGTGTTGGTATGAAGTAACATACAATGCTTACTAACCTGGTCATTCCACTATGTGCACTGCACGGCTAAACAAGGAGTCATAAGAATCATATTATGTAATATGCATACTTCCCTCGCTCTCAACATTGTTAATCATTGGTCTCAGTAATATTACTATTATTTGAGGATTTTATTTGTTGATTTATTTATTTAACATTTGTTTACCAGGAAAGCATGACTTGGAACAAGCCAATTTTCAGCAGAGGCCTGGGGAGTAATGCTCCACACGCATGTCTTTGTAACATGTAGGGAAACTGTAGCACCCGGAGGAAACCCACATGAATGCAAGGAGGACATGCAGACTCCACATAAAAGGCACACCAGCTGGGAATCAAACCAGGGAACCTCTTTCTATGAGGTAATAAAACAAACCTTTGCACCATTCCCCCATCCATGATTTGGGCAGAGGGCTGGCAATCAAAAAGAAGAGTAAGGTTGGGACAAAAGTATATAAAGAAAAGATAACACTCCCATGCTGATAGTCTGCAGTGACAGCTACTGCCACTTTTTCAGTCTGCAGTGCATGCTTCCTTCATAATCCTCCCCTGTGATGCTTGCATTCACTTTGTAAAGATAGGGATTGGATAAAAACTGTGTGCAATAATAGAAATGCAGCTCATGTGGAAAGACTGCATGGATAGTATCATAAAAAATATGGGTCAGAAAGTTTAGGTAATGACCAAGCTATAGCCAATCATTCAAAGTCTCCTAAGTAATAATACAGCAAAGAAACCATTTATCTAATTTAACAGACAGATTATCAACAGATTACATCAGTCACACCTCTTATGCAGAAGTACAAAAGAACCTCAGGCTCAAGACATTAAGCACCAATTAAAGGGGGGGGACAGGTAGTGTCAGGGTCTCTTGGAGATCCAGGTGACAGCAGCAGTTGTCTGTGTAGTAAAACTGAAGAAGATAAAAATGGACGGATTTCTTTATATTAGATTCAAGCACTAGTCATATGGGCACCCACCATGTATAAATATGGAAAGAATGACACTTGGAAGAGACACCTTCAGAGTAAATCTTCAGACACATTATACTGGGAGTATAAGGAGGAACTGTACTTCAAGATTTGCTTGTATAAGGATATTTTTTGGCTGTTTGCAGTAAAAGAACTTAGCAAACTGAGCAAACCAATAAGGTTGAAAAAGATGACACTGGGGTAACTGAGTACTCTGATGTCAATACGTAAAAATGTTTGCCTTATATGACAGAAGGTGGTGGAGACAACTTCATGAATGTTACTTTTTTTTTCTTTTGGATTATTAAAAGAGTCATTTTTCGATTAGCCAGCAGAATATGGATTTTGTAACAGTAGGAGTATGAGGAAAGCCAGTGATTGTAGGACACTTTATAGTAGTTGGCTAGATTCCATTATACTGCTAGTGGTGTGTTACAAAATACGAGGCTTCAGTTGCCATAGTGGTGAAGCACACTAAATAACACCAAGTAATATGTCAAGAATAGCACAATCAATTTCTGACTGTACATGTCAGGTGCTTCTGTTGGCATCGCAGTATAAAGTCAAGGCCAAAACTCCGAAGTGTTTTTATGGACCAGAATGGCCCAGAGGGCTTTGGGAAAGAGAGTATGTATTTGTGGTGGTGAGCTGCACTTGAGTGCAAGCATTTAATGAATAGTTTATTTTGCATACGCTAGACACATTACTTTAGATTGTTTCTTCTTTGATACGGACAAATTAAGTGAGCGTGCCTCTACTTACTCAAGACACTCCTATCTAGATAAGAAGTGTCTCTATAGGTACATATCCATGTCTTAATTACTGTTGTTATATGCTTTATATGATGTGTCTGTAGGTTAATCAGTAAGAGCCATTTTGGCTGCATCAAACCAAACTCATTCTCCACATTGCCAAAATGAGGCCAGAGTTTTAGTTTATACATTTCAGTGATGTGCGTCACAGGGACAAGAGAGACAGTTTTTCATGTAGTTTACAGTCTGTGTTAACATTAAGAAAGTCTTTTTAAGTGTCTTGAGTTTGCCATGTAGCTTGTAGTCAAAGCAGTTAAAATTAAGAAAGTGTCTCCAAAGTCCTGTGTCCTTATAGGTAGTATTAACTGAAAGATTGCTATGAATTATACTTAGAGCAATCTGACTACAGAGCAAGCAAATGAATATATAGCATTTAAGGAAGGAAAGAGCCATGCAATGTTGGATTTAAGTAAGGAAAGGGCCATGCAGTGTTAGATTTAAGTAAGGAAAGGGCCACGCAATGTTGGATTTAAGTAAGGATAGGGCCATGCAATGTTAGATTTAAGTAAAGATAAGGTCATGCAATGCTGAATTAAAAGAAACAAGTGCAAGTTTCAGAATTACTGAATGAGGTGAATGGAAGATCTGTGAAAATCTGGAGATTAAAAAAAGATAAGAATGATTTAAATCAATGAATAATGATAAAATAGTATGTTCCAGCAGGCTGGATAAAAGGGATGGTTACAGTTAGCTGCATATCAGGTGCTAGGATCCATCATATCCCTCAAACACTCATGTCACTCAACAACAAGTACTGGTATGACTCCATCATAGTCCATGGAGCTGTGAATGACTTGAGATGTACCTCACTGGATTATATGAACAAAGACATGACTGAGCTCTCAGATTATGTGTCGCAGGCAGGTATAAGCCTAGCCTTAAACATCAATCATCTACTTTCTGCAAGGATGATGACACAATACACACAAAAAATGATTGACCAACAATTGGCTTAGCTCCTGGTCTCAGTCCAAGGGGTTTCAGTATCTGTCAGCCTGGAAAGACATGGTCAACAGACCATGCTGCTTTGTCAGAAATGGTCTGCACCTGTCTCATCTAGGCTTTCTGATATTGGTAAAGGCATTAGCCACCCCAATTGTGACTTCTAGGAAGTGTCAAAATAACCATCCTCCGAACATAACAAAATCCTTTCTAGATAAAGTATTGCTGCTTAATGCTAGAAGTCTAAACAAGAAACTGCACTCCCTGGAAGCACTCTTCAATCTGGAAGATGCTGATGTCTGTGCAGTCACCGAGACATGGTTAAAAGCCATGGAAAGTACTCCGGATGTGCAGGGCTAAAATATCTTTCATATGTTCAGATGACAAACTGATTGTGAAAGAACCAAAGGAGGAGCTGTATCCATGTTCATCCAGGATAAGTACACCTCAAGACTGGCCATACTCTCGTGAACTACTCCATGTCCAACTAACTACAGGCAACCCCCCCTACCATATCATAGCTAGCTATAGGTCCCCAAACATTAAACAGGAAAATCATGCCGCATACCTGGAATTACTGGATTCACATGCCATACAGCCAACACCTTACTCATGGGTGAATTTAATTGTCCTACCAACTACTTGGAAGCATACCACGACCACAAGCATTCTGGTGCAGAGGTTCTTAGACTTTGTCAATGCAAATGCTCTGGAACAGCTAGTCACCACACCCACAAGAGGCTCAAATATCCTGAACATAGTCCTCACTAACATGGGAGAGCATCGGACCCCACCATGTGATGTCCTCCCTGGTAAGATCAGGCCATAAATCAATATGTTTTGATGTAATTATAACACCGATACCCTATCAAGCTCAAAAATGTTTAAGAATTTTTTAAAGACAATTTACCTCCTACTAACTGATGGTATAAGTACTTTCAAAACACTCTCAAAAGCAGATAACATGGACTCCTGTGCAGAAGTGTACACCAATCCACTGTATAACCACTTAAGCAGTTGTATAGAATTGGCTGTACCTGACTAGATTACAACCAGGTCTTGCCAAAACACAAGCCACCCTGGTAGATCCATAGTATAAAAAGGCTGTACAGCAAGAACAAGAAGTAACTGACTCAGCAGAGGAAGAAATCCCTTTCTGACCTAAACAAACAAATTAGAGATCTTATCAAGTCCTCCAATGCTAATTACAAAGCAAAAATACCCTCCTTAGCCAAGGATAATTACTAAGCATTCTTTAACTACATCCAAAATCTAAAAAAGAATACTCAGCTATGTGCTAAATTGATTGTGGATGGCACCACCCATACTCAACCAGAGGTAATAGCCAACCTGCAAACTGACAGATTTGGAGCAAACTTCACCCACTGTCCCCTCCAATCATCCCCCAAAGTATACCTGCCACAATTCTTCCACCTATTATCTCAAAACAGCAGGTCATCTCAGAGATGTCCAACACCAAAAACACAGCATCAATAAGCCAGGCAACATCCCGGGTTGTCTTTTAAACAACTTAAAACATGACCTGACAGACCCACTCAGATCCCTGTTTAACCGTACCTGTGAACAGGCTATATTCCGGCATAATACAGACAGCAACAGTAATCCCTCTGCATAAAGGGGAACCCTCAACTGACCCTGTGAATTTTTAGCCCATAAGCTGAAAGTCCATGAAAAGTATCATTATGGACCTTATTAATAAGGACATGGGTAATCTGCAAGCTCTAAACTCAACCCAGTTTGGATTCATTTAACATAGATCAGGCCTGTCAATCATGGTTAACTTCTTCAAGAAAGTCACCAAGGCCTTGGTGAGGAAAAGACAGTGCATACCACTTATCTTGATCTAGCCAAGGCATTTGAAACAATCACCCACTCAGGTATTATATAGAGACACTCCAAACTGGTAACTAACTATGGTAAGTAAGCTCTTTCTGAAGGGTACACATATCTAAGCAGTTTTGACAATCACACCCTGTTTGCAGCCCATTGCAAATCTAGTTAACAAGAGATCTTTGTTATCAATTTGGAAATCAGACAAGTTGGTGCTGAACAAGCCAGAACCAAGTACAGACCCCTGGAAGACTCCACTGATTACCTTAGCACTATTTGAGGAGACACCTATCACATAAACAGTGTGGCTTCTGTCCTTCAGCCAACTGGCTAGCCATCTTATAATAAAATGATCTATGTTTATGGCAGATGGTTTCCTTACAATTTTAGCATGAGATAGGGTAGCAGATGCTTTGACCAGATCAAACGAACAGTATGAATACTGCCAACAGCTTGCATGACCCTCTCAAACAATTAAACAGGCATGCTCTCCCCTTGTCAGAGCCAATTGTCAGTTTGGCCTAATGAGATTTTTCTCCCCATATGTATGCCACCCCAGGTGACCACCAGCTGCTTGGTTCACCATATTTTCCTTAGGTATCCCTGGTACTATCCTACATGGCTTTGATTGCAACAATGACTGGGTGGCCAGGGCAAGTAGAGCAGTGAAGCCTGCAACATGAGATATGCTGGTCCTGCATGCCAGGGGATCTGGTCATGACATAAGTGGGTAGAACTAGTGATGTCATACACATCACCACATGTAATATCACTTAGCTTCACTCTCCTTTAAATGCTATAGTTACAGTGAATTTGATCCATGATTATGGTATATCTCCTTCACTGGGAATTTGTCTTCCTGAGAGGCAGAAAGCCCACCAACCTAGAGTGGGAGAGCCATTAAACTCACTTTTTTCCACACCTCCCTCCAACTCTGCCTCCACCAGCACCTAAGTCACTGCTCAAGTTTGTATCAACTGAGACAGAGAGCTCCATTCCTCTATACTATAGAGCTAGGTAATCCTATTAAGATTCTCAATATCATAATTAATGAGATGAATCTTGTATCACCTGAGTCATAGGGCTGCATTCCTCTAAGGCATAGAGCTAAGTAAGCCTAATGTAATTCTCAGTATCATAGTTAATAAGATCAGTTATGATACACTCTATAGCTTTCAAGTTCAGACTTGTAAGTTTGGTCTATAGCTTCTAGGGTCTGCGGTAAAGCTCTACCTGCAGAGCGGCAACCTCAAAGCAGTTCACTGGCATATGGAAAGAGAATCTGTGGCTAAGCTTAAGTTAAACAATTTAAGGAAAGGTTTGGTGACAGCATGTTTGACTCTTAATTACTAGCCACACATGTATGTTCTCAGGCCCTAAGTGTTTATGGTCGTTGATAACACCTTAAGAGGATGTCTCTTAGTGATGATAGGGGGTCAAGGAATTTTTTTGGATGAGTCTTGTTGAATACGGGTTTTGGGGTGGTTTGCAGTGATATTCTTTGCGGTATATTTACAATGTCATTGGGGTTGGTGTGGGGGGCCCATTATTGAAAAGTTTAGAGCAATGTTAAGTTTTATTGCTTAGCTTTCTAATATTGCTAAATAAGGACTTACAGTTATCCTTTGATTCAGACGCTAATCTCCATTCATATGTTGCTTCACTGGTCCTTATAGTGATTATTCATTTTTCTTTTTTTGGTGATATTTTTATACTCTCCTCATTTTGTAAAGTCCTTGTTTTACTTTACAGTTTAAGGAGTATTTTTCTGTTGCTATAAAGTTTATTTATGTTGGCTAATCACCTTTGTGGAGTGTTTTTAAACTTTTCATTGTATTTGGTAATAGTTGGGACTGCTAGATCTATGCATTTGTTTAAGTGAGCATAAAGCACCTTAGAGAAATTGTCTGCTAGTTCAGGGTCATCAGTGGTGATGTCATGGGTAAATTTAGATATTTCACCATATAATTGCATGAAGTTCACTTTTTTGAAGTCCCTACATTTGGATATGTTGGCTACAGGAGATATTGTGGTCCTGAGAAAAAATGTCATGGTCCGACACAATTACTGAAGGAGAGACTAGGGGAGTTAGGCCCAAATAAAGAATATTTTGGCTTCAAGTAGATTTTCTAACTACTTGATTCAGGGAACTCCAGTTTATTAAATCCATAAATCTTTGAGCATACCCCCTATTAGACATACAGGGGTTCTAGTCTATGCCAGGATAATTCAAGTCTCCAGCCTTTGTGGAGCTGTATTTACAAGGATTTTTTCTAAGACTTCAAGGAATCTTACATCATCATCTTGGGACATAGAGCAGGTTCTGTAGTATGCTATAATTTGGAAAGTGTCTTGTCCATGGAACACTGATGTTCTATAGCTTAATCTGTGGTTCTCTGGGTATCAATCTGGATGAGATGTGTTCCTTGACAAATATGGAGACACTTCCACAGTTTCTGTCAGGCTTGAAGGTATGATAGGCACAAAGCTAGGTATGAAGGATGTACTTTCTTTACATCTAAACCAAGTATCTGCAACTACACATATATTAATACTCTCCAGGTGTAGGAGCACCTCAAGATCCAGCTACTTGTTATTAAGCCTCCAAGCACTGAGAACAACCAAATTAATGTAGCCCGGCTTAAGCTTACATTAATTCGCTAAGTTTGGATTCTCATTAAAATGGACTCTGTCTAAAGAAAACACTTTGGGTAGCAGGAACTTTGGCCATTATGCAGAAACCCTTGAATGGCAGATGCTGGCCATCCTTTGCAAAACAAGTAGGACTATTAATAATCTCATCCAAGGCTGACACTAGATTATCATATCAGCATAGGAATCAGGGGGATTCTTTAGTTGATGACTCTGTGATCCAGTATATTAATAAAAAGAGAGAGAACAGTAAAGGCTCATATATTGAGCCTTGGGTTATGCTAGATCAGGTTTTGTATGCAAAGAGCAACTATTAAGCTACAGCACGATGACTGAATGATTAGTTCATTTTAATTAATTAATTAATTAATTAATTAATTAATTAATTAATTAAATTAATCAATTAGGCAATTTGTTAAGTAGTTTTGACCGTATTCAGGGGAGCACGTATCACTGCCTTCAAATTCTAGCTAACTTATAAGTAAAAATGGTCATCTATGTAAATGGCCTTGGAGAGGTCAAGGAATATAGAATCTCTGGACTGTCTTTGGTTAAAGTTAGTGGCAAAAGGATCAGTCAATACTGCAAGTGCAGTTATGTCCTGCTGACTTTTCTACATCCATGTTGAATTTTTAACAGAATGCTATGATTTTGAAAGCAATGGGTGGTTGATCAGAGGTAAACTTAATATAAAATTCTCAGGGTTGGAGTTCTGTCCACCTTTGAGAAAAGGAAGAATCTTATTCCCATTCAAAATGCCAGGGACAGAATGTTCTTTGTAGTAGTATTTATTATCTGTGTGAGCTAATAGGCTATACTTGGAACTATAAACCTGAATAATAACCTTGAATTCAGTTCAGAATATATTTTGAATAAATTGCATTTATTTAAACTTTATTTGCTTTAATACTGCTACACTCTCAATTGTGCTAGCTTACACTGCACACAAATTGTTTCTAGTGCTGTTTTAGTTGTTTTCTGGGAAAAAAAAAATTTTAAACTTGTTTCCTGCCTGTCCCATAACTAGTCTAGTCCAGATACAGATTTGCTGTAACCAGGACTGTTGGTAAGCTTCTGAGCCACCCAACCCTTTCTGTGTTGGAGGGAAGCCTTCTAGTTTATCAGCGGGAGTGGTAAGCACTAAGTAGCCTATCTACCACAATAGGAGTGGTTTCTGGCCCAAAAATTGTTGTTTACTGACTGTTTGGGCAGTTTTTCCATCTTTTTCAACTTTCTGGTTTAAAAGCCTGTGTTTGCACTTGTTTTCCGCTTTTCCTGTAACTAGTCTAGTCCAAGTACAAATTTGCTGTATCCAGGACTGTTTGTAATCTTCTGAGCCCCCACGCCTTCTGGTTTAAAAGCCTGTGTTTGTACTTTTCCCACCTTTCCTGAAACTAGTCTAGTCCAGATACAGCTTTGTGGTATCAAGGACTGTTTGTAAGCTTCTAAGCAGTGCCAAAGTCTGTTCTTCAAATTTTCCCTTAGATCTGCTAGTTCTCTCCTCTCCTGCACTTTTACTAGCTTATTAGTTTAGCACTCTACCAGACTTCTTGTAGCAATTATTGTAGCAGACAAAAGTGCTACCAGCATTAAACGTTCTACAAGGAAACAGCTCCAGTACTTATTATTAATGCCCACCTCTCCAGTCATATCTAAAGGTCAGTTCATTGTGCTTTTTCCTATTAACCTGGTAAACGTGGGCATCCTGAGGCAATGTAGCAACTGCCTCATGTACACTGACAACCCTCTCCTCTTACCTCCCAACATTCAGACTTGCGAGAGATGCACTTATATATCCAAACTGGAAGCCACGCACTCTTCAGCCAAGACCACAATAGCTGGTCAAGAGGAGAAGGTCAACACTTGCATCACACCACATGGAAGACACACCAGCACTGTCTTCACATAAAAACACAAACAACACATCCACCTTTGTTGAGGCTCTCAATAAAATTCTACCCAAACCGAGACATCCAAGGCAGAAACACACTCGACCACTACAACACAACACTAATCATGACACAGATAACTCTCCTAAACAGTCTGCCACTCAACCAAAGCCCCTAAGGCAAAACAGCATGCCCAACACACTAGTCATAGGTGATTCAATAGTGAGGCACACTGATGTCCCACTCACTAGGTTGAATAAGGAGAAAGTAACAGTCAGTTTCCTGTCAGGTGCCAGGATCCAACACATAACACACTCACTCAGGTCCCTCAACAACAGGTACAAAAATGACTCTGTCATTGTACACGTGGGTGTGAATAACATAAGATGCACCTCCCTGGACTACATGAAAAGAGACATGGAGGAATTGTTGGATTATGTAGCTCAGGCAGGTATGACCCTAGCCATGAGCAGCATCCTACCATCACCCAGAATGATATCACAGTAAAAAGCAGAAAATGAATGATTTCAACAATTTGCTAAGTTTCTGGTGTCATTCTAAGGGAATCCAGTATCTGCCTGCCTGGGATGACATGACTGACAGACCTTGATGCTTTGCCAGAGATGGCGTGCATCTGTTCCCCCTGGGCTTCCGAATAGTGGCCAAGACTCTTGCCACCCCTATAGTGCCTTTTTTAGGCAGTGTTCCAAAGACCAAATTACCACTGTAGCAGCTACAAACAAATGCAATCTGAGGGTCATGCTGCTCAATGCTAGAAGTCTAAATCTCAAAATACACTTGTTTGAAGCTTAAAATGGAGAACATCAACATTTGTGCTGTAACAGAGACCAGGTTCAAGGCAGCAAAAAGCACCCCTGAACTACCAGGCTATAACTCATTCAACACCTTTCGGCCCCAGAACTTGGACCGAAGCTCCAAAGGTGGTGGTGTTTCCATATTCATAAAAGATGTGCACACCTCCAGACTGATAGCTCAACATAACGCATCTGAGGTAATTCAGGTGCAGCTAACATTGGGTAAGACAGTGATTCAGGTCGTAGCCTGATATTGGTCAACAACCATGTCCCAAAACTCACACTCCACATTACTAAGCACCCTGGAAAATATTACGATCCAACCTAATACTCTCATACTGGGTGACTTCAACTACCCTCCATTAACTGGGAAAACTACTCATGTACCAATACACTTTCCCAGCGCTTTCTGGAATTCATTAATTCTAATGCACTGGACCAGCTCATTCTTACCCCACTAGAGATAACAACATATTTCACCTGGTCATTACTAACATGGGCAACCGTTGCTCTACACCAATAGTCAACTCTTCCCTGGTTAGATCTGACCACAAACTAATCACCTTGAAATCCACCCACCCCACAAAAGTAAACACTATGAAAAACTTTTCCAAAGCTAACTTTGGGCTCCTAAAAACAGAGGTAGCTAACTTCACGGCACCCATGTAAATGGAGAATAGTTGCATGACCGCTGAATCATACACCAATGCATGAACAAGTACACAAATGCATAGATCTCATCATACCCAGTAGAACCAAGACACTCTACTCAAAAAAAAAGGAAGCCAACCTGGTGGTCCCCTGCCATAAATAGGAGGAAACTGATGCGGAATATGGTGATGTCCTAAGACTGAAAAAAATCCCTTATCAGCCACAACAAAAGGTTGAGGTCTCTCAATAAATCCTAAAGCTAGTTATGAAAACAGAATTGCATCAGATAGTAAGGACAACCACAAGGCCTTCTATAGTTATGCAAAGAATTTCAACGGCAATACCCAGATGTGCTCTGAGCTACTGCACAATAGTACCCCCTATACTGCGCCAACAGATATTGCCAATATACTGGCCAACAGATTCAGTGCCAGCTTTAGCCATCCCTCCCCCACAAAGGACCAACCACAATACCAGTAGATTGCTAGGCACCCAGTATTACTGCTGCACAGGTTAAAACAGCACTGTCAAAGGCCAAAAATACAGCTTCTATGGGACCTGACAATATCTGCGGCTGTGTTCTACATAAACTACAGAGTGAACTGACACCTCACCTGTGTGCCCTGTTCAGTCACAGCCTCACCTCAGGCTTTGTCCCTACTGAATGGCACACTGCTACAGTCATCCCTCTCCACAATGGAGGAGTGACTATAGACCCCGGGAACTATCGTCCCATTAGCCTGACGAGACGGATATGCAAAGCTATGGAATGCATCATCATGTACCTAATAAACAAGGATATAGGGAATCTCCAAACTCTGAATCCTACAGTTTTGTTTTGTGAAGGGGAGATCATGCCTGCTCAACTTGGTCGACTTCTTTGAGTCAGTCACCAGAGCTATGGATGAAGGCAAAGTGGTTCATACAGCCTACCTTGATCTGGCCAAGGCCTTTGATAAAATTTCCCACTCAGGAAACATAGAAAAACTCACTAAGCTAGGCATCAACCCCTATATCACTAGGTGGGTTGCAAACTGGCTCAGAAATAGAACACACAGTGCGAAAGTAGCTGACTCCAAGTCAGACTGTCAACCGGTCACGAGTGGAGCCCCACATGGTTTGGTCCTGGGTCATCCCCTGTTTGGTATCTACTTCTCTGAAGTCCAGGCCAACATGAAGGGACTCTAACTGACAAAATTTGTAGACAATTGCATGTTGGGAACTATTATTAATACTCCAAGAGATGTTGACATCCTACAGAAAGGCCTCAATGAGACCAACGACTGGTGTCAGAACCATAGCCTTAAGCTCAATGAGAAAAAAAATGTGTCATCATCCCCATTGGAAAAAACGAGTTCCCTTGAATTACCACATCGATGGTAGTCCACTGAACACAGAAGGTGTTATAAGAGATCTAGGAACACAGGTTGACAGCAACCTCTCTTTTGACCACCACATTGCCACTGTGGTCAGAAAGTCTTTCTATGTGGCATATCTCAGTACTGAGGATTTTTCATCCAGGAAGAAAGAGGTCATTGTCTTCCTCTACTCTTCCTTCATTAGGCCAGTCATTGAGTACAATATCCCGTTTGCCATGTACCTCACTAGACACCTGCAACAACTGGAGAGGCCACAAAAGTAACTCACAAAGAGGATCCTAGGCCTTAAATACTTGTCCTATATGGACAGACTCAAAAAACTCCAACTATTCTTTGTCTCATATCACCTACTTAGAGGCAATCTCTGCTTGACTTATGATGCCAGGTCATACCCAGCTCTGTTAGAAATGCTACATCTGAAGAAATTCCAATCTCTCGACACCACACACTCCAGAGACCTCAACCTCATTACCACAATCAACAGAACAAGCTGGAAGGACAGGTTCATAACCCAGAGACTGCCCATGCTATGGAATAGACTTCCCATACACGTCAAGCAGAGCACCTCACTGGCTCTCTTCAACATAAATCTTGACGAGTGGATGGGAAATAGAAAAATCACCCCGGGGATCACTCCAGTGGCTGTACCCGACAGAGGCACTAGGAACTAAGGTCAGGTGGCATGATGCCAGTGTAATCCTATAGACTAGGCTTGTAAAGGCTCCAGGCCATTAGCCTAGTACACACCTATGAACCTATGATGTATGCCATTGGAAGGTTATAGCTGAAGCTGTTCTGTGATTTTTGGTCCTTAGTAGGAGGCTTCTAACTGTATTTATAGCAGGAGATAATTGCTCCTGGAATTTTTGGCTGCGCACTGAAGTATAATGGTTTGAGCTTGCTGGCCAAGGTCAGTTTGCTGATAACATTTGAGTAGTCACAGAAAAGACTGGTTGTGTCTTGGTTATTGTTTGTTGTTTATTTTTGTTTCTGTCAATCATATCAGTTTTTACATTCCAGAATTCACAAAGAATGCTGGGTGCTTATTTTGCAGCTTTTCTTGTCTTTAAATACTATTTTCAAGCCTAATCTCAGTCTGGCACCGAATGCTTACCTTCAGGTAACTGTTTTTCTGTGTCTTGATATCTTTTACCCTTCAATTGGAGTGAGATCCTTCATAAGTATCAATTTATGACTGAGTCGGGGAAGCGCTATTCTTAGTTCTCACTGATTTTTGGAGAATATATTTATCCAGGACGATTATGAGAATGTGATTGAAATTAGCTGGTACATCAAAAACTGTACTGGCTGGGTTTAAGAAAGAGCTGAGGTGTCTAACTACAAAATCAACAACAATTTCCTTTAGACTTCTGTTCTTCTTTAGGAGTAACATTGAAGATGGGGCTACATGCTTTGACGTAAGTCGTACTACAGTTAGGTATTAAGAATAATGGCATGGATAGTTTATAAGAAGAAACTGAACACTTTAGCTTGTATCTTATCTAATATGTTGGCAGTACTAGCAACTTTGTTAGCTCTGGTAGACACTTCTACTAACTAAGCATTTCACAATGCATAGCATTCTACACAAATGTTGAGACCCTCTGATGAGGAACTCCTTATTAAGATTTTTCTCAGCCCACCCAAGAGGTAGAATAGAGAGCATGCTTTTCCTGTTTTCAAGAACTTACAAGCTATAAAGAAATGATTTCCTCTTTTTATATGTGCCTTCATAGAGATAGCCTCTTCACCAACTGTTCCAGGTAGTTGACTGGCTATTGTATAAGATGCGGAATTGTTAGCAGTTTGTGTAGCGACATATCCTTCTCTTTTGCAGTTCTGCTCCATTATGCTGATATTATAGCCTGGAATGAGTAGTCACACAGCTATGCTGTCAGGTTTTGCACACATTTCTAAAATGGTTAGGATACAAGGTGATTAGCAAGCCTGAAATTCAGTATTGATTTTGCTTAAGCTTTAAGCATTTTGGTACAGAATCTACATGACTAATAATGTTCTTGTCATAGATTACTTTTTACCAGGATATTTTTGTAATCTTTTGAAAATGAAGAAGGGACATGCACTTAGTAATTTTGCCAGGCAATAATACATTTCATGATGCAGTGCTTCCATAGTAATTTTGTAAAAGTGATCATTGCAATATCTGAATTTCAGCACAAGCTCTATTTAACTATTAAAATGTCTGTATGGAGATATTCAATTAAATCTGAACCACAAAAGCAGTTTTAGTTTGCAAACATACATGTAAACCCGCAGAAGCTAAAAATAACAAAAGTCCGTGAAATGTAGGTATATCCAGCAAAAGACATAGGCATCAAATTAGCATAAAATTGAATATAAAATAGCCATAACTCTTCCCACTTCCACTAGGAATTTAGTATACTACTCAGAAACACTTTTAAAAAAAGACAATGACAAAAATTCTGGAAAAATAGCAACACAGTAACGATGCAACAGACTAAGATCCAGTGGCGGCTGGTGCCTTCAAATCAAAGGGGGGTTGCAGGAGACAGCTGAATGGGTGGGGTCAATGGGACAGGGTGTGACCAACTAGAAAGGGGAGGAGCTATGCTCAAAACCTCAAAAACTGGAATTTTAATTAAATACGCTGCCCTGGGTGCCAAACCATCATTATGAGAGTCCAATCAAGACAAAATGAATTTTAGAAGAAAAAAAATATATTTCAATGCATTGGTTGCATGACAGCTTACTGAATATCTAGATGGAAACAAAAAGGTTGTGAGTCATGAAAAAATAAATTGCTTTTTTAATATATTACTAGAATGCCAGTCAAAGTCAAGTTTTAGAAAAACAAGCAGCACTCAGCTCAAACCACTTCTCCTTGCACTGCAGTTCTAATTATAATTTATATTCAGCTTTATAAAAGTATTGAGTAACATGCTGAAAATAGCAATCTCTGTGATACCCCCCACGTGTAAAAATTTTTCTTATCCAAAAAAGACCTGCTACCTGACAACAACTATCTACTTGTTTCATGGAGAAAACATGATCAAAGTAAAAAATGAACAGCAAACAAGAAACAAGCTCAAGATAAATTGCTTAAATGATTACTGTACAAGTTATGGACCACACATGATAGATTGCCATTCTGTTTAGTTTACGGGTAAAGCCTGCAAAGATGACTGCAAGTCTCCAACTAAGGTAATGAGCTTCTTAAAATACTGTAATCCTGTCCTTTATTACAAATACTGTCATGCATTTCAATACCCAAGGCTTATATGTTATCTAGTTATGTAAGTATTCTCTGCATGGCAACAACAAAAAGGCTTTCAGTGCTGGTAATTTTTAACAGTATGCTTATTAAAGCTTACTTGCATCTTACAATCTCAGACAAACTTACCCGATGGTCATGAAAGCATTGCTACTTAAACACAGAGCAACGGGAACTTTCTGAATAATAAGAATCATAAATCAACAGTATAAAAATATGACATAAAACCAGAACATTCTGCAAAATCAAGTAAGGACAGAGGAAAAGCCACTGTTGTACTTGTGTCTACCTTGGATGGGGGGATAGTCTGCACACTTACACTGCTTGGCTTGCTTGGACACATCCAGATTAACTACATGGGGAAGTGGGGTGCAACAAGTATGTCACAATTTGAAATGTCTCTGGCTGACTGTGATGGCCCTGACACATTTGTCATACCTCTCAACCTCAGAGCAAGAAATCTGGACAAAGCCATACATAGAAGTGGGATAAAGGCCCAAAAATAAGGACACTATTTAAATATTGCTCTTATAAACTTTGTAATAGAATAGTAGGTCCTGCATTAGTATGAATTTTCTGAAGGGTATGAAATCTGAAACTCAAATGTCTGTCATTATTTTCTAACTTCAGTCTTCAATGAGTTGCCACTAATTTGCCAGAAAACCACCATTTTATAAAAAATGGACCAAAAATGTGATGCAAAAATATAAAATACCCACACAATACAGCTGGGAACCTGTCAAAGAAAGGACACTTTTTTAATATCAGTACTGTTAACTTGAGCAGCTGACAAAATAAACGAATCTACATGCATTTCTGAAATAAAAGTAATCTATAACTCTGATTATTACAGTTATTTATTAATTGTAAACCCTCCATGTTTTCTTCTAAATTGCCATTTTGTGGAGGGATTATTAGAGGGAGAGCAACATTTTGCGCCAAAATCGGGGACAGTTGAGAGGTTTGGATATACCTAATTCTATAAAGCAATTTATTTGCGCGTACCTCTCAACCTGTTAACGCAGGAAATCTGGATAAGGTCAAATGTATTGGGGAACATACAAACAGTACTAAAAATTGCTCTTGTATAAACTTAGTTGATAATATAACAGGTCTTGCATTTTTCTGAAGGTTATGAAGTCGGAAACTCAATGTCTGTCATTATTTTGTGACCTAATTCCTAAATGATTTGCCAGAAAAACCACACATTTTATGAGGAACAAACCAAAAATAAAAAGCAAAAATCTATTCATTCTGGGAAAATCTGGACAGTTGAGAGGTATAGTTCAGCCGGGGCTGTCCTCGAGTTTGCCGCCCTTCCTCCTCACAAAATCATGGTCGAATGGAGCCTCCCCCTTGCAGCCATTCAATGTCACTTGGCTATTTTGCCCCATTTACCATAAACACTGTAATGTGCATACTGTTTACATCTATGATGATTTGGATTTCATTTGAAAGTTTTATTTTACATTTTACAGCACAAACACTAAGACATCTGCTAAACAATGCAATGCAGTCTCACAATGAAAATAGACTTAGCATTAAAACTTCTCTGCCCTTGAAACTCACATTCATTGAAACAGCACTGAAATCCACATTCAAGGAAAATACATTTGGCTAGTATAAAGATTAACTTTGGACGGTTTACAAATGATAGGCCCCTTGTACACAAGACATACATGTGCTGTGTGATACACCTTCCTGATTGTATTAAATTATATTCCTTGTATAATACAGTACAGTTGTTAGAGGGTGTTTTAGATTTATTGTTTTGAACATTTTTCCAGTAAACAATGAAACAAAATGCATGCACCAATAATGACAAAACTGCCCAGTTGAGAACATTTCCATCATAAAACTTCTACAGTCTGCCACTATCAGTAAATATGCACAATCTCTGCAGAAGTAAAAGTCATCTAAATAATTCCACATTAAAGAGATCTGTAACTAATGAAGAGGTAATATCAATCGAAGAGGGCAAACCAAGAATAACCACACGAAGAATACAGACCACTCCAAAACGAATCCACAGGAAGCCAGTAAGTTGTAGGAACACAGCTTTAATATAGACTAAGCGCTTTCACCAAACAAACTGTGGCATCATCAGAGTCATATCTGCTACTCAGAAACACACAGGTTTAAATATTCACTAATTACAAACCAATAATCCAATAATTAAAAAGTTAATCACTCAATCAACCCTTAAACAAATACTAACATTCTACCAAACCACATTGAGTAAATAAACAAACACAATAAAAAATATATGAATAATATATACCCTTTACAATACAAAAAACACATACATTAAAAAATACTAAAAACTACTTTGAACCCCATCCATAATATCCTAATTCTTGTGTATATACATAAAAAGTAAAATGTATAAAATGTATAATGTATATGTAAAATTCACATAGTATAAAAAAACATAACCAAGAGCGTTGGTTTGAGCCGCCTTTGGTTGATTTTGCGAACATGGATTCGGAGGTTGAGAGGTTGAGTTTTCCATCCTTAAAAGAACAGATTTTTCATTACGAGAAGTTGTGTATGAGATACAGAGCTTTGCAGTTGGACAATTTGTTTCTGCGAAAATCGAAGGAGTTGAAGCAGGTTCCCAGGGGGCTTTGAGTTTGGAAACTTCCTATGGGGATCGATCCAGGTACGGATTCCTTTAGCAAGCTTGTTAATCTGTTTGACCGAACTGGTTTTGAGTTGCTTGACATCATTATTTGCAACAATGAAAGTAAACTGGCTGGTTTGAAGGGTGAAATTGCTGGGTTATACTCCAGTATTACCACGGACTTGTTGTTTTTTCAATATCAAGTGTGGTTTAGGAAAGTGCTTGTAAACATTGAGTCCTTTGTGAACAAAAGCTTGAATATTAAGCAGAGAAATTTGTTGAGGGACAAAAATGAGTATGGGAACAAGAGTGCTTACCCTCCAGGGCGCAAATTGGATCATGTTGTTCCTGGGCATGATGAGGGTTTTGTTGTTGAGCAAACTGAGGGGTTCCATGGTATGGATTGTGACAATGAGATGGCGGAAGATTTTTTTAGAACAACAACACGAGCTTCGGAGATCGGAGAGGATTCAGAACAGAAATCAGAACTCTGTGCAGAACTTTTCCAGGGGACATTTGGGAGGGAGGGGGAGGGGGAGAGGGGTAGCCTTGAGGAATTGAGCAATGTATTTGTTTTTGATGATATTGATTGTGCATATTCCAATGGATATTTGTGTACTGCAAGTGCAGTTTATTGTCATGGGTCACCTGGGTCCCATTATATTCATAGGGATGACCTTTGTGATGAGTTTGTAAGTGAAGGGTTGGAAACAACTGATTCTGCAGCCTTTGGTGGCAACGATGATGTAGGGGATATTTGTGGCAGAAATGTAAATACTTTTGACAACAATGAAAGTTTTGCGGTTTCAGGTTTTGATGAGATTAGTGATGGTGAAGACAAGAATGGGCTGTGTTGTGTTATTGGAAGGAGGTTTGATTTCAGTATTTACAATTATACTGACACAATTTTGTCCAACAGTCACTATAAACTATTTAGTAGAGGGACCAACTTTGTTCCCAATTTCAAACTAGATGTAGCCCATGTTTTGACTGATTTGAGGTTGTTTTTTGAGGAGAATTGATCTCAAACTATATTTTGGGGAGAAACATTCATCTGAGTTTGGAAGTATTGTATCAGTGACTCCTTCTTTAAAAAGGAAAAGTTTGTTTATTCCTCCACGTAATGGTGAGATATTATTTTTTGAGAGGATGCTTGAATGTGAATTTAGGAGAATTTGTCTCCAGAAGTACTTATGGGAGGACAATATTGATGAAGGGGAGAGATTGGTTTTGTCAGAATTGAGAGCTGCTAACAATACTAGGTGTATGAAACCTGACAATGGTGGGGGGATGGTGCTTATGTACAAGATCGATTAGCTTGCTGCTATGATGGATTTATTGGATGATGAAAGTGTTTATTGTAGAGTGTCTTTAAATGAAGTCAACATGGCCTACAAAAAGGTTGATTTGTTTTTGATGGATGATCTATTTCAGGGGTCGATAAATGAGGATGAATTTGATTATTTGCATGTTAAGCACCCGATTTTGCCAAGTATCTTTGGAATACCCAAGGTACACAAAGGCGTGAACCCCTTGTTATTTAGGCCGATTGTGTCTGCGAGGGGTTCCAAGACTGAGCCTTTGGCTTTCTTTGTAGATGTACTTGCAAAGCCAGCTCTTCAGGATGTGGAACACATCCTGAGAGACTCTTGGCACTGCTTGGAGAGGTTGGGAAAGGTTGATGTTGTGAGTAGTGTGTATAGTTTTCTCACCATTGACATAGTTAGTTTATTTTCAGTAATTCCGCATGAAGAGGGGTTAGATATGTTTTTTGAAAGTTTGAACTTGAGTAACAAGGTTGACAAGAGTAGAACAAATTTGTTGTATGGTTTGATGGAATTGGTTCTTTCTAACAACTTCATGAAGTTTGAAGGGGAGTATTTCAAGCAGTGCTCGGGAGTAGCAATGGGTGCTAAATGTGCCCCGACCTTTGCGAATCTAGTTTTGTTAGCATGGGAGAGGTCATTTGTGTTTACATCAGTCTTTCAGTCCAAGATTGTTCTCTACAGCAGATTTCTGGATGATTTGCTCATTTTGTGGGGGGGTGATGAAGACGAGGTGGTTCAATTTGTTAACTATTTAAATGGGACTACCAAGTTTTTGAAGTTCACTCATACTTGGAGTAAGGATAGTATCAATTTCTTGGACATCACCATTATTAAGGATGGTGATGGTTTATTGAGTACGATTTTTAGAAAAGAGAATTATTCTAATTCCTTATTGCATTTCAACAGTTGCCATCCCTTCCATCAGAGGAAAGGGGTGGCAAAGGGCCAGATGGTTCATACATCAAGATTGGTGAGTGATGAGGTGATGTTTAGGAAAGAGGTATACACCCTTATTGGGATGTTGTTGGACTGTGGGTACCCGTTGAGTTTATTATTAAAAATTAAGAAGGAGGTGTATAAAAAGAGAAGAACCATATATTCCCCTATTTTGAGGAAGCATAGGGGTCAAGGTGGTTTGGTTGAGGATGTTGGGAGTATTGGTGAAGGAGAAAAGGAGAGGGGTACGTTTGATAATGACCCTGTGCTTGTCTTACAGTTTAGTGAGAAAGCCTCTGAAATGTGTGCTGTGATGAGAAGTTTATGGGATAATAGTTTGAGTATGGAATTAAAAACTATTATTGGATTCAAACCTTTGATTGTTTACAGTAAAGGGCCTAATTTGAAGAGCATTTTAGAAAGAAACCCCAAGTTTGTGAGGTCCATGATGGGGAAGTGTGGAGCATGTAGGGCATGTAGGTTCATAGCAGAAGGGCCCTATGTTTGTGTTGCCAATTTTGGACGCACCTTGACTTGTCCAGGGGTGTGTAATTGTAACAGTAAAAATGCCATTTATGTTGCTTCATGCATATCATGTGATGCATTTTATATTGGGATGACAACATGTAGGTTAAAGGATAGGGTGTCGGAGCATGTTAGAAGTGTGAGGAATAAAGATGTGCACAATGCCCTGTACCTGCATTCTGTTAAATGCCCTGGTTTCAAGAAATTCTTGTTTTTCATCATTGATTGGGTTGTTACTGAACAAGGTGGTGACATTGGGAACAGAGTAGCTCTTCTTGAATCTGAATGGCAGCTTAGGCTGAATGCACTCAAGCAACCAGGCTTGAATGATTGTATTTCATTAAAGCCTGTTTTGAGGCAGAAGTCTTATTTGATATGATATGCACAATCAATTGTATTTATATACATTTGTTTGTTTTGTTTATAAAATGTTGAAGATAACAACGAATGATGTGTACGAATATGTATAGCATAGTTTTTTTATACTGTGTGAATTTTACATATACATTATACATTTTATACATTTTACGTTTTATGTATATACACAAGAATTAGGATATTATGGATGGGGTTCAAAGTAGTTTGTTAGTATTTTTTAATGTATGTGTTTTTTGTATTGTAAAGGGTATATATTATTCATATATATTTTTTATTGTGTTTGTTTATTTACTCAATGTGGTTTGATAGAATGTTAGTATTTGTTTAAGGGTTGATTGAGTGATTAACTTTTTAATTATTGGATTATTGGTTTGTAATTAGTGAATATTTAAACCTGTGTGTTTCTGAGTAGCAGATATGACTCTGATGATGCCACAGTTTGTTTGGTGAAAGCACTTAGTCTATATTAAAGCTTTGTTCCTACAACCTACTGGCTTCCTGTGGATTCGTTTTGGAGTGGTCTGTATTCTTCGTGTAACTAATGAAGAGGTTCCTGCTAGCAAACAACTTTATATTTCATTGTTTTATCTACAAATAAAGTGCCTGCATCTTCACCAAAGAGGACATTCTCAGTACGGCAGTATCCACCCCCTGGGGGAGTAGAACCCACAGCCTTTTACATCAAAAGCAAATACACTACCTGTTGTGCTATTAACAATGCAAACAGTCTCATCATAAGCAGCACTAAACTTCTCTTCTCCTGCAGCTCTCAGCTCCTTGTAAAATATATTTGACACTCAACTGTCTCTCTCAACTTTGCAGCACAAGAAATCTGGAAAAAGCCAAAATTTATTGGGGCAGTGGGCAAAAGCCCAAAACCAGGGACACATTTTAAACATTGCTTGTATAATCTTTGAAAGTTACTAATATAAAATGCTGTGTTACCGCCATACATTTCACTGCCAAGTCTTGAACCCAGGACTCTGCACATAACAGTCAAAGCAACGCATCACTATGCCAAATTAGCTGTTTTATGAAAGAGAGGAAGACTGAAACTTAAATGGCTACCATTTAGTGAATTCAGTTCTCACCATAGCTGTCAACCTCTTATTACAAAACCCCTGGACAAAGCCAGTAATGGGGGAATACAGCCCTCAAACATATTCAGGGAATTCAGTTCTCACCATAGCTCTCAACCTTATCACAAAAAAACTGGACAAAGCCAATAATGTGGGAATACTGTCCCAAAAACAGGGACACATTTCAAATATTCATCTTATAAACTTAGAAAATTGGTAGAATAAAAAGTTTTGTGTTAGTATGTGTTTTCTGAAGAATATGACGTCTGAAATTCAAATGGCTGTCAATTTTATTTATTTAACATTTGTTAACCAGGAAAGTCTGACTTGGAACAAAAGCCAATTTTCAGCAGAGGCCCAGGGAGAAATACTGCAGACACATGTCTTTATAACATGGGAGGACACCAGAGCAAATCCACACACAAACACAGGGAGAACATACAGACTCCACACAGAAGACACCCCAGCCAAGAATAAAACCAGAAAACCTCTAGCTGTGAGGTAACAATGCTACCACTGCACCATCAACTATTTAAGGAATGAAAAATTCAGAAACCACAGATTTTATGAGGAACAGAACAGAACAAAATATGATGCAAAAATCTGCAAAAGTTTCACAAATAGTGGTGGGTAGGGAATTCAGGCTCTTGTTACCTGCACCCAGTGTACAGGGTTCAAGCCTGAGGTATTCTCTAACCACCACAAGCAAGTATCCTGAGTTCTCTCTGTAGTCACCAGTATACACACACACGCAGACACACACACACACACACACACACACACACACACACACACACACACACACACACACACACACACACACACACACACACACACACACACACACACACACACACACACACACACACAGGCACACAGGCACACAGGCACACACACACACACACACACACACACACACTGCAATACTCCAAAGCTGTTCCATCCTGAGTATCTTGGCTCATAAAATAATCCAAAGCTGCTTGTCTGCATTTGTGCCAGAATGCACACTTCTGGTTCCTGTTTGCGAACATTCCAAGACTGCTGACCTTGCAGCCCAATCTTTTTTCAGTCTATGTGGTTAGCACTGCATAGACTTCTGTGGCATCAGCAGTCTGCTGCCTTCTTCCTGAATCCGGACTGGTAAGGCAGCAGTCCGGATTCACTTTCTATGCAAGGTTAGGAGGATTTATTGGATTGTACCATTGTGGTTCACAGCTTGGGGGTTGCAGTCCGAAATCACGAGCCGCTACTGCTTATATCTGTAGACTTCAATGAACTTTATGGCAAAATTCTAGCACCCAAGGTCATTTATTTCTGTTTCTGAAAAAGGGAGATGTAAGGTGTGTGTCCTCTTTCTTTAAATTATTGGTGTCCTTAGTATTTTGGGCATGTAGTGTTTTTTTCTGTGTACTAGATAGCTTCAAAAATCATATGTGATGAGGGGGATTCAAAAAATTATGTAAAGGGTAAATCTAACCTGAAAATAGGTAAATTCCTCTACAAAATGGACAGTTGAGAGGTCTGGTTGCAAGGTATTTATTAAACTATTGAGCAATGTAGCACAAACAGCTAAGTCTCTCAGCTGCAAACAAGTTTCTTTGTGAACCTTTCATTCACTACTGGAAGTCAATGTGAGTGAGGAAGTCACTGTAGCAGGTATTGTTCCTTATCTGCTCTTGTAAAAAGGAAGTTGCATTTAGTAGACTTTCATTTTCAAGAAATGAAGGAAAATAAATTAGATGAGCAGACTTTGAAAATAAAACACAAAAGAATATGATTTTCTATGTTCTTCATTCATAATTAAGAAATAAACTTTTTTTCCTGACAGTGTTAGTAGAAAATCCGGTTGCAAAAATAAAGAAATAAACTCAGTTCATATGCTGCAACCATTTCACGTGAGATATTGTTTAACAGTGGCTTTGTGTTTATTTTATTTTAATTCCTTAAAGTTTTATTTGCACTTGGTTTGGGTATGTTCTAGTTTTGTGGGTTTAATTTTATCATACTTTGGTCTCGTAAGAATCTGGGCATTCAAAGAAGCCTAAGATATAAGTTTTTACTATTGAGTCTTTCCAAAGCTAATTTTAGATGAACATTTGAAGAAATCAGTGTGCCTTACTGGCATGTTTTGATCCACATCTGTGACTCAACATATACTTCAGCAATGTAGCACTGTGACACATGAAAAATGCAATTTATTTGTGCTCATCCTTTAAGTGTGCAGTACAGAAGGGTGTAACTCTTGTTAGCTGCCCTGTTGTATTAAGGCACGCAGAGTGCTAACTCCCACCTTAGACTATAAAAGAAGCAAAGAGAAAACTCATCTCATACTGTGGTGAAACAGGGGGAAGACACAATGAATAGAATTTCAGTTATAACCTTAACCATCCTGATGGTCTCTTGGCAGATTGTTGGGCTCTGTCGTAAGTATATTTTAAACGTTTTGTGCTTTTGTTTTTTTACACTGAAGACTTGCATTGTAGCCTTACTATTGATGTCATGTAGTTTCAGCAATATTTTTGATGCAGCTTTGATGGAAGAGATTCATATCATAAATATAAAGGATTTAGGTCACAGTATCACCATGTAGATCAGGAGAAAAGAAACTAGTAGTAATGCTCAGTACAAGATAAGGCATTCGCCACCATTTTCTACTTCTCTGCATGTGCTATAAACTTGCATGTGTACACCTAATGCAACCTTCTGTATTCTGTGGACCTATGGGTGATGTCAACCAACTTCTACTCAGAAAAACATAAGCAGGAAGCTGCATCATGCAGATGAAGCAGAGGAGGCTTCAACCCACTAACACAGAGATAAAAAGCCTTTGCTTACTCCAATGACAGGACAGAGTATCCATTCATCTCAGGGTATAGGAGGATCTGAATTCATTATAAAATTTGGAGTAGTGTCTTTTCCATCAAAGGAAGCAAACCTTCTGTCTTTAAATGGTGTGATTAAGGCCTTGGGCTTTGAGGGTGGGAGTGAAACAAGGTCATATTTTTGATGCAAAATGCAAGAGCTACTCTACTATCCACCCACCCCATATGGACTGGAAATTATAACATTTCTAGTGATATCCCTGTCTGGGCTCCATTTCTTAACTTTGATGTATAAATGTTCAGCACTCAAAAGGGTCAACATAATGTGCAAGACTATAATAAAACAGCAAACAAAGCTTGCAGCAAAACTGACAAAGCCACCTGCAAGCCCATCATAGGATCCTGTTGACTCACAAACCCATGCTATTTCTAAATGCTAACTCATACCTCTCAGCTGTACAGATTTTCACAGTTTGTTTAAATTTTTGCCTCAGACATTAGGTCCAGTTTTCATAAAATTGCGATTTTCTAGCAAAACATTGCAGATTTTATTCAGAAAATAATGACAGACATTTGAGTTTCAAACTTCACACTTTTCAGAAAATGTATGCTAACGCAAAACCTATTATTCTATCTACTTTCTATGCTTGTAAGAGCAATATTTAAAAAGTGCCCATATTGTTGGGCCTTTGTACCCCACTTACTTATGGCTTTGTCCAGATTTCTTGCTCTAAGAGGTTGAGAGGTATATCTAAGACTGCTGTACATGAGAGTAAGTGGAATTCTCCAAGATAGTGTGATCTGTGAATTAGTATATGAATGCTGTGTATGCTTCAGTGTTCATTTGCAGTGATGAGGGTTGCAAACAAGTGCATTGAAGGTATACTGTAGTTCTTTTGCTTCCTGTGAACCAAGTTGCCCTTTTAGAAATAAAAAAAAACACCTCAGTCCTGGGTTGCATATTTTGGATCAAGGCTTATCCAAGTAAGAGGCAGTGAAAAAGGAAGGCTATATACTTCTCACAGAATACATATAAGTTTATGTGTCTTCATTCTGAATTAAAGTTTATCTCCACCCCACTGACTAGCCTACTATTCAAACCATGGAGCTTGCTTAGCATATAAAGGCCCTAGTCTGTACATGTATAGCCATACAGTGAATGGCAGGATAGCAATACTGGCAAAAGTATTTGTACTTGCTTTCCCCAGCCTGTCTATCTTACATCCTGGAAACTCCCTTGAATATTACAACAGCATAAGATTCTGATGAAGTCAAGGTGTGGTGTTGATGAAAGCGCTCAATCATTTCTTTTAAATAAATTACTGTGAGGGAACCCTTGATTCTCATTTTTTCCTGGATCCCTAATACTCGAACTTTGTGTGTTTGGATTTTGGACTTTTTTTCTTGGTTGTTTCCTGACACACGCCTTTGTTTCAACAGTAGTATGTTGCTGGACCCACCTAATGTAGGCACAAGCAGTATGCATATCTGGATAGACTTCCAGATGTAGACACAAGCTGTGATTGTATGCAGACAGTGGTCTGGATTCTATTCATGGACTACACAACAGAAGGCACAATGAATGTCAAGAAGCACATTCTGGTACCTTAGGCATAGAGAGGGTACTGGTATGAAGTAACAGACAATGCTTACTAATCTGGTCATACAACTATGTGCACTGCACGGCTAAACAAGGAGACATTAGAATCATATTATGTAACATGCATACTTGCCTTGCTCTCAGATTTGCTACTGCTTGGTCTCAGTATTTTTATTATTATTTAAGAATTTTATTTATTGATTTATTTATTTAACATTTGTTTACCAGGAAAGTACAACTTGAAATGAGCCAGTTTCAGGAGAGGCTTGGGGAGTAACGCTCCAGAAGCATGTCTTTGTAACATGTGAGGAAACTGTAGCACCCGGAGGAAACCCACATGAATGCCAGGAGGACATGCAGACTCCACACAGAAGACACCCCACCTGAGAATCAAACCAGGGAACCTCTTTCTGTGAGGTAACAACACAAACCTTTGCACCATTCCCCCATCCATGATTTGGGCAGAGGGCTGGCAATCAAAAAGAAGAGTAAGGTTGGGACAAAAGTATATAAAGAAAAGATAACACTCCCATGCAGATAGTCTGCAGTGACAGCTACTGCCACTTTTTCAGTCTGCAGTGCATGCTTCTTTCATAATCCTCCCCTGTAATGCTTGCATTCACTTTGTAAAGTCAGGTATTGGATCAGAACTTTGTGCAATAATAGAAATAAAGCTCATGTGGAGAGACTGCATGGATAATATCATAAAAATATGGGTCAGAAAAGTTAGGTAATGACCAAGATATAGCCAATCATTCAAAGCCTCATAAGTAATAATACAACAAAGAAACTATTTGGCTAATTTAACAGACAGATTATCACCAGATTATATCAGTCACATCTCTTCTCCACATGTACAAAAGAACCTCAGGCTCAAGACATTAAGGACCAATTAAAGGGGAGGGAATAAGCAGTGTCAGGGTCTCTTGGAGATCCAGGTGACAGCAGCAGTTATCTGTGTAGTAAAACTGAAGAAGATAAAAATGAATGGATTTCTTCATATTAAATTCAAGACCTAGCCGTATGGGGACCCACCACGTATAAATATGGAAAGAATGACACTTGGAAGAGACACCCTCAGAGTAATTCTACAGGCACATTATACTGGGAGTATAAGGAGGAACTGTACTTTAACATTTACTTGTATAAGGATATTTTTTGGCTGCTTGCAGTAAAAGAACTTAGCAGACTGAGCAAACCAATAAAGTTGAGAAAAATGACACTGGGGTAACTGAGTACTCTGATGTCAGTATGTAAAAATGTTTACCTTATATGACAGGAGGTGGTGGAGACAACTTCATGAATGTTACTTTTTTTTTTTATTATTAAAAGAGTCCATTTTCGATTAGCCAGCAGAATATGGATTTTGTAACAGTAGGAGCATAAGGAAAGGCAGTGATTGTAGGCACTTTATAGTAGTTGGCTAGATTCCATTACACTGCTAGTGCTGTGTTACACAATACCAAACTTCAGTTGCCATAGTGATGAAGTGCACTAAATAATACCAAGTAATATGTCAAGAATAGCATGATCAATTTCAGACTATACATGTCAGGTGCTTTTGTTGGCATTGCAGTACAAAGTTAAGGGCAAAACTCAGAAGTGCTTTTATGGCCCAGAATGGCCCAGAGGGCTTTGGGAAGCACTCAGAAGAGTATCTGTATCTGGTTGTGAGCAGGACTTGAGTACACGTATTTAATGAAGTTTATTTTGCATACAATAGACACATTATTTTAAATTGTTTCTTCTTACATTCAGAGTCCCCTCAAGACCTTCCTATCTGGATAAGTACTATCTCTATAGGTACATATCCATGTCTTAATTATGGTTGTTATATGCTTTATAAAGTGTGTGTGTAGGTTAATCAGTAAGAGCCATTTTGGTTGCATCAAACCCAACTCATTCTCCACTAACTCCACAACATGCCAAAATGAGGACAAAGTTTTAGTTTATATATTTCAGGGACAAGAGAGACAGTTTTTCATACAGTTTACAGTCCATGTTAACATTAAGCAAGTCTTTTTAAGTGTCTTGCGTTTGCCATGTAGCCTGTAGTCGAAGTAGTTAAAATGAAGTGTCACCAAAGTCTGTATCCTTATAGGTAGTATTAACTGAAAGATTGCTATGAATTATACTTAGAGCAATCTGACTACAGAGTAAGCAAATGAATATATAGCATTTAAGTAAGGAAAGAGCCATGCAATGTTGTATTTAAGTAAGGATAGAGCCATGCAATGTTGAATTTATGTAAGGATAGGGCCATGCAATGTTGGATTTAAGGAAGGACAGGGCCATGTAATGTTGGATTTAAGTAAGGATAGGGCCATGCAATGTTGGATTTAAGTAAGGATAGGGCCATGCAATGTTGGATTTAAGTAAGGATAGGGCCATGCAGGGTTGGATTTAAGTAAGGATAGGGCCATGCAGGGTTGGATTTAAGTAAGGATAGGGCCATGCAGGGTTGGATTTAAGTATGGACAGAGCCATGCAATCTTGTATTTAAGTAAGGATAGGACCATGCAATATTGGATTTAAGTAAGGATAGGGCCATGCGGTGTTGGATTTAAGTAAGGATAGGGCCATGCGGTGTTGGATTTAAGTAAGGATAAGGTCATGCAATATTGTATTAAAGAAACAAGTGCAAGTTTCAGATGAATTACTGAATGATGGGAATGTGAATGGAAGACTTGTGAAAATCTGGAGATTATAAAAGACAAGGATGATTTAAATCAATGAATAATGATAAAATAGCATGTTCCCCTCAGCAGGCTGGTTAAAGGGGAGGGTTACAGTTAGCTGCATATCAGGTGTCAGGATCTGTCAAATCAGTCAAACACTCATGTCACTCAACCACAAGTACTGGTATGACTCCATCATAGTCCACGCGGCAGTGAAGGAATTGAGATGTACCCCACTGGACTATATGAAGAGAGACATGACTGAGCTCTTAGATTACGTGTCACATGCAAGTATATGCCTAGCCTTAAGCAGGAATCATCTACTTTCTGCAAGGATGGCGCCACAATACAAACAAAAAATGATTGACTTTAACGGTTGGCTTAGGTCCTGGTGTCAGTCCAAGGGGACCCAGTATCTGTCAGCGTGGGAAGAAATGGTCAACAGGCCATGCTGCTTTGTCAGAAATGGTCTGCACCTGTCTCATCTAGGCTTTTTGATACTGGAAAAGGCATTAGCCACCCCTATTGTGACTTCTAGGCAGTGAAAAAATAACCAACCTCCCAACATAACAAAATCCTCTCTAAATAAAGTACTGCTCCTTAATGCTAGAAGTCTAAACAAGAAACTGCACTTCCTGGAAACACTCCTCAATTTGGAAGATGCTGATGTCTGTGTAGTCACCGAGGCATGGTTCAAAGGCACAGAAAGCACTCCGGCCATGCAGGGCTACAATGTCTTCCATACATTCAGACAACAAACTGAGTGTGAAAGAACCAAAGGAGGAGATGTATCCATGCTCATTCAGGATAAGTACACCTCAAGACTGGCCATACTCTCTTGAACTACTCCATGTCCAGCTAACTACAGGCAAACCCCCCTACCACATCATAGCTAGCTATAGGTTCCCCAACATGAAAAAGGAAAAGCATACCTGGAATTACTGGAGTCACGTGCCATACAGCCTAACACCTTTCTCATGGGTGATTTCAATTATCCTACCATCGACTGGGAAACATACCATGACCACAAATATGCTGGTGCTAAGATTCTTGGACTTTGTCAATGCAAATGCTCTGGAACAGCTAGTCAGCACATCTATGAGAGGGTCAAATGTCCTGAACATAATCCTCACTAACATGGGAGATCATTGCACCACCCCTCCCCCATGTGATGTCCTCCCTGGTAAGATCAGGCCATAAATCAATTTTTTAATGTAATTATAAGACCAGATACTCTATCAAGCTCAAAAACCCTTAAGAATTTTTCAAAGACAAATTACCTCCTACTAACTGATGGTATAAGAAGTTTCAAAACCCTCTCAAAAGCAGATAACATGGACTCCTGTGGAGAAGTGTACACCAATCCCCTGTGCAACCACTTAAGTAGTTGTATAGAATTGGCTGTGCCTGACTAGATTACAACCAGGTCTTGCCAAAACACAAGCCACCCTGGTGGATTCATAGTATAAAAAGGCTATACAACAAGAACAAGAGGGAAATGCCTCAGCAGAGGAAGAAATTCATTTCTAACTTAAGCAAATTTGAGATCTTGTCAAGTCCTTCAAGGCTAATTACAAAGCAAAAATAGTCTCCCTAGTTAAGGATAATTACTAGGCATTCTTTAACTACATCCAAAATCTAAAAAGGAATACCCAGCTATGTGCCAAAATGGTTGTGGATGGCACCACCCATACTCAACTGGAGGTGATAGTCAGCCTGTTAGCTGACAGATTCATCGCCCTGTCCACTCCAGTCATCCCCCAAAGTATACCTGCCACAATTTCTCAGCCTATCTCAAAACAGCAGGTCATCTCACAGCTCTCCAAGGCCAAAAACATAGCATCAATGGGAGCAGACAGCATTCCAGGTTGTCCTTTAAACAACTTAAAACATGACCTGGCAGACCCACTTGGATCCCTGTTTAACCACAGCCTGCAAACTGGCTATGTTCTGGCAGAATACAGGCAGCAACAGTAATCCCTATGCACAAATCGGAACCATCAACTCACCCTGGGAATTACTGGCCCATAAGCTGAAAGGCCATGGAAAGTATCATTATGGACCTTATAAGGACATAGGTAATCTGCAAGCTCCGGACGGAACCCAATTTGGATTCATTAAATATAGGTCATGCCTGTTAAACATGGTTGACTTATTTGAGAAAGTCACTAAGGCCCTGGATATAGCCGCAGTGGGGTTGTTGCCTCACAGCAAGAGGTTCTCCCATTCGATTCTCGGCTTGGGTTGGGAGTGCCTTCTGTGTGGAGTCTGCATGTCTTCCCCGCGGTCGAGTGGGCGTTCGAAAGACATGCGTTGAATGGGCATGCCTTTGTTGAAGGTTGTGTGTCGGGCTGGCAACTTGACACCATAAAAAACAACTGCCAATCATTAGCGGACCGGAGTTCCGCTGTGGCGACCCCTAACCAGGAAAAGCCGAAAGACAAACAACAACAACAAATAAGGCCCTGGATGAGGGAAAGAGAGTACATACCACCTATCTTGATCTAGCCAAGTCATTTGATACAATGTCCCACTCAGGTATTATATAGAAACATTCCAAATTGGTAATTAACTATGGTAAATAAGCTCTTTCTGAAGGGTGCACATGTCTAAGCAGTTTTGACAATCACACCCTGTTTGCAGCCCATTGCAAATCTGGTTAACAAGAGTTCTTTATTATCAGTTTGGAGATCAGACAAGTAGGTGCTGAACAAGCCAGTACCCAGTACAGACCCCTGGGAGACTCCACTGATTACCTTAGCACTATTTGAAGAGAGACCTATCACATAAACTATGTGGCTTCTGTCCTTCAGCCAACTGGCTATCCATCTTATAATAAAAGGATCTATGTTTATGGCACATGGTTTCCTTACAATTTTAGCTTGAGGTATGGTATCAGATGTTTTGACTAGATCAAATGAACAGTATGAATACTGCCAACAGCTTGCATGACCCTCTCAAACAATTGAACAGGCATGCTCTCCCCTTGTCAGAGCCAATTGTCAGTTAAACCTAATGAGATCTTTCTCCCCATATGCATGCTACCCTCCAGTTGACCAGCAGCTGCTTGGGTCACCATGTTTTCCTTAGGTATCCCTGGTACTATCCTACATGGCTTTGATTGCAACAATGACTGGGTGGCCAGGGCAAGTAGAGCAGTGAAGCCTGCAACATGAGATATACTGGTCATGCATGCCAGGGGATTTGGTCATGACATAAGTGGGTAGAACTAGTGATGTCATACACATCACCACATGTAATATCACTTAGCTCCACTCTCCTTTAAATGCCATAGTTACAGTGAATCTGATCCATGATTTTGGTATATCCCCTTCACTGGGAATATGTCTTCATGACAAGTAGAAACCCCTCCAACCTAGAGTGTGAGAGCTGACCTAGAGACTCCCCATACTCTGGAATAGACTGCCCGTACATGTCAAGCCGAGCGCCTCCTTGGCCCTCTTCAAAAAGAACCTTGATGATTGGATGGGAGATAGGAAATTCACCCCGGTGATCACGTCAGTTGCCCTGCTAGACAAGGGTCAAGGGAAGTAAATATTGTGGGAAGAAATATCTGGGGAATTGTTATGGCTAGGCTTGTATAGGCCCTAAGGCCAATAGCTTAGTACCAACCTATGAACCTATGAACCATTAAACTCACTTTTTTTTCCACTCCTCTCTCCAACTTTGGCTCCACCAGCACCTAAGTCACTGCTCAAGTTTGCATCACCTGAGCCAGAAAGCGCCATTCCTCTATACTATAGAGCTAGGTAATCCTAATGATTCTCAATATCACAATTAATGAGATGAATCTTGTATCACCTGAGTCATAGGGCTGTACTCCTCTAAGCCATAGAGCTAGGTAAGCCTAATGAGAATCTTAGAATCATAGTTAATGAGATCAGTTATGATACACTCTATAGCTTTCAGGTTCAGACTTGTAAGTTTGGTTTACAGCTTCTAGGGTCAGCTGCAAAGCTCTACCTGCAGAGGGGCATCCCCAAAGCAGTTCACTGGCATATGGCAACAGAGCCTATGGCTAAGCTCAAGTTAAACAATTTAAGGAAAGGTTTAGTGAGAGCATGTTTGATTCTTGATTATTAACCACACACATATATTCTCAGGACCCATTAACAAAGTGTTTATGGTCTTTGATAACACCTTAAGAGGATGTTTCTTAGTGATGATAGGGGGTCAAGGAATTCTAGCATGAGTCTTGTTTGAATACTGGTTTTGGGGTGGTTTGCACTGCTATTCTTTGCTAGTATATTTACAATGTCATTGGGGTTGGTGGGGGCATTATTGAAAACTTTAGAGCAATGTTAAGTTTTATTGCTTAACTTTCTAATATTGCTAAATAAGGACTTATAGTTATCCTTTGCTTCAGAATCTAATCACCATTCATACATTGCTTCACTGGTCCTTATAGTGATTATTAATTTTTTGGTGATATTTTTATACTTTCTTTATTTTGTAGAATCCCTGTTTTACTTTACAGTTTAAGGAGTGCTTTTCTGTTGCTATAAAGTTTATTTATGTTGGCTGATCACCTTTGGGGAGTGTTTTTAAACTTCTAATTGTATTTGGTAATAGTTGGGACTGCTAGATCTATGCATTTGTTTAAGTGAACATGAAGCACCTTGGAGAAATTGTCTGCTATTTCAGGGTCATCACTGGTGATGTCTTGGGTAAATTTAGATATTTCATCATATAATTGCACGAAGTTCACTTTTTTGAAGTCCCTACATTTGGATATGTTGGCTACAGGAGATATTGTGGTTCTGAGAATAAATGTCACACAATTACTGAAGGAGAGACTAGGGGAGTGAGGACAAGATCAAGAGTATTTTGGCTTCTAGTAGCTTTGCTAACTACTTGATTCAAGTGATTCCAGTTTATTAAATCCAAACATCTTTGGGCATACCCTCTATTAGACATACAGGGGTTCTAGTCTATGGCAGGATAATTCAAGCCTCCAGGCTTTGTGGAGCTGTTTGTTACAAGGATTTCTTCTAAGACTTCAAGGAATCTAACATCATCATCTAGGGACATAGAGCAGGTTCTGTAGTATGCTACAAGTTGGAAATTGTCTTGTCCATGGGACACTGATGTTCTAGAGCTCAATCTGTGGTTCTCTGGGTATCAATCTGGATGAGATGTACTTCTTGACAAATATTGAGACACTTCCACAGTTTCTGTCAGGCTTGAAGGTATGATAGGCACAAAGCTAGGTATGGAGGATGTGCTTTCTTTACATTTAAACCAAGTATCTGCAACTACACATATAGTAACAATCTCCAGGTATAGGAGCACCTCAAGATCCAGCTACTTGTTATTAAGAGTCCAAGCACTGAGAATAGCCAAATTAATGTAGCCCAGCTTAAGCTTACATTAATTTGCTAAGTTGTGATTCTCATTAAAATGGACTCTGCCTAAAAAAACACTTTAGACAGTAGGAGCTTTGACCAGTATGCAGAAACCCTTGAATGGCCCACCCAGGAGGTAGAATACAGAGCATGCTTTTCCAATTTTCAAGAACTTACAAGCTATAAAGAAATGATTTCCTCTTTTTACATGTGCCTTCATAGAGATACCCACTTCACCAACTGTGCCAGGTAGTTGACTGGCTATTATATAAGATGAGGAATTGTTAGCAGTTTGTGTAGCGACATATCCTTCCCTTTTGCAGTCCTGCTACATTATACTGATATTATAGCCTGGAATGAGTAGTCACCCAGGAACCTAGTCACTGTCAGGTTTTACACACTTTTCTAAAATGGTTGGGATACAAGGTGATTAGCAAGCCTGAAATTCAGTATTCTTTTTGCTTAAGCTTCAAGTATTTTGGTACAGAATCTACATGACTAATAATGTTTTTGTCATAGATTACTTTTCTCTGGCATATTTTTGTAATCTTTTGCAAATGAAGAAGGGATATGCACTTAGTAATTTGGCCAGGCAATAATACATTTCATGACGCAGTGCTTCCATAGTAATTTTTTATAAGTGATCATTGCAAGACCTGAATTTCAGCAGAAACTCTACTTAACTATTAAAATGTCTGCATGGAGTCATGCAATTAAATCAGAACCACAAAAGCAGTTTTAATTTGCAAACATACCTGTAAACCTGCAGAAGCTGAAAATAACAAAAGTCCTTAAAATGTAGGTACATCCAGCTAAAAATATGAGCATCAAATTAGCATAAAATTGAATATAAAATAACTCTTTCCACTTCCAGTAGAAATTTAAGATACTACTCAGAAACACTTTTAAAAACAGAGAGTGACAAAAATAATGGAAAAACATAAACACATTAACGATGCGACAAATTAATATCTGTAGACGTTTAGGAACTGTATGACAAAATTCTACCCCCCAAGGTCATTTATTTATGGTTCTAAAAAAGGGAGATGTAAGGTGTATGTCCTCTTTCTTTAAATTATCATTGCCCCTAATATTTTGGTCATGTACTGTGTTTTTCTGTGTTCTAGGCAGCTTCAAAAATCACATGTGATGAGGGGGATTCAGAAAATGATGTAAAGGGGTAAATCAAACCTGAAAATAGATATATTCCTCAAAAATGCGAACAGTTGAGAGGTCTGTTCACAAAGTATTTATTAAACTTTTGAGCACTGTAGCACAAATGGCCAAGTCTGTCAGCTGCAAACAAGTTTTATTCTGAACCTTTCATTCACTACTGGAGGTCGTGACTGAGAAAGATACTTTAACAGGTATTGCTCCATTTTTCTCTTGTAAAAAGGAAGTTGCATTTAACAGATTTTCATTTTCAATAAATGAAGAAAAATAAATTAGACAAGGAGACTTTGAAGATAAAACATAAAAGAATATGCTTTTCTATGTTCTTCATTCATAATTAAGAAAGGAACTTTTTTCCTGACAGCATCAGTGGGAAAATCCAGTTCCAAAAATAAAGAAATAAACTCAATTCATATGTGGCAGCCATTTCAGATGGGAGATATTGGTTAACAAAGGTTTTGTGTTTATTTTATTTTAATTCCTTAACATTTTATTTGCACTCGGTTTAGGTATTTCTAGTTTTGTGGGTTTAATTTTGTTATAATGGTTTGGTCTCATGTAAGCATCTGGGCATTCTAAGAAGCCTAGGATATAAGTTTTTATTGCTTGAGTCTTTCCAAAGCTAATTGTAAACTTTAAAGTTGTACTACACTATTCAGGTAGTCTGTACCTTTACTCAATGCAGACACTGAGATCAGTTCCGCTGTTAAAACATTTACTCTGCATACAAAGTAGACATCTAGTTTAACAATGAAAGATATACACACATAAAACCGTACTTCATCTTACAGCATCAGATCAGTAAAGATAGGAAAATCAAAGTATCTGATACAAAAGAAAAAGTCTCAATCTTTATAGTGTCTTTTCTGCCTGTATCAGCAGTTTAGAGAATTTGCCAGAATAATAAGTCTTTCTTTTGAAGCTGGTCTGCTGACAGTTTGTTTTCCATATTTCAAACATTCTGTCCTGTTGACCAGACACAGCTGCATACAAGAGTTTGTCTTCACCTGCTTGTAGATAATAAATTTTACAAACTGCATAGATTATAAAAGATAAAATATTTTACTTTTGATTCCTAATAACAATGAATGCCAAGCTATATGTTTTTGCCAAGTGCACTCTACAAACTGAAATGCAGAATATTTATTTTACATTTTCAGAATAAAATCCATTTTTAACCTGTTCGTTACTCTCACAATTCCCTCTTTAATTAAAAAGCGGAAAATGACTGTCCATTTTTGACTTCAGTTGTACACATTGAAACCTTTTCCAATTTACCTAGGTTAACCATTATAATTTGTTGGATTCTATATGTTTTCTGAAAATGGCAACTTAGATAGCAATTTCAGTTAGTTAATATGACTATAATACCTAACACTACTAATACAGAAAGTGTCAACCAACTTAACAATTTTTTTTCCTGATTTTGACCAACCAGTAAAGACATTTCACCAATTGTGAGTAGTATCTTGTTTGGTCTTTTTAGCCAAGCTAAGTAATTTATCTTTTGCAATGATGTTAGAAAAAACTACGGGCACTCATAAAATTGTCTAAGGCCAGCTTTGAAAGAAAAATTGCACAAGACACTAAGGATAATCACAAGGCTTTCTTTAGTTATGTTAGGAACCTGGGTGGTAATTCCCAGATATGCTCAGAATTAGTCCAAAATGACAAAAAATACACTGAACCCACAGACATCGCCAACATCCTAGCTGACAGGTTCAGCGCAAACTCCCCCCCCCCACCAAAGGGCAAATATCTATCCCAGCAGAGTGCTGCCCCCCCTGACATCTCAGATGCTCAGGTAAGAGCTGCCCTCTCCAAAGCAAAAAACACAGCATCAATGGGACCAGACTGTGTCCCGGGCTGCATCCTACATGAACTCCAAGAAGAGCTAAACCTAAACATAAAACTACTGTTCAATCTCAGCCTTACTACAGGATATGTGCCCAAAGAGTGGCGTACAGCAACAGTGGTCCCTCTCCATAAAGGTGGTGCCTCAACAGATCCTGGAAACTATCACCCCATAAGCCTGACTAGCTTGGTCTGCAAAGCTATGGAAAGGATCATCATGGACCTCATAAATAAAGATATTGGGGACCTACAGACACTGGATCCTACCCAGTTCAGCTTTGTTAAGGGCAGATCCTGCCTCTTAAACCTGGTTGATTTCTTTGAAACAGTCACCAAGGCCATTGACGAGGGGAAGGTGGTCCACACAGCCTACCTGGACCTCACAAAAGCCTTCAATACAATACCCCACTCTGGCATTATAGATAAGCTCACCAGCTTAAATATAAACCCCTATGTCACTAGATGGATTGCAAACTGGCTCAAGGACAGAACCCACATGGTTAGAATTGCTGGAGCCATGTCAGACTCCAAACCAGTTACAAGTGGTGTCCCACAAGGCTCAGTCCTGGGACCTCTCTTGTTTGGTATATATTTCTCGGAGGTACAGGCCAACATGGAAGGACTGTGGCTGACCAAGTTCGCAGATGACTGCAAACTGGGCACTATAATTGACTCTCCAGCCGACACAAGCATCCTCCAAAAGGGCCTCATAGAAATAGACAACTGGTGCCAGAGTCATGGCCTCAAGCTAAATGCCAAAAAGTGTATAGTCATCCCCTTTGGCAAAAACAAAGTGCCCACAAATTTAACACATAGGTGGTATATCCATAAGTACAGAAGAAGTAAAAGGGACCTGGGGACCCAAGTTGATAGCAATCTCTCATTTGACAACCACGTGGCCAAAGTGGTTAGAAAAACATTTTATATAGCCAACCTAATCATGAAGGGATTCACATCTAGATCAAAGGAGGTCATTGTGCCTCTTTACTCATCCCTCATCAGGCCCATAATTGAGTACAATGCCCCTTTTGGGATGTACCTTACCAGACACCTGCAGCAACTGGAAAGACCCCAAAAGTACCTCACCAAGAGGATCAAAGGGCTCAAACAGATGCCATATGCTGCCCAGTTAAAGAAACTCCAGCTCTACTCAGTGGCATACCGCCTGTTCAGAGGTGATCTGTGCCTGACGTATAAAGCCATGTCCAACCCGGAATTAATGGACATGCTGCACCTCAGAAAATCCAAATCCCATTGAGCTACGTGCTCGAGAGACTTGAACCTCAGCACTGAAATAAATAGGACATGCTGGAGGGACAGATTCATAACCCAGAGGCTCCCTTCACTCTGGAATAAAATCCCAGTCCAGGTTAGGCAGAGTCCCTCACTGACTCTCTTCAAGAGGAATCTTGATGAGTGGATGGGAGATCGTAGGTTTACCCTGGGTATCACTTCTGTGTCACTGTTAGACAGAGGCTCAGTATACTAACCTCAAAAAAGGACATAGCAAAATAAATTTAAAATGGGTGGCGAAAGCCAAACACATTCTGGCTAGGCTTATAAATGCCCTAGGGCAGATAGCCTAGTATGAACCTATGAACCTATGAACTTATGTTTAATGCTTCATAATAGAGAATCATTGTCTGATGAAGTTTCGTCAATGGACTAAATGAAAAGTGCTTAGTCTTTTAGTTTTATTAAAGAATGGAGTAACTGACTCGATCGGTTTGTTTTTTCTGCATTCCTTCCTTGGCTGCTTTTTTGCCATCTGATCAGCATAGTTGTTTAACTGAAAAAATTAATTTGTAGCTTTTGATGAGCTTTTACCTTTAATATACTGTAGCAATCCACAAGGGACTGACTTTGAACCAAATTTTAAATAGTCTATAACACAGAAGCATGGTTGAGTGGTTTGCCCATATTATCAACAAACCCTCTCCTTGCCCATGTAGACATATGCAGCCACAGAGAATTAACTACGTATGCACTGTCTGAAAACATTTTCCTTCATATCCCATGAAGTTAGATAAGTAATACTTATCTCCTGCCTTTATTGTAATTTGCTTGACACTAAATAATGCCAATCATTTTGCAAACACTGCTTGACTGACGTCATTAATCAATTTATTTAACTGAGTCTAATTTACCAAAGCCTGTATGGCATAATGTGGTGTCTGTACTATAATGTCTTTGGAAAAAGCTGTTATGTCTTCAGTTTGTTTTAAACCCCAATAAATGGCCAAACGTTGCTGAATGCATGGGTGATATCCCCTCTCAACATATGTCATCTTTTTACTGAAGAATGTAATGGGGCGTAAAGTCTTTTCCATTTTAGCATCAGAGCCCTGAGGCCACTCCTGTAAAAGCATAACAGAGAGTGTGTTGGGATCAGCTGCTGCCTGTAACACAAAGGGGCGTGTTAAACTTGGAGCTACTAATTTTGTAGCCTTGACCAATGCTGCCTTTAAATCACAAAAATCTGTATTTTCCTTTAGTCCACACTCCAGAAAAGGTAATTCTTTATGGCTAGAAAGCATGTCATACAGAGGAACGGCCATGCTGGCACAATTCTCTATGAATTCCAGATTATAATTCATAATACCTAGAAATTTATGCAAATCCAGCAAAATTCCTTGCACCCTCTTCGAACAAGGAGTATGCCCAGAAGGACGTAAAATAGTACCTAGAAATTTTATTTAAGATGACATGAATTGTACTTTTTCACTTTTAACCTTAAACCCTGCCTCCTGCAGTGTTTGAAGGACCTGTATCACTTTAGCTAAATGCTGCTCTTTTGTTTTAGACACAGTTAGTGTAAAATGCATACCCTTCCCCCTGTAGTATACATCATTTTATTGCAGTGTTGTTTATTTGCTTTATGCTGTGAGAATTGAATGTTACCTAAAGACGTTTACCCTCCCTTTTTGTAAAGGGACCTGCATAATTTATTTCAACTCCATACAATACTAGAATGCAGTTGTAATAAATATTAACTTGGTTAACTATGCATAATATTGCTTCTGAATACTGTTTTTGCTGGAGTCTTTGCTATTTTGTAACCATTTTCGAAAGGTAGAATAGTACGTCATAAATTATTTGTTATCAGCGTAGTTAACTGCTGTTGCTTTAACTCTGTACTAACCAGATTATATTTGTCAGTATTTTGTTCTGCTGACTTTAAAGCTCTTATGCACTTCTGCAAAAATGTTTGCATATGTTGTCTGAACTTTTTGAACTCACTCTGACTGCCTTAGAAGTTTATTAAATCTTTTTGTCAGTTCACCATGAACCTCGTCTCTGTTCTTATCTGTTTTGTAGTGTGCAGCGTTTTTATGCCACTTTTGCTGTATATAAGCCATGAAACGCTGAGGAATAAAATTCCAGAAGCAACGCTCAAGTGTATCATTGCATACAGTGCCTACCGTTTTAAGAACCTAAGCTTCAAATGTAATCATGTTATTAAAAATACCCTTCTGTTCATCCCACTTAGGGAGAGTTTCTAACATCCTAGACTGATGATAAACTTCAGCAGAAAAAACAGCTGAGGATATGACAGCACTGGTAGTAGCAGTTTCTAGTGCTTTAGATTGATATTTTTCTAACAAGGCTTGTAATCTTAAAATATCTTGATTAGCTAAATCTGCTGCTCTAGCAGCCTCAGATTCCTGTGTGTCTTATTGAGGTTGTAATATGCTAGTCTCCTGTTAGTCTCCTCCCTTGCAACAAGTATGTCATGCTGTGTGTCAGCCAGTCGCTTGTAATATTTTTCTTGCAAATGGACAATTTTATTTATTAGCCTTTTTATTAAACAAATAGCTTTACTGCCTTGTTCCATAAAGTTTGTGTAAAGGTCTTAATTTAAGTCTGTCAGACTTTCAAAAACTGAGAAAATTATTTTGTACATTTAGCACTGTCAGCATGCAATTTATCACAGTAAATCTGAAAGTGACCTATGAGATCAAGATCTTGCTGGTTGCTATTTTTAGCAATCCAAACTTTAAACTCTTGCAAATCAGACTGTAAAGTACAAACTTTGACATCTACATCACCCTCTAACCATTGTCTGTGCTTCAAGCATTACTTTATCCTGGTTGTGTTTCAGGTTTTGTATAATACGTACAATACGTTTATGACAAGGCATGCAAAAAGCAACATTTAAATAACACATTTCTGTACATTCTGTGATACTTCTGTGGTGCCGTGACGTACAGGTGCTAACATGCTGATTATACTATGTATTTAAATAATTCCACACATCTACATATGATTAAGATACATTAACAGTAAAATACTTAGTGCACTTCTTGGCATGTTCATGAATTGCATTCATTGTTAAAAGAAAAACAGAAGAAAATATTTACCACAAATATTCAGGACAAGGTGGCCAATCTTGACACGAAGATCAGTTGTGGGAAGATTTCTCTGCTGTCTTTCACTAGATGTTGGTGAAGTAAATTCTGACAGTACGACTTGCTCTCTGTAGCTCACCAACTGTCTGAAGAAGAATTACTGTACTGCGCTGCACTGTTTGTCCTCCAGTCAATGGACAAAGTTTTAGGAAAGAAGAGTCGACTTCAAAAAAAAAGTCTGTGCAGGAATGTCGCACTGTGAGATGCACCTCTGCAGGTCACCTCCCTGGTTGTTTTGACTAGTCTGGTCTCATCACTGTAAAATTTAAGTTGTACTACACTATTCAGGTAGTCTGTACCTTTACTCAATGAAGACACTGAGATCAGTTCAGCTGATATGACATTTACTCTGCATACGAAGTAGGCAGACCATGATGCTTTGCCAGATATGTCCTGCACCTGTCGCCCTTGGGATTCCAGATAGTGGCAAAAGCTCTCGCCACCCCTATAGTACCTTTTTTAGGCAAGGTTCCACTGACAAATTCACCACCTTAACAGGTACAAGCAAGCAAAATCTGAGGGTAATGCTACTCAGTGCTAGAAGTCTAAACCTCAAAATGCATTCACTCGAAGCACTCCTTAAAATGGAGAACATCGACATCTGTGCAGTGACAGAGACCTGGTTCAAGGCTCTAGAAAGCACCCCTGCATTACCAGGCTATAATTCATACAACACCTTTCGGCCACCTAACCTGGACCGAAACACTAAAGGCGGAGGCGTGTTCATATTCATTAAGGATATCCACACCTCCAGGCTAGTTGCTCAGCATAATGCATCCGAGATTATCCAAGTGCAACTAACTCTGGGAAAAACTGCAATCCAAATTGTAACTTGCTACAGATCCTCCACCATGCCCCAGGATTCCTACTGGTCTGCTGACAGTTTGTTTTCCATATTTCAAACATTCTGTTCCTGATGGATAACTCCTCGGCCTTGCTCTTATTTTGCATGTCCTGTTGACGAGACACAGCTGCATACAAGAGTTCATCTTGACCTGCTTGTAGATAATAAATTTTACAAACTGTATAGTTTATAAAATATAAAATATTTTACTTTTAGCTATATGTTTTTGCCAAGTGCACTCAACAAACTGAAATGCAGAATATTTATTTTACATTTTCAGAATAAAATCCATTTTTAACCTGTTCGTTATTCTCACACTAATTTTAGATGAAGTTTTGAAGAAATCAGTGTGCCTTACTGGCATGTTTTGATCCACAACTGTGACTCAATATATACTTCAGCAATGTAACACTGTGACACAAGAAAAATGCAATTTATTTGTGCTTATCCTTTAAGTGAGCAGTACAGAAGGGTGTAACTCTTGTTAGCTGCCCTGTTGTATTAAGGCACGCAGAGTGCTAACTCCCACCTTAGACTATAAAGGAAGCAAAGAGAAAACCCATCTCATACTGTAGTGAAACAGGGGGAAGACACAATGAATAGAATTTCAGTTATAACCTTAACCATCCTGATGGTCTCTTGGCAGATTGTTGGGCTGTGTCGTAAGTATATTTTAAACGTTTTGTGCTTTTGTTTTTTTACACTAAAGACTTGCATTGTAGCATTGCTATTGATGCAGTGCAGATACTTAATTTTAATGTGTATGAGGAATACTTAATAGCCTTACTTACAAACAAGAACCTATAGTGTACCGTTCTGTCTTTTATCATGTAAATATCAAAAGATCATCACTGTTATTGTTTAACATAGTTAAAATTGTTTGTTGTCTTGAAATTGAAGAACTTTTTCTGGAACAGTATGCCTAGAAAGTAAACAACCTTCAAAAGCTTAAGGGAGAAAATGCTCCTATTTCACAGACAGAGCTGTTTTTTTTTTTTACTTCGTGTTATGAATCTGCCTTCATACTACAGGCTGTATGCTATCTTTGTATATTGCATACTATTAGCATAATATTTTCCCCATATTTATATGTCCATAAAGAAGAACCCCATTTTAAACTGTAAACCTCAAAAAGCACCATGAGTTACCTTTAGAATATTAGTCAGAACAGTTTAATTTATCAAATGTATCTATTCTGTAGCACCAGAGTTTCAAGTTTTAATGCATTTCATTCCTGAGCTCACATATTTGGGTGTGTAATTTTCTCAGAAATTCCTGGCCTAAAAAAAAAAAATAATAAGTAATTGAAATGGATTATTTTCAGCAATATTTTTGATGCAGCTTTGATGGAGGAGATTCATATCATAAACACAAAGGATTTTTTTCTGACTACTGTGTAAGAATGCTGTAATGTGACCCAAGAGCAAATAATCTTCATTCCTGAGTCACAATATCAGTATGTAGGTCAGGAATACAGAAACAAGTAGTGATGCAGTGGCAGTACAAATAAGGCAACTGCCACCATTTTCTACTTCTCTGCATGTGCTATAAACTTGCATGTGTACACCTAATGCAACCTTCTGGATTCTGTGGACCTATGGGTAATGTCAACCGACTTCTACTCAGAAAAACATAAGCAGGAAGCTGCATTATGCAGATGAAGCAGAGGAGTCTTCAACCCACTAACACAAAGATAAAAAGCCTTTGCTTACTCCAATTGTAGGACAGAATATCCATTCAGCTCATGGTATAGGAGGATCTGAATTCATTATAAAATTTGGAGTAGTGTTTTTTCCATCAAAGGAAACAAACTTTCTGTCTTTAAATGGTGTGATTAGCGTCTTGTGCTTTGAGGGTGATAGTGAAACAAGGTCATATTCTTGATGCAAAATGTAAGAGCTACTATCTTCTCTTTATGGACTGGAAATTGTAAAATTTCCAGTGAAATCCCTGCCTGAGCTGCATTACTCAACTGCAACAGTTGTTGGTTTATTTGTTTGCAGAGGGAGTCATACAATAGTACTGGTCTATATTAAAACCCTGAAAGATCTTAAGTGCGAATGTATGTACATCGATACATAAAGATCGATGTACATACACAGGGAAACACAAAAATGGCAAAAATCAAAATGCCGAACGTGTTTCGTCAGCAAAACGCACCACACAGATAAGTACAAAATAAAAAAAAAATACATTAACATGCTTATGCAGGGGGGCAAGCCCCCCTGCACACTCCCCTTCTTAAAAATACCAACTCCAAGACCGCACTACAATAGGGAAAAGGATATATTTCCTTATCTCCACCACCACGCTGCTGGCTAGGAAACACGTTTGGCGTTTTGATTTTCATCGTTTACGTGTTTCACTGTGTATGTACAGTGACCTTTATGTGTCGATGTACATACATTCGCATTTTAGATATTTCGTGTTTCTAATATGTAACTCGATAGTACACTGGACATTTAGTTTGTTACAGCTGTTAAAACAAAAACACAAGAAACATGAATTTCTGAATATTGGATACATTACTACACTACTCTAACAACAGTAGTATGCTGCTGGACCCACCTGATGTAGGCACAAGCAGTATGCTTATCTGGGTAGCTCTCCAGATGTAGACACAAGCTGTAATTGTATGCAGACAGTGTTCTAGATTCTATTAATGCCCAACACAACAGAAGGCACAATGAATGTCAAGAAGCACATTATGTACTTTAGGCTCAGAGAGGGTATTGGTATGAAGTAACAGTGCTCGCTAACCTGGTCATTCCACTAAGCGCACTACACAGCCAAAGAAGAAGACCTTAGAATCAGATTATGTAACATGCATACATCCCTTGCTCTCAGCATTGTTACTATTTGAGGATTTGGACAAAGGGCTGGCAACCACAAAAGAAGAATAAGGTTGGGATAAAAGTATATGAAGAAAAATAACACTCCCATGCTGGTAGTCTGCAGTGAGAGCCATTACCAGTTTACCAGTATGCAGTGTACTGTCCATTCCCAATCCTCCCTTGTAGTGCTTGCATTCACTTTGTAAAGTGAGGTATTGGATCAGAACTTTGAGCAATAATAGAAATGCAGCTCATATGGAGAGACTGCATGGATAATATCGTAAAAATATGGATCAGGAAAGTTTGGAAATGGCCAAGCTATGGCCAATCATTCAAATTCTCCTAAGAAATAATGTAACAAAGAAACCATTTATCTAATTTAACAGACAGATTATCACCAGATTATATCAGTCACATCACTTCTCCACAAGTACAAAAGAACCTCAGGCTCAAGACATTAAGCACCAATTAAATCTGAGGGAATAAGCAGTGTCAGGGTCTCTTGGAGATCCAGGTGACAGCAGCAGTTGTCTGTGTAGTAAAACTGAAGAAGATAAAAATGGACAGATTTCTTCATATTAGATTCAAGCACTAGTCATATGGTCACTCACCACGTATAAATATGGAAAGAATGACACTTGGAAGAGACACCCTCATTGTAGTTCTTCAGACACATTATACTGGGAGTATAAGGAGGAACTGTACTTCAAGGTTTGCTTGTATAAGGTTATTTTGTTATATGTTTGCAGTAAAATAAGTCATCAGACTGACCAAACCGATAAAGTTGACAAAGATGGCATTGGGGTAACTGAGCACCCTGATGTCATTACATAACATGAATGTTTGCCTTATATGACAGAAGATGGTGGAGGCAACTTCTTCATGAAGGTTGTTTTTTTTTTCTTTTGGATTATCAAAATAGTTAATTTTCTATTAGCCATCAGAATATGGATTTTATAACAGTAAGAGCATAAGGAAAGCCAGTGATTGTAGGACACTTTATAGTAGTTGGTTAGATTCCATTATACTGCTAGCGGTGTGTTACAAAATACTAAGCTTCAGCTGCCATAGTGATGAAGCACACTAAATAGTACCAAGTAATATGTCAAGAATAGCTTGATCAATTTCTGACTGTACATATCAGATGCTTTTGCTAGCATCACAGTACAAAGTCAAGGGCAAAACTCAGGTTCATAGGTTTATAGGTGTTTAGTAGGTTAACAAACATAAGGGCCTTTTTAAGCCTAGCCATGCACCCCAAATCTCTGACAAGTTATTTTTTTTACTCAGATTTTTTTTTATTTTAAATGCATAATCAACAAAAACAGAAATACTTGTTTACAGTTGACAAACATATTAATTAATAGCTTAACTATATACAGCATTTACATTCAGCCTGACATGAGTAGATTTGAATAATAACAAGTTTATACAAAAATGATTAAACATAACATATGATACAGTTGTTTTCATGAAAAGACTGATTCCACTTGTAAAGTGTCAATTAATGTCAAAACTTTCTTCCAGGGATTATTGACTAATGGCTTTCGAAACATTCTTAGTTCTTTGTTTTTTACCTCCATTAATACTGTCTTCTTCAGTAAACACAAAAAATCTTCTCTATTAGGCACTGTGGTTGAGTTCCATTTCCTGGTTATGCATTTCCTAGCTATAGTTAATATTGTCCACTAAGTAAAGGTTAGGTTTATTTATAAAAGAAACAAAAGACAAAAACTATCATCACACTCTGTGAGCAGTCAGGTCCAAGAACAAAGCAGAATCCAATAATAAGATAAAAACCAAAAGGACCCAATGAAGAGGCTGTAGTTTCCAGTTTAAAAACACAGTTTTAATCCACAAAAAGGAAGCACAAGTGCTTTCGTAGGTACAAATCCCACTTCTTCAGATGCTAACAACTGCTCAAACAGGAATTGTTTAAATACATATACAGAAACACCTGAAGTAATTAAGTAGTGACATCACCTTAAGGCTGCACTCATGTTAAAATGTTCAAGACAAGGATATTATACATCTACCTGCCTATATTTGACTAAACATTTAAATACAGTACTTAAGTTTTAAAAAATGTGTAAAAAGATATAAAACATCGCAATACACAGTCTACAAAATATGTGTAATTATATGATATATATACCTATTACACATATTTTCACCTAGTGAAAGGTCTTTTCTTTAATAAAGGCTTGAGAGGAACATACTCATTCATTCCAAAATTAGCAGTGGCTCTCAATCTTACTATCCATTCTGTTTCTAAGTTTTCTGTGACATTTCGTATGTTACCACCTCTAATATTCTCAGATGCCCTGCTTATAACTAGAAACTTAAATGTGTGTCCAGAATCAGTTTCATTCACATGTTTAGCTAAAGCACTTAAATTGTCCTTCTTATTAATGTGTTAAAGATGCTCCCTGATTCTATCTTTTAAGCACCTATCAGTTTTCCCCACATAAAATTTTGTACATTTTAAACAATGTGCTAGATAAACCACATGTTTAGTTTCACAGGTAGCATAGAGACGAAAATTATATATTCTATGATAGTAAGGGTGTGTAAACTGTGCACATGTATCTATAAATTTGCAGAATGAACAACGTTCACATGGTCTAGTATCAACTCTTATTGGGGTTCCAACACTGTGTTTAGAATAACATAGTCTCCTTTTCAGAGACAAATTATTCTTAAATAAAAATTTTGGTTCCACATCTATCATCTCCTTAACCTGTTTATCACTGGTTAGAATTCCCCAGTATTTCCTTACAATATCCATATACATGCCTACATTTGTATAATATTCTAAAGGTACTCTCAGTTTAGTGACACTTTCCTTTTTGTTCAGACATTATTTCCTGTTCTCAGAAAAGTACGGTTTAGCATTAGACTGTCTTAATTTTACAACCTGTTGAATATTATTATCCAAGATTGATTCAGTGTACCCTCTGGCCTTCAAATAATTTCTAACTACTTCAGTTCGTTGATGAAAATCATCATCACGCATATTTAGCCTAGAGGCTCTATAAACTTGTTTTTTAACCACATTTTTAAAAATATGCGATGGATGCATAGTGTTCTTAGACAGGAGATGATTAACATGACAAACTTTTTATACTGTTTGGTATATATTTCTCCATTATTCTCAACTACTATTAATACATCTAAGAAGTTAATATTATTTTCTGAGTGTACTGTTGTAAACTTCAAATAAGTACTACTGTTGATGTACCCCTCAAATCTCTGTAGCTCCTCATAAGTGCCCCCCATAGCATAACAAGATCATATACAAACCTTCTTATAAACAATATTTTTTCTTTAAATGGTCCCTGTAACATAAATTCTGTTTCCCATATAACCATTACTGCATTGGCATAGCTACTTGCACATGAAGTGCCCATAGTTACGCCACTGCATTGCCAAAACACATCCTTATCAAAAATAAAGACATTGTATAGAACCAACTTAGCTCTATTAACAAATGTATATGTCTTTCTTTGGTACTAGATTACTCCCTGATGAATCTCTCTAAACCTTTTAGACCTGACTCATTAGGTATCACCATGAAAAGAGACACCACATCCAATGTAGGTATTTCCCTTTTTTTTTTTAAATCTCTAGTCTCCCACCAGGACACAAGTGCTCTTCAGCAATTACATTCTGCTAGCCGAGCACACTCAAGCAAATCTGCAGTCTGTGGCTACCACTCCATCTATACAGTGTAAGAAGGAATCAGTATTGCAAACTAAACAAGGATATACATTTTGAGCTTCAAGAGCAGGAGCACACTCAAGCAAATCTGCAGTCTCTGGCTACCACTCCATCTATACAGTGTAAGAAGGAATCAGTATTGCAAACTAAACAAGGATATACATTTTGAGCTTCAAGAGCAGGAGCACACTCAAGCAAATCTGCAGTCTCTGGCTACCACTCCATCTATACAGTGTAAGAAGGAATCAGTATTGCAAACTAAACAAGGATATACATTTTGAGCTTCAAGAGCAGGAGCACACTCAAGCAAATCTGCAGTCTCTGGCTACCACTCCATCTATACAGTGTAAGAAGGAATCAGTATTGCAAACTAAACAAGGATATACATTTTGAGCTTCAAGAGCAGGAGCACACTCAAGCAAATCTGCAGTCTGTGGCTACCACTCCATCTATACAGTGTAAGAAGGAATCAGTATTGCAAACTAAACAAGGATATACATTTTGAGCTTCAGGAGCACACTCAAGCAAATCTGCAGTCTGTGGCTACCACTCCATCTATACAGTGTAAGAAGGAATCAGTATTGCAAACTAAACAAGGATATACATTTTGAGCTTCAAGAGCAGGGTCAGTCCACCCAGGCATTCTACTTGTATGTTTTAAGAGAGTGAAGCTATTACATTAGCAGTATTTCTTAGTAGTTCTCAGCTTGCTAATAAAACTGACTGTTGTAGCCTTGTGCCCCCCCCCCCGATAGTACAGTAATCCTAACTGTCCAATAGACAGTATAGATTTTAATTCACATCCCTGTGACTAAATTAAATTAACCATCAAGCAGCCCTGTCAGTTCTTTCTGCCTTAGTTTGTATCACTTGGAGGCTCACCTGTTTATTTGCATCTCTATACATTCCCCTTCATTGCTAATGTCTCTCCCTACTCTAATCTGTGCACAAACTGGTTACTAATCAGCAAGTCAATGTAAAGACACACTCCCAACCTTAATAAACTTTGCTGTCTCTTCTCTCCTTCACTTTACAGGTAGTTTGAATTATTACTTACCCTCTCTGAGGCCTTCACTGATTTCCACTGATTGCCTCTCTGGTTTCTTTGCATTCCACCTGGTTTACACCCCTTGTGCTATCTCCCTCCCCCAATACAAAGTCTATATTAGAATCCTGCTGAGCATGGAGCCATCTTTAAATCTCTAGTCTCCCACCAGGACACAAGTGCTCTTCAGCAATTACATTCTGCTAGCCGGTAAGCCATTAGACCTCAGGAATTTCTTTTAAAAGTGTTCAGATTTGTAAAGTAATACTTACTTTTTGCTGTATTTGGATTTATACAACTAGTATTCATTTTTCTGATTCCTGACTACTGATCTGCCGTTGTTACCTGCTGTTATTATACCTGGCTGATTGTTTCCTCTCAGCAATTTCCTACTGTTTTGGCTCTCTCCGTTAAGCCCGCCGGGCTCGGGCTCCACTTCCCTCCCTGCCCCCAAATCTCACCCGCCCCTGGGACCTCTACATTTATCCCCTCATAACCACACCCACCACATTCCCCAGCCAATCAGAACATACTCTTCTCTCCACCCACTCCATAGCAGTCCACTCCCACACCCACCCTTTCCCTCTCTGAACACATACCTACTGTATACAATCCCCACTCATCTCAACATGTCCTACACTCACCTTCCTCTCCTACTACTAACTCTTCTAACTATTCTTACCTCTACCTACCTCATAACCAACTATGAGCAACCTTTAAATCCTACCTTTTGTACTCCACACAAACATACCCTAGCTGCCCCCCATCTACACTCACAACCCATCACAGTCCCATATACAGCAACTCATATCTTGAACCTAAATATCATCGTCTCTCACACATCAAATACCTTATTCTTCGACTCACAAAACACTTGCACAGCATCAAAACCTCACAACTAACTAACCTTATTCATGGTTTATCATTAATTGATGGGGACATCCACCCCTACCCAGGCCCAAACACAGACATACCATCCCCTAATTCCCAAACTATGAAACCTATGTCTACACCACAAACTAAACCTCCCAAATCTCTCACAATAGCTCATCTTAACATCCGTAGCATATGTAACAAACTTCCTGCTCTTCATGCCCTACTAGAAGTCCAACAGTTTGACATTCTCTGTCTTACTGAAACCTAGCTTAAACCGACAATAAAAGATAATGAAATTATCCCCCCTGGCTATAACATCCTAAGACAAGATCATCTTAACAAAAAAGGTGGAGGAGTAGCTATACTCTTTAAAACTGGACTGGAAATAAGTAAATCAGCCCTTACCCCACCACATGACTCTAATGTTGAACTGATTATTTCCAAACTCTCCCTAAACTCACACAAAACTATTAATATTATCTGCACTTATCTTCCCCCAGGCAACAATTCCCCCATATTAGAAGACCTACTAAACTGGTTTTCAATTAATCTCCTTCAAGAAACAATACTACTAGGACTTTAATATTGATTGGAACATGTGCAAACAAACTAATCCATCTACCATTATTAACCTGCACGGATTCCATCAAACCATTAACTCCACAACTAGAACAAATAAAAACAATAACAAAGAAACCATTCTCGACTGGATCTTGACTAATAGTCCCCAACAAATGTATTCAACAGGTACCCTCCCAGACGACCTTAGCGACCACTCTCTCACATGCATCATTAGGCATAAAACTCATCTAACAACACCTCCCCTAATTCGCTCATCTCACAGCAAAAAACATTTTAACCTTCAGCAGTTTCAAAACGAACTCAGCTTGATTAACTGGTCACCTCTAAAAACTCTCCCAATAGATGAAGCTGTTAACCACTTTAATAATACCTTTCTTACTATTCTCGATCATCATGCCCCCATCCGTTCTATACGAATGAAATCTAAGACAGCTCAATGGCTAACAACCAACACCAAACAACTTATCCTTAGTAAGAATAAAGCTTGGACTAAATGGAGAACCACGAAAGACTCTTTTGATTACCTTAGCTTCAAACAAAAGGAACAAGACTAAGCTTGCTATCAAACAAGATAAAAGGAACTATTACACCAAACTACAGCAATCCTCCACCGCCAACCACAAAATTTTGGAAATCAATTAACTCACTACTATCCCCAGCAAGGTTGAAACCCCCAACCCACTAGGCTCCTGCCCTGACTCTCCCCTACAAACAGCTAACACATTCAATAACTTCTTTACTTCAACCATACTTAAACTGGCCAACCAACAAAGCCCTGACACCTCTTTACTAGGTAATACTAACTGCACTCCACCTCTATTTCAACTTAAACCCATACCTACTTCCTATATTCTTAATTTACTTCAGAAACTCAAACCCTCAACCCCCTCAGCTGACAAATTGCCAGCGGAATATCTCCAGCTAGGTGCTAAAGCTATTGCCTACCCTATCTCTAATCTAATCAACAGAACCATAAAAGAAAGTACTATACCCTCACTCTGGAAAATCTTCCACATCATCCCTCTCTTCAAAGGGGGCGATTCATTTGAGTACTCGAACTACCGCCCTATAGCACTGCTATCTCCTATTGCTAAAATAATGGAGAAATGCATCCACAAACAGCTTTTAAATCACCTCCTATCTAATAACCTTCTAGCTACTTGCCAACATGGTTTTCATCCCTACCATAGCACCACAACAGCCTTATTATCCTTCATAGACTCCATTAATATAAACCAGAATAACAATCTTCTTTCATCTGCATTCTTTGTAGACCTGTCAAAAGCCTTTGACATGGTGAATCACCAACTCCTCCTACATTGTTTAAAATCTCTCTCTCAATAATCTTGCTTTAAGCTGGTTTACTTCCTATCTTCAGAATCGGAAACAAGCTGTTTTATGGAACAACAATCTTTCCAAACTTCTCCCTACCACTTTAGGAGTACCTCAGGGCTCCATCTTAGGTCCTCTTTTATTTTCCATCTTTATTAACGACCTGTATCTAGCCACCCCACTAACTACTTGCATTCAGTACGCCGATGACACCACCATCATCTGCTCTGCCACAACCCAAGCTGACCTCCACTCACTTACTCAAAAAAACTTTTACCACCATAGAACAATGGTTCTCCAATCACTGCCTTCTCTTAAACCCTAAGAAAACTAAACTTCTCCTCTTCTCACCCACACACCTGTCTCCCTATTAGTTTCACACTTACTTCTAACAATGGCACCCTTATCTCTCCTGACCAAACAACCAAACTTCTAGGAGTTACTATCGACAACCTACTAAAATTTGATTTTCATATCAACTCTATCATAAAAGCAACTAACAAAAATTAGGTTCTCTCTACAGAATCAAATCTTTCTTAACTCCTGAAGCAAGAACTACCATAGCCAGAACATATCTTATCTCTACTCTACTATATGCATCCCCATATATACTAATCTTTCTAAAAATAACATCAATAGGCTTACAACAGCCTATAACAACATTACAAATTTGCCACTGCCTCTCCATATAAAACACATCACTGCCTGAACCTCCTTAACCTAGGGTGGCTGGAGTTACCTCACCTAATTCAATACTATCAGCTTACAACTGCCCATAAAGCCCTTCACCACCCAGAAAAGATACCAATGCTCTCCACCCTGATAAAACCCTATAACAACCTAAAAACCCTACGCACTTCCAATAAAATACTGATTCAAACCTCTCTATCAAAGAATACAGCAGGTGACTCTATATTTTCCAACTCAGTTAGTAAAATTTGGAATCAACTTCCTACAGACCTCTTAGCCCAAACTTCTATCACACTATTTAAAACTCAACTGAAACATTTTCTAACCAATCACTGGCTTTGCTCTTGCAATAACCCTAGCTGATCACGTACCTCCTACCTTCTCCTGCATCCTTTGCACTGTCTCCCAACTCTATTTCTCCATTTTATTTTTCATCTCTACCTAAGAAATTTACTCTCTCAACTTCAAACTAAAATTTTCTAGTAACTCTATCTTTTGCTTTTAAACTACTTAATTATTTCTATCTCACATTTTATATACCTGTACTGAAGAAATTTGATAGTCTCTGTTTTCACCTTTTGAACTTACGGAAAAGATAGGCTAAATGCCTGTTTTAGTTGAGTCTTAATTCCCTATGTAATTATGAATGCCTGTTTTAGTTGAATCTCAAATTACCTATGTACTTTGACCTGTACTGTAGAAATTTGTTAGTCTCTGTATTCACCTTTTTGAACTTACTGAAAGGAAAGCCTATATGCCTGTTTTACTTGTGTCTTAATTCCCTATGTAATTTTAAATCCCTGTTTTAGTTGTGTCTTAAATTACCTATGTACCTTGAATGTATTTTTGTTATTATGCATTAGATAGTGGAGCTTTTCTCCTCGGGCCTCCACTGAAAATGGACATGTATCCAGTTGGACTAGCCCGGTTAACAAATGTAAAATAAATAAAATAAATAAATTGTCACTAATATAAAGGTCTTATCCTTATTTCCATTATTCATATAGACATATAAATCCTTTAAAAAATGCCCTGTATCTCTCAGAACCTGATAAATATTATTCAACATTAAAATTAGATGTTTCTCTATATATATGGAGATAATTTCTGTACACCATCTCCTCCCTGACACTATTGGCCTCAAAGGTGGATTGATTGCATCTTTATGTAACTTCGGTAATCTCTGTATAACAGGAATTACAGGATGCTGTATAACAAAATAATCAAACAATTCCTTAGTTATATATTCATTTCTCATAAGTTGACATAAACCCTGTTTAATGTGTTCAGTTATATGTGTAATAGCTAAAATGCTTATTTTCCTATAAAAGCCATCAGTCTCTAACATATCAAACATCTTATATTTGTATCTATCTGCATTCAAGATTACTATTGGCCCACCTTTGTCGGCTAGACGTATAATTATATATGTGTTCTCTTGCAATTTTCTTAAAGACTTCTGCTCATCCTTAGTTAAATTAAAAGTACTTCTTTTATATTTGCACTTCTTATCATCTAGCATTTGCAATTTATAAACTTCATCAACACATATACTTTCAAAAGCATTTATCAAAGGATTTGTCATTGGAATAAATGTATTTGGTTTCCTAAACATATTCGCTTGTTCATTCATGCCCTTAAACATCATTTTTAAAGTTAAATTTCTAGCAAATAATTTAATATCAGAAATAACTTTAGTATTATCAAAGTACCTGCTAGGTACATCTGCAACATAACCCATTACTAGGAGAAATGATTTTTGAAAATTTATCAGGAGTTAAGAAGGATCTATGTAGGTATTTCCCATTAAATATTCTTCAGTATTGATAATAAGAAGTTAATTTAACTGGAAGTAGTATGTTTGATTCATTTTTTTGAGGTTAAAGGTATTGAATATCTTTTAGCAATATACTGCCAATATGCTGATTTAGGTGTTTTATATTTTTTATTAAATTATATAAATATGATGTTTCATTTTTCATATTTTCATTATTATATATAATTCCAAACAATCTAGTTATACATTTGGGTGGATTTGGGAAAGAAGAGTTACTTATTATCCTACATAGATCCTTGGAATATGTCAAGATATTCTGAAGTATTAACCATTCATGATAATTTAAACTGTAAGTTGACAACATATATTGCATGTCTAAGACTTGTTGTTTTTTTATGCAATGTTGCCAGCTTATTTAAATGTTTTTGCTCCCAATATGTAACTATGTCCCTATGAATCCTATCTGGAAAGTTCTTAGTAATACTGAAAGGGGTTAATATTGTGAACCAAAACTTTAAATCCATATTCATATTAATACATTTCCCAACAGTTTCAAAAAGATGGTTGATTACATTTAACTTAGTGGGTTTAGCTATATTATATTGTAAATTTAAACTCAATGAATACCATAATATGTTATCCTTGTCTATAATTAAATTATTTTTAACAATTTGCTTAATTTATTAGTTAGATGTATAATTAGGGTTTATCCAATCTTTCAGTTTTAAGTAAAGTAGCCCTTATATAGGATTCAATATCTGGGAAATGTATTCCTCCCTAATCCCATTGTCTGATATGGTGAGTATATGCAATTTTGTTTCTTTTAGGATACCACAAGAATCTTAACAATATTGATGTTACTTCCTTAAGATAGCGTTTCTCAGGTATTAACAAAGTAGCTTGTACTACATACAAAATTTTAGGAAGTAGTACCATTTTTATCAGTTGTAATCTATCTTCAAAATTTATAAGTAAGTTATTCCACTTCTTCACCAGAGTATTTATTGTATCAATATCCCTTCTATAATTAATATTCAGTATCTCCCGTATATTTCCACTCAGCTTAATCCCCAGGTATTTTAAAGCTGTGACTTGCTCGCCTATGAAATGATTCTTTTCAATTTATATTTCTTTTTTATTCAATAACATATATTTTGATTTCTAGTTATTAAAATGAAGTCCTGAGATCTTGTGAAAGTACTCTATCAATAAATCTAGCTCATCTAACACTTCTTTTGTTTTTTTTAATAATGTAAAAAGCACATAATTAGCAAAGAGCATGATCTTGGAATTATATTGGTCATATATATCTATGCTTTTTATCTTTGGATTGTTCCGTACTAATATAGCCAGTATCTCCATGGCTAATGCAAATAAAATGGGTGACATAGGACAACCTTGTTTAGTGCCTCTAGTAATCTGGATTGCCTCTGAAATAAAGGGTTCTATTTTAACATAAGCTAAATTATTTTTGTAAACTTTTTTAATGAATGTAATAAAGAATCCATTTTTTTTTATATCCAGTCAAATTATCAAGTCTTCTGAATTTTCCTTATTTAAATAATAAATTAACGTCAGTATCCTTTTTTATATTATCATGTGTGTGTCTATTATGTATAAACCCAGTTTGGTCATTATTAATTATTTTAGATATTTCAGCCTTTATTCTACTTACCATAATAGATATGAATGTTTTATAATCATTATTCAGTAATGAAATTGGTCTATACAAACTACAATGACTAGAATCTTTATTTTGTTTTAAAATGGGGTGATTAAAGAATATCTCCATGAAGGGGGAATTATTGCATGAGTTTGAATTTCAAGTAGTGTTTTATGTAACGATGTGGTTATATTTGTAGGAAATAGTTTGTATACTTCTATAATTAAACCATCTATCCCTGGGGATTTACCGATTTTACACTCTATGATTTTCTCAGTGATTTCTTTGTGTGTAATGGGTTTTTGTAACTCCTGTTGTAAGTTTTCAGGGATTGTTTTATATTAGGGAGTATAGTTTCTAAATTTAATTGGTCCATTATAGTGTTCTTGTTTTCATAATGTCTTGTGTAATGATACTTAAACGCATCCAATATATCACCTATTATAGAACTTTTCTTATATTTCCCTTCATGTAAGAACTTAACAATAGCATTAGCTTTAGATTGCATATTGATTTTAACAGATAGATTATGTAGGTGTTTTGGAGAAGTAGCATAAGAGTTTATTTTTAATCTCTCCATGGCTAAATTAGTTTTATGGTTTAATATTTCATTATATCTTTTATTTAAATCTTCCATTATCTTTTTGTTCCCAATCGAATTGAAGTCCTTTTTGGATTTGTATAATAAGAGTTGGTTTTGTAGTTCTTGTAATTCTGATTCCCACTCTTTAAGTTTATTTTTATACCAACTAATTGTTTTACCATATATATAAGCTTTTAGTGAATCCCAGACCATTATTATGTTCACTTCTGGCTTGTAGTTTATATCTAAAAAAAATTGCAGTTCACTAATTAACCATTGGTTGAATTCTTTATTTTTTGTGATATACGAGGGAATTCTAGAGACAAGTGTTAATGGTTTAAAATCCATATGCATTTTTAGGACAAGGGAATTGTGATCTGATAAAGGACATTGGGACTATTCAGAAGGATGTGATTTTCATATAAAGATCCTAAGAAATGTATAATTTGTCTATTCTGGTTTAGGTGCCAAATCTATAATCTTGATGAGAAAATAGTAATGAGTTGTTATCTATAGTGTTGTAAGTATCTTTCAATTTTAAATCCTCAGTCCATCTTTTTAATAGTTTTACAGTAGATGTTAAGCGTGGAGATTTTTTGTTAGTGGTTTCAGATGTGTCAGTTATACAATTAAAATCTCCACCTATTATTAAATTTCCTTTAGATATATTTATAATAAGATCTAGGTGTTTTTTAACTGTTCCCACCTCAATACCAGGAAACCAATATAGGTTTACTAATGTCCACATCCTGTTATTAAACTTCAAGATGACAATAGCTATAAGACCATCATTATCTACATATATGTGTATAATTTCAGGACTTAAGGAATTCTTTTTCCATAAGATTGTTACCCCTCTCTTTTTTGATTTAAATGTGGAGCAGGCCAGGGTCTTATATTCACTTGGGTTCCATATACATTTATCTTTTTTTAAAGTGTGTTTTCTGTAAGAGTACTATTTGAGCTCTGATTAATTTTAGATATTTCAGTAGATTAGATCTTTTATTTGGGTTATTTAAGCCATTAGTGCTTAAAGATAATACAGTAAGATCCATATCAAGTTATTTTTGAAGAAGAGTTTGATCTATTATTATATTTACATGGAATCGTCCCCTCCTCTACTACTGATTTATTATTAATTTGTAGCCAATCAGCTATCTCAGTCAACAATGTTTCCTCTAAAGTAATCAACAAGAATAGGCTTAAGTCAGGCTTACTAAAACTAACTAAAGTCTTAAAATCTAAAATGCATACTGAAATGAAACTAGTGTGGTTTTTAAACCCTACCCAACATGGAATGAAATACGTTCCTAGTCCAACAGCTAGATAAGTCTGGTGGACTATCACTCTAACTTTCTTCCCCATTTCATCTGAGCTGTGTATATACTTTGTAAGTGTTAAAGGAGACTATTTTAAAATACAATGATTATAATGTTAATAACATTCAGCTGTTGGGGCTTAATATTTCTTCATATCTTAATGTATGTATCCTTACCATCTATACACACATAACATATGTATCTGAGTTATGTTAACTATTAAGCTCTTTCAGCTTCTGAGTATCCCAATTTCTTTTCATATTAAGTATAAATAGTAGCTGAATAACAATACCAAGATGTGAATCTGTACTCATATTTACATAACTTTTGCTGTAATTTCTCACACCAATTTTTCACCACATCCTTTCATAACACAGAAAATTATCTAAACCTGTATTTGCAAAGGCTTGCAACAAGTGACATATATTGTTAGTGTTATTCACATCATATAACAGGCAATCATAAAATTTCAATAATATTCCTTAGTAAAGTTAGAAGATGTTTAAATCATCTTAAAACATGTCTATAAGGCTTTAATCTTAATATGCTTAAATTAGTCAATCATAGCTAGATTATAGAAGAAACCTTCAAATCAGATATTTATACAGATATGAGCAAAGTAGTGTGAAGCACAACAATTCAATATTATAGATCTATACCGAGTATGATTTTCAGTGAGCTTCTTGTTTAATGAACTATGTTGTTATGCTTAAATAAATTATAATTCAAGTTTCTAACTGTTTTAGCATTTATCCTTTTATTTGTGGAACATAAATTATTCAAAAGGATATCTAAATATATTTCCCAAACATGTAATATGGTCATACTTCCTTAATTCCATGAGTAAGTTGACAACCAACCACAGCTTACTCTACTTATTGCTATAGCAGCACTAAACAGAAACAGCAGTTGTGGATAGAGAGCTGTTAACTGGCTATCCATCTTGTGAGTCTTACAAACTGTGAAAATCTTCACATTTAAGCAATCAGGGGCTACAATTTCCCCACTCAGCTGCTTTCCAGCTCAAAATCACTCTATAAAACTTTTCCTCCCTCCCTCCCCTCCCCTCTCTCTCTTCAGTGTTCTTAATGCAAATATCATGCAAGAATCATTGCACCAAGTTCCATGTATACCAAACAACAAGCAAGCATTCCTTCATTCAATTCAAGTCTCACACAGTCTGACAAATCAAAATAGACAAGTAAGCACCACGTTATAAGTCAAAGCCATCCAAAAGTCATCATTCACCATCACTATGCAACCACATCCCATGCCGTTACTGTAACCCCACTACAAATCCGTTATTCAGTTATGATGTGGTCACCCATTACTGCCAGTGCTACTCGCACTCCACAAAGTTAATACCTGCAATTCCTCATTCACCTTAAACCAGTCTTACCTGTTTGTCACTCTTTTCAGCCATTAATCAGTTCAAGGTCCCAGTTTCCTGTAGTAACTTCAGTATTCAAACGGAAAGACAATCTTCTCACATAAGGTTAATCAGCCCTTAATGGCAACCAGAACAAATGGAAAAGATTATGTCCCTAAACAAGACGTCATTGTGTGGTGACAATTTCTCTGTACAGAAGCCCAGTCCAGCATTAATCCAAACAACGTTATTTTTACTAACTGCATTCAAACCTATCAAACACATTTTCCCAAGGATATATGTGCCGTGCTTGCATTATATGCTTGATACTAAGTGCACAACTCAATCACAGTGTTTAGAGGAATTATAATAATACAAAGATAAGTATTTATCGGCATAACAGATCACGCTTGTATAACATTTAAAGGAATATTTCCTTTAGCATTGCTCATTCACTCAATTTAAAAAAAATAAGCAACATTCTAAACAGTAAATTACTAGCATACAAAACCAACATTGCTATTCTTTGGTATTGCTGTATTAGTTAACAAAAACATGTCATTTACTTAATGCTTGATCAGAAACATTAGAAAATATGGTGAAACTTGAATTTTAGGAGTTTAACTCATTTTACTCTGTTAGGAATAAGGAATTAACTAGTCAAGTTACTATACATACAAAAGGTAAGAAAGAAAGGGAAGGAAGAACATAGGACAGTAAAGACTTTTTATAACTATTTCTATAATATAAATCAAATAATGCATAAAGAAGAATACAGACACATACCTTTCCATGTATATATATATATATATATATATATATATATATATATATATATATATATATATATATATATATGTTACATATATTATAGTTTACATTACAGTTTTAAGTCTGGTTGATGTATCATTAGTAATTAGGTTGCAGTACAAACTTTGAGAGACTTTGCAGAAACTACTTTAGATTTGTTTTTTTTTGTTTGTTTTTTTCTTTTTTACATCAGTCCAGGAGTTCTTATCAGTGGTTCTCTTCAGGGATGGAGATGCCCAGTCAATATCTTCTGGAATAGATATGATGTTATTGTTTTTGATAAATAGTAAAGCTTCTTCCAAGTTCTTAAAGCTTTTCATCTTATTTAGGTGCAGGATTTTTATTTTTGTAGGAAAAGTTTGAGTTTTAATATTGTTCTGTTTTTGTATTTTAATTAGTGGCCACGCTTTTTTCCTTTGTTCCAGCACTTTAGCAGAATAATCATTATCAAACCTTATTAGGTTTTGGTTATATTTATAGGGCTCTTTCTCCAAGCAGTTTTTAACACCAGTTCTTTGTTCATGAAAGATAAAAACTTTATTATAACTGATCTTGATGGTGTACAAGATGCCAGTGAAGCTGCAGCTGAAGCTGGGTTTCCCAAAGTTCGATGAGCCCTTTCAATACCAAATGAAAAGCCTTCATTAAGATCTAAAACCTCAGGAATCCATGTGTTTAAGAAGGAAATGATATCTCCTCCTTCTGTTTTCTCGGACAAGCCAAAGATTCTGATGTTTGACCTTCTCTCCCTGTTTTCCAAGTCATCTACCTTATTGATAAGCCAAGTGTTTTGCTTCAGAAGAAAGTCTCTTTGGATTTCCTCCTCTCTGAGCCTTCCTTCAATGTCACTCAAAGAAGTTTTAGTAGTTGCTATCTTAGTCTGATGTTGTTGAAGCATTTCTTTGAAACCATCTATTTGCTTTTGACAGTTCTCTTTTAGATTTTTGCAGATTAACCTTAAAATCATCCATTTTCATTGTTAATTCTTGTAATGTAGTAGTCACCAGTTGTAGTTCCTTTTTTAGTATTAGTTCAGAATGAGAGTTCTTCAGGTTACTCATTTCCGCAGTTGTTAATAGACTCCAATATAATTTGACAAGGAATTTCTTACAGAAATCCACCAAAACTTGTAGTTTGTTATTTTAGATTATTATCTGACTATTCAAAGTGTTTTTGTTAGAAAAAAAAAATAATTTCCTGAATTTTATACTAGTTTATGGAGCTCTAAAAATCTGCTGCTTCAGTTAGCCATTTAGGCTCCACCCCCTCAAAATCTCTGACAAGTTCTGATACCCATGATGAGTGTAAGCATGGGCCTAGGTGATGAACTATTTACAAGTTACCTGTGTTAATTAGAGACACAGGTGCCAAACCAGGGATGAATTTCTGGTTTCCCATCCAGTTGTCCAAGTTGCACTTGAATTGGGTTAGGGAGGATGGGGATCCTGTTCCATAGATAGGGTAATCTCTGGGATACATACCTCAGAAGTATTTTTATAGACCAGAATGGCCTAGAGGACTTTGGGAAGCACTCACAAGTTTATGTGTATGTGGTGGTGAACTGCACTTGAGTACAGATGTCTAATGAGCAGTTTATGTTGTAAACACTAGACACATTACTATAGATTCTTTCTTCTCTGATGTGGTTAAAGTAAGTGAATGTACTTCTACATACATTCAGAGTCCCTCAAGGCACTCCTTTCTGGATAAGTACTATTTCCACATTGCCAAAATGAGGACAGAGTTTTAGTTTATACATTTCAGTGATGTGCAGCACAGGGACAAGATAGACAGCTTTTCATGTAGTTTACAGTCCATGTTAACATTAAGCAAGTCTTTTTAAGTGACTTCAGTTTGCCATGTAGGTTGTAGTCAAAGTACTTAAAATTAAGTAAGGGTCTCCAAAGTCCTGTGTCTTTATAGGTAGTATTAACTGAAAGATTGCTATGAATTATACTTAGGGCAATCTGACTACAGAGTAAGCAAATGAATATATAACATTTAAGTAAGGATAGGGCCATGCAATGTTGGATTTAAGTAAGGATAAGGCCCTGCGAAGTTAGATTTAAGTAAGGATAGGGGCCTGCGATGTTGGATTTAAGTAAGGATAGGGGCCTGCGATGTTGGATTTAAGTAAGGATAGGGCCTTGCAATGTTGGATTTATGTAAGGATAGGGCCATGCAATGTTGGATTTATGTAAGGATAGGGCCTTGCAATGTTGGATTTATGTAAGGATAGGGCCTTGCAATGTTGGATTTATGTAAGGATAGGGCCTTGCAATGTTGGATTTAAGTAAGGATAGGGCCTTGCAATGTTGCATTAAAGAAGCAAGTGCAAGTTTCAGAAGAATTACTGAATGCTGTGAATGTGAATGGAAGACTTGTGAAAATCTGGAGAATATAAAAGATAAGGATGATTGATGTAAGTGAATGAATAATGATAAAATAGGATATTCCCCTCACCAGGATGGATAAGGAGAGGGTTACAATTAGCTTCCTGTCAGGTACCAGTATATGTTAAGTCACTCAGACACTCATGTCACTCAACTACAAGTACTGGTATGACTCTGTCATAGTCCATGTGGCAGTGAATGACTTGAGACATACCTCACTGGACTATATGAAGAAAGACATGACTGAGCTCGCAGATTATGTGTCACAGGCCGGTATCTACTTTCTGCAAGGATGCTGCCATAATACAAACAAAAAATGATTGACTTTAACAACTGGCTTAGCTTCTGGAGTCAGTCCATGGGTATCTGTCAGCCTGGGAAGACATGGTCAACAGGCCACAGTGCTTTGCCAGAGAGGGTCTGCTTCTGTCTCATGTAGTCTTTTGGATACTGGCAAAGGCATTAGCCACCCCTATTGTGACTTTTTAGGCAGCGTCAAATAACCAACCTCCCAACATAACAAAATCCTCACTAGATAAAGTACTGCTGCTTAATGCTAGGAGTCAGAACAAGAAACTGTGCATGCTGTGCAGGGCTACAATGTTTTCCATATGTTCAGACCACAAACAATATGAAAGAACCAAAGAAGGAGGTGTAACCATCTTCATTAAGGATAAGTACACTTCAAGACTGGTCAAATTCTCTTGACCTACTCCATGTCCAACGAACTATAAGTAAAACCCCCCTACTACGTCATTGCTAACTATAGGTCCCCCATTGTGAAACAGGAAAAGCATACTGCATACCTGGACTTACTGGAGTCACTTGCCATACCGCCAGCACATTACTCATGGGTGATTTTAATTATCATACCATTGACTGGAAAACATAGTATGACCACAAACATTCTGGCTCAAAGGTTCTTGGACTTTGTCATTGTAAATGCTTGGAAACAGCTAGTCAGCACACTCACAAGAGGCTCATATGTCCTAGATATAGTCCTCACTAACATGGGAGAGTATTGAACCCCCCCCATGTGATGTCCTCCCTGGTAAGATCGGACCATAAATCAGTCTTGTTTGATGTAAATATAAGACCAGATACCCCATCAAGCTGAAAGACAAATTCAAAGACAAATTGCTTCCTACTAAGTAATGGTATAAGAAGTTTCAAAGCCTCCTCAAAACCAGATAACATGGACTCCTATCAAAAAGTGTACACCAATTGCCTGTATCACCACTTAAGCAGTCGTATAGAATTGGCTGTACCTAACTAGATTAAAACCAGATCTTGCTGAAAAAAGCAAGCCACCCTGGTGGACCCATATTATAAAAAGACTATACAACAAAAGAAAGAAACTAATTTCCAAGAACAAGAAGGGACTGGCTCAGTACAAGAAGAAATCCCTCTAGCCTAAACAAACAAATTAGATATCTTGTTAAGCCCTCCAAAGCTAATTACAAAGCAAAAATAGCTTCCCTAGCTGATGATAATTACAAGGCATTCTTTAACTATGTCGAAAATCTAAAAGGGAATACCTAGCTATCCATTAAACTGGATGTGGATGGCACCACTCATACTCAACCAGAGGCAATAGCCAATCTGCTAGCTGACAGATTTGGAGCAATCCCCTCCAGTCATCCTCCAAAGTATACCTGCCACCATTCCTCAGCATATTATCTCAAGAGAGCAGGTCATCTCAGAGCTCTCCAAGGCCCAAAACATGGCATCAATGAGACCAGACAACATCCCAGGTTGCCTTTTAAACAACTTAAAACGTGACCTAGCAGACCCACTTGGATCCCTGTTTAACCACAGCCTGTGAAATGGCTATGTTCCAGTGAAAAGGAGGACAGCAACAGTAATCCCTCTGCACAAAGGGGAACCATCAACTGACCCTGGGAATTATTGGGCACAAGCTTGACTATCCTCATTTGCAAGGCAATGGAAAGAATCATTATGGACCTTATTAACAAGGGCCAAACTCTGGACCAAACCCAGTTTGGATTCATTAAACATAGAGCATGCCTGTTAAACATGGTTGACTTTTTTGCGAACGTCACCAAGGCACTGTATGAGGGAAAGAGAGTGCATACCACCCATCTTGACCTACCCAAGGCATTTGATACAACCCCCCACTTGGGTGTTATAGAGAAACACTACCATTTGGGAATTAACCCCTACATTACCAGATGGGTAGCCAACTGGTTCACTGACAGGGCACATACAGTACTATCAAAGTGGGTGACTTCACCTCTAGTAAAAGACCAGTCACCAGTGGCATACCACAGGGTTCTCTGTTGGGCCCCTTACTGTTGATAATTTATTTCTGAGAAGTCCAGGCAAACTTGGATGGCCTACGGCTGACCAAGTTAACTGACAATTGCAAATTGGGAGCAATCATTGAGTCCCAAATTATATTAATATACTGCAGACAGGGTTAATGCAGACAAATGATTGGTTCCAAAACCACAGATTAAAGCTAAATACAAAACCATATATTATTCCCTTTGGGAAAGCTGACATCCTTGCTAATTACATTATAGACAGCACCCCCCACCCCAAGTGTAGAACCAGTGGTACATGATGTGGGTACTCAGGTTGATAGCAATCCGAACTTTGACCTCCAAGTATCCACAGTAATAAGGACGTTCTTCTATGTGGCACATTTTATAAGTAAATGCATCACATCTAGATCTAAGGATGTTATAGTTCCATTATACTTGGCCCAGTAATTGAGTACAATGCTTCCCTTTTAAATGTACCTCACCAGATACCTGCAACAACTGAAGAGACCACAGAGGTTTTCACCAAGAAATTACAGGGTATATAAAACAAGTCTTACGCAGAAAGTCTGAAAGCCCTGTCACTGTATTGTCTCCTACAAGTTTCTAAGAGGTGACCTGTCCCTGGCTTACAGAGCAGTCTCTGACCTGGCCATGATAGAAATGCTACATATTCATAAGTCAAACTGCAGGATGGTCACTCCCTCCAAGGATCTTAATCTAGCCTTTGACATGAACAGTTCATGCCTGTGAAATAGATATATCTCCCAGAGACTGCCACTTCTCTGGAGCAAGTTTCCAATTCACATCAAATAGAGCCCCTCTCCAACCTTCTTCAACTGCAACCTAGATCAATGGATGGGTGACCGCAAATTCACTCCTTGGGTGGTGCCCATGTCCCTACTGGACAGAGGAAGTCAGTATTAACTGCTATAGACCCTTATCTCTGCAAACTTCACTCACCTAACCACTAACAATTGGTGCAACCTGAAATAAATATGGCTAGGTTTGTAAGGCCTCTAGGGCATTCAGCCTAGTAACCTCCTATGAACCTATGAGTACAATTTTTTAGGGCAAATGTGACCTCTAGATAAAATAAGAAGCAGGGCTAAGTTTGAAGCTAACTCATTTCAAGGGTTGCAAAAATAAAATTGTAAAGGGATTCATCCATCTGCACATTTACTTCATCATACATTGTGGAAAATGTCATGCTAAAAAAGTAATTCAAGCAAAACAGAAAATGGAATAGGAGAGGAAGTGAGCAATGTGAAGGAAGACACTTGAGGAAGTGGGTCAAAAAGTAATGGAAATGGTTGGATGCGAACAGTAGGGATGGACTGAATTCAGGATAAAGAACAGGTTTTTCAATGAAGTTTAACTCTGAGTTTGATGATTATTAAACAAGGGCAGTAGAGATATAAGGTGTGGAAGTAGGAAAAGTATGTCAAAAGCATGGAAAGTACCTCCCATACTGGTGTGGATTTGAGAATAACTTACTTTCATGGCAAAGCAATTGCAGATAAATCAGCAATGCCAAAACAAGTGTGTGTGTGCACTTCCCCAGAAAATATAAGAAAATAAGGAAGAATGCAGATTCCATGGATTCCCTGTTCAACATGATTCCAAAAGACTGATTATCAATGTCCTAAATCCCAGGATTAGTATAAACTGATAATTTATATGTCTGCCTATAGTTTGAAGGTTCTAGTCTGGCCTCTTAAATTGTGTACTTGCAATTAAATAATTCTGCCCAACAGTGGGTAAAACATGAATTAACCACATTTCATCATCGTACATTCTCATATATTATAAAAATACTTACAAACCAATAATGAAAAGCAAAATAAAAGTAATTCTGCAAAAGTAAAATATATTTTTGTAATTCTCTAATATACCTAGGCAAATGCCTTTTTGAATACAAAAAGGCTAGTAAATGTGGTCTAAAACTGCCACCCATCACTACTACCCTGTTAATTTCATATGTAAATTTCTTAAAGTCACAATTTTGTTATGACTATCTGACCTTAAATTAAAGCAATTTTGTCATTTAATCCATGTGATTTTAGAATGCTGCATGTTATAATAAACCATGTTTCTGTTCTTAACAGTTATTGTTTGTGTCAGTTTCACTGTCAGGAGAACAACAGATATCAAACTTGCCTTTGGCTCAGGACACTCTGGGTTCTATTCCCACACCAGGTACATCAATTGCTGACATTGCAGAGCACTTATAAAGTGCTGCTACACTCCTGAGTGTGTCGTCCTTCACATGAGATGTTAAACTGAGGCCCCATCTAACTCAGGTGGATGAAAATCCCATGGCATCTATCAAAAAGAGTAGGGGTGCTTTATTTATATTCTGTTTACAACTTATTTATATAAGTATTTTATATGTACATATATGCATATGTGCATATTTTCATTTTTTACAGCAATCACAAAGTAAAACCAACATGGTTTTCTTTACTTGACAGCTACTCCATTTTCAGCAACCACCATTTTATTCTTTTTAAACTGGAAAAACCCATGTCCCATTAAACATAATCTCATTAAGTCTTTCATTCCAAATAACCCATGTAATACATTATTCTATCTATTTTCAACGTAGTCTCTTTTTAATCTTCTTATAATATCCATATGGTAACATATCCATATTTATTTCATTTTATTTTATATTTTCAAAAAAACCTTCTTTGCATAATTTCTTCCATAATGTTTTTATTCTTTTACATATCAAGAACACATGCTCTGCTGTCTCTTCATCCATGCAATACAGACAAATTCTTTCATTCCTCTTTTTATATAGCATATTACATTTCACAGGAACTTTATTTATATTTAATCTCATTATGAATTCCTGACATTCCACCCAGATTTACACAATTTCTTTTTTCTTCAATAGCATTCTTTTCTTCCTTCTATTATCTCATCAGTCTTTATCTTCCATATTTTCATATTTCTTGATAAATTTGTATTTCATCATCATATTGTTCCTTTTTTCTTTTATTTGATCTAACCTCTTTTCATATATCCTCATACTTATTATTAACTATTTTCCCACTGAGTTCTCTTTATCTTGCATCCATATGCTCTAAATACAATTGGGTTTATTAAACCTAAAACACAATCTTCTTTACTTATGTAAAATACTTCTCTTTTGACTGGGTTTCCCATATGAAAGAAACAATTATTTCCATTATATTATTTTCATACATTTTTGAATCATAAAACACTTACTAAGTATGCTATCTCACTTACCAGCACAAAAATAATCACATTTACTTTCTTTTTAAAGATAATGCATATGTTTTCCACAATAAACACACTTCTTTATACTTATCAGATTCTCGATTTTTTTTTTTTTTTATTTCCTGATTACCAAATTCTATTCCTAACACTGTTATGTCCATTAATGAACATTGTATAACTGCTATGTTAGTCTTGCTTCCTAGTCCTTGACTTTTTCCTTTATTTAGATCCATCCCCATTCCTTTTAATAATTTTGTTAAACATTTAATAACATTTTACAAACAAAATTAATTTTTTGTTACAACTATATCATCTGCATGTCATTATTACTGGGATTTGTACACACTTTTTATTACATAATCTGCCTTTTTTATTTCACTATTTCACTAACTTTTAAATTCATAATTAAATCGAACTGAATGCTATTCATTGGACATCTTTGTCTGATTCCATTATTCATTTATATTTCTTTGCTTAACCATTCGTATTCTCACTTTATTATTCCTATAAGCAGACATACTCTTTTAATTTTTTTTACTAAGCTTGTAATTATCCATAGATTTCCATAACACTTCATTTTCCATTGTGTCAAAAGCTTTATTAACACCACCTACCATCAGTTTTACCTCTTGTCCTGCCTTCATAACATCATCTACTTCCATTACAATCATTAGAAATTCTTGACAGCACCTTGCTTTAATACTGAATACACTTTCTTCTAATATGTTCTGTATTTTATTTTCCATCATTTTCTCTATAATCTTTTATGAACATCTTATAGTCAATATTATTCAATACTACTGGTCTCTATTTTTATTTTATCTTTATTCCCTTTTTTCCATAAGAATTTTACAATTCTACTGTAAATTTATTTGCATTTAAAGCCCCCTCGATCCATTTATTCAAAACCTTTACAAAATAGGTCTCTTGCCAATCCATTAATTTTTTAAATACATTTCATAACTAATCCCATCCAGACCCACCACTGAATCTACATTAACTTATTTAATTATGTTTTTCTAATTCAGTTACAGTAATCTTCTTTTCAAATTCTTTAATCATTAATTCTGTAAGTCTTTTAATTTGCCAGTCCTTTTGAATTTCTCTCCTTTTCTTTTTTTATACATTTGTTCTACATATTCCACCACTGTTTCCATTATTTGTGTTGATTTTTCTAACATTTCAATTTTTATTATTCATTTGTCTTGTCGCACTATTTTTTCTTTTACTATTTTTCCTAAATATGCTGATTCCACTTCTTTTTTTTTCTTTGTAGTAAAATATATTTGTTTAAATAATATACTTTTACTTTTTTATTGATTTCTTTCATATATTTCTTGTTTCCTTTCTATAGAATTCTAGTTTATTATTTTCTAAATTTTCAAAATCTTTACAATATGCATCTGCACATTCCTCCTTCTCTCTTTTTCTTTTTTCTTTTCCCAGAATAAGTAACTTTTCTTATATTTCTTCTTAAATACTACACACCACTCAGTCCAACACTTATGAAATGGTAGCGTCATTAAATGTTCTTTCCATAATTATAGAATTACTTCTTTTCCATTGCCTTATATATTCCACTCCTTTTCATTTATTATTTTTATTCCTTTTCCTATTTTAATATATTCTTTACTTTCTTTTATCTCTATCCATATTTGCTTACATGCTCTGAAAATCTTGGTTTTACTACTTCTATTATTTTTATCACTTTTGACATAATAAAATAATCAATCTCTGTCCTAAATACATTTCTTTTATATGTCCAAGCTTTTTCTATCTATAGAACTAGTTTTCCACATTTTATCATTTCTTTCATTTTTTATATCTTTTCACATTTTCTTTTTCCTTCCTCTTAAATTATAATTGAAATCCTCTATTATTATATTCATGTTCACTATGACATAGTCTAACATTTGCCGAAATTAGTTTTCTCTTTCTTTAACTATTACAAAGTCATGTGCTGCTATAATTGTATAAACTTTTTCTTATCATCTAATATCAACAACAGTTAATCCACCCATTCTAACTAAAATTTGTTTAATATCTTATTTGTTCTTCTGCATAAAACTGCAATCCCAGAACAACATTCATTTCTGAACTTCCACATTATATTTCCATTTAATAAAGTCTCTGTTTGAAACCTTTCTTTTTTGTTAAAATATTATGTCTTCCAATACAGTTATATTAATGTTACAATTCTTACACCATTCTATTATTCCTATTTTCCCTGTTACATGCAAAAGACTGTTTACATTTACTGATAGTACTCTTAGATTATTCCTTCCTCTATTTTTTAAAATTTGTTAAGTATTATTTAGTTTCTTCTCTCTTCTTTTTTTCTTTTTATCTATTCCCTTTCCTCCTATCTTTTACATTTAAACCTTTGAATTTTCTTTTTCTGTCTTTAACTCTTTTGCTTATATAAGTTTTGTTTTTAACTACATCTATTATATATATATTTGTATCATTAAATGCTGAGATTTCCTCCATATATCTATCTAGTTCTTTTTCACTGACTTCCGTCTATTTTGTCACTGTTACTTCTTTTTATTTTATGTTATCATTTTATTTTTCTGCTTCTTTACTTTCTTCAAGATTCTTTTCACTTTCTTTTTCTATTTCTTTGCAACCCATTGCTAACTGTCCTTTTTGTTTAAATTTACAACACTCCAACTCACAACTTTTTGCTTAATGCCCCAAGTTCCCACAAATATAACATCTTTTTTCACAATTATTCACATGAAAGTGCCCCTCTTTTTCACATAAATAACATCTTCTTATCTGACACCAATATTTTACCAAACCTTAATTCCCTTCAACATTTATAACACTTGGTATATGTATAATCTTATCATTTTTCATTTTCAAAACATTGTTTTCCCATGCCCCAGTCCATAAATATCTGTCATCATATACTTTTACAATGTCCAATACTTCTTTACAAATTTCCTTCAGATGTCTTTTTAAAGGCTCTCTTTTAATCTCAGTACATAATTGTATATATAACTTTTTTTTGTTTGTTTCTCTAAAAGCAGTCTTTGTCATATATTCATTCCAGGGATTTTCATTTTTATTTTTCTCAAACGCACTAATAAAGTTTCCCATGCTTTTCACTGTCTCTAATGTGAGAGAATATTTATTTCTTTATAAGTGTAAATGCTCTTACCTGTTGCATTTTAGTACCCAAAGGTAAAATAACATTGCGCGATATCTGATATCTGTTCAACGCCACTTCATGTTTATTTTGCAATCTCACCACTAATTTATTTTTGTTTAGGTTCTCCAGTTTACCCTTCTTATCTTTTAGTGTACTAGTAACTGTCTCTGCATATGTCTTTATTTTTCTTCATTGTTCTCCTCCAGAATTTCTTCTGTATCTTCCTCTATTATTTTCTCCATTATATATATCCCTATGATATTTCATGGCCATTCTTGGGTTCGCTCTGGTTTATTATTTAATTCAATGCATCATATCATCCTACAACCTTCCTGACAACCCCTGATACTCCTCTGTGCCACTTTTAGGTTCATAGATTAGTACTAGGCTAACTGCTGTTGTGAGCCATTTTAAGCCTAGTCAATTACCCTACATGACTATCAAAGCATGCATCTTGTGTCTGTAAGATAAACACCTTAACCATTATGACAACCTCCTGCTTGTTAAAGAACTGTGTTCACCTCTCTTTCACTGTAGAAATATAACCATCCCATAAAATTCTGCCCAGAAATGATCAGCCTATAACCAAAAATAGATAAGCCTAAGACTTGATCACTAAACAGAATGTGTGTTTTACAATATTTTGGTCACATCATGTTAGACAAACCCAATATGCATTCTTGGATGAGGATAATAAAAAAAAATAATTTCAGTTTGGCATTCTTCACATTGGTCACTTTGTTGTATTAAAATATATTTGTATGCATTAAAATTGCAGAAAATAAAATACCTTCTGTGTTTAGGGTTGTTGTTTTCCCTTTAACCAGATTTCAGGAAACTGGCTCATATCCATTGTTCTTTAAACACAACTAAAACCTTCTGCTTAGCCTAGTACAAAGAATGAATGCAAAGCATACCTGTTGTGTTGGTCTTTGGTTTTGCTGTTGGAAGTTGTATTTGTTGTAGATTTCTTCACACTTTGCACTTTTTCTGCCTTTTCTGTACCTGCATCTACCATTTTATCTTGAGTTTCAGTGGTACCAGACGGTACCAGAGAGTCCATTAATTATCTTTTTAGATGCAGTTTTCTCTTTCATTTGTGCCAGGCTCGCTGGTTTTGTCTTGGATTGAGACACAAATGGCAGGTCTTTCAGGTACTCCATTTGTTAGAGACTTGCCTGTATGGCTGTCTGTCTTGCCAGAAGCACTTAATCTTTTGGCACTGCTAGTGGTCTTGCTGAAATCAGCTGTTGGCTTAGTGGTTCCACTGGTAGGCTTGCTACATAGGGGTGCTGGTTTGGAATGACAGCTTGGTTTGCTTGAGGTCCCCTGTTTTGCTGTTGTTGAACTATCTGTGGTGTTTTTCACAGTCCTGGGCTTCACTGCTGCTGTTTTGACATTGCTTTTTTGTTTACTGCTGATGCTGCAGGTGTCTCTTGGAAGCTTTGATTTTCCTGTTTAACTTGCTGACCACTTTTACTGTTGACAAGGGCCTCCATTTCAGATGCACCGGTGGTGTTGAGTACCTCCATCTCAGTTACATCAGTGGTGTTTTGTTTCATGCTGGGCCTACTGGACCCAAAAAGAGGCTGGGACTCTATGGAGCAAGTTTCAACTGGTGCCAGTATGTTGCTTTTAAAAAGTGCAGTTTGTATAATTCTATTTTCGATTCCACAAATATGTTTTACTGGAAAATAATCTCCAAATCCATCTCCAGTACTGGCAAACCATCTCTCAAGCATTAATTTGCTTCTGCTCCTTCACTTCCAGTTTCAGTGTTGTACAATGTCTTCCCAGCTGCCATTGCTTTAGGACAGAGACAAGCACTCATAATCACTGATAGCACTAGCAGTGATTATTGTAATAAGTAAGGGAAGTTCCCTAATCCTGGTCAAATTTCCTCTAGTAGTATAAATATCACCTTGGGTCTCCCCTGAAAAGAGGTCACTAGCCTACTGGGACTAACCCAAGTAAAAAAGATAAATAAATAATTATTTTAAAATATGTTTGTGTGCAGCATGATTGTGCAGTTCAGAATTTTCATATTCCTCTGATGTTTAGAACAAATATTCTTAGAAACTGCACACTTATCTTCACATCTTTCAATGGCATTTGTGTTCCTTAAGTTGTGTCTCAAGTTAAATACCTGGGTAGAAAAGTCTAACTGTAGAGGTTAGGAGGAGTGTTTTGGCATTGTGAAGGAATCCTGTACGTTCTTTAATCCTGAAAAGGATGGTAAAAGAGCATTCCAAACTAAGGGGAGGATCTTGTTTTTACCAGATATGAAGAGAGAGGGTCAGAAAGGAATTGTAAGATGTTTCTATAATGTGCTAGCATCAGAGCCATAGAGTCACCTTTTCTGATACCTTCCCTGTGTAACTAATGGCCAAAAAAGTTTCCTTTCCAAACTTTTTGTAACAACTGTCTTGCTACAGTCAAATTAATACACTCAAGAGTTTGGAACTGCTTTAGCCCTGACTGAAAAAGTAGTATTAACATTCATTTCTGAATGATGTTACTTATTCTATAAAACAGTGAGCTTTGAAGAGCTTTAGCCCTGACTGCAATGCAGTACTTCCAGCAAACAGCATCTGCCAACTGTCTTCCTGAACAGCTTGCACTTTGGCAACTGCCCCCCTCACTCCACCCTAGCTATATCTCTGCTTGTATGCTGCTGTCTCTAAGTTGTGAAGGCTGTTGGACTATTACTCCATCCAACTTGTGAACTTCCTTTAGGTATTGTTTTATTCTTCTGTACTATCTGCAGTACATGAGCCTTGAATTGAAAATAACAGTGAACATGAACCATGCTTGTATCTTGTTAGCATTTCACCCCTCTCCAAGAATAAAGGCAGAGAATTTCTTCTTTTCTTTAGATTTTTAAAAATAAAAATGACTAATTGCAAAGACGTTTTGGCTGTTAATAACCATCTTCATGTTTTCACAAATAGTACAAAGTTTCTACCCTTCCAATGCCTTGGCTCTGTGCCAAATACCATTGCCTCATTTCTTGTGTATAACCAGTTGATATTTGAGGCAGCATGCACATTCTTTTAATGTTTTACTGTTACAATATCAAAGAAAGGACAGTTGTGTAAGCAAAGTTACCATAACAGTGGACATTTAAATGATCGTTGCTGCAGTAATATTAGGTGTATGGGTTATATTCTTCAAAAGATTTAACACTCCACCAGCTTCCAAAGCTTTCAGGGCACCTTCCACATGGCCAAACCATTAGTCAGCTCATGTTGAGCTGATGAAAAAGGTTTGGGTGTATAGCTAAAGCCTTGACAAGGACAATGCTAGGAAAGCAAACAAGTCCTCACCCTGGCAAAAAATAACATACACAAATAAGGGGAACTGAGGGAGGGAGTGTCTACTGCTACAGTGATCATTTAAACATCTACTGTTATGTAAGTTTACTTACACAACTGTAATATGGTTCCATCATTTGGAGCTTTAAACATTATGGCAGAAATAATCAGCCTTCTGTAGGGAATGTAAGGACTGGAATTTGATTTGCAACAGACAGGATGTATCTGGGAGACCTAGAAGAGAAAATATAAGGGTTGGGAGGTTGGCATAATGGTTAATGTGTTTACCTTATAGACACAAAGTGTAGGGTTTGATTCTCACATGAAGTAATTGGCGAGGCTTAAAATGGCCCACTAGGGCAGTTAGTCTAGTAGTAATCTATGAATCTATTACTGCTGTAGTAATTTTAGCTATATGTGAAGATTACTGCAGCTTAGACCAACTGGGAGGAGGAAGGATGAGGGTCCAAGAGCTGGATAATGGTCCTATCAAAGCCTGCCCTAGACTTGAAGAAGGAAACTAGTTTATAATGATTTGTAAAAGTATGCACAAAGAATCAAGATGCTACTTCTAGAATCCCTTTCCAAAAAGTCACAGGTAAAGCCAAGACACTGGTAGAATGAGCCTCAATCCTTCCTAGAACTGATTTGTTGTGGTAGGTATAACAAAAGGTAATAGAAGACACCCATTTACAAAAGTCTGCTTTGACATAGGTCGTTCTTTTTTTTCTTACTTTCACAAGAAATGAATAACTGATCAGAGTTCCTGAAAGATTTTGTTCTTTCAGGAGAGAACCCGAATGGTTTGCAGACATCCATGGTATGGAGTATTATATCTCCCTCATTTTTAGGTTCTGTAAAAAAGACATGTAGATGGACAGCTTGGCTCAATTTAAATTCGGATACCACTTTAGGTGTAAATGAAGGATTAGTACTTAAGGAAACCCTATCTTTGTGGAAAATAAGCTTTCAACTCAGACAGTGTTCTAGCATAAGTCATAGCAATACATCAACTCAAGTTAGTCTGATGATCTGGTTCAAACTGAACAAAAAATTTAGAATCCATGGATGAGCCACCTGTGTCCTAGGAGGCTAGGCATGTAACACACCCTTTCAAAACCATTTTTACAAGAGATTGCATTGAAAGAGAAATATTCATAGGCAGACATAATGAAATGGCTGACAAATGAATATTGATGGAAGTTTAAGCTAGGCCAGAAGATTACAATTCACACAAATAAGATAGAACCATTTTTTTTTTGGCACCAAGGAGAAAATCTTTTCCAAATACTGATATATAATTTTCTATTAGCAGGTTTTTGTGCCTCCTTTAATATTTGCTACACATACACAGAAAAAAGGTACCTGAAAACTATTAAGATTCTATCATCCAGGCAATTGGTTACAGTTGTTTGGGGTTGTGATGTCGCAAACACATCTTGTCTTGTGTGAGTAGAGCCAGACTGTGAGGAACCTTGAGGAAATTGCCTCTGGCCATGTCTAACAAAAGAGGGAACCACTATTGCCTGGGACAGAAGGGAATTGCCACAACAACCTTAGGAGAGTTATTTTTCTTAATCTTTAGAATGACCATGGATAACATAAAAAGTGTGGAAACACATACAGAAACATTTCTGTCAAAGGAAAAGAAAAATAATCTGTTTTCTGGGCCTTCTTGCATAGAGTCCTGGAACAGACTGTTGCCAGTTTATTTTTGGGAGTGGAGGCAAAAATATCTATTTCCCATGTTCCTGACAATTGGATCATTTCTTGGAAGACCCCGATTCAATTTGCATTTGTGAAGATCTGTCATGGTGCTGCTTAGCTTATCTGCCACACAGTTTTGCTCTTATGGCAAGTAAGATGCCTGTATAGAGAGTTTGTGCTGAAAAGCTATATCCCAGACTACCATGGCTAGTCTGCACAGAGGGTAAGTTCTGGTTCCCTCTCACTTGTTTATGTACTACATCAGAGTGTTGTTGTCTGTAAACACTTATAGAGGTTCCAGGCACCATAGACGATTTGTAGAGTTGAGAGCATTTATAAGTGCCAACATCTGTTTAATATTTGTGTTTTGCTCTGTCTTTGCTGTTGCAAAGATCCTGCACTTTTATGCCCACAGACACTGCTCCCAAAATAAAGTCTGAGGCATTTGTTGTGATCATTGTGCTGCAGCAGAAAAGGCAGAATGGAAGACCTGGATTTCAACAAGTTTGGTGTCTCCACCTTGAAATCTCTCTTTTCACAAAGCCAAAAACTGGAACCTGGAATGTCGGAGGATTTGGATGTTGGGACCATACATATTCTGATACCATTAGATTTTTCTTCTATTAAGTGTTGCAAAAGGGATCATGAGAATGCTAGAAGCCATGAGACCCAAAATCCTGTGAAAATCCCTGGCTAAGGCAATAAGTTAAGTGGTAAAAAAAAAAAAAAAACAGGAACAGATCTAGATACTGATCTATTTTTACCTGTGGAAGAAAAGCTCTTTGAACTAAGGCATCCAGAAGACACCCCAGCAAAACAATTTCATGAGAAGGAGTCAGGTAAGACTTTTGTAGTTTCTCTGGAACTCTAGTCTATGTAGGAGTTCCCTTACCATGGAGAGAGATTCCTGACTCTTTGAAGAAGACTGCAAAGATAAGCACATCATCTAAATAAGGAAATATGTGAATATCTTGCAGCATGCAGCAGGCTACCACAGGAGCTAGACACTTTGTGAATATCCTTGGAGCCGTGGATGGACCAGAGGATAATGCAAAGAACTGATAATGTGATCCAAACACAGAAAACCTCAATAAACATAAGAAATCTCCATCTATGGGATATATGAGATGCATCTTTTACCTCTAAGATCAGTAGAAGACTCAAATGGGAAATAAAGGGTAGCAAGTTGTTAAGAGACAGCACTTTGAAGTTGGGAACTATCACAAACAAGTTCAGAAAGGAAAGATCCAGAGGTGGTCTCCAAGAATCTTCCTTCTTTGGCACCTTAAATAAAACACTTCATCTGAGAAGGAGGTTTTGCTTCCATTGTCCCCCATGACAGGAGATGTTGAAAGACAGGACAGAAAAGAAGAATTTGGTCTGGCAGATTGAGGAAATTCCTCAAAAAGGACAGAGAGACTCTCACTGCTATCTATTACTATTATGGATTACTTTCAAAACCCATATGTCTGAAACTATCTGTTGTCAAGTCAAACAAAGCAATGCAGGTTTAGACCTTCTGGAATGATTAAGAGTTTGACAGGGTAGGATGGGGTGAGGGCAATCATGCATATAGTAATTCAGATTTATTAGACTACCCTTTGTTCTGGGGGAATCTTCTTTTCTTTTTGGAATCCCCTACCTTTTCTTTCTAACTGTTTGCTTACAAGTAGGGAGGGTGGCCTAAGGGTTAAGGTGTTCACCTTACAAACACAAGGTGCAGGGTTTGAGTCTCACAAGGGATAATTGGCTAGGCTTAAAATGGCTCGCAAGGGCAGTTAGCTTAGTACTAATCTATGAACCTATGAAGTAGCTTGTTGATTCTCTTGATTTTGCTTTTTGAAAAAAGGTTTTAGGGGAGGTATTAAATCCTTTGACAAACTTGTAGAATGGAGGCTGAAAATTATGAGTAATCTCTTGAATCAGCTGACTTCTCTTGTCACACTTTTTAACGAATTCTGGAGCAGATGGCACAAGAACTAATTCTACTAATTCTATCTATCAAAGGGAGAATTGAAAATTTAATTTTTGACATCTTACAGGGGGTTTTTGGGAATGCAATCAGGCAAACCTCCTCATAGCAGTTCCAGTGGCAGCAACCCTGGAAGTAGCATCAGCAGAATCATAAGCACATTTCAAACAATGAGTAGCCACTTTTGACACAAAAACAATCCAATTACACAAAGCAGATTATGAAATAGATGTCATAATATTCCTCAGATTATCAAAGGAAGCAAGCATAAGCTTTAACATATGAGTTTGACAGCTGAGAATTCTTAAAAGTGTTGCAGAAGAATACACTTTTTCCAAACCTATCAAAAGCTTTCAAATCCTTGTCAGAAGGAGAAGGATTGGTGATAACCAGATATTTAGCAGCAGCTGGGCTCACTAAAGGAATAGTTGCTGGGTCTGATCTGGATCAAGTATATAAAAATGTTATAAGACTGAGGAACTTTGTACAATCTACCTGCTTCCATGGGGCAGCAGACTGATTATCAGACAAGATAGAGGCATTGAAAAATCATCCTCCAATGCTGAAAGAACAGAAGGAATTGGGACAATTTCTGAAAAGTCCAATTGTAATAAATCATTGTACTTTTTAGGAGTATGGAATGTCATTATGTTCACACTGAAGCAAGTGATTCATTTTCAAAATAGTTTCAGAGAAAGAAAATTTTTCAAACGGACTGTCTGAAGAACACTCTTCAGAATTTGAATCACAAATGTGAGGAGACAAAACAAAATCTGTCCCTTCACATTAATTTTGTGGTTCAAAAATAATGAACCTCTTCTGAAAATTAAGAATCTCTTTGTCTTTTACCAGAAACAGCTAAACTGGAAGAGTCAAGACCCAGAGCTAAAACCTGAGCTAAGCCTAATAAATCACTTCTGTCCAAAGTGACTGAGACAGGAGAAAAAGTAAGTCAAAGTTTTTGTTTGTTTTGACAGGAATTTCTGAGGAAACAGACCCACTCTTGCAATTTAAAATCTCCCTAGGGACAGGCATAGCATTCTGGCTAGGCAGCGGCATCCCCTACCCCTTCTACCAGGACTGACAACAGTGGCTTTCTCTTGCCTGCCAGGCACAGAGGACATGTCTATCTCCCAGTCTACAGTGGTTCTAAGGACTTGACCAGAGAGAGAGAGACAGCAAAAAGATGAATTGTCTGAGGAACCAGTAACAGAAACAGCATATTTATTTATTTTTTTTTTAACATTTGTTTGCCAGGATAGTCCAACTGGACAACAAGTGCCAATTTTCAGGGGAGTCCTGTGGAGAAAGTCCATAAGTTTACAGAGAGAAGAAAATTTTACAAAAAAGACATTACAGAGTAGCAACATATAGATTGCAGACTTTACAGCCATTAGTATACAATAAGAGGAGCGGTTAGCATTGTTGCCTCACAGCAAGAGGTTCTCCCGTTCGATTCTCGGCTGGAGCGCCTTCTGTGTGGAGTCTGCATGTCCTCCCCGTGGTCGAGTGACATTAAAGACATGCAGGTAGGTGTGTGCATGAATGGGCATGCCTTCTTTGAAGGTTGGGTGTTGGGCTGGCAACTCAGCACCGTAAAAATCCACTGCCAATCATTAGTGGATGGGAGTTCTGCTGTGGCGACCCCTAACTGGGAAAAGCCGAAAGACTTTCAGTATACAATAAGAGGATATTCCCTCTTTTGGTAGAAAATACAAGTGTACAAAATATACAATGAGAGTAGATAAGAGCCTAGTAGAGCATTGCAAAATGTTTAAAAATTGAATAAGTATATAAATGTGTAAGTTTCCATGTATACATTCAAGAAAATATATATATATCAGTCAAGCAAATATATATGTAACATAGCTATCCATCTACAGCTGAGGCACTTTAGCAGCCTGCTGTCATGGCAAATTCTGCTTATTAATTTTCCTCTTTTTGTGGCTGAAAGAAGGAAGAACCAATGAACCTGTAGGTTGTTCCATGGTTAAGCCAAAATAGATGTCTGACTGTAGTCAGTAAAACAGGTAAGTTGTAAAAAAGTAACTTTTTCCCCATGAAAACAAAACACAAAACATTTAAAACACTTACCTCAGTCCCCAAAAGTGAAATACCACAAAATTTATCCCAGAAAATGTAGTTTTATAAAAAGAAGTTACTTACCATAATGTTCCATCTATGTTGTTTATCTTCATTCATTCCTTACTGGGTGTCAGTTCCTTCCGGGTTCAGGCACCTAGGCAGCGAGACATTTCCATGTGGTACATTTGACTGGGGACACATGGCTGAAGTGACATTCAGTTGCAGAGAAATATGGCCATTTGTAAATTCCCTGTGTGCAAAGAGAAGCACACACTACCATGCTCACAGCTTTAATAACCAAAGGCATGGTGGCAGAAGAAGTAATGAGTGTTGTGCTCACTATACAGTACATACTTATGTAACTACAACATGCAGAAGTGTGCTACAGCATTGAGGAAATTTTGCAGGCTACTGTAGTCAAATTTATGCTCCAGTATGCATTTTAGGTAATGTTCCCTAAACACTGTGAATGGGGGTAGTGGTCCACACACTCCAATTCTAAAGGCACTGCCCATTGTGCACTGCATTTTACTGCCACTGACATGCCCTCTGGCCAGCCTGCTGCTGATGCCTGCTATATTGCCTGCTGTTTCATGTTCCCTTGGGGACCATGGACATTGTTTTCCCCCTGTGCATTTGGTTATTAAAGCTGTGGGGATGGCAGTGTGTGCTTCTTTTCGCCGACAGGGAATTTGCAAACAGCCATATTTCTCTGTTGCTGAATGTCACTTCAGCCATGTGTCCCCTGTCAAATGTACCACAGGGAAATGTCTCGCTGCCTAGGTGCCTGAACCCCCATCCTTGGAACTGAGTCGGCCTAGTAACAAGCTTGTGCACGCCAAAAAATTTTCGAGCAAAGCTTTTGCCCAGAATGCCCCTCTCCCTGTTACCGCAGATTGAGTTTGCCTTTTAAAAGCAAAGCAGAGGTTGTTTCTGAGTAGAAACCCTAATGCAGGAGTAGGACCCAATTTGATCCCTCAGGAGCCTCTGGAGGGGGAAGGAGGGTGGGACGTAATGAATGAATGAAGATGAACAGCACAGATGGAATGTTATGGCAAGAACATAACTTCTTTATCTGATTTTGTTAATCTTCATTCATTCCTTACTGATGGGGCAGAGTCCCTAGCTACTTTTAGTCCTGGGAGGCCCTTATGGAAGGATGTTCTTGAGCACCATTGAACCAAAGGACGCTCTTCCCCTGGAGGTCAAATCCAATTTGTAATGAGTGATGAAGGTATGAGGGGTAGCCCAAGTTGCAGCTGCACAAATATCATTCAATGAAGCCTTTGCAGGAAAAGCAACAGAAGTTGCTACTGACCTGGTAGAATGTGCTCTGACTTTGCTTGGTAGAGAAATGTTATTTTGTTGGTAAATCGAGGATATGCATTTTCTCAGACATTTGGACAAGGTTACTTTTGAGACAGGGTTTCCCAGTTTTGCCCCTGAATAGGACACGAATAGCTGGTCTGATTTACGTACTGACTTTGTTCTCTCCAGGTAAAAACATAACTGTCTATGAACATCCGGCAAATGGAGACAGTACTCTCCTTTGTTTGAATAGTTGGGGAAAAAGACTGGAAGGTTAATCGCTTGGTTAATTGTCAAATATGAGATAACCTTGGGTAGAAAGGAAGGACTGGTCCGGAGTGATACTCTGTCTTTATGAAATACCATGTAAGGGTGTTTAATATACAAGGCCTGATGCACTGAGATGCATCTGGCTGATGTGACAGCTATCAAAAATATGGACTTCCAGCACAGGAACATAAGATTGCAAGAGGAAACAGGTTCAAAAGGTGAACATGTCAGGGACTGAAGTACTAGTCTCAAATTCCAAGGTTCGATGGGTTCCTTGAAGTGTGGTCTAATATACAAGACACCTTTTAAGATTTTTTTTTGCAGAGACAATGGGAGATTAGAGATGAGTCTCAAAACCCATTATGGAAGTTTGAGATGGCAGCTTAGTGCTCTTGAATGGTTGAGGTTGCTGCTCCTGAATGGAGAAGATTTGATAAATAATCCAAAACCACACTAACAGGGGCTGAACAAGGGTCTAATTGCCTTTGTTGGGATCAAATAAGAAACCTTTTTCACTTGCTGGGATAGATTTTCCTTGTGGATGGTTTATGTGAACCCAGAAGGATATCATGCACTGAAGAGGTAAGGTTATTCTGCTTGGTGATTACTAAAAGTGGAGAATCCAAGATGTCAGCTTGAGACTGGAGACGTTTGGGTGAGACAACCCTTGTGGGTGCGAGATCAGATCTGGAGTTGGATCCAGAATCCATGGGCAATCTATTAGATGAGGCCAAAGGAAGGGAAACCAAACTTGTCAAGGCCAGTAAGGGGCTCTGCTTCTCAGATGAAGGGCTTTCTTTAGAAATTGTGGGATCAGGAGAAAAGGAGGGAAGGCATTTAGAAGACTCGTGGGCCAATCATGAAGCAGAGCATCCTGTGGGGACTCCCCCTGCAAGGGAATTAGGGCAAAGTAGCTGCTGCATTTGTGGTTTGCTGGAGAGGCAAATAGGTTGCAGCAAGGCTGGCCCCAGTGGCTGAAGATCGTCATCACAATGATAGGATTGAGGGAGCACTCATGAGGCAGTAGAATGCATCTGCTCAGCTTGTCTGCAATCACGTTGGAACTCCCGGGAATATGCATTGCAATCAGAAAGCGGTTAGAAGCTATCGCCCATTGCCATATTGTCATGGCTTCTGACACAACAGGTAGGACTTGGTTCCCCCTTCCTTGTTGATGTACCAGACTACTGACGTGTTGTCTGATTGAATAGCAATAGACCCTGATGGAAGGATGGTTTGAAATGCTTGCAACACCAAAAGCACCGCCCTCAGTTCTAGAACACTGATATGCAAATTGGCCTCTTTGCCTGACCAAGTGCCTTGGACCATCTTCCCCTGGTAAAGGCCCCCCATACCCTATCAGGGAAGCATCCTTAGTCACTGTGGCCCTAGGCTGTTGTGGGTAAAAGGGACAACTCCATTGTAGTTCATCTGGCTTTATCCACCACATTAAATCCCGCCTGCATTGCTGAGTTATCGGTATTTGGAAGGACAAGGGATGTTGTAAGGGATACCACTGAGTTAGAAGGATCCATTGAAGAATTCTCATGTATAGTCTTGCCAAGGGCACTATGGTAATAGACGCAGCCATGGAACCTAGGAGTTGGAGCACTGTTTGAGCTGGGACTAAATTCTGACAGAGTATCACTTGCATTTGGGATCTTATTTTGTACAGCCTCAAATCCGGAAGAGAAACTAGGCAAGCATTTATGTTGAAAATTGCCCCGATAAATTCTAAGGATTGAGAGGGAATCAGGTTGCATTTTCCCCAGTTTACTGAGATTCCTAGAGATTCTGCTAGTTTGAGTGTGTAGTTTAATACTATCTGCAGTAGATGCTTGGTGAGGAGCCAATCATCTTGATACGGAAACACTTGGAATCCTTGAAATCTCAAGTGAGCTGTTACTGCTGCCATGCACTTGGTGAACACTCTGGGGGTTGTAGAGAGTCCAAAGGTCAGCATATGGAATTAAAAGTGATTGACCCATAGCTGGAAGAGAAAAAATCTTCTGGAGTGCTTGTCCATTTTTATGTGGTAATATGCATCCTGAAGATCTATTGAGCATATCCAATCATCTTTCTCCAAGAAAGGGAAGATAGACTGAAGGGTCTATATTAGATCAGTGAACGCTTAAAAAAGCGAACGCTGATTGATCGAACTTATGTAAGTGAAAGCTTACAATCTTGAACGTAAAGAAGAGCAATTCTTTTCCTAGGGAAATAAATTGCTGATCCAAAACACATACAGACAACACAAGCACACCAAACAAACAGCAATCCACACACATACACCTAAAATCTGACACCTAACCCTACACTAAACTATACACACACCACTAACTATCCACTTACCTTAACCCAAATGCTAACACTAAGGTCTGTCACTATCGCACACTCACCTCACCTGCTCCCTAACCCTAACTCACCTAGCCCGCCCTAACCATCACATCCACACAATCGCACACATACCTAACACGTGCCCTAACCCTAACCCGCCCTAATACTCACATCCACACAATCACACACTTACCTGAACACGTAACTTTCCACAACAGCACTGAAAATACCGAAGCAACAGAAACAAACAACCAAATTCTTTCCCTAGGAAAAAATTCGGGTTTCTGTTGCTTCGATATTTTAAGCTTTCACTTACATAAGTTCGATCAATTAGCGTTCACTTTTTTAAGCATTTGCTGATCTAATATAGACCCTAGACTGAACCGTAACCATCCAAAATTTTTCCTGTTTGACAAATTTGTTTAGAATGCTGAGATCCAAGATTGGTCTCCAGTCCCCAGTCTTTTTTGGCACTAAAAAGAATTTTGAGTAGAATCCGGATCCTATCTGGTCTGGTGGGACTGTCTGGATGACTCTTTTTTGAAGCCACTTTTGAATTTCTGGTGCTGCTGTTTCCCTCTGACTGGGTGGAACTTTAGGAATACAACTTGGTGACTTTGGGTAAAGACTGAATGGGGCATGATATCCTCTGGTCATGATCCGTTGCACCCATAGATCCATTGTTATTGTTAGTTAGGCAGAAAGGTGCAAGGAAAACGTCCCCCAACTGCTTCTAGAGAAAAGCAATTGGGCTGTTCCTCAGGAGCGCTGATGGGGTTGTCCCGAGAAGGAATCCATAGAGCCCTGGTTCTGTGGACCCCCCCCTGCCCCTAGAAGGGCGCCTTCTGGAGGAGTTACCCCCTTCTGCCCCAGGGGCATACTTGTCACGTGTGCAAGGAAAGGACCTTGCGATTTCTTGTGCCACATCTTTCTGCTTCTCTGGTTCCTAGACTATGGACACTGAGGAGTGGAAAAAATGTACGCCCACAGCAGACAGGGTCTTACCATCCTTCTCACACCTGGCCAATGTGTCTTTCACTTTCTGGCCAAAAAGGGAAGAGGCCCCAACTGGGACATTAAGGAAGAAAGGCTTAAAAGGGTCCACAAAATCACAAAGGCACATCCAGGTGTGACATCTCATGACAATCACTGAACCTGCCGCTCTGGCCGCTCCTTCAGTGGTGTGAGATATCAGGTGCATGGAGGAGATAGATATGAATTCCAGGGTAACTAACTGCAAGGCAACTTTTTCATGGTCCTCATCAGAAACACCTCCTGCTAGGGTTTCAGAGAGTTCAGTGACTAAGTCTCTATAAAGCCTGGCAAAGTGTGCCAGTTAATTCAAAGGCCTCACCATAAAGGTTGATACACAAAAATTTGCTTCCCTAGTCTGTCCACCACTGAGACTCCCTGTTTGTGGGGTGGACAGTCTGGCTCTCCTCGGCCAGTTCCTTATTCGTGGCAGCCGCCATCACCATTGCATCTACTGGAAGACCCTTAGACCAGTGAGGGTGTTGCTCAGGAGGAGATAAACTTTTGTCCGGCCTCCTTGGAATCGGTTCTATGGTGTCAGGTCTCTTCCAAGCATGCTGCACAATGAGCTGAACCAGTTCATCTGCAGACAGGGTCACCCAGGAAGTCGAGGGTCAAGGACAAAAAGCCTGCAGGAACATGGACTCCCCAGAGGAGGGGTTGGTGGGCTTCCAGTCACCCCTCTGTTTCAGTATTTCAAGGATGTCTCCAAATGAGACATCAGGGGGTGACTGTGGGGACCTCTCCCCTTCATCACAGTCTGTGTTCTTGGTTAAAGACTCCTCAGATGAGTCCACATACTTCTTTGTGCACATCCTCTTGCACAGTATCTCTTTAGCTAGGGCATCTGAAGAAGACTTTGAAGAAGGTGCTATTACCAGAGGGTGAAGAAGGAACTGAATGTGGTCTCTTTTTATGCTCTCTGTGCTCATTCTTGGGAGGTGGTGAGCCTCTGAGAAGGGCATCTTAAGGAGGCCCTTCAAGATCAATTTGTTTTTTCTTTCATTAAGAGTTTGGGTACTGAACCCCAGACAAATAGACCAAAGAGGCTGTACAGAAAGATAGGGAACTCCCAAACAATATACACATGAAGCACAGGTATCACTGTTAGGCATTTTGTGACTGCATTTGTCACATTGTTTAAAACCTGAAGCTCCTTTTTTCTCAGACATCCTATCAAAACATAAATATCCAATGATACAGAAAAAATATAAAGAGGAAAGTTTTATTTATTTATTTTTATTTTTATTTTTTTAAGTTGGAAAGTGAAGAGAAGGGGAGAAATACCAGCAATGGTAACGAAGATTACCACAGAAGGTAAAGGAAAAGGGCCGTACCAACAATGGTACTAGAGAATACCATAAGGCATTTGATGGAAAAATATAGAAAGGGATACTTAAGACTGGGCAAAAAACTATCGCTAGATTCATTAAAGAAGTTTAGAGTGAAAATTAAGGCCAACAAATGCAAAAACACACTTTTATATCAAAAAGGCTAAGTACTTAGCTCAGAGCTGGCTTGACATGGCTTTACGGCTATGCAGCAAACGAGATCTGAGGTAACAGGGAGAGGCGCATTGTGGGTAAAACCTTAGCTTGAGAGTTTTTTGGCTGGCACGAGCTTGTTACTAGGCCGACTCAGTTCCAAGGATGGAATCAACACCCAGTAAGGAATGAATGAAGATTAACAGCATCAGATTTAGTTTTCACAACTTTTTATGACGGAAGTTAAAAGGTTACACTCCTTTTAAAAGTAATTAAAAGTCAAGTGACAGTCTATAAAAATACTTTTTTTCCTATCTTTAAAATTAATATTTTACAGAAACAATATACTATGTCTATGAGAAAAAGTAAAAAGGAAGGTTTTTACCTGGAAAAGAACATATATGCCCAGCAGTGGGACAACTTTAGCCAATTATAGATCCTTGAAAGCCTGCAGAGGAGCACTCTTCAGGGGGCAGGAAAGCTCTGAAGGGCTTCACACCAGGGGTATAGCCAGTGAATCTCATTTTGTACTCACAGATGCTTACCGCTACCTCCAATCTTGAGCTACTCCCCCCCCAAACAAATGTATTGCTACCTCCAATCTTGAGCTACTTCCCCCCCCAAAAAAACTTAATGTGTATCACATTTTTAACTGCTTGGTCAAAAACTATTAGAGGTTTTGTTTTTAGATCTGCAGTCCTATCTGTAAGCAGACTATATACATGTTTTCGAGGCATTAATCTAGATGGTTCTAGACATAATATGACTTGATAAAGCTCCAGTGTTTCTAACATATTTAGAAAAAATTTATACTGTTTGGAGTACAAAATGTATGCCTGGCTACACCCTTGCTTCACATCCAAACTTTAATTTTTAGTCAGCTTAGTTGAAGCTGACTAATGGTTTGGGTGAATGTAAGGCACTTGAAAGCTATTATTTCCTTAGCAGGATATAACTCATATTGCAAAGGCCACTACAGCAGTGATCCATATAATGAGCATCTGCTGATTTATATATAAGTTCTGTAATTTCATTCCTATCTACTTTCTCTGCATATTATTTCTGTCTTACTGGTGGATGTGAAGATGCTAATATGATCTGATCAGATAAACTATGCAGGTGTTTATAGAACTCCAAAGGCTTTTAGCAGTTGGCTGTTGACCATTATACAACAACCCCCCCATTAATATTCAAAAACGTGCATGCTGATTGGTCAGCGTGCACGTTGTAAGTCAGAGTTATAGTAATGGAAAAAGGTCCAGTCGCCCTGACTTTTTCCATTACTATAACTCTTTTTTACAGCAATGGAGAACGCAAGATCTCCGTTACTTCACACTGTCTCGCTATGTTAAACGAGTTTAACATAGTGAGACAGCTTTAAAAAAAGCAATGAAGATTCTCCGTTGCTTTTTTTAAAAGCTGTCTCGCTATGTTAAACTCCTTTAACATAGCGAGACAGTTTGTAAAAAGCAACGGAGATCTTGCTTTCTCTGTTGCTTTTTTTCAAAACTGTCTCGCTATGTTAAAATGGGTTTAACATAGCGAGACAGCTTTAAAAAAAACAACAGAGATTCTCCGTTGCTTTTTTTAAAGCTGTCTCACTATGTTAAACCCATATAACATAGCGAAACAGTTTGTAAAAAGCAACGGAGATCTTGCTTTCTCCATTGCTTTTGCCCACAGCACTGATGTACTGCGTAGGCATATGCATGTGCAGTACAGCAGAACTGACGCAGAATACCAGACAGCTGCAGAAGGGCAGCAAGGAGGCATTATACAATGCCATTATTTAAGAAAAGTAATTATTTTTTTTCTTAAATAATGTCATTGTATAATAGCAATAACCCACTTCTGGGTGTGGGTATTGCTGGATTTACCCACGGTTGGCTTTGTTTGGCCACTCAGGCTTCACCCTCATGACCAAACCACACCAACGGTGGGTAAATCCAGCATTACCCACACTCAGGCGTGGGTTATTGCTATATTATATCATACCTCTCTTAGTGTTTCAATGTGGTAAAGTATTCTGATTTGAAGTTTCTTTATAGGTTATTAAGAATATTTTCCAATTATAGGTTCATAGGTTTATAGGTTGGTACTAGGCTATCAGTCCTAGGGCATATACAAGCCTAGCCATAACAATTCCCTGGATATTTCTTCCCACAATATTTACTTCCCTGGACCCCTGTCTAGCAGGGTGACTGACGTGATCCCTGAGGTGAATTTTCTATCTCCCATCCAATCGTCAAGGTTCCTTTTGAAGAGGGCCAAGGAGGCGCTCTACTTGACATGTATGGGCAGTCTATTCCAGAGTATGGGGAGTCTCTGGGTTAGGAACCTATCCCTCTAGCATGTTTTGTTCATTGTGATGACAAGGTTGAGATCCCTGGAGTGTGTGGCTCTGAGGGACTGGGACTTCTTTAAGTTCCATGATAATGCGTTCCATGCCCTTGCAGATCAGGCTCGTCAGACTGATGGGACGGTATTTCCCGGGATCCAAGGTGGATCCCCCTTTGTGGAGTGGGATAACTGTAGCTGTGCGCCACTCAGTAGGCACGAAGCCTGAGGTGAGGCTATGATTAAACATGACACTTAGGTGAGGTGCCAGTTCATTTTGTAGTTCATGTAGTACACTTTGACTTTCTTCAGCTAAATGTATTTAAAAATGAGACTGAGGCCACTCACTTCAAAATGTATTTCTTGACCTTTATCCATTCTAAAAATATCTTGAACTAATGGAGTAGTACATTTTGTATTTAAATTACAAATAATGTAGTCTGATTATAATGGTAATAATATAGGGGATGTGTCCAAGAAAAAGTTTCATGAAACTGACTTCGAGAGGGAAGCCTGACTGAGGGATAAAATTTTGACATCCATTCCAAGAATATGATAATAGAAAACCAGACATAGTTCTTTGTAGATTTCGAGTTGGTCTGATAGGCTATGAATCACAGAGGGAAAAAGGTACAGGAGTTGGAAGTGTTTTGTATTTTTAAAGATAGCAACCATGGTCTAATAATATTAAAAATTGCTAGATGCTTCACTCTGCCACACCTCTAAGTTTTCTTTTTGTCTGTGTACGTGGCAGTGTCAAGTATATTCCTGCCTTCAAAGTTGTTACTGATTTTGATTAATGTTCTGTGCTGGCTGCTGTGTATGCTGTAGCATGAGTCTACAGCATAATAATTCTTAACAGGTGCATAACAAAAACTGTTATGCACTTCTCCAACATCAGAGTAGTGCATAATAACCACATTTTTTACAGAGTTTTGAATGCAATCAGTATGATCCATACAGTATATAAAACTTCTTCATTTTCTTTTAATTTTTCTCAGTACAGTTTTGGGGATACAATATGTATACACACAAAGGATACATAAAGTAGGCTTAGTTCAACGTGATCTAAAAGAAAGGAATAACTAGCTGTGGAGGAATTACTGTAGGCAGGAATTGAACAGAAGGTGATAACATGTACAAGGGATGATAACAACTTTAACCGTCAAATGAAGTACAAATGTAGGGGGTTAAAATAACTTTGTAACACTGATCATGCTTCAGTGGCATTTGAGATAAAATATTTATGGAAGGTTAATGCAGTAAGAACAAGAAGACAGTGAGTGTCTTACCCTATGACAGAACTCCCCTTCATTTCTGTTTTTGTATTAGTTGTTTCATTTAGATGTACCGCTGTTTCTATCGTCAAGGTTTTAGGTTTTATTCTAAGAGGTCTGTTTTATACAAACTGTTCTTCACAAAACTCATATGATATCCTCATCTAGCCCGTATTTCACAGGTTCATAGGTGTTTACCAGGCTAATGACCGCAAGGCCCTGTTTAAGCCTAGCCATGCATCCCAAATCTCTGACAAGTTCTGATACCTTTGATAAGTTTAAGTATGGGCCTGGGAGATGAACCATTTACAGGATACCTGTGTCCATTAGAGACATAGGTGCCAAACCAGGGATGAATTTCCAGTTTCCAATTCAATTGCCCAAGTTGCACTTGAATTGGGTTAGGGAGGAACTCTGCTTCACATGGATGGGGAGTCTGTTACATAGATGGGGTTGTCTCTGGGATACATACCTATCTCTCCAGCAGGTCCTATTTATATCACAGGCAAGGTTTAAGTCTTTAGAACTTGTAATTCTGGTATTATTTGTTTTGTGGATATGCAGGAGGCCCATCAGACTGGGGTTTGAGAATGCCCTGTATACCAGGCATATATCTCCCCTCAAAAGCCTGTAGGAGACAGAATACAAGGATAGGGCCTTGAGGCAGTCTGCATAGGACATATTACTTATGCCCTGTATTCTTTTAGTGAGGAAACTCTGTGAACGTTCCAGTTGTTGAATATGCCTGGTTAGGTACATAGCAAAGGGGGCATTGTATTCAATGATAGGTCTAATGAATGCTGAATATAGTGGAACAATGACTTCATTGGACTTAGATGCCATACCTTTGTTTATAAGTTGTGCAACATAGAATGATTTCCTCACCACTGTAGATGCGTGATGATCAAAGGCTAGACCACTATCTATGTGTGTCCCTAAGTCCCTGAAATGAATCAAATTACCTCAAGTGAATAGAACTGCTTGAAAGCTACATGAACCTAAATACCAAACACACTAATGATCATCACCTGAGCAGTTTAGCTTGACCCTAGTGGTCTTGCAGAGGTAGGTATAAGCACACCTAAGCAAAACTAGCAAGGAGAATTGAATCCTGCTCATTTGGAATGCAGTTCACATCATGGGCTTTGGGGCTGTTCATGATGCCATGTTGTCAACATTGTGACAATTCACTGTTGTTATATGCTTGAATATGTTTAGAATTAATTGTATCTAGACATCTTATTTGTTTATTTATTTATTTACTTATTTATTTACATTTCAGTGGGCCTAATATCCAACTGGGAAGTCTCCATGTGCAGAAGAAGCTAGGGGAGAAAAGTTCCAAAAATAATAAAGTTCAAAAAGCCAACACATATCAAGGATATCGTTGAGAAAACAGGCTGGATTCCAAAACAAAAACATATAGTTACAGAAAATGGTGAATGCCAGTTAATTCAAATTACCAAGGTTAAAAGACTTTTGACTCTCCCAAACTGAGCTTTAAATATACACTTTTATTATATTACAGAACGAAAAACAAAATCCAGTATCTTGTTGTTTTTGCCTTCAATGGTAGCTAGGTCAAAGAGCTAGTTTTTTTTTTTTTTTTTTTCTTCATCTTGTAACACAATAAAAGTCAGTTTTTAAAGCAGTTTGTGGCAGCCAAAAGTCTTTTGAAATTTTAGATTCCAAAACAATCTGTACTTGAATCAACGTGCAGCACTAATGTTGTGGATATTTTCACACATTAGCATACCTCTCAACTGTACAAATTTTTGCAAAATGTCCAGATTTTTACCTCAAAATTTTGTCCATTTTTAAAAAAAATTGTGGTTTTCTGGCAATTCACTGGCAAATCATTAAAGATTGAAATCAGAAAACAATTACAGACGTTTGGGTTTCAGACTTCATACCCTCCAGAAAATCCATGCTAATGTAGAACCTGTTATTTTATCAACTTTCTAAGTTTGTAAGAGCAATATTTTAAAAAAAGTCCCTATTTATGGGCTTTTTCCCACAATTATTCATGGTTTTGTCCAGATTCTTTGCTCTATGAGGTTGAGAGGTATGTACCTTAATATTCTTCTAGGGTGAACTATGAGACTGAAGAACGGAGCTATATACAATTCCAATAAATATGTCAAACTGAAGCACTCATATGAGATATAAATAAAACTGGTGGATGCCCATCAGAATGAGCATTTATAGCTAGAATCTCAGTGATTTGTCAAACTATATGCTTCCTTTTAGAGAAGCAACCTCCATGTAGTGAATATGCTGATGGAATGGGAACTATCTCCAACTACTGTGTATCACACCTGACATGACATCTCATTTTTATGTGTGCTGTACTGGTGGCCTTCCAGTCCAAGATGTAGGAGACCTACCTCCAGTAACCTCAGAGTACTGAGTCCGACCAGTCATGGAATGAAGAATAAGATGGTATTGAGGAACTGGAAGAGAAAGACCAAACGTATAGAATACAGCTCTCACAGTGTGTCCATGCTCAGTGATTAGGTACTGTCTAGTACACACTTATATGTCATAATTCACCATAAGCACTAAAAGTATGTGGAGAAATATGCTGTCAACAGTAGTACACTTGCCATAACAACCTCATCTTAGGTATGCTGTTGTGTACACGTCCTTTTAATCTGTGGCACAAGACACTACATCTGGTTATACACAGAAAGTTTTACCACAGTAGGCATAACAATCATCAGCTATAAGCCATACTAAAGATGGGGCTCTTCTAAACATCAGTAGCTTGTAAGGGGCATCAATTATCAAGCAGGAAGAGAGTATTTTTTCTTCCTTCAAATGTAGTTACAGGTTATTAGGTTGCTACATAATCACTTGCAGGTATCTTAATTAAAGTATGACCATTTACGAGCTGTTGTTGAGTGATTACGCTGTGATAACTTAGAGAAAGCAGAGGGAGGAGCTAAAAGGGTGTGTTGCTGCTACAGCTCTGATCACTTATTCATACAAGACACTACAGTCTATGCATACACAGAGAGAACCAGAATGCCTACTGATTGCCAACATCATGTGATGGGACAGCTACAGTGGGACACTATAGACTATATAAAAACATTGATTATCGACAAAAGGAACAAAGTCATTAGTGGGAGCAGGTGGACTCAAATCACTGGATATAAAAGAGTATAGTGTTCAGCCATGACAGGGAAACCACATAAGACACAGTGGGACTACTTTTCACACCTTACACAGTGGTATGTCTGCCAAATGATAATGAGAACTTGAAGTATACCATGACAATGGTCACACACATATGTATGCCACATCAGTGCCAGGCATTATGTCTACACAATGTAAATCAAAAACCGCATATGTTAGTGCAACTATTTGAAAATTTTGTGAAGAATGAATCCATCTTTGTTTTGAGATCACACATATGCAGCCAGACATCATTTCTGCATGATACAGTCTTTCATCATGAATGGGTACAGTGCCAAGTATATGTGGCACACCATGAAGGGTCCTAGTTAGAACAGCAGAGTAGCACAGGAACTCATGATTTTCTACTACAGGTACTTTGGGACAACACCAAAATACATATTATTAAATGCACAATATAAATCCTTTCCAAATAGTGGTCCTTATGGTCATCAATGCCATAATTTCCCACCTTGCCAGGTACATCTGGCTGAGCATGTGCTATTCTCAGGCCCTGATCTCCAAAATGTGATGAGATGCACTAACAAACATCTCTTCACTTCTTTTCATTGGATGTGCTGTTCACAGAGACCCACTGCAGCTCTGTATTCTGTAATTCAAGTGGGTGAGGCTGCCTAGTTCTTGTATGGGCATCAGTGGTGGTTACTGCTGTGTACTCTGTTGCTGGTGTTCTATGATAGTTATTTATATCATCATGGGACACCACTGGTGAAGGGAAGAGTACACCTGCAATCAATAGTACTGACTGCTCTTATGCAGCATATGTGGTTGAGTTGCAGCTACAGGGAAACATCCTTGCACACATAGCGAATAACATCCCAAAATTCAAATAAACTACTGGAGAGTAGGTAGCATGTGCAACTCATAACAGCAATGCAAAACATCTATGACAGTTTAAAAATGTCACATATGAACAGAGCACTGATGCATATATCTAAACTCTGTAAGTGCTATTTGGCATGCATGGACATGCAGCATGAATGGCCTCACATCATCTGATGATGCAGCAAAGGCATCCTGTCCTGGTGGACTGTCAGATGATGTACGTTTTCTTAGATATAAAATGTATATAGTTGTATGTTTCACAAGATGTGTAGAACTTACAGCCTTTTTCTATGAATAATATGGAACTGTTTATATAGTAGAGAACTGTATACTAATCCCCATCTTCGTTCTTTCTTTCACAAGCTGATTGTTGCACCATGTGATGAAAATGTTTAGGCATTCTAGTAGCTTGTTTTAAATATAAAGCTAGATTATATTTGCATATGAAATCTATTTAGCCTCTATGATGTGTACTGCACAACGTACATTTTGTCTGAGAGTGTTATTGGACTTTGAAATCCTCTTTATCCTCCATGGAGTCTACTGAATCAGATTGCTTTCTTTCTCTTTAAGTTTGCTAGAACTGTTATTAAACCAATAAAGTCATAAAGTTCAAGTGTGGTCTCCAAATGGCATACAACTCACTTAAAAGACTCCAGGGAAGAAATCCAGCATCCAAAATTGATCAAAAAACAGGTTTATTCCAGTAAGCGCTTTCACCCTTAGGCTTCTTCAGACTTTACAAGGCAGTAACTACTGAGCAGGTTTAAAAATCTTAAGAGCTCTAGTAATTGGTCGAGCCCAAACCAATCAAAACTAGTCAACCAAAGTATCATCATATGAATGTACCAACTAAGGTATAGTTAAAAATTCACATAGAAAAAAGATAAAAAAATATATATCCACATTGACTAGTACAAAAACAACTATATGTAGGGCAAAAGTTATTACAAAAACAATCTTAAAATCTCATAGATGGATTTAATAAAACAACATTAGAATAAGCATTTCTCATAAAAAATAACAAAGCATGTTATGTACACAAGCATGAATATATGTTATGCTAGCAAACCTCCCCATACTAACTAAAGTATACAAATACATTAAAATTACATTCTAGCAGGCGTCCGCTATGTATACGAAAGTAATCAGATACCCAAAACTTAAAAAAATAGCAGCTGCCTATGTATTAAAGCAGAAACATTAAAAATTTAAACACATCGTATAAACAGTTTCAAAGGGGCTTTAAAGTGAGCCGACTCAAGTGAGCGACTACACAAACCCGTACGAGTAAACAAACCCGTAACACATAACACTTACCATGTGAAAAAGAAAAAAGTAAGTGTATCGAACCAATGGCTGTAGTTCATAATGTGGTAAAGCAATCCTAAAACTACTGCTATGTACGATGTACGACATCCACGCATATACACAGAACACTTTCTGTTCCTAGATACACACCTGCGCTACGTAACAACGTCGCTGCAGGCGGAAAAAGAAACATACAGTGATTGTAATGTTTGTAGGTCGCCAATAGATGGCAGTATAGCCTAATCATTTAAAATATAAAAAATCTCCGTATAACAGCAAAACTACTACATTCAGGCACAGCGAGGCATACACACTGCAGTGCACCAAACGAGACATCAAAACTCTTCAATTATGGAGCAACAAGTCTAGATGCATATCAGGGACTATGCGTCAGGGGGCAAAGTATTAAAACAAGCCCCATAACTAGACAAGAAAGAGCTTGACCAATAAGCAATTAAAAATAAAAATGAAAGAACACAGATGTCTACACACCAAAGGTAACTACTTCTGTACCACAGACTAAGGTGTCTTCACAATATCTTAACTAGATCGATTATAATATAGGGACATAATTAGACCCCTTGCCATACTAAAAAATAGTCTACACCTAAACATGACAAAACAAAAATCCAGGACACCTGTGGTGCACCATCCATGGGACCACTGCTTCTATACTACTAGTTAGAATATCTTCATGATGTACTAACAGAATAAATTATAACTGGGTAAAATGTAATACAGGGACATAAAAGAACACCATGCCTAACAGCAAGAAAACTGAATTTAGAAGTAACTAAACAAATATCCAACATCTACATAAGTAATGGATGGATAGATACTCCAAAGGGAGTAAAAATAATAAATGAATGGGAAGAAAAAAATATATATGTATGAAAAATAAAAAATAAAAAATGTGAATGGGTGAGGGTAGGAAAGAAAGTGAAAGGAGGGGGGTGAAAAAGGAATAAGGGAAAGTGGTTAGTTTATTTACTATGATACCCAATGATACAGGTGTGACTAAAGTTTCTGATTATTTACGTCAGAAATCTAGTTATGATTCAGACAGAATTGATATTTTAGCACTGTTCTTGGAAACCATCTTGGAATCCAATTTCTTTTTGTTTGGTGATGACCTTTACCTTCAAAGAGATGGCGTAGCTATGGGCACGTCTTGTGCCAATAGCTACGCCAATCTCGTCATGGCCAAGTGGGAGGAGGAATACATACTAGGGAATGACAGCTTGATGGAACATGTAGGGATATACAGGCGTTTTGTAGACGACCTTTTTATGATTTGGAAGGGTGATGAGGAAAGCTTACTAGCATTTTATGAGTATATTAATACGTCTACACCTTTCCTTAAGTTTACACTCACTTATTCAAGAGATCGAATATCTTATTTAGACGTTAATATCAACAGGTTAGACAATGGCCTTCTCAATACGTCCATACATCGGAAGTTATGCCATAAAAATACTTTTTTGTGCAGGGGAAGCATGCACCCCAAGTACGTCTTTGATAACGTAATGAAAGGGCAGATCATGAGAGCCTCTCGTCTTAATGCATCTAGTGAAGGCTATCTTAATGAAGTTAACTTCTTAAGAGAGAGTTTTAGAACTAGGGGTTATGATGTGTGTAGATTTGACCAACAGCTCAAAGAGGTTGATGGGATGAGATCAAGTAGAGCTAGACCGTACTTCCTGGAACCTCTAGCAGTGAGTAACCCCTCTTCTGTTAGATCTGGTGAGGTTACTCGTATAACCATGTTTTATACTAGAGATTCAGGGTATATAAGGGATATTCTGGAGAAATACTGGGGTATCCTACTACTAGATGACAGAATTGGGTCGATAGCAGGACCTACACCCAAAGTTGTGTTTAAGAACAAACCGAATTTAAAAAGACTACTGTGTAACCCTAGGATATCCAGGTCTATAGTCACTGACGACACCCTTGGTTATAACACCCTACCATGTGGTGATTGCAATCAATGTATGTACATAGATAATAGAATGACTTTCATACATCCTGTAACTAATTATGAGTTTAAGTTACATACTGGAACAGACTGTGGTAGTACTAATGTGATATATTTGGCTAGATGTACCATGTGCCCCTGCTTTTATATAGGGAAAACCAACAGGTCCCTTAGAGAGCGGATTAGGGAGCACACATACCACATTCGTATTGGGTCTACCCATAATGCATTAGCAAAACATGTCATGACACTTGGAATGGGACATCAATTTGTCTTCTGTGTCCTCCAAGCTCTGTCCAATAGTGTAAGAGGAGGAGATTTGGTCAACCTCACTTTAGAGAATGAGCTTAGATGGATTATTAGGTGCAGAGCGGATAAGGCACCTGGGTTGAATGACAAGGTTCAGATAAGACCCATCTTAAGGAAGAGAAGACTACGTAGACCATTATAATTCATAGCTTTATTATTTTTGGTTTTTTGGATAGTTTCATGCACTTTCTACATTCCCCTTTTTTGTCCCCCTTTATTTCATTTTCCTCTCCGTCTCCTTCTTTCCCTTATTCCTTTTTCACCCCCCTCCTTTCACTTTCTTTCCTACCCTCACCCATTCACATTTTTTATTTTTTATTTTTCATACATATATATATTTTTTTTTTTTTTTTTTTTTTTTTTTTTTTCTTCCCATTCATTTATTATTTTTACTCCCTTTGGAGTATCTATCCATCCATTACTTATGTAGATGTTGGATATTTGTTTAGTTACTTCTAAATTCAGTTTTCTTGCTGTTAGGCATGGTGTTCTTTTATGTCCCTGTATTACATTTTACCCAGTTATAATTTATTCTGTTAGTACATCATGAAGATATTCTAACTAGTAGTATAGAAGCAGTGGTCCCATGGATGGTGCACCACAGGTGTCCTGGATTTTTGTTTTGTCATGTTTAGGTGTAGACTATTTTTTAGTATGGCAAGGGGTCTAATTATGTCCCTATATTATAATCGATCTAGTTAAGATATTGTGAAGACACCTTAGTCTGTGGTACAGAAGTAGTCACCTTTGGTGTGTAGACATCTGTGTTCTGTCATTTTTATTTTTAATTACTTATTGGTCAGGCTCTTTCTTGTCTAGGTATGGGGCTTGTTTTAATACCTTGCCCCCTGACGCATAGTCCCTGATATGCTTCTAGACTTGTTGCTCCATAATTGAAGAGTTTTTGATGTCTCGTTTGGTGCACTGCGAGTGTGTATGCCTCGCTGTGCCTGAATGTAGTAGTTTTGCTGTTATACGGAGATTTTTTATATTTTAAATGATTAGGCTATACTGCCATCTATTGGCGACCTACAAACATTACAATCACTGTATGTTTCTTTTTCCGCCTGCAGCGACGTTGTTACGTAGCGCAGGTGTGTATCTAGGAACAGAAAGTGTTCTGTGTATATGCGTGGATGTCGTACATCGTACATAGCAGTAGTTTTAGGATTGCTTTACCACATTATGAACTACAGCCATTGGTTCGATACACTTACTTTTTTCTTTCACATGGTAAGTGTTATGTGTTACGGGTTTGTTTACTCGTACGGGTTTGTGTAGTCGCTCACTTGAGTCGGCTCACTTTAAAGCCCCTTTGAAACTGTTTATACGATGTGTTTAAATGTTTAATGTTTCTGCTTTAACACATAGGCAGCTGCTATTTTTTAAATTTTGGGAATCTGATTACTTTCGTATATATAGCGGACGCCTGCTAGAATGTAATTTTAATGTATTTGTGTACTTTAGTTAGTATGGGGAGGTCTGCCAGCATGACATATATTCATGCTTGTGCACATAACATGCTTTGTCATTATTTATGAGAAATGCTTATTCTAATGTTGTTTTATTAAATCCATCTATGAGATTTTAAGATTGTTTTTGTAATAACTTTTGCCCTATATATAGTTGTTTTTGTACTAGTCAATGTGGATATATATTTTTTTATTTTTTTTATTTTTTCTATGTGAATTTTTAACTATACCTCAGTTGGTACATTCATATGATGATACTCTGGTTGACTAGTTTTGATTGGTTTGGGCTCGACCAATTACTAGAGCTCTTAAGATTTTTAAACCTGCTCAGTAGTTACTGCCTTGTAAAGTCTGAAGAAGCCTAAGGGTGAAAGCGCTTACTGGAATAAACCTGTTTTTTGATCAATTTTGGATGCTGGATTTCTTCCCTGGAGTCTTTTAAGTGAGTTGTATGCCATTTGGAGACCACACTTGAACTTTATGACTTTTTTGTTAACTACTTTTTTATCTTGTGTGGTTTCCGTACTCCGTTTGCTGTGTGTGCTGTTTCTGCTGTTTGTTATTTATCTACTTTTAACACACAAGCAGAGGAGGATGGCTGAAAGTCTGAACCAGAATGTTGAACTACCATATGTGCCTGTCGTTTTGAACAACTCGATGCAGAGGACCGAAAGGTTTCATGCTTGTGTCGGTGGTAAGGAGAACTTGCTATTGGACTATGCACCAGTATTGGAATGTGGAGTAACCAGTGATGTTGGTGTAGATACCTTGAACTTGACGGAAGATCTAACTGAACTAGAGACTGATTTAGTGAAATTAAAGAAACTTCAACTGCAGCGACAACATTTTGAGGCCTGCTTGGCGAAGAAAATCGTGCCGAGGGGTCTCAGGATTCTAAAAATGCCCACTACAGGTAATAGATATCCGGAATTATTATGTCGTTGGCAGAAACTCAATTTAGAACTGAGCTTCAGTTATATGGAACTATTGATTGACTATTTTGGCCCAGAGGAGAATGCATTAAGAGGGCAGGTGAATGATTTGTTTAACACACTTAAAGTGAACTATTCTTGTGATTTACTTGACTCAAGACTTGAGAGAGTCCTGGACAATGTTATGCTGTTTGAGAAACGTCTCCTTGAACAGAAGAAGAACAAGATATTGAGAGACTTAAGAGACTTTAATAATTGTAATGTCTTTACTTGGCCTAGACAAACAGCTGAATTAAGAAGTGAATGGCCTACTAGACATAATAATATTAAATACCCCACTACTGAGGGGGATATGTCTGTTAATAGTCGTGTTAATAGTCATACTAATGTGGTGTTGCAGGATGACAATGTGAATGATCATGAATCTGGTATTAACAGTATTGATCCTGCAGTTGGTAGTAGCCATGTACACAATACTACTCCTATAGCTAGTCTTGATAAGAGTATCAGTAATGGTCGTTCAGATAAACACAAAGAAACAAACACTGTCATGGGTAGCACTAACCATGAGGTGGTTCGTAGGAAAACTGATAGTCTTGCACCCCCTTCCACTTCATTTGACAACCTAGGAGCTAAGGCTGGTATCCCTTTCCCCATAGCCCAAAACCCCTACATAGGTCGGCAGCGTTCTGCCAGCAGAGGCAGGCAGAAGAGGAAAGGGTCGGGAGGGGACCAACAAGGGCCGACCCTGAAGAAAATGTGGGAGAGAACCATGAATCATTGATATTTAATATCTCACATAGAACACTTACTAGTTATGAGAAACAAGTATTAGAAAAAGGTCTCAGCTTCATTCCTAGTTCTAGAGGTAATTTGGTAGATTCTATAGTGGATACCAAATTGTTTGTTAGGAATCTACAACTTAAAGTTGATTTTGGGACCTCAGAGACTATGAGTTGTGTTCCTCGATTCAAACCTAACAGTGTATATGTGCCTCAGTTGCATCCCCTTATAGACACATTCTATAAGTTGGTTGAGAATGATATCTATAACTTCTATGAGGAAAAGAAGAAGATGTCATATAAGAATAATTTGAGCTACAAACAGAAACAAGCCCTAGAACTTCTTAAGTCTGATAACACTTTGGCGTTTCGCCCTGCAGACAAGGGTGGTTCAATTGTTATGATGGACTTACATGATTATTGTGAATGGATGAATGAGATGTTGAATGACACCAAGTTCTATGTTAGAGCTACTATGACTGATGTCACCTATAAGGTATTTAAGATCTATGATATGTTAGATGATTTATTGTTGAACAAAATAGTAGATGAGGCTACCTATGAATACCTCAAGGTTAGGAATCCTCGTATACCAACGATCCAAGGTCTTCCGAAAGTTCATAAATCTCTGGTAAAACCCCCTATGCGACCTATAGTGGCCGGTGAAGGTTGGGCTACGGAACCTTTATCCATATATGTAGAGTATTATTTACGCCCCCTAGTGGATATGAATCCTATTATCCTTAGGGATAGTAAACAGTTCTTATTAGAACTATATGAACATTCTAGACTTCTGGGAGCAGAACAAGAATATTTCTTAGTGACACTGGATGTGGTTAGTTTATTTACTATGATACCCAATGATACAGGTGTGACTAAAGTTTCTGATTATTTACGTCAAAAATCTAGTTATGATTCAGACAGAATTGATATTTTAGCACTGTTCTTGGAAACCATCTTGGAATCCAATTTCTTTTTGTTTGGTGATGACCTTTACCTTCAAAGAGATGGCGTAGCTATGGGCACGTCTTGTGCCAATAGCTACGCCAATCTCGTCATGGCCAAGTGGGAGGAGGAATACATACTAGGGAATGACAGCTTGATGGAACATGTAGGGATATACAGGCGTTTTGTAGACGACCTTTTTATGATTTGGAAGGGTGATGAGGAAAGCTTACTAGCATTTTATGAGTATATTAATACGTCTACACCTTTCCTTAAGTTTACACTCACTTATTCAAGAGATCGAATATCTTATTTAGACGTTAATATCAACAGGTTAGACAATGGCCTTCTCAATACGTCCATACATCGGAAGTTATGCCATAAAATACTTTTTGTGCAGAGGAAGCATGCACCCCAAGTACGTCTTTGATAACGTAATGAAAGGGCAGATCATGAGAGCCTCTCGTCTTAATGCATCTAGTGAAGGCTATCTTAATGAAGTTAACTTCTTAAGAGAGAGTTTTAGAACTAGGGGTTATGATGTGTGTAGATTTGACCAACAGCTCAAAGAGGTTGATGGGATGAGATCAAGTAGAGCTAGACCGTACTTCCTGGAACCTCTAGCAGTGAGTAACCCCTCTTCTGTTAGATCTGGTGAGGTTACTCGTATAACCATGTTTTATACTAGAGATTCAGGGTATATAAGGGATATTCTGGAGAAATACTGGGGTATCCTACTATTAGATGACAGAATTGGGTCGATAGCAGGACCTACACCCAAAGTTGTGTTTAAGAACAAACCGAATTTAAAAAGACTACTGTGTAACCCTAGGATATCCAGGTCTATAGTCACTGACGACACCCTTGGTTATAACACCCTACCATGTGGTGATTGCAATCAATGTATGTACATAGATAATAGAATGACTTTCATACATCCTGTAACTAATTATGAGTTTAAGTTACATACTGGAACAGACTGTGGCAGTACTAATGTGATATATTTGGCTAGATGTACCATGTGCCCCTGCTTTTATATAGGGAAAACCAACAGGTCCCTTAGAGAGCGGATTAGGGAGCACACATACCACATTCGTATTGGGTCTACCCATAATGCATTAGCAAAACATGTCATGACACTTGGAACGGGACATCAATTTGTCTTCTGTGTCCTCCAAGCTCTGTCCAATAGTGTAAGAGGAGGAGATTTGGTCAACCTCACTTTAGAGAATGAGCTTAGATGGATTATTAGGTGCAGAGCGGATAAGGCACCTGGGTTGAATGACAAGGTTCAGATAAGACCCATCTTAAGAAAGAGAAGACTACGTAGACCATTATAACTCATAGCTTTTATTATTTTTGGTTTTTTGGATAGTTTCATGCACTTCCTACATTTCCCCTTCTTGTCCTCCTTCATTTCATTTCCCTCTCCGTCTCCTTCTTTTCCTTTATCTCTCTCTCATCCCCCTCCTTTCCCTTTCTTTCCTACCCTTACCCATTCACATTTTTTGTTTTTATATATATATATTTTTTCTTCCCATTCATCCATTATATTTACTCCTTTTGGAGTATCTATTCATCCATTACTTATGTAGATGTTGGATATTCGTTTAGTTACTTCTAAATTCAGATTTCTTGCTGTAAGGCATGGTGTTCTTTTATGTCCCTGTATTACATTCTATCCAGTTATAATTTATTCTGTTAGTATATCATGAAGATATTCTAACCAGTAGTTTAGAAGCAGTGGTCCCATGGATGGTGCACCACAGGTGTCCTGGATATTTGTTTTGTCATGTTTAGGTGTAGACTATTTTTTAGTATGGCAAGGGGTCTAATTATGTCCCTATATTATAATCGATCTAGTTAAGATATTGTGAAGACACCTTAGTCTGTGGTACAGAAGTAGTCACCTTTGGTGTGTAGACATCTGTGTTCTGTCATTTTTATTTTTAATTACTTATTGGTCAGGCTCTTTCTTGTCTAGGTATGGGGCTTGTTTTAATACCTTGCCCCTGACATAGTCCCTGATATGCTTCTAGACTTGTTGCTCCATAATTGAAGAGTTTTTGATGTCTCGTTTGGTGCACTGCAGTGTGTATGCCGCTGTGCCTGAATGTAGTAGTTTTGCTGTTATATGGAGATTTTTTACATTTTAAATGATTAGGCTATATTGCCATCTATTGGCGACCTATAAACATTACAATTACTGCATGTTTCTTTCTCCGCCTGCAGCGACGTTGTTACGTAGCGCAGGTGTGTATTTAGGAACAGAAAGTGTTTTGTGTATATGCGTGGATGTCGTACATCGTACATAGCAGTAGTTTTAGGATTGTTTTATCACATCATGGACTACAGCCATTGGTTCGATACACTTACTTTTTTCTTTTCTATATGGTAAGTGTTTTGTGTTACGGGTTTGTTTACTCGTACGGGTTTGTGTAGTCGCTCACTTGAGTCGGCTCACTTTAAAGCCCCTTTGAAACTGTTTATACGATGTGTTCAAATTTTTAATGTTTCTGCTTTAACACATAGGCAGCTGCTATTTTTTAAATTTTGGGAATCTGATTACTTTCGTATATATAGCGGACGCCTGCTAGAATGTAATTTTAATGTATTTGTGTACTTTAGTTAGTATGGGGAGGTCTGCCAGCATGACATATATTCATGCTTGTGCACATAACATGCTTTGTCATTATTTATGAGAAATGCTTATTCTAATGTTGTTTTATTAAATCCATCTATGAGATTTTAAGATTGTTTTTGTAATAACTTTTGCCCTATATATAGTTGTTTTTGTACTAGTCAATGTGGATATATATTTTTTTATTTTTTTATGTGAATTTTTAACTATACCTTAGTTGGTATATTCATATGATGATACTTTGGTTGACTAGTTTTGATTGGTTTGGGCTCGACCAATTACTAGAGCTCTTAAGATTTTTAAACCTGCTCAGTAGTTACTGCCTTGTAAAGTCTGAAGAAGCCTAAGGGTGAAAGCGCTTACTGGAATAAACCTGTTTTTTGATCAATTTTGGATGCTGGATTTCTTCCCTGGAGTCTTTTAAGTGAGTTGTATGCCATTTGGAGACCACACTTGAACTTTATGACTTTTTTGTTAACTACTTTTTTATCTTGTGTGGTTTCCGTACTCCGTTTGCTGTGTGTGCTGTTTCTGCTGTTTGTTATTAAACCAATAATTTCTAGATTACATACTTGTTAGACTTTATTTGCACCCTGAAGATCCTGTCAGCTGCAACAAGCAAACAAAAGTAACAACTACACATGCAGTTATTTTTTTCCAGTCACCAGTCCATCCATATGGGACATTTTATTTTCCCTGGGCAGCTGCAATACATTTATATATCTATATCTATATATATATATATATATATATATATATATATATATATATATATATATATATATATATATTTTAGATATATATATATATATATATATATATATATATATATATATATATGTATATATTTAAAAAACAAAGTAGACTGTGTGGCTAAACCGGTGTTCTCACAACAAAAAGAAATATGTAGAAAATATATATGTAAAGAGCACTGAACCACGGCTAGATAAAATGCTGGTTTAATTAAATAAATGCAATGGTGAGCACTTTCGCAGTCAAGCTGCTTCCTCAGACAATTTAAACTGACAAATTCAAACATTTAAATACACTCCCCACACGATGACATCACATCAATTCAACATTTAAAGATACAACATCAAAAATGTGCGCATCAAGAATATATATATAAATACAAAGAGACCAACAACTCAAAAGCAGTCCGTATCTAACCATAAAAATAATAGATACATATTCATAAAAATCATGCATTCATTCATAAAAGATGTGTTCATAAAAATATTTTCATAAAAATGATTCCATAAAAACAATGCAACATCCTCTCATCTATGTAAAGGTCTGTTGGCTAATATGGGTTGAATGGATAACTTATCATTAAGTCCTTTACCCATATTCGCCCTCATTCTAATGATCCATTTAAGCTCACTGTTTTCAACCCCATTCCTGACAGGGCCTTGTCTGGCATTAGATGGTACCATCTCTATAACCATAAATCTGAACTCATGTTCTATACCAACGGCCATGACATGTCGTGCCAATGCATTGGTGTCAGCATGTCTAGATATGTCATAGAGGTGTTCCCTAATCCGATCCCGTAAGGTGCATGTAGTCATGCCTATGTGGAACGAAAAACAAACTAAGCAGTAACCTAGATATACCAAATTAGTAGAATTACAGTCTGCCCTCAAACGAAAACTCAATTGTTTCCCTGTATCTGGATGATGGAATCCCCCTGAAATATCAAGATATTTACAGAAATTGCATTCTTTACATGGTAAAGTACTATATCCAGACCCTCGAGTCTGGGTACCTTCCCCATGGCTCAATTTAGGGCCACAGAGGATTATCTTGAGAGATTTCTTATTTTTAAAAGCATAGTGTGGAACATCACCAATCATTTGTCTTATTCTTTCATCAGCACAGAGAATGTTCCAATTCTTGGCGAACACATTTTTCAACAAATTAATGTTGCTGGAATAAGTCACTGGAACTCTCATGTACTCATTCCTAGGGTTAGCTTCAGTGGTTGCCCTTTTTATCCCAGAAAAGTATGGTCTACCTAGACTTGTTCTCACACTATGTGTCTGTGCAATGGTCATATTAACTTCTTCCTTAGGTTCATAGGTTCATAGGTTTATACTAGGCTATCTGCCCTAAGGCATTTATAAGCCTAGCCCAAATTATTGTGGCTTACGCCACCCCTTATATGAAAAAATACTGTGCCCATTAGTTTGTTGTGCCTCTGTCCAGCAGTGACCCAGAGATGATTCCCGGGGTAAACCTACGATCTCCCATCCACAGGTCTAGATTTCTCTTGAACAGAGTCAGCGAGGTGCTCTGCCTCACATGGACCGGGATTTTATTCCACAGCATAGGGAGTCTCTGAGTGATAAATCTATCCCTCCAGCACGTCCTATTTATATCCGTGCTAAGGTTTAAGTCACTTGCTCTAGTGGTTTTGGTGGATTTGGATTTTTGAGGTGGAGCATGTCCATTAATTCCGGGTTGGACATGGCCTTGTATGTCAGGCACATGTCACCTCTGAGCAGACGGTATGCGACTGAATAGAGCTGGAGTTTCTTCAATCTGGCAGCATATGACAGATTTTGGAGTCCCTTTATCCTTTTGGTGAGGAACTTTTGGGGTCTCTCCAATTGCTGCAGATGTCGGGTGAGATACATCCCGAATGGGGCATTGTACTCGATCATTGGTCTGATAAGTGAAGAGTACAGGGGAACAATGACCTCACTAGATCTGGATGTGAATCCCTTCATGATCAGGTGGGCAATGTAGAAGGTCTTTCTAACCACTTTAGCAATGTGAGTGTCAAAAGAAAGGCCACTGTCAACCTGGGTCCCCAGGTCCCTGATAACCTCTTCTGTGCTTAGTGGATTGCCACCTATATGGTAGCTTGGGGTTACCTTGTTTTTCCCGAAGGGTATGACTATACATTTTTGGCGTTTAACTTCAGGCCATGGCTCTGGCACCAGCTATCTGTTTCCGTGAGTCCCTTCTGAAGGATATCAGTGTCCGATGCACTTTCCACTATGGCCCAGTTTGCAGTCATCTGCAAACTTTGTCAGCCAAAGTCCTCCCATGTTGGCCTGTACTTCTGAGAAGTAGATGCCAAACAATAGGGGGCCAAGGACCGAGCCCTGTGGGACACCACTTGTGACCGGCTTGGAGTCTGACACAGCTCCAGCAACTCTAACCCTGTGGGTTCTGTCCTTAAGCCAGTTTGCAACCCATCTTGTGACATATGGGTTTACATTTAAGCTGGTAAGTTTTTCTACAATACCCGAGTGGGGTATTGTGTCGAAAGCCTTTGCAAGGTCAAGGTAGGCTGTATGGACTGCCTTTCCCTCATCAATGGCCTTGGTGACTATTTCGAAGAAGTCGACCAAGTTCAAAAGGCATGATCTTCCCTTGACAAAGCCAAACTGGGTCGGGTCCAATGTCTGCAAGTCCCCTATATCTTTGTTTATGAGCTCCATTATGATCCTCTCCATAGCTTTGCAGACTAGACTTGTTAAGCTTATGGGGCGGTAATTACCAGGGTCCGTGAGGCGCCACCTTTGTGGAGTGGGACCACAGTTGCCGACGCCACTCCTTGGGCACGATCCTGTGGTAAGGCTGAGATTAAACAGCTGCCTTATGTGCGGGTTTAATTCCTCATTTAGCTCGTGTAGCACACAGCCGGGGACACCATCCGGTCCCATTGATGCTGTGTTTTTAGCTTTAGAGAGAGCAGCTTTCACCTGCGCATTTGAGATGTCCGGGAGGCTACACTCGGCTGGGATAGTTATCTCTCCTTTAGGGGAGAGGGGTGAAGTTTGCACTGAACCTGTCTGCCAGTATGTTGGCAATGTCTGTGGGTTCAGTGATTTTTGTATCATTTTGGACTAATTCTGAGCATATCTGTGAGTTTCCACCCAGGTTCCTAACATAGCTGAAAAAGGCCTTATGATTGTCCTTTGAATCCATGGCAATTTTTCTCTCAAAATTGGCCTTAGTTGATTTTATGAGTGCTCGTATTTTTTACTAATAATGATCAGGGGTGACTTCCTTTTGTGGATTTTGTTCTATCATGTAATAGCTTTCTCCTCTTATTGTAAAGTTTGTTAATGGCTGGGGTCCACCAGACTGGACGTTAGCCCTTTGTGGAAAGAGTCTTGGTTTTATTTGGGATTGCCTGATCCATGCAGTCCTGGAGGTGTTCATAGAAGGCATTTGTAAGGGCTTCCTGAGCTTGGGTTGTGGTTTCCTCTGACTCAGGGGCCTTGAAGGATACCACACCAGTCTTGAGTAGTGTGAAGTTTGCTTTAGAGAAGTTCTTCACTATGGTCTTTTTTGTTTGGGGTGGGGGCGGGATGTGGATTTCCAGTGAGATTAGTTTATGATCAGATCTCACCAATGAGGGATATACTTCCGGTGTGGAGCATTTTGTCCCCATGTTTGTGACAATGAGATCTAGTATATTTTCTCCTCTCGTGGGAACAGTGACTAGCTGTTCCATGGCATTTGAATTTATGAACTCCAGGAACCGTTGGGCTAGAAAGTTAGGGCTTGAGTAATGTTCCCAGTCTATATTCGGGTACCTCTCTCAAGGAAAGATTTACCAAGATCTGCAAGTTCTTCATCAAAGCTCTCATCATGAACTGCTAACCTTGACACTCTCAGTGCTTGCCTCTCATTACGTTTTTGAAAATATGCTGGGGATGCATACTACTACGTTCCAAACAGGTATTCCTATAACACTCCATCCTATATATTTCTGTGATAAAATCTCCTTGCACAGATCTACGAACACATACATCTAGAAACTCAATTGATGTATGGGAAATATTAGCTGTAAACTTCAAAAACCCAGTGGTATTGTTGATGAATTCCACAAACTGGGTGAAATTGGACATATCCTACTCCCAAAAGAGGAAGAGGTCATCCACAAATCGGCGAAAGAATGTGATAGGAAAACCCATGTCTTCCTTCAGCACAAATTCCTTTTCCCAAAAGAAAAGAATAAGACAAAAGGTTGGTGATGTTCCACCCTATGCTTTTAAAAATAAGACATCTCTCAAGAGAATTTCTATAAATATCTTGATACTTCAAGGGGATTCCATCATCCAGATACAGGGAAACAATTGAGTTTTCATTTGAGGGCAGACTGTAATTCTACTAATTTGGTATATCTAGGTTACTGCTTAGTTTGTTTTTCATTCTATATAGGCATGACTACACGCAGGTTATGGGATCGGACTAGGGAGCACCTCTATGACATATCTAGACGTGCTGACACCAATGCATTGGCACGACATGTCATGACCGTGGGTATAAAACATGAGCTCAGATTTATGGTTATAAAGATGGTACCATCTAATGCCAGATGGGGCCCTGTCAGAAATAGGGTTGAAAACAGTGAGCTTAAATGGATCATTAGAATGAGGGCGAATATGGGTAAAGGACTTAATGATAAGTTATCCATTCAACCCATATTAGCCAACAGACCTTTACATAGATGAGAGGATGTTGCATTGTTTTTATGGAATCATTTTTATGAAAATATTTTTATGAACACATCTTTTATGAATGAATGCATGATTTTTATGAATATGTATCTATTATTTTTATGGTTAGATAGGGACTGTTTTTGAGTTGTTGGTCTCTTTGTATTTATATATATATTCTTGATACACACATTTTTGATGTTGTATCTTTAAATGCTGAATTGATGTGATGTCATTGTGTGGGGAGTGTATTTAAATGTTTGAATTTGTCAGTTTAAATTGTCTGAGGAAGCATCTTGACTGTGAAAGCGCTCACCATTGCATTTATTTAATTAAACCAGCATTTTATCTAGCTCTGGTTAAGTGCTCTTTATGCACACATATCTGTCTCTATATATATATATATATATATATATATATATATACATATATATACACACACACACACACACACACACACACACACACACACACACACACACACACACACACACACACACACACACACATATATATATATCTTTGCCGTGTCTGGATTTCTGTATGGTTCCACACTATAAATGTAGGAAAGCTGATTTGCTTGCTGCACTTGTGAGTCTTTATTATTTATTTATTGACATTTGTTGACCAGGAAAGTCTGATTGGGCCAGGAACCCATTTTCAGTGGAGGCCCAGGGAGAAAAGCTTCACAAGACATTATGTGTGTGTACAGAATAACAAGCATTTTACAAGAATTTATCTACAATACAATGCAATATAGCATTATTGAGAAAAAAATATAAATTGTGGGATTACAATTTCAGAAAGAAGCAGAATAATTTACAATATATTTTTTTATTTTCTGGTGTATATATTTAATAGATTGAAAGGTAAGAAACAGAAATCAATAGAGGGATAGTTTTAAAGGATAGTTAACAGAAAAAGGTAGGTTTAGGGGTTAGTATGATAGTTAAGTTGAGAAAGATCAATACTAAGATTAGAGTTGTTTAAAATAATGAATAGATCAAGAGAGTTTCCTACTGGTTTTTAGAGGTAAAATTGAGGTACGCTAGAGGGAAAGCTAAAAGACAGTAGGATGGTTTATCTATTTGGATAGCTACAGCAGCAGATATGAGTATTTAGTAGATAGTTCTTTAGGGTGAGTTTAAGTGTGTTGAAGCAGCCAATGGTGTTTATGCTGGATGGAAGTGAGTATCAGAGTTTAGCGACAGCGTATGAGTAAAGGCAACGCCCAGCTTTTTTGTTTGGCACATGGACAGTTATGAGCTGTTAATTTTCAGAGCGGAGGGTTCTAGTGGGGCTGTAAGGTATTAGAATCTTTTTAAGAGCATGGCAGTTGTTTGGGTTGTAGACAATTTGTGTGCTATGGACAGTTGAAGGAGGTTAAGGTGATGTGGAAATTCCAGCCATATTAGTTCTCTTACGGCTTGCTGTGGCAAATTTGGCAGTTTTATGGTAGCAGGACTGGAGCTTATTTTTTAAAGATGAGTGCAGGTTGTTGAAAATGGGGGCACCGTATAAGAGGGAAGACAGCAAGGAAGTGTTGACGAGAGCTTTTTTGGTGGAGCTGTCCATGAAATGTTTATTTTCTGTACAAGATTCCCAATTCGCATTGTTTTTTTTTTAATAGCATTATAAATATGGTGTTCAAATGTAAGTTTATTGTCAATGGTAATACCTAATAGTTTAGCATAGAATACAGTTTTAATTTCTGCACTGTTTTGGGAGAAAATATGAACGTTGGATGACAGTGGTTTTGCTGCAAAGAGTAGAAGCTTTTTTTGGGATTAGGGAGCAGTTGTGATTCGCTTAGTCAGGCTTCAGTTGTAGTGAAGGTATCTTGTGTTATTTGCTGGAGGTATTGTAGGCTATTTGAGGAGGTGATTATGGTAGTGTCATCTGTGTATTGGATAATAGAGCTTACAGGAGAAGTAGTGTGAAGTTTGTTGGTAAAAATGTTGAAGAGTAAAGGTCCAAGTTTGACCCTTGTGGTATTCCAGTTTGGTTAGTTTGGTATTCTGATAGAGTATTTTGCCATTTTATGCTCTGTTGCCTGTTTGCAAGGTAGCTGGCAAACCAATGGTGGGTAGGTGGGGTGCAGCCGATATTAGAAATGTGTTGTAGACGTTTTTCTGTGTGATACTGTATCAAAAGTCAGATCTAGTAGTAGTTCAGAAGTAATATTACCAGAGTTGATGGATTTATATACAGTATCCATGAAGGAGATAAGTGGGGTGCTTGTACTATGTGATGGGTGAAAGCAGTGTTGGGTGGGGTGAGTAGGTTGTTGTATTTGAGATGGTGAAGTGGTTGTTTATGAATGCATTTTTCAAGGCGTTTGGATAGTGGGGAAAAGACAGAGATTGGACAATAGTTAGAGGATTCATTGGAGTTACCTCCTTTGTGAAGTGGGGTGATTATGGATTTTTTCCAGAGGGTGGGGACATAAGATTCTGAAACTGAGTGGTTGATCAGAATGCTAATAAGATATGCTATGGCCTCAGCAGCAAGTTTTAAGTATTTGGGTGGGAGGTCATCAGAGGAGATAGAGCATGATTTAAATTTTCTGAGGAGTTTCTGGATTTCTGTGGTTGGTATTGGTTGTAGTGAGAAGGGGGTAGATGGTGTAGTATTACTTTGTTGAAGGGGAGAAGATTTGTCTATGGGGGGAGAGAATCTTTCTAAGTGAGGACTTCTTTCATGGGATAGAGGTAGAGGGGGAGTGGAATTTGCTAAGGTGGTGGTAGAGGAAGTGGAATCTGTTATTAATTTGTGCAGAATATTTATAAAATGTGAATTGAGCATAGCGGCTATTTGCAAAGGCATTTTGACTGGGCAGGGTGATGGGTTTTGTTTGGTGCCAGTGGTAATGAGATTTGCGATACTTTTCCAGAATTGTTTTGGGATATTTCTATGATTGATCAGTTGGCTGGAGAAATATTTTTTTTGTCAGAAGATATTAGCTTTTTAGATTTGTTTCATAACTGTTTGTATCTAAGTAAGTTAAATTCATTTGTGTTGTTATGCCATTCTTTCCAGGATTTGTCCCTGTTTCGTAAGAGTTGTTTAGTGGCCTTTGTTAACCAGAGAGTGTGGTTAGATTTCACTCTTTTAGTAAAAAGAGGGGCTAGGCTGTTGAGAGTATTTAAAATTATCTTAATGAAAAAAAACTACTATCTTGTTTGCTCGTTTCCCACCTTTCCTAGCCAGTATAGTCCAGATCCCAGGCTTTGCTTGTCTCAGGACTTTATTTTCTGTGTTCAGAGCTATCCAGACCTTGCTGTGGTAGAGGGAAGTCCTACTGCTTACCAGTGGGAGTGGTGAGCATTGTACTGCCTATCTAACGCTAGAGGAGTGGTTTCCAGCTCAAACATTGTAATTTTATTAGCCTTTTGGGGCTGATTTCTATCCCTTTCAACTTTCTGGATTAAAAATGCATGTGTTTGCACATTTTTCACATCGTGCAGCACTGCAGGGCTACAGTTAAACTATTCTAGGTGTCAGAAAGTCTGCTCTTCAATTTTTCCCTTAGAACTAGCTGGTTTCTCAGTAGTAGCACTAAAATCTGAACCCCTGTGACTAGCACTTGCTTTAGAACCTGCTGGGAAGCACTAGGAAGCCTGAAACTGATACAAGCACTCAACTCTCCTTGTCAATAAGGAGAAATTAATCGTAGGCACTAAACAGCCTATAATTGCAAAGTACCTTGCAAAGGTAAGGGAAAACAGTTCTTGTACTTTACAAAAAAAGCACCTAAACAGGCATGTCCAAGGGTTAGCTTCCAGTGCTTTCTCCTGTCCACCTGGTGAATCTGGGCATACTGAGGCAATGCAGCAACTGACTCATGTACACAGACAACCCTCTTCTCCTACCACCCAACACTACAACCTGTGAGAGATGCACTTACATAGCCAAACTGGAAGCAAAGCTCTCTCCAGCCAAGATTGTGCTAGACAGTCAAGAGGAGAAGGTTAGCACCTGCACTACACCTCAAGCAACACATAGCCCTTCAAAACCCACACCATCAACACCCACACATAGCAACACTAAACCCACATATGTGGAGGCCCTTAACATTAACCTGCCCAAGCAACAAGGACTTCCGAAGCTGAAACGCAAACAAACACCAGTCTCAACTAAAGAGACACATAGCTCACAACACCAGTGTGCCACCCAACAACAGCCCTTAAGGCAAGACAATGTACCCCACACTTTAGTCATAGGTGACTCTGTAGTCAGGCACACTGATGTCCCACTCACCAGGCTGAACAAGAAGAAAATTACAGTCAGCTGCCTGTCAGGTGCCAGGATCCACCACATAAATCATGCACTCAAGTCACTCCACAAAAAGTACAAATACGACTCTGTCATTGTCCATGTTGGAGTGAATGACTTGAGACGTACCTCCCTGGACTACATGAAAAGAGACATGGAAGAGCTCTCAGATCATGTGGCCTAGGCAGGTATGACTCTAGCCCTGAGTAGCATCATGCCTTCACCCAGAATGATATCACAGTATAAGGACAAAATGATTGACTTCAACAATTGGCTAAGCTTCTGGTGTCATTCAAAGGGGATCCAGTATCTGTCTGCCTGGGAAGACATGATTGACAAACCACAATGCTTTGCCAGAGATGGTCTGCACCTGTCAGACCTGAGATTCAGGTTACTGGCTAAAGCTCTTGCCACCCCTATTGTGCATTTTTTAGGCAAGGTTTAAAGGATAAAACCACTACTGTAACAGATACAAGCATGCAAAATCTGAAGGTAATGCTACTCAATGCTAGAAGTCTAAACCTCAAAATGCACTCTCTCGAGACACTCCTAAAAATGGATAACATTGATATCTGTGCAGTAACTGAGACCTGGTTCAAGGCTCCAGAGAGCAGCTTTGCAGTATTAGGCTACAACTCTTACCACACGTGTTGGCCACCAAACCAAGACCGAAACACAAAAGGTAGAGGAGTGTCCATATTCACCAAGGATAGTCACACCTCCAGGCTAGTTGCCCAACACAATGCATCTGAAATTCTCCAGGTGCAACTAACACTAGGTAAGACTGCAATCCAAATTGTAGCTTGCTGCAGATCCCCTACCATGCCCCAAGATTCTCACTACACCTTTCTAAACATACTGGAAAATATTAAGATACAGCCAAACACCCTAATACTGGGTGATTTCAACTACCCTGCCATTAACTGGGAAAACTTCTCAGGTACCAACACCTTTTCCCAACGGTTCTTGGAATTCATAAATTTCAACGTCCTGGATCAGCTAATCCACTATCCCACCAGGGGCTCCAATATCCTAGACCTGGTCATTACCAATATGGAGGATAGATGCTCCACACCAGTGGTCACGCCCTCATTGGTCAGGTCTGACCATAAGTAAATCACCCTTGACATCCACATCCCACCCCCACCCCCCTGTAAGGAAACCTCCATAAAAAACTACTCCAAAGCCACCTTCATGCTACTGAAGTCAGAAGTGACAAACTTCATGGCACCCATGCAGACGGGGTCAAAAAGTTCAGCTGCGGAATCCTACACTAAGGCACTGTACAAGCACATCCACTTGTGCATGACTTGTGCCATCCCAGACAGAACCAAGACGCTCGCCTCCAAAAAAGGAAGCCAATCTGGTGGTCCCCTGCCATACACAAACTATACAACAGAAGGAAGAAACTGTTGCAGAAAAGAGGAAAATCCCAGGATACAAAAAAACTCCCTTACAAGCCTCAGTAAGAAGCTGAGATCCCTCATAAAATTCTCAAAAGCTAGTCACGAAAATAAAATTGCCAAAGATTCCAAAGACAACCACAAGGCATTCTATAGTTATGTCAAGAATCTAAATGGCAATGCTCAGATCTGCTCTGAGCTACAACAGAATGGCATTAAATATACTGATCCCAAGGATATTGCCAATATCCTGGCAGATTGATTGTGCCAACTTCACCCCCTCTCACTCCCTAAAGGGCACATCTCAATACCAAAAGATTGCCAAATTCCATTAATCACAGCCAAACAGGTAGAAATTGCACTCTTCAAAGCTAAGAATACAGCATCCATGGGACTAGATGACATCCCAGGCTGTGCACTACATGAACTACAAAATGAACTGGCACCTCACTTAAGTGTCATGTTTAATCATAGCCTCACCTCAGGTTTCGTGCCCACTAAGTGGCACACAGCTACAGTTATCCCACTCCAAAAGGGGGGATCCACCTTGGATCCCAGGAACCACCATCCCATCAGTCTGACGAGCCTGATCTGCAAGGGCATGGAACGCATTATCATGGAACTTATAAACAAAGACACTGGCAACCTTCAAAAGTGGACCCCACCCAGTTTGGGTTTGTGAAGGGACAATCTTGTCTCCTGAACCTGATTGACTTCTTCGAATCAGTCTACAGAGCTGTGGACGAGGGTAAGGCAGTCCACACAGCCTATCTGGACCTTGCCAAGGCCTGCAACACCATCCTCCACTCTGGAATCATAGATAAACTTAATAAGCTGGGCATAAATCCCTACGTCACTCGATGGGTTGTCAACTGGTTTACTGACAGAACCCAGACTGTAAAAGTACCCAACTCCAAATCCATCTCCAGACAAATTTCAAGTGGAGTACCTCAGGGTTCAGTCCTGGGACAGCTCTTGTTTGGCATCTACTTCTCTGAAGTACAGGCCAACACTAAGGGACTCTGGCTAACAAAGTTCGCAGATTACTGCAAACTGGGAGCTATTATTGAATCCCCAAATGATGTGGATATGCTACAAAAGGGCTTTACAGAAACAGATGCTTGGTGCCAGAGCCATGGGCTCAAGCTTAATGCCAAAAAATGTATAGTTATCCCTTTTGGGAAAAGCATGTACCCATGAATTACCACACAGGTGGCAGTAGACTAAACACTGAAATGTGATGAGACACTTAGGGACACAGGTGGACAGTGGTCTCACCTTCAATAACCACATCGCCACAACAGGCAGGAAATCATTCTATGTGGCACACCTCATCACTAAGGGCTTTTCATCCAGAAAAAAGGAGGTCATTGTCCCACTGTACTCATCCCTCATTAAACCCATCATAGAGTAACGTGCCCCATTTGGTATGTACCTCACAAGACATCTGCAACAACTGGAAAGGCCGCAGAAATACCTCACTAAAAGAATCACAGGCTTAAAGCAGATGCCATATGCTGACCATCTACAAAACTCCAGCTATACTCTGTGGCATATCGTCTACTCAGAGGCGATCTCTGCTTAACATACAAGGCCATTTCAAACCCTGAGCTGTTGGACATGCTCCACTTAAAGAAATCCCAATCCCTCAGAGCCACAAGCTCCAGGGATCTAAACCTAGTCATCACAATGAACAAAACATGCTGGAGGGATAGGTTCCTGACCCAGAGACTCCCCATGCTCTGGAATAGACTGCCCATACATGTCAAGCAGAGCGCCTCCTTGGCCCTCTTCAAAAGGAACCTTGATGATTGGATGGGAGATAGGAATTTCACCCCAGGGATCACGTCAGTCGCCCTACTAGACAGGGATCCAGGGAAGTAAATATTGTGGGAAGAAATATCCAGGGAATTGTTATGGCTAGGCTTGTATAGGCCCTAGGGCCAATAGCCTATTACCAACCTATGAACCTATGAACCTAGTATATGGCATCATCCAATGGGAGAGTTTATAGTGAGCACCAACCCAACAGTTTTAGAATGTTGATAAATTCTTGTTGATCAAAATACTTTAGATTTCTAGTAGTTTTGTAGTTATGAGATTTGAATATTTATGGAGTAGATCTGTAAGTGAAAACAGGCAAGTGGTCACTGAGTATACTGGGTAGAGTCTTTGGGACTAATATCCACTCTTGGGTGGCTCCTGGATTGTTGCTGTTGTTGGGTGAAATTGTAGAGGTTTATGCTGTTTGTTGGGGAGTCAGTTATTAAATCTTGCCAACTGATATTTATATCTGCCATACTAATAGTCTCATTGCTGATATTTTCTGACATCCAACGAGGATGTCCTCAAGACAGGGAGGGTGGCCTAATGGTTAAGGTGTTTGCCTTACAAACACAAGGTAGAGGGTTTGACTCTCACAAGGGATAATTGGCTAAGCTTAAAATGGCTCACAAGGGTCTATGAACAACATTTAACCTATGAACCTATAGTATTCTCATCCTAAGGGGTGGTGAAAGCCACACACTCTGGCTAGGCTTATAAATGCCCTAGGGCAGATAGCCTAGTACGAACCTATGAACCTAAGAGTTTGGATGTTTTGTCCTAGTGGGATATATAGACTAACTATGCATACCTGTTTAGTTTTATTAATTTGTAGGGTTCCTATCAGAATTTCATCATTCGTAAAGGATGGGAGTGTTTTCTGGAAGGGTAGTATTGTGAGAGAGTCAGCATATATTAGGGATACCACACCTCCTTTTTTTTGGTTGTATGGTTCTGTCATTCACATACAATGTAGTATGCTCTCTTGGCTAGAGGTTTTACCCATTTTTATTTCCAGGTTTACTAAGTGAGTGAAACAAGATAACTGTAAAGTTGAATTACTAAGATCATCTAATGAGAGTTTCCAATCGACATTTAGATCAACTTTACTGATAAGCTATGTAACTGGATGTATGCCATTGAATGGGCTCTTTCACAAATAATTCATGTTTCCCTGGGGCAATATATGGACAAGCTATTGAGAGGATTTTTAGTTTACCATTTTTAACTTGGACTAGAATGGAGTTTTTCTGGTAATAAAGACACAAGGTTTGTTATTAGTATAGTAAAATATGATGCATTGCTTTGTTTCACATCTGACCACAGGAATGTTGTAATATTATCTGTAAACATGCATAAATTTATGTAAATATGTATCAACAGTGTCTTGTAAATTTACACAGAGCAGACAAATAGTAGAAAACAACTCTTATTTAGTGTATACTGTGGTGGTGGTGCTGCGGTAGCGTTGTCACCTCACAGTAAGAAGATGTCCGGTTCGATTCTCAGCTAGAGCGTCTTCTGTGTGGAGACATGCATGAATGGGTGTACCTTTGTTGAAGGTTGTGCGTCAGGGCTGGCAACTTGGCACATAAAAATCTACTGCCAATCATTAGCAGACCGGAGTTCTGCTGTGGCGACCCCTAACCGGGAAAAGCCGAAAGACACAACAACAACAATCTGTCACATGCAAATATGAATCAACAGGTATTTACACAGTGAAAACAAATTGTAGGAAGATTATTGTTTTTTTTCTTTTCTCCATGAATCAGTCTTGATCTGCCTTGATACATATCTCATGTGATCGAATAGATAACCTAAAACTGTTTCCATTGCACTCATAACAATCTTAATAATCACAAACAATCGCTATGCTGCAAAACTAATTGTTTTATATGTTGAACTTATTCATTACTGCATTGCTGTGTTTGTTTCCATTGTATCCATTGTACTGTCACTATACCTGTGGCTGAAAAAGATCCTTGGACCACTCTATCTACTTCAATATCAGATAAACAAATAAATAAATGAATGAATGAATGAATGAATGAATGAATGAATGAATGAATGAACAGATCATTTGTGAATAAATCGTGGCTAAAATATTTTAGTCATGTTTCAGAAACTGCTAGAATACCAGAGTGATATAAAGTAACAGTCCTGGATTAAACAGGTCTTGCTCTTCATACTTCTAGCATTGACTGGAGCAAGTTTTAGACCTGTAACTTTCTACCAGTTTGCTGGTTCAGTGGCTGTATTATGGATAGGCACTGGATTGGGATGAATGTCTCTGGATTACAAGTGATAGATGCTAAGGGCCATAGATATAGAATATGATCTACTGTTTCAGGTTTGCACTTTTTTTTTTTTGTGGTAACAACTGACTTTCAAAGAATATATTTGTGAAAAGCCCCATTGATTATCTTTTTTGTTCTTATCAAGTAGACCTCAATATCCTCATCTAGGAATATTTATGTATTTCAGACTACATTCCACTCTCATAGGTTCACAGGTAAGTACTAGGTTATCTACCTTTGTAAGTCATTTTAAGCCTAGCCAATTTCTCTTCAAAGGCGAGAATCAAACCTTGTACTTTGTGCCTACAAGGTAAACACCTTATTCATTATACCAACTTTCACCCCTGGAAAACTTCGTAGTATCATAAGTAATTGCTAGGCAATTGTTCTACAAACTATTACACACCTTGCCGATAATCGGACAGTGACTAAAGGTGAGAATCCAACCCTGTGTCTATGATGTAAATGCCTTAGCCATTATGCCAACCCCTCTCCTTTTTGCCAACCTCCTTCAAGGTAGCAAAAAGTGTTCCTAAATCAGGGAACATCAATTGACTTCTGAAACATAAAATGGATGCGAGCACAGAAAGTTTAAAAACAAGAACCAAAGCTTAGCTTGACCTACCATTTTGATATTGGCTCATTACATTTTGCTTATGAATAGACAGAAGAAAGTGAAAGTTACCAGGGTGCATATGTGAATCAATCAAACTGAAGGAGAGAGGAAATCTGAACCTTCCAATAACCTACATCTGTGTGGCTGCGGTGAGGGGAAGGGATTCACTTGCCTGGCATTTGCATGCAGATGTGGAAGCTTCCAAACTTTATCAAAGTTCCATCTCAGTCCCAGAGAACAAGTGGTGTCAAAAGCCTTAAACACTAGTGTTCACTAGAGTATCTATTACTTATAATAGGAGAAAGGATAGTTAGTGAGAGAAGTGTTTTGTTAAATCGGCATGTTCTGAGTTTACAGCGAACTATGTCAACCACACATGGGAAATGTGAATCAGACTCTGGACTGCAGGCTATTGACCAGATTTAGTAAAAATCCCAGGGATGTGTAAAAAGGTGAACTGTATAGCAGCCTCTAGTGACCTTCTGAGAAACTGCATCTTTTTTGAAAGCTATCTCCTTCCTTTTATTGACTTTGTGGTGCTGTATCGGAGTGAGTCTCTTTAGATCTTGTAGGGGTCCCACTGATGGGTCATACGTGCAAATCTTCCAAACTTTAGTAGATCCTCATTCAGACCCAGACAGCATGTCTGAAGACAACAGACATAGCCATTGATGTTTACTGAGTGTGTATTTGTTGAACTCAGATTAAAATAGGTAGTAGTGGAGGTACCTTTTTTCTTAGATGGGTTCTTACAAGTTTTGGACAGGGATGAGTCACAGGTAACTTGTGTGGCAGGATGTAGAGACCTTCTGAAAAACTACACTCTTCTAGAGAGCTCTACCCTTCCCTGTAGTGATCTTCTGCAGTACTGTATCTTATATCTCGCATTAGATCTAGTACTAGTTCCATGGATGGGTCACAGGTGTCCTTCTGGGTACATATGGAGTTCCCTTTGCAAGATCAATTTGTCAGAACATTGAACATCATATGGTTAGGACCCTATGATCAAGTTTCTGAAAAGTTAATTGTTTACATTGACATCACATTACAGTGGGGATCAGGGGATTTGCCCTTTTCTCCACTGCAGTGCAATCTCGTTGTTGCTATATAGAATAAGCAGAGGACATGGAGTGTGCAGGAGGAATCCCCCCCCTACAAAAACACATTTTTTTCATTTTGTTTTCAAAAATTTAGATTTTTTTTGTTTTTTTGTATATTTTTCATCATTATGAAACAATGATCATATGGTGTCAACCTTATGCAGTTTGCCATTACATAACATTGATGTTTTGCCAGGAACCTGACCTATGTACTTCTGGCGAGTTGTGTTCTTCCTTTGTAGTAACTTTACAGGGTACTTATCTTACAACTCTCCACAGATCAGGTAGGGGTCCAGGGATTGTCCAAAGTTAACTGCATATCAAGCTGTAGCAACTTTCTAAGATAGGAAATTCTTTTTAAAGATTTTGTTTTCTTTATAGTGACATACTGTAGTGCTGTATCCTATAGTTTCTCTCCACACTGCTCCAGGTTTATTTATTTATTTATTTTTATTTTATTTCACATTTCTTAACTGGGTTACTCCAACTGAGTATGAAAACAAACCCATTTTCAGTGGAGACCTGCGGTGAAAAGCCCCAGAAAACATAAGTAAAGATAAAGTGACAATATACAAATATTAAATAACAATCACAAACTATTTGCATTGCATTGATAGTAAAAAAAACTAATTTTCGGTGGAGACCCAAGGGGAAAGAGCCTCAGCAAACATAAGCAAAGATAAACATATAGGACAAAAACTATTAAAAATAGCAATGCAAATGCAACATTAATTATAAAGAGAAAAACAAACAAAAAATTATGGACATTAAGAGTTCCACTGATAGCAGTGGTCTAAAATTTATTACATATGAGAGTAAAACCAAAAGATAATCATAGTTCAAAAGAAGGACAATGTATAGACATTGATAGGAAGTAGGGGAAAAAAAGATAAATAGTGTGGAGAATGGGAGGGGGAGAGAAAGGAGGGGGCTATAGTAGTAGACCCGAGGGTTTAGGAGGTTAGTTTAAGCAGAAGTTAATAGCAGAGAAAGAAAGTTAGGAGATGCAACAGGTTATACAGCAGGACGGACTAAGATGACGTGTGGTCAAGGCAACAGCATAATTTCAAGTTTAGTAGGTGGGATTTAAACTCCTTTTTAAAACAGGGAAAGGAAAGGTTGGATCTAATATGGAGTTTGTTCTAATTTAGTGAGACAGAGTGTTTGTAAAGTAGTTTGTCAATTTTCCTTTTGGGTTTATAAACTGAGAGCAGATGCTGATCAGCACTCCGGAGAGGTCAGGGGGGAGAGTAGAGAGTAACATGGGAGGTGAGAGCAGGGCAGGCAGAGGGGTTGTTGAGTATGGAAAAGGTAGTGTGGAGTTGTGATTGTAGGAGAAGGTGCGGAAATTCCAGCCACTGAAGTTTGTTTAGTGAGTGGCAGTAATGTAAAGAGAGTGGTGGGTTTAGAATAAATCTGGCAATTTCCAGGTTCCAGGAAGAGACCAAAGATCAACTGCAAAGCAGAACATGGTGACATTCTGGGGAACTGCATATTTCTGGGGAGCTGTGTCTACACCTGTTGTGACCTCCTGTGATACTGTATCCTACAGCCTGGCTCAGAGCTTGTAGGGATCCCAGAGAAGAGTCACACATGGACTTCACAGTAGGCTGTACTGACCTTCTGAGGAACAGCTTTCTTCTCTGGAACCTTCTTCCCTGTACCGACGTTCTGTGGTACTAAATGCTACAACTATATTTGTGGCTCTTTGCAGACCAGCAGACCTTCAGTGTAGCTATGATACCATCTTGATTAATTATTTCAGATAATTAATTGATTAATTATTTCAGATGTTAATTATCAACTAGAGCTCTAAGAAAGTAATTACTCCTGAATACACTGTTGTAAATTAATTGTAAATACTTGTGTGAAGGAAGCTATATTTTTGCCTCAGGGCCACTAGTAGGGTGCACTCATGCACGCTCCATTGCTCCCCTAATTTTACATCTTCCTGGAATAAGAGGACAGAGTGGCTATTTTTTACTGGTTGTAAGATTTTTATCAGCTGCATTCTGGACAAACTAAATGCAGCCTTTCTTCCCTTGTCTCACTTCAGGAAAGATGGCAATCATTTGATATTGTCCACTTCACTAATTTAATCTTTGATACTAGTATGAGGCTTGTAAAGACTTTAAGAGTATATCATTTTTTTTAGTAATGTCATTTCACTCTGATTTCTTTCAATATTTTTTTATATCAGTGAATAGTCTGCAATTTGACATCAAAAACTTTGTGACATTACTGCTAATAACACAGTACTTTTGCTACTTAAATGTCTACAATATTATGACTGTTTTGCTTATTTTCTTACCATTGTAGTTTTTAGCAATCTTGTCACTTATAAATGAGTTAACCCTGTCAACTTATTTTAGGACAGTTTTGCACTTAATGTCTTCTAACGTGTATATCTGCCAATTACAAGAAGGCTCTGTAACTATATTTCAGCATTACATTCCCTTTCACAGTCCCAACAAGTCCTTTTCTCTAATTCTATGCTATTTGGACAGCCCAGCCAGTGTGTTCATTGTAGGTCAAGCATATACAAATAAAAGTAAGTCCAGCAGCTTTTCAGTTGGTATATGTTTACAGAACTGAGCAGAATACAAGAAAAAGCAAGTATGCTCTGCAACACTAAAGAAACACAACATCTGTTTTTCCTTGTATTTCTGTGCTTCCTGACGTAAAGTCTCAGCAAACTCTCATACCTCTCAAATTTTTGCAGGATGTCCAGATTTTTGCCTCATAGTTTTTGGACTTTTCCTCCTAAAAATGTGACAAGCCACTGCAGGTTGACATCATTAAAAACTAGAATACGTTTGAGGTGTACGTTTCATATCATTCAGAAAATTTCACACTAACACAAAACCTCCTATTGAAATAACTTTCTAAGTTTATAAGAGCAAAAAACGTGTCCCTATTTTTGGACCATTGTTCACCCCATTATGTTGGGCTTTGTCTAGTTTTTGCATTAAGATTCCATAGTGGCACAGGAAGAAAAAAAACAGCAAAAGAGAAAAGCCATTTGTTTTCCTGAACAGCACTGATGTACTTTACAAGCATGGGAGCATAACAACCATACACATGTGCAGTACGTCAGTAAAAGTGGAAGAATGAAGAGGAACATTACAGCACCATTATATAAAAACATTTTTTTTAAGAAAAGTAACTTCTTTCTTAAATAATGTCATTGTATAATAGCAATAACCCACAACTGGGTCTGAGTATCACAGCATTAACCTAATGCTGGCTTTATTTGTTTGATTGATTGATTTATGTTTTGTCTTGTTCTTAACAGTTGCATTATGTCATTTATGTAATTCATATGGAGAGTCATTGTATGTGCGCATACTTTGCCAATAAATTTTATTCTGATTTAATCACTTGGGATTCACCCATGTGATTAAACCACACCAACCATGGGTTCAGTCCTGTGATACCCAAACCTAGTCGTGGGTTATTGCTTAATTAATTCCCGATTAGGATGGGTCGGTAGTGCCCTAGAGTGGAATTAGTTCTGCAGAGGCATCATACTTCATGTGTGCCAGGTTAAACTAGGCATTGACCCTTTTAAATGGGCCATTATAAGGCTTTGCAGGTGTTATTTAAAGTCTTTGTGCTAGAAGATCAAGAAAATCCTGCTCTACCTGGCATACTTTGGTAGAATTTTGCTTTTCATGGTGGATGGAGCAGCTATGGCCATTCAAATGGTCCACTTGAAGAGCAATATGACAAACCATTGCACATGGGCTCACATTTCTGAATCATGTGTCACATAACGTAGCACTGCACCACAGTGCTATGTATTCCCTGACTTAGTGTATGGGAATAGATACCACATGCCTCTGACTATTCATTTTATTTTATTTATTTGTCTTGTTTGATTGGGAAACTCTGACTTAGCAATGGTTAGTTTTAGAGGAGGCTTGAGAAAGAAAGCTGCAGTAGATACATTTAAGATAATGATGACAAAAACATTTTTTCAAAGATGCATAATATAGGTAGTGTTAAAAACATCCAGATACAAACAAGTAATTATTCTGTGATGGCTCTATACAAAGATAAAACGGTATTTCTTCCGTGGCAATATTATACATGATATGAATTACCACGTATAAAACATTTAGCATGCAAATATATATATATATATATATATATATATATATATATATATATAAAATATTGTATGCACATGGCTCATGCCACTAGGTATGGTTAGTACACTGTGCAAAGAAACCATTATAAAGACGCCATTGCTATCTGTCCTAATTTGCATATTCACTACACTAAGCGTTATGTGCTAGCATGATATAAAATATCATCAACATCTTGCTAAAGGCTGCTTTCAAACATATAAATGGAATTTATTGAAAATACTGTAAAAGTGCTGTGGATATGGAACTCAGTGGTGAACATACATTTTTTAGATGTAACAGTTACTTGTGATAGTCAAGGTGTTTTATCAATACAACTTTATAGAAAACCGTGCATTGTAATCATTTATTGTATAGGGAAAGTATGCATCTACCATACATATTTAAAAATGTAGTTAAAAGCCAGACTTTTAGAATTTCAAGATTAAGTATGAAAGATCAAGATTTTCTGGATGAAACTGACAACTTATTAAGATCATTCTCAGATAGAGGTTATGGTAAAGATGAAATTTCCAGTAATATTGAAGAAGTTAAGGACTAGTGTAGCTAAACCTTATTTTTCTGAGAAATATGTGAATAAAGCTAGTGTTAAAGCTAAGAAAGCACAAACATTGAAAGTGTCCATGTTTTATTCCAATAACATGAAAGAGAATGTAGATGTTATTAAAAAGCATTGGAATATATTGATCACTGATGAAGAAATCAAAAAGATAGTCGAGCTTCAGCCTGGTTTTCTATATAAGAATATGAAACTGTTAAAAAGGCAATTATGTTACCCTAAAATGAAAGCTGTCAAAATATTGTTAAGTGCACAAGACCATATGGACATTGTGTATCATGTAAATATATAGATACCAGCGGTACCTTTCTACACCCAGATCAGGGTAGATTATATACCTTTAGTATAGATGCCACATGTGAAACTCTCCATATTGTTTATCTAGCACACTGTATATCATGTTGTAAAGTCTATTTTGGTAAAATGGATAGAGCACTGAAGGACAGGATAAAGGAATATAATTACCAAATTAGTAGATGAAGTAGGTTGAGTGCTCTATCCAAACATATTCAAGAAACTGATAATACACATAGCTTCATGTTTTTGGTTATAGGTAGAATTTATGACAACATCAGAGGGGGAGGTATAAGAAACATAACCAAACAACTGGAAGAAAAATAGATTATTAGACTCAGAGGTGACTATGGACATGGTTTAAATGATAGGATACCTATTAGACTGAAGTTGAAGTCCAGACTCCTTTTTTGTTGAATAAATATCTAGGAATGTATTTTAAATTCAAATGTGGTTTTATTATTATTTTTTTATTTTTTGGTTTATATTACTCCATGTAAATGTTATTTTTATTGCTCTATTTGCATTTTGATTGCTTTATATAATATTATATATTAGAATGGTTTTTAAGAGAGTATTTGTTTAAAACCGATTGTTACATGGTGATATGATCAATTAACTAGTGTAGGTTAGAGTATTTATTAAGTGTTGCTTGCTTGGTGAATTACCAGCAAGATTAATATACTATTGTTAATTTTTTTTTCCAATATTCCATATGATAGTAAAAATATGAAAAAATATGAAAACACATGAAAAGGAATATTTGATGGTTGCCTCTTCCAGTTAGTTAGAACTGTGCTTTTTTTCTTATTTTATTTTATTTTATTTGAACAAGGTGTTGCTTTGTTATATAATAGTTATTACTGTTGGTGTTATTGGGAGGGTATTAGCTTATGCTATTTTAAAAATTGTTAAAAGTACACTGCTAGTTCTATGCGAGTGAAATACTACTCTCTTTTTAAAAATGTAAGTAGAATCTGTGGGTGGGGGAGTTACTTGAATGGTTTAATCCATAACTATTTAAGTTTGGCTTTGTAGTGTTTTTTTATTCTGATGGTGGGAGGATGGCCTAATGGTTAAGGTGTTTGCCTTACAAACACAAGGTGCAGGGTTTGAGTCTCACAAGGGATAATTGGCTAGGCTTAAAATGGCTTGTAAGGGCAATTAGCCTAGTAATAATCTATGAATGAAGGCATGATTGGACAACAAAAGCGCTTAATGATATGTTTTAATATTTAAAATAAACGTGGATTTGTATTCCGGACAGCCTATCGCCCCTTTATGTTTTTGAAACAATATTTTGCCAAGCAGAAAAATTGAGATTCAGACTTTCTGGAAAAAAGGGGACTGGGTTAAAGGAGGCCACAATAGTCATTCAGACCCACCAGACTGTCCTTTGCTTTTGAGAGGTTCGAGACTGCTTTTTGGAATCCCTTGTTATTTCTTCCTAAATAGCTGTTTGCCTGAATTTTGTTGAGACTATTTAATCTGTTTTTGCCAAAGCTGGATGAGGAGACAGAAAATCCCTTGGACAATTTGAAAATGGAGGGATGAAAAATCTTACAGATTCCCTGGATCAGCTTGCACCTTTAATCACATTTTGATCACCTCTGTAGCAGAGGGGCCAAACACTAAATCTCTATCCTAAGAAGAATTTAAATTTAAAAACTAATTTTTTAACATCTGGGAAGTTCTGAGCCATTCAAACCCCCAAAACCAGTACCAGTGGGCAACCCACAATACCAGTACCAGTGGCCCTAGCCCTGGAAGAAGTATCAACAAGATTATTTACACACTAAAAACAATGAGCAGTAACCTGTGCAATAGAAGACATTATTGGAAACAGATGTTTTCTCATAAGAAGAAACTGCAGATAAAACATTCCTCATATTTTCACAATTTGTCAAAACAAACTCTAACACATGAGCCTGACAATTCAAAATTTTGAAAATCAAAGTTGCAGAAGTATACACTTTTTTCCATTCCTACCAATAATTTTCCCATCAGAAGGAGTAGGATCAGAATTAGGTAAGTGCAGCAGCGGTCTTAGGTCAACTGGTGCCCTAGGCAAAAGGGCTCCATGGCGCCCCCCACCACACTACCTGGGGCCCCCATCCTGGTCTAACTACATCAAATAAATACTAGAAAAGTGCCCCTGCTAGACTGGCGCCCTAGGCGGCCACCTAGTTGGCCTATGCCTAAGGCCGGCTATGGGTAAGTGCTTGGCATTAGTGCAATCAACTAAATCTATAGCTGCTGGAAAAGGTTTGGAAATTGTGTATAAAAGTTAAAAGACTGAAGAACATTATACATCCTATCTGCCTTTTTAGGGGCAGTTGGTTGATGATCAGGAAAACTGCAGGCAGTAACACACACACACACACACACACACACACACACACACACACACACACACACACACACACACACACACACACACACACACATATCCAAGACAGGGAGAATGGGTGTGGGTTCTGGAAAATCCTTTTATAAAAATTCAGTATTTTCTGAAGGAATGAGAAACCTTAGGGTTCTCCACTGAAAACACTGTTATATTCTATTAATAGTCTCACAGAATGAGAAACCCCACAAGGAGACTCAGACACTGAACTTTCCTCTGAGTCTGGATCACAAAGCTGAGTAAAAAAAATAGATCCGTCCCTGCATCTTCCTGTTAAAATTCAGAGTCTTGAATCTCTTCAGAAAAAAAGAGGAATCACACCTTCTTTTACCAGAAACTACTGTACAGGAAGGAGTAAAAGTTTGAATAAACCATGAACCAAACCCAGTAAACCACTCTTATCCAAAGAAATCTGAGGAGGAGTAGATTCATGCTCAGCTTTCTGTTTCTTTTTAACAGGAAAAATGGGGACAACTGTGTTACTAATCACAGCAGCTGCTTCCTCAGGGATGGACACAGTATTCTAACTTAACAGGAAAACCTTCCTTGTTCCCTCTCCCAGGACAAACAAGAATGTGTCTCCCGTGCCCACTGAGGGCACTAACAGACTCAAATGATCCCTGGTCCATAGTGGCTTTGGGTGCTATATTAGCAAGATTCTGTTTGAAGGATAAGTGGTTTGATGTACAACAAATGGCCGGAGCAGAGTCACTTGTCTGCAGGTGAGGTAAATTGCTAGCCCACTGTGGTGGCAAAGACGGCTTGCTTAACTTTTTCTTTCTGTGGTTGAAAGAAGGCCTGTCCATGAGACTGGTAGTCTGTTCCATGGTCAAGTCCAAAAAGATATCTCTTTCCTAGGGAAGAAAAGCAGCAATTGCCAGTAAAAGTACCAGTCCAATAGGTTACTTTTTTGACAGAAAAAATACAATAAGAAACACTTTACAATATAATGTCAGCCCCACAAAGGAAACAAACAAAATTTCTCCACAGAAAAATGAGGTTTCTGTTAGTTTACAGGGAAAAAAATGAGTGCGCTCTTTAGAAGTACATTACAGTCTCAAGACAATCCCTTAAAACACAACACCCCTAGCTTTGAAATAACCTTCCTGAAGAGGAAAGTAATAAACCATCAATAAAATTAAGAAATTGGAAGTTTTTTCCCCAAAGGGAACTTATCTGCTCAGCAAAGTAATGCATAAGCTGACTGTCAATCCTTAAGAGCCTCAGAGAAACATACTCTTCATGCCCAAGCTTGTCTTTTAGTCAGCTCAGCTGAATCTGCTTGACAGTTTGGGCTTGTAAAAGGTGCCCTGAAGCTTTCTAAGCTGGTTGGCTGTTATATTATTGGCAGGATATAACCCATATAGCTAAGGCTTCTGCAGCAGAAATCAACATTATGAATATCTTCCATTCATGGGGAAGGGGGCAGCAGCTGGCCTGATCAGCTTATCTGTTGAAAAATTCTGATCTGAGAGAATATATGTAGCCTGTAGGGATAGATTGTACTGGGTTGACTGTTCCCAAGACTATTGTAGATAATCCACAAAGGGGATAATATCTGTTGCATCACCCCATTTGCTTATACACCACATGACTGTGGAGTTATCTATTAATGACACAGAACTTAACTCCAGAGATGGTTCAGTGACTACAGACCATTTAATAATTGCCATCATTTATTTTATGTTTATGTGTTTGTTTCTGTTCTGATGGCTCACAGACCTTCCACTTACATCCCTTTGGAAACAGACTATGCTAACTCTGACATATCTGTGATGACAGATTAAGTAAGGGATTTGAGGGGGGAAGCTTAAATGAGGGATAGGTGATTCACCCACCAGTGAATTCCCTTTTTGCCAAAACTCAGCACTGGAATCTGAAAGGAGAGTGGGTGCTGATGTTAGATTCTGATTGATTTGAGGAACCACTGAATTTTTCTAATATGTAGTGTGTCTAAAGGGTGCCTTCTGTGGAAGGTTGTGTGCCGGACTGGCAGCTCGACACCGCAAAACTCCATTGCCAATCATGAGCGGACAGGTGATCCGCTGTGGCAACCCCTAACTGGGAAAAAGTCAAAAGATGAAGAAGAAGTGTGTCTAGAGGAATCATGAAAAATGTAGAGGCCTTGAATCTCACTATCCTGAGATAGTCCATGGCTGTTGTAAAATATTGGCTGGACAGCATCAGAAATTGTTGTTTGTAGACATTCACTTTGTCTTGAGGAAGAAAGGCTATTGTGAAGGATGTATGTTAGAGACAAACCAGATTGAGGGATTATTTTTCTAGGTTCACTTGCAAACCAAGGTTGAGAAAAATGTTCTTGTCAAAAAAGGAGATTCTGAACAGCCCAGATCATAATCAACAAAATAAGGCAAAAATATGCATGATGTGCAAAGTGCAATAAGCTATTAATGGGAGCCAAACACTTTGTAAACACTTTTGGAGCTGTTTCCAACCCAAGGAGCAAAGCGCAAAAGTGAAAATGTGAAATAGACACAAAATAAAAAATCTTAAAAAACATCTGAAGTCTTTGTAAACTGAAGGATGATGATAAGCATCTTTTAAAGTCTATAGATACTAGGTAACTGAAAGGAGGAATGGGAGGTAATAGAGACTGTACAAAAATCTTTATGTGAAGGTTTAGAAATGAGAGGTCCAGCAATATCTCCATGTTCCTCCTTTCTTTGGCAACAGCAAAATCCTAGAGTAAAATCCTCTTTTTCTCTGATCTGGTGGGAGAGGCTTTATTACTCCTTGAGCCAGCATTTGATCTTGAATCAGAAGAAAAAGGGAGATCTGATTGATTGATTGATTGATTGATTGATTGATTGATTGGATTGATAGGATAGGATAGAACATGGTGGCAGAGAGTCCCACTGTTAGTTGTTAACTTTCTGCATAATTCTCAGGACCCACATGTCTGGTGTAATCTTATGCCTAAGAGGGAATAGAAGATATGGGTTTTTGGAAAGCTTTAACGGGTTGCCAGGTGGGGGAAGAGGAAGATCAACAATCACTTTTTTTCATATTGCCAAAAGAAGCAGGAAGAAACTGGGATATGTGCACTTAACAATTTACTGTTTATAAGGCTAAGGTGGAAAATGTACATACCTTCTTCACAAATCTTTCAAAAGATCTCCTATCTTTAAATAAAAGTAAATATCCTCTCTCTAAGCACAAAACTGTCAGACAGAAGCTGCGGAGCAGAGAAGGATTATTAGATTTAATGCAGAGAAGCCCCCAGGATTGAATCAAATGGTGTCACTTAAACCTTTTTTAAAAGCTCGACCTTTGAAACATTGATTCTCTTGAATTTTTAGATTTTTAATGTTACAATACATTTTCTATATATTTTATACATTGTATTTTAGATTGTCTGATTATTTATTTCTATATATATTAGCATAGCCGGTTTTAGGCACGAGCGAACCCTGCGGTCGCTGGGGGTCCCCTGGTCCTGGGGGGCCCCCAACCACTGCAACTTATGTTATCTTGATATTTTGTAACATGTCTGTCAAACCAACAAAAGCTAGTACAGCAAGCCTGTATACTTAAACCAGGTAAGTAACAATAACTCGTATTTATCTCCTTCAAAATTCAAAGATCTTTAGCTATATTAACAGTATTTTGTCAGGTAACAAACTTTACAATTTCATTAAATATTTTACCAATGATATAATGCTCCAGCCTAGTTAAGCCCTATTGTTGGACATCCTCTTCACTAAAATTAACAACATAGCCAGCTTTAATAACTGTGGCTGCAGGGGGCCCCTTAATCCTCATTGACTGCATGGGGGCCCCACAAAAGCTGCTGTTGGTTGGGGAAAAATGAGGAGAAAAAAATGTATTAATTTTCAATTACACTCTTCAACCTGAACAGGACTGTAATATGACCCTGTTAGGACAAAGCTGTAATGAACATAAGCAGAGCAAGCACTAGAGAGATCAGCAGCCCAGGGTGATCGATCTCAGTGCAAACTGTGGAGTTTAAGAGCTGATGCCTCTAATCTTCAGGGATGGTATCTTTTCAGGGGTTTTACACATGCTGGCAAAACAACTGATACTATAACTCTCAACGTCCTTACTGAAGAATTCTGTTCAATGATAAAAATAATAGCATAATAAAGTCACAAAATGAGGAACACATTTTATATATTACTCTAATTCACTTAAAAAGTTACTAGAATAACACATTTTGCATCAACATGCATTTTCTAGACAATAAGTGTAAAACTCTGATTACTTGATTTAGTGTGACAGAGTAAAATTATGAGACAAAATCAGGAATATCTGTGAAATCAGGGCTAGTGATATTAATTTACTACTTACTGAGGTAAATAAAATTGTCTTATCACTGTTGCTGTTTGATGACTGCTAAACAGCAGTCACTGATCTTGTGTAGCAGTACTAGTGTTGTACACTGTACTTGCTGAAATAAGTAGAAAATTAACATTGCTGTGATGTGTGTGTGTGTGTGTGTGTGTGTGTGTGTGTGTGTGTGTGTGTGTGTGTGTGTGTGTGTGTGTGTGTGTGTGTGTGTGTGTGTGTGTAAAATATCACTGATTTTTAGAAATGCATACATCCAATAATGCCAGAACACACACATTATTCTTCAGGGTATCAATAAAAATGTAGCTAACAAGTGATTATTTTTCAGAAGTAAGGCATAATGTATGTCATAGGCATTCAGACACTTAGATCTCCTACGTATCAGGTGGCCTCCACTCCCTAGACTGTATAAATAGATACAGGGGGCTCCCTTAATTATCCTTGACTGTGGGGACCCCCAAAAAGCTGTTTTTGGTTGAGGAAAAATGAGGAGAAAAAAATGCTTTCATTTTCTGGTTGCACTCTTTAACCTGGATGGAGTTATATGATATGACCTTGTTAGGATAAAACTGATAATAGCCTCTGTCCTCAACTACAAACATTCTAAAACATCCCTGGTCAGATGTTTGTGTACAGAAATTTACCGTAGGTTATGTGGGTGCTGGGGATTGTGTAGTCATCATTTCCTTTACTTTTCTAACAGACCTCAGAGGTATACAAAGAAGGTTACTTTACCTCCTGTTGGGGCAGTGTACTGCCTGGTAGCAGCAAAGTACACTACTTTATTGCAGTCATTATTTATTTTCACTTTCCTCACAATCAAACATCAGACACATACAGCTGGTTGCCTTTGGGGTTAGGATCGAGAAGTTATTAGGCATGCTCTATATATGTATTTCAGCAGTCACTTGAAATACATGACTGTGGCCATTTGAACCTCTGCTTTCATTCCAATCTAACACCAGAGGGTTGCATAGGCAGTGACTGTCTTTTTGGGAGTATTAGTGAGGCAGGCAGTATTCCCATACAGGATCTGTGTATCCTCACAATTGACTTTTTAATTTACTTGGAGCTCCTATTTTTGTCAGCTTTGAATTTTAAGTCTTGAGTACAACTTATGTCTTCATTGAAAGAAAAAAAGACTGAAATTCCTTTTTTCTTACTCACAATTTTTGTTTAGGCCACTTTTGGATTAAAAGGTTGGGAAATGCTCTAGCTTCTGGGGGCAGCAGCTTAATGGAGTTATTTCCTAAATGGGTATTACTATGCTGACTTGGTCAAGAAAGTATATCAAAAAGAAGGAAAACTAAAGCTGAATGACAATATTGAATTTCTTTCCTTAATCATCATTTCTGTTCAAGCCATCACTGGGTAAAAAGAAAAAAAATAAACTTAAAAAGCACTTTAGAGCATATATAAAGTTATGGCTTCTTGAAAAAGCTGAAGAAAAAAGGTAAAATGTGAGAAATGGAAGAAAAAAAGTAATGCGCATAAGTGGGAAGCCCAACATGGGGAGAACAGAGGGGAACTCTGGAGGGTGGGTGTGTTTTTTTTTTTTTTGGTTGGGGCTGAAACAGTAATCAGTGCCTAGGATTCCATTGCATATTAGTTCTGTCCTGTACATAGAGTTGTTGTAATGTAACCTTGTTACACCTAAATGGCAGTAACTGTAAATGTCCCTTTGTGAGATGGGCCAACACAGTGTGGTATGTATGCCTGTTGTAATAAGATCATTGTAGCTACAGATCTGTCTGTGTGTACTACTCCTAAAAGCCTGCAGCATGAACTAAAAAGATGGATAGAAGTAGTGGCAGTGACAGGGTGATACTTAGACTGAAAGTGGCCAGGGGGCCCCCAACTTGACATTTGCTGGGGGCCCCCAAAATGCTAACACCGGCCCTGTATATTAGCATTTTATATTTCACATAAAAAACTTTTAATGTATGTATCTATATAAGATGGGTGCACTGGTATTGTATATTTATGTATGTTTATATATATATATATATATATATATATATATATATATATATATATATATATGGATCACCTTTAAAACCTCGAAAACGCATTCGGCCGACACACAAATAACCGACACCAAAGGACCGACAACAAAAAACGCAGACAACGCAAAACTCCGAAACCATTACAGCAACACACTACACGTAAACAAAACAGTACACTACATAACATATGCACTATCCCTAACCCAAACCCTAACCCTAAGGTCCGACACTACCGCACACTTACTCCTACCTGCACCCTAACCCTAACTCACTTACCCACCAGAACCCCAAGATCCAACACTCAAGACACTCACCCTACCTGCACCCTAACCCTAACTCACTTAACCCACCCCTAAACCCACAGTCCTCACTATCGCACACACCCTACCTGCACCCTAACCTAACTCACTTAACCCACCCCTAAACCCACAGTCCTCACTATCGCACACACCCTACCTGCACCCTAACCCTAAATCACTTAACCCACCCCAAACCCACAGTCCTCACTATCGCAGACACTTACCTGTCCGCTCCCCTAACACTAAATCCCTCACTCGATCGCACACTTACCGAGTCCGTCGGGTTCTCACCTTGTCGGTCATCTGCGTTGTCGGTATTTTCGTCCCGTCGGATTCCGTGTCAGCCGAATGCGTTTTCGAGGTTTTAAAGGTGATCCATATATATATATATATATATATATATATATATATATATGGATATATAGTGTTGTTGCTAGGATTATCAGGTTTATATTATATATAGTTATACACCATACAAGATTATACACATTTCTTATTTATCTTAGCTATAATTTCTTTAGTGTATGGTCTCTTTAATTGCATAACTGTGCTAATATGTACTGATGCACTAATTGTTATGTCCTTATTGGGTACAACTGAAATTTTGAAACATCATGTGACTAACCTCCAGTATTTAATGAATTATGGGATTTTTAACTGTTGTCTGATGAAGGGGTAGATCCCTGAAAGTGCTTACCACTGTTTTGTAAGGATTTATTCTTTGTTACTTTATTTTGATTCTTTCTTTATTTTTGTAATAAATTTCCCAGCTGTGGTACTGTCAGTGCTCTTACTTTTGTTGCTTTTCACTTTTCACTGACAGTTTTGTGCTTAGAGAGAGGATATTTACTTTTATTTCTACTTATTTTGCCTCTCTAAAGCAACATGGCAGAAGGAAATGTGTCTACCATTGCAACTGAGCTGAACAGCGATGCAAATATGGTTAATGGCTCCAAAACTTGTCCTGCAGAACGCTTGAATGGACTACTAACAATGGATGTGAATCCCTTATTGAACATAGGGCTGAAAACAACGGATACAGGATATGTTGACAACTCTGAACAGCTAAACAATTTTAATGCCATCTATAGAGACCTGGAAAATAAATTGTATAAGTTTAAATAGCTCCAGTGGCAACGCTTCCACTTGGAAGCATGTTTACAACAGAATCTTGTCCCTAGAGGGCTACGCGTTTTGACCGTGCCAACCATTGGTCAAACATATCCAGAACTTCTTATGCGTTGGCAAATCATAAACTTAGAGTGCAGTTCCAAATACCTGCATCTCCTGATAGACTTTTTCTGTCCACAAGAGCACGAGCTAGCTAAAGACATCAATATTGTCTATGGAAGCATTATAGGTAGCTATTCTACACAAATAGTAGGTAAAAAGCTGGATACTTTACATGAAAATATATTAAACTATGAGAAAAGACTTGCTGCAGTTAAAACCCTTAAATTGCACAGGGATTTTAATGATTTCCAGCATGGGAATGTATTCTCTTGGGTGAGGGAACACCCTCCCAAGAGCCAGATCAGACAGACAGCTCGGGGGATCCAATCAGCAGCTCCACAGAGGCAACGCCATGACAACATTAATTTGAATGAAAGAATAGGTGACACACCCACTCCAACTGAGTCTGAGCAAGCAATAAGCAATGAAGCAACTGCCAGCTTTGCTGGTGTTGTAAAAAACAGTGTAAAGACGATTTTTGGTTCTAAAGTGCATACACTACAACCTGATAGGAGCAATGTTCCGGTGGTTAAACACAAAGAAACGAGAAACATTCAACTACCTTCTAACAGTTTATCTAATGACCTTAACCCAGTGAACAACATGGACTGTTTTTTACTACAGGAACCCCTGCCAATAAGAGGACGGCCGATGTATCGCAGTCAGCAGAGACCACTGAGTGCAGAGGGACAGGACAGAAAGAGGTTGAGGAAAGTTTAATTTTTAACATTTCGTCACACCCATTGACTGAAAACCAGGCGAGATGTTTAAATAAAGGGCTCTGTTTTGTTCCAGCAAAGAAAGCTGATTTAACTGATGTAATAAAAGACCATAGACTTTTTGGCCGGACTTTAACACTTAAAACTTTGCTTGGCAACAGCCCTCATATGACCAGCAATTTATTTATAAAACCAAGTATGTTTATTCCACCATGTAATGCAGTTATTGAAACATTCCTTGACGTCTGTGACCGAGAACTAAGACAGAAGTTGGTTGTGAGCAAAAATTGCAGCTCTAGCACTTTCTATAATTTGAGCAAAGATGAATATCATGCTATGATTGATTTAAAACACATGCATTCTATTGAAATAAGACTGGCAGACAAGGGAGGGGGAATAGTGGTGATGGATAAACAGCTATATGTTGAACAAATGTTATGATTATTAGATGATGACTCCACATATCAGAATATATCTAACAATGTTGTAAGAAGTGTTATTGATATCTTTTTTGATGTTTGATTTGTTAATTACTGGTATGATTAATGAGGAACTGTCTGAATACTTTTCAGTCAGTAATCCCACTATACCTGAGATTTATGGCTTACCTAAGATACATAAGCATTTGTCAGTTCCACCCATGTGTCCCATAGTCTTGGGTAAAGGATGGGTTACTGAACCTCTATCTATTTTTATTGAGAATAATTTACATCCACTCCTATCTAATTGCTAAGAGATTCTAAGGTTTTTCTTGAAACTCTTAGGATGAAATGGATGAATATAGATACCAACCATTGTTGTTTCTTGGTAACAATGGATATAGAATCATTATTCACAGTGATTTTGAATGAATGGGGAATAGAGACCATAAGGGAACTACTTCACAGTGTAGACTATAACAAGTACAAATGTGACTTCATTTGTGCTTTGTTGGATATAGTACTTACCAATAATGTTTTCTTATTTCAACAGCAGAAATACTTACAGAAGGTTGGTGTGGCTATGGGCACAGCCTGTGCGAATAGCTACACCAACCTTTCCTTGGTTCAATGGGAACACACACATGTGTTAACCGATAGTACATATGGCAGGTATATCGAGTGGTGTGTCAGGTTTGTGGATGATATTTTTTTGCTGTGGAATGGTACAGAGGTAGAGCTAAATGCATTTTTCAGTTACCTCAATAATACCACTCAATTTCTTAGATTTACCTCTCAATATTCCATGATTGAAATTGACTTTCTTGACATCAAAGTAAAAAGATGAATTAAACCAGATTAGAACTGGTTTGTTTAAGAAACATGTTAACTGAAGAATCTGCCTAGGATCCCTAATGAGAACTTTGTGGGATTATGGAACTTTGTATAGTATATCTGATCTGGCCTTGTGGCTGTCAGAAAGACTGATAGCAGAATTGAAATCATCATCTTTGGCTGCTAAAACTGGGGGAATAGCCACTAGCTGAGGAGGCTCTATCTGTAACAAGCTGTAATTTCTCTGCTGGGCCTTAGACATTTCTTTATGTTCCTACTTAAATAAATCCTTCATTCTGCTAACGTTGTCAGAAAGAGATAATTTCAGCTGGGGAATAAGAAAATATATTTTCCATGGAATCAGATTCCCAGTTATCTGGTATAGAAACATTGTAGGCATAGTCCAAGCCTATTTCCTGCACCTCAGACGTTGAATAAGACTCTGAAGGGGAGGGTGACCTTTTCCTTTCAGATTGTCTGGAAGATTCAGATTGTAACAATTAAAAGGCTTTAAGGAAGCCTTTGGCAAAGGCAAATCATTCTTTTTTTGCTCCCTTAGTTGAAGAGGATAAAAGAGAGGAAGTACATTTCCATTTCTGTGTCCTATTCCTGTGAGTATCTACTGAAAAGGATCACCCAAACATATGGTCATCTTCCCAGGAATCCAATTCCTCAGTGCAGCATTGTAAGGGAATAACATCTGCCACCTCCTCCATTCCTGGCAAGAGTGGTTCTCTCCTCCCCAAAGCAAAAGTATGAGCAGCCTTGGAGGATATGCTTGTCTCTCAGCTCTTAGTGGTTTCAGTAGGAGCAACACCAGAGTAGTTGAAAGAAACCAGTGGATCCAAGGGCTTTGAAATGGCCACAATGGAATCAACTGCTGAAAGTTGAGGAAAAATGGAAACCAAAGCCTCCCAGGATACTTTTCTATTCTTGGGGACAGGACTGTTGTGGCAGCCTAGGCTATTTAGGATGATTAACATAACTTTGAATGAAAGCAGGGAAGAGGAAAAATAAACTAAGAAGCCAATAGCCAATAGTTCCTGGAGAATGATCCTAGCAAAGCCTGCTATAGACTTGGAAAAGGGATCTAGTTTGTACTGCCTTGTAAAAGTATGCACAGAGGACCAAGTTACTGCCTTTAGAATACTTCTAGAGTCCACTCTTTCCAAAAAGATACAAATGAAACCAAGGCCTTTGTTGAATGGGCCCTATCCCTACCTAGAAGTGTTTTACTATGGTGAAGATAATAAAAAGGATTAGCATGAGATAACTATATGGAGTCAGATTTGACACTGGTTGCTCATTCCTTTTTCCTTCATAGGAGACAAACAGCTGATCAATTTTTCTGAAGGCTTGTGTTTTGTCTAGGAAGCATTTGAACTGCCTGAAGATGTCCAGAATGAATATTTGTTTCTCCCTTGTTCTTGGGTTCAAGAAAAAAGACAGGGAGATCAATAGTCTGGCTCAAGATACACTCTGAGACCATTTTAGGCATAAAAGAAGAATTAGTTCTTAAAGAAACCCTGTCTTTGTGAAAAATGAAGTAGATTTGACTCACTATAAGAGCTTGTAGCTCAGATACTCTCCTAACAAAAGGTTGAGCAATGAGTAATACAGTCTGCTATGTTAAGAACCTCAATTAAGCCTGATAATCTGGTTCATATGGAAAAAGAGTAAGGTTTTCAAGCATAAAGGTAAGATCCAAAGGAGGAGCCACCTGTTTCCTAGGCAGATGACTATACAACATCCCTTTCAAAAACTGTTAAATTTCAAATTTGTTAGAAAGGATGAGATCTAAGGGCTGACATGCAGAAATATATAACACATTAACCGTGACAGAGAATAAGAAAAGACAAAGGACAGTAACTCACACAAATAATCAAAAAACAGAGGCAGCCAGGTCTTAAGAGGGTACGGGTTGTTGCACTGGCATCAACTAGAAAATATTTTCCACTTGTACATAAATGGTTTTGTACTATCAAGTTTTTCACCTCCTTTAGTATCTACTACATATTCTCAAAAAAGGTGTCCTAAAGAGTATTAAAATTCTATCATCCAGGCAGTTAGATGAAGAATTTTCAGGCTGGGGTATATCAAATAACCCCTGTGTTGTGTGAGCAAATCCAGTTTGGAGGGAGGCCTCTTTGCTCGGCCAGGTTGTAAAAAAGGAAGATCCACTGCCGTCTGTGCCAAAAGGGTGTGACCATCATAATTTTTGGGGAGTCTCACCAGATCTTCAGAAGAACCATGGGTATCAGAGGAAATTGAGGAACATAATACAGGAACATTACCATCCACAGGAATAAGAAGGCATCTGTCTTCTAGGCCTGTTTACAAAGAGTAGTGGAGCAGAAATTTTTAGTTGTCTGCTCTGTGAGGACATAAACAGATATACCTGACATTCTCTATATTTAGATAAATCCTTGGAAGACCCCCGGATAAAGCTTCTATTTGTGAGGGTCTATCCTGATCCTGCTTATCTGCAGCAATGTTTTACTCTTTTGGAATATATGAAGCCTCCAGAGTCAAACTTGAGTTGAGCTGCTGTCTCCAAGGTTGTCTTAGCAAGTCTGTAAAGACAGTACAATGTGGAACTCCCCATGTTTATTTATGTATCACATCATGGTGGTGCTGTCTGTATAAACAGAAGGTTCTGAGGACAACGGATGATCGAAGTCTTCCAAAGCTTTTAAAGCATTGATCACTGCAAATATGTATACGATACTTATGTGCTTCTGTCTGTCATTAGGAGTTTGTGTCTTTCGGCTTTTTCCTGGTTAGGGGTCGCCACAGCGGAACTCCAGTCTGCTAATGATTGGCAGTAGAGTTTTACGTGCTGGCTTGCCGGGCCTAACACACAACCTTCAACGAAGATTCACGCATGTCATCACACAGAAGACGCTCTAACTGAGAATCGAACGGGCAACGTCTAACTGTGAGGCAACAACACTACCGCAGCACCACCACCGAGTCAAAACAACAAAACTGGACCTCAATCACCACCAAATTTATTTTATAAGAAAACAACAAACAAAGCCTGTGGAACACTTCCCTTCTTTAGTGTTGAATGTTGTTTGTCTTTTCAGCTTTTTCCGGTTAGGGGTCGCCACAGCAGAACTCCGGTCCGCTAATGACTGGCAACAGATTTTTTTTTTATGGTGCCAAGTTGCCAGCCCGTTGCCCAATCTTCAGCGAAGGCATGCCCGTTCACGCATGTCTTTCGAACGCCACTCAACCGTGGGAAGGGCATGCAGACTCCACACAGAAGGCACTCCAGCCGAGAACTGAACAGGAGAACCTCTTGTTGTGAGGCAACAATGCTACCGCTGCACCACCGTGGCTTAATACATACTTTAAAATCATCCTTTAAATAGCAATCACATGACACAAAGAGCCAATACAATTCATTACTATCATACTTCATCCAGTACCTTAAATTACATTTATTAAAGACACAGCATTCTATAAATAGGTTCTATGGAGAGTAAAATATAATAATACAATATGTATTAATAAGTTCTTCATAAAACGTTCTTCATAATTTTTTTAAATTTTAGAAAAATCCCTTTAGCATTTTATTTATTTTACCTTCATTTGCTTAGATTTTACCACTGGTTTAAGACTTACTGCAGCATTTAGACCAGGTTCCTTATCAGCCTGCAGTCTCAGTATCTATCTATATTCAGCTAGGTCTGTATCATTTCTAATATCACCTCCCTATTTCTTGGCAACATGACCTGTAGAACTCTAAAAACTATGTTGTAATCCATTCTCTGAAACATGCTTAGCTAACAAATTTGTCATCATTCCTCCTTGTAGTATATCAGAGAAATGCTCACAGATTCTGTCTTTAAGCTTCCTATTCCAATTTCTTATGTAGAAGCCATCACATGTGATACAATTAGCCATATAAATTATATTTTCAATATTACAGGTCGCATATCTCACAAACCCAATCTTTTTGTAACAGGGAGTATACATTCAACCCCGGTCATTACAAACCTACAGAAAGAACAATTATAACATGGGAAAGTACCTTTCTAATTGCTAATAACATTGCACCTATTATTATTCAGTTCCTTATAACATAATCTTTGTTTCAAGTTAACAGTACTTTCTAAAAGCAAACTGCAATGTATTTCCTCTAAAACTATCTAACTCAGGTATGGCACTTAAGATAGTCTATTTTTTTCCTAATTGCATTCATAACTCCTTCTATTTATAAACTATAACTGGTGATATCACATATGGAGTTCTCTCCTTCCTTTAAAGTATCAAGCTGTCTTTTTTGATGACCATGCATAAAATATGGTTTAGCCTGTCCATATCTTTCTTTAATAACATGATCTGACGGATCATTTAATAAAAGTTCATCATATTTCCTAGCTTGAAACTAATTTTTCATTTCATCTATCTGTTCATTATAGGTATTAATATCTGTTGTTAATCTACTAACTGCCAAAAATTGGCTTTTAACAATACCTTTAAATACATGCGGTGGATGCATACTATTATAAATGTAAATATCTATTTGCTTGTACTTCCTTTTTATTTAAAATTTCAGTTCAAACATCTTCAGGAAGGGTTTGAGAATGAGACCAAACCAATCTACTGATTACAAACCCAGAAGCAGCAGCTCCAGAGGAAGAATCAACAGTTTCATAGGCACTCTTTAAAACATGAATTGTAACATGAAAAGCAGGTGTGAATGAGGCATTCAAAGGTTTGCTTCTACCTCAGAAGAAGGAAGACTAACTATTACCTTTTGCATGTTCTCAAAATATAAAAGTAAAAGCCTGACGCTAAAAATCCTGAAAGTTAAAGTTGTAGAAGAATATACTTTCTTCCACAACTTGTCAAATTACTTCCCATCCTTGTCAGAGCATATGGCGTTAGCAGTAGCAATCTGTTTAGCAGAAGTAGTTTTGGGCAAAGAAATTACTGCTGAATCTGTTTTAGGCTCAGAAAACAAATATTTGAGTCTGATGTACCTTGTATAACCTATCAGACTTCCTGGGGGCAGAAGGTGTCTGTCAGGCAAAATAGAGGAAGTGAGAAAAACATTCAGTAAAGCAGGTAATACAGGAGAAACAGCTACAGATTTCAGCATCTCCATCTGTAACAAATAATAATTTTTTCACTGTTTAGCCAAAAATTGGAATGCTCTACCTTTAGCCATTAAAACAATTCAAAACTTCTTTACACATATACCTATCTTCCATCTGGGACTGTACTTGCACCAGTCTCCTTGAATACCTAAGTTCTAAAAATATATATATTTTTTTCTACTTTTATGCTACTTTTACCAAGAATTCCTCTATGGTCTAATTATCTCTAAAATATTGTAATTTGTCATTACAATTTTTCTTGCTACTGGATTGCTGTGTTTTTTAACTTTGTAAGCTAATTTGTTTGACAATGATGTATTACCTATGTATAAAGTTCTGTTTTTATTGAACTGAGGAACTTTTCTCCTCAGGCCTCTACTGAAAATGGGCTCTGAATGGCCAAGTGGACTTTCCCGATAAACAAACTGCAAATACATAAATAAATAAATAATGCATTTCCTTTGCAACGGGATCTTTGCAGACTATAAAATTAGCATCCTATATTAAATCTCCCCTTCAATGGGAATCTTACTGAAACATTTGTCAGCATGCAGCTAGTATTATTTTTAAGATCTCACAATGTCTTGCATCCACAGAAATCTGGTTTCATAGTCTTTTACAGCACTGCAATGGCTCTCACAAGCATTGTCAGTGACCTTCTGTTGGCAAAGGATTTATTGTGGTCCATCGTGATTTCAGTGCAGAATCTGACACCCTGGACCATGACATCATTCTGCAACATCAATTCTCCTGTTTGTCTTCTACAGTCCCCAAATGACTTGCTTCCTTCTTTCTGAGGCATATGCCAAAGGCAACCTCAAGGATAAATTCTTTTTTGAGTTTTCTTTTCTACTGTAGGATTCTCAACAACTGTATTTTGGGAGATCTGTTTTTAATGTCATCCACGTTTCTCCAAGAAGATTTATTCTAATGGCAAAGACTGAGGTATTAATGTTATGCAAATGATAGCCATCTATGCATTTTCCTCCCCCAGTGCACATGGTAGGCCTTGACTAACCTAAAGAGTTTTTGAATTAATTTTAGTAATGTGAAGTAGTCATCTGATGATCAGCCCCTTCATGTCTGAATGAATGTATGTGCAACTCCGAAGTCTTCAAAATTGTTTACCATTAATTCTATAATTATGTATGCAGTAATTGATTTGACTTTGTATAAAATGTTAAATCTTGGACTGATCAATCGGCCATTAAGGACCAAGTTATTGATTGTTATTGATCATTGATCTGTTATTGTTGTTAGAGTGTTTTGTTTTCACTGAAGGATCGTCATCTTGATTAAGCTCCTATTGTTATTAGAGGAACTTTCTACAGTGGGTTATACATTGCTTTATATGTGTTTCAGTTATTGTAATGTCTTTCATCATGTATTTCTGCAAACTGAACATGAATGCCTTCACCAATAAAAGAGCTCCTTAATCAGACTGCCAAGGGACATCCCGTGATGTTCACATCATGGCTATGCTGCAATGATAGCACTAGCTGCAGGTGATTGTGAGGACTAAGCAGACCTTTCTAGTAATATCACACTTAGTCTTATGTGGCATGGGTCCCATCATATCTTAAGGAGCACTGGATTCTGGATAAGCTAGCCTGATCAAGATATTAGCTAGTCAATGGGCTTCTAGTAATTCTTAGAGTATGGTTAGATTAATTTATTCGTGCTGTCTTTTTATCTCACTGTCCCTTTAAAATACATTGCCTTGGCATATCAGGCAACTTTTGTTTCATGGTGTATATTATGCTTAAAATGACAGAATTTTTGCCAGGACTGTTTTATTCCCTTCTAGCTTATTTCTTTCAAACTGGTATTATATATACATTTATTGTTTTTATTTATTTATTTTTTATTGATTTTTGACTTGTTTAATCCCACTAGGCATGGGCTAATTTCTGCAGAAACTTGAGGTGATATTTATACTGACTTTGGGAAATTAGATCAGGCCACCTTAACGTCTGTACTGTGATTTGGTTTAGGTGTCACTGCTAACATGACTGACTAATAACTTTTGGGATTAATAAACTAACAATGAAGATATGTAAAAGTTTGGAAAAGCTGGGAAATGTCAGATATGCTGTGACATTTTGTGTGGATAAAAGAAATGTTGTGAACTACGTAGGAAGGAATGAAGAGAATAAAAGACAGCATGTTGGGGTACGACATGGATATCATTGTTGTTCTTTAAAGCAATAACGCATCCAGAGAAGAATAAAAAAATATATTTTAGGACTTAAGATAGTAAAGATAAGAGAGATGAACAGATAAACTGAGGAAATGTGGAAATAAGAATAATGTGCTAATGCATAATGTAACAGTAAGAGAAGTCAATGGAAGCCAGTCATATTTTTTGAAATATATTATATTTATACTTCTCTTACTGTTACATTATGTATTAGTTACTGTACTGTATGGTTATATTTCTACTCTCATTGGTTACTGTATGATCAGATGACTTATGTTCATATTTATACACTGTCTTCTAACTAATTCCTGTTATCATGACGAAGTTCTATTATCATTAAAGAACAAAAGCTCAAATATCTGTTCAATGTCTGGATCTCTTTATTTTTGGTTTATTTTCAACTTTAATTATTATGATGTATACAGTTCAGAATTTTAATAGTGAAGTTTGTTTTGTATCCATATCCACTTCTACATCTCAAAATACTTAAATCTCGAATTTCAGCATTTTGAGACCAGAATGTCAAAAGTGCACATTTTCAAAAGTGCACTTTGTCGGATAGGTTCATAGGTTCATAGGTGTGTACTAGGCTAATGGCCCCTGGAGCCTTTACAATCCTAGCCCATAGAAGTTCCCTGGCATCATGCCACCTGACCTTAGATCCCAGTGCCTCTATCAAGCAGAGCCACTGGAGTGATCCCTGGTGTGAACTTTCTATTTATCATCCACTCATCAAGATTTTTCTTGAAGAGGGCCAGTGAGGTGCTCTGCTTGACATGTATGGGAAGTCTGTTCCAGAGCATGGGCAATCTCTGGATCATGAACCTGTCCCTCCAGCATGTTCTGTTGATTGTGGTAATGAGGATGAGGTCTCTGGAGCATGAGGTGTGGAGGGACTAGGATTTCTTTAGATGTAGCATTTCTAACAGAACTGGGTCAGACATGGATTTGTAAGTCAAGCAGAGATCGCCTCTTAGTAGACGATATGAGACAGAGAATAGCTAGAGATTTTTGGGTCTGTCCATGTAGGACATTTGTTTAAGATGTAGGATCCTCTTCATGAGGTACTTTTGTGGCCTTTCCAACTGTTGCATGTGTCTAGTGAGGTACATGCCAAATGGGGCATTATACTCGATGACTGATCTAATGAGGGATGTGTAGAGAGAGACGATGACCTCTTTCTTCCTGGATGTAAAACCCTTGGTAATGAGATGTACCACATAGAAGGACTTTCTGACCACAGTGACAATGTAGTGGTTGAAGGAGAGGTTGTTGTCAACCTGTGTCTCCAGATCTCTTATAACGCCTGCAATGTGCTGTGGGCTCCCATTGATGTGGTAATTAGTGGGAAATGAGTTTTTCCCAAAGGGGACGATGATCTATTTTTTTGCATTTAGCTTAAGACCATGGTTTTGACACCAGTCATTGGTCTCAGTGAGGCCTTTCTGTAGATGTCTACATCACTTGGGGCATTAATAATGGCGCCCAGCTTGCAGCCGTCTGTGAACTTGGTCAGCCAGAGTCCCTCAATGTTGGCCTGGACTTCTGAGAAGTAGATGTCAAACAGGAGGGGACCCAGGACCGATCCCTGTGAGACTCCACTTGTGAATGGTCAGCAGTCTGACTTAGAGTCCACTACTTTCACACTGTGGGTTCTATCTGTGAGCCACATGTCACAAAGAAAACCTAGTAATATAGGAGTTGATTCCTAGTTTTGTGAGTTTATTAATAATTCCTGAGTGGGAAATGGTATCAAAGGCCTTGGTTCAGTTTACCAAATGTGGAATAGGTTTAGTTAGGTGTGTACTGTCTCTTTAAGGATATTGTGGTATGGTGGCAGATGTCCATTTATGTCTAGGGACTCAGGTAGGTGTTGAATTTTTAAGGGTTTGGGTAGAAGTTTTTTTTGGTTTAGATGTTTGTGGGATGTTTTAGAGGTAGGTAGGTGAGAGTGTTGTGTGTTGTAAGTGGTGATTTTTATACATGTGTAGTATGTGTGTGTGTGTGTGTGTGTGTGTGTGTGTGTGTGTGTGTGTGTGTGTGTGTGTGTGTGTGTGTGTGCGTGTGTGTGCGTGTGTGTGTGTGTGTGTGTGTGTGTGTGTGTGTGTGTGTGTGCATGTGTTATTACTGAGTGTCAGTTTGACTGTTTGCAATGGCAGTGTAGGGCTGGTAAGAGTAGATTTGTGTTATTTTATGTTTTTTCAAGCTAGTGCAACCTCGGAGTTGGTATGTATATATGTAGCAGGGGGCAACCTCGGAGTTGGTATGTATATATGTAGCAGGGGGGTGTGGGGGGCACAGTCCCCACATGGGCAGTGCAGAGGGGGTTTGCCCTCCTGCATAAATGTCTGGTCATGTTAGTTTGTTGAGTTATGTAGTGCTTTTGTGTGTTTTTTTTTTGGGGGGGTTGGATTTTATTTGTGTTTATTACTTTACAATATTTTAAGTTTCGTGATTTTGGAGTTTCGATGTTGTGAGGTGTCAATATTCTGGTCTCAAAATACTGAAATTCAAGATTTCAGTATTTTGAAATATAGAAGTGGACCTACACACACACACACACACACACACACACACACACACACACACACACACACACACACACACACACACACACACACACACACACACACACACACACACACACACACACACACACATATATATATGTGTGTGTGTGTGTGTGTGTGTGTGTGGTAGCGATAAATAACTCTCACAATGTAGGATATGTTTGAGGCACCAAAATGGCAACGTGAATGCAAAACCTTTTTCCAGTGGCATACTTTGTATTATATATATATTGTATATTTATATGATTGTATTGCATAGGACCAAATGGACTTCATGTCGAATGTAAAACCACAGCATTAAGAAGTTTGAAGGCACATAATATCGAATGCCCTAAATATTGGACCTACAAAAGTTCATGAAAGAAAAATGATTTCCTTTCCTGATCAACTATTAAATAAAAACAAAGTTACAACACAGGAGGCTCAGATGCAAAAGTTTACTAGTGTACACCAGGAGGCAAAAAAACATACAAGTACAGAATTTTGTCTGACATGATGCAGGAAGTACACAATTTTATATAGGTTTAACATTCAAGCTGTGCCCACCTTACTGACGTGGTCAGTCACAGGGCACCTACATCACTATGGTTTACAATATTCTATTCATAAGAAAAGCTGATGTTATACATTTTAAAAGTTTTCCCTTGGGAATGATACAGCCTTGCAAAGCACCTGTTCAGTTATAATGTCTCTCTGTAAATGTTTCTCCTTCAAGGTTTTAGGCTTGCTCGAATACAATAGTTGGTTCAGTCTTGTAATACACCTCTTTGTTCTTCTTGCAACATTCTCCCAACAGCTGTGTCTTATCTCGATAACATTTACAAGGCCAATTGTCCCAGAGGAAGGAGAAGAAGATTTTCAGTGCTTTATACATTTAATTTCCTGACCCAGCAGATAATCATTAGTGAAAAACATAAGCTTGCTGAGCTGGCTACTGCCAGGGTCAGAGTTCAAATAACACAGCAACAGCAAAGATGATAGCAGCAACACACCAAACAGCCAGTACCTTTCTTCACTTTATTGTAAGATCTGGTACCTCGGCAGTTCGCCTTCAAGGATCACAATTAATGACTGCACACTGTCAGCTTTTATAGTGAATATTCAAACAATCAATTAAACAATTATCCAATTAATACACAAAAACTTGTTTAAAGTGACCTTGTGAATAACAAATTTTACATTTTGAACTATATGTTTAAATTGTTTTGTAAAAAAATAAAATACAATATTATTATACATCATATATAAATCATTTATAAAGTGTTATTTGATGAAATATTTGTGATAAAATATTTTTATATATGTATATATAAGATATTTATTTCCAAACTCCATCACATGCCCAATTCTAAATTTAAACCAAAGGGCTTTAAAGTATTAAACTTGAGAATCATCCTTGTCTCTAACTCTAAAAGTTTATTGGTGATGTTATCAAAACTATAAACAAATGGTCTCCCTAAAATTCCATATTTTAAAGTATCAATCTTTCCCTCATGAATTTCCAAAAAATGTTTGGCTTCAGGGCTAAGTAAATTCGAATTACGAACATCTCTCAAATGTTCCAGAATCCTTACTCTAACCATTCTCTTGGTTTGACCAATATACCAGGTATTGTGACAACTACAAGTCAAGGCATATACTACCCCAATGGATTTACAATTAAAATAATGTCTAGGGGTATGGATGATGCCATTAATAGAACTAATGTTAATAATCCTATCACAAAGACTACAAGAATTACATCTAAATGTTCCTACATTAGCGACCTGGGGGGCTGTTTTATTACAACAGTTATTATTTAATATATCCTTTAAATTTTTTCCTTTTTTAAAAGCAAATATAATGTGGTGTGGAAACAGTTCACCTATACCTTCATCCTCACACACCAAGTACCAAAATCTTCTAACTAAAGTAACAAATTTTTCAGAGAAGGCCGTGTACTTGGTCACAAAGAATAAATCCTCCACATTTCTTTCCCTCATTAAAGGTTCAGAAATATCACGTTCAAGATTTGTAAAATGTCTATCCTTCTTATCATTCATAACCTTAACCATTGCATCTGATAACTGTTTTGTGTCATACCCTCTTTCCACTAATCTCAAAAAAACTTCATTTAATTCATAACCCACCTCATTCTTCATACTTGTATGGGAATAAATTATTTTAAATTCTCCAAAAGGTAGAGCTTTTAACAAATGGGGCGGGTGCATGCTGGAAGCATGCAAAAACATGTTGACTGACGTGCTCTTTCTGAATGGTCTAAATTCAATGACATTATTTCTTATGAACAAAGTTAGATCCAAATAATTAATTTCATTTCTACTTATTTCATAAGAAAAAGAAAGACTGTGTTCATTGTTATTCAGAATTTCAAAAAAGTCACAAAAATCATGCATATCCCCCTTGCACATGAAAATTAAATCATCAATGAAGCGCTTGTATAAAACTACCTTGTGCTTGAAAAATTCAGTGGGATATATAAATCTCTTTTCAAAAAAATCCATGTATGCAACAGCATACGTGGGGGCAAAGGCTGCCCCCATTGCTGTTCCCTTAATTTGTAAAAAATATTCATTATTAAACATAAAATAATTGTGTGTTAAACAATACTCTAATAATGAAATTAAAAAATTGGTTCTCGGTCCCTCACCTAATATGTTATTAATAGCCTCTAGTCCCCACTTTTTGTCTATGTTTGTGTACAGAGATTTAACATCAATAGTCACCCAATAATAGTCGGAATTCCAACTTAACTTTGAGATGACATCAATTAAATCTTGAGTGTTACCAATGTGGGCACTAACTTTCTTTAAATGAACTTTTAACTGGGAGTCCAAAAAAATGTTAACATTCTCCATAAAGGAGCCTATCCCTGAAACTATAGGTCTCCCAGGAGGCTCAACCAAATCTTTGTGGATTTTGGGTAAAGCATACAATATGGGTGTGGTAGGATCTTTAATATACATCTTTTTAACATCACCCTGTGAAAAAAATCCCAATCGCTCTCCCCTTTCTAATAAAAATAACAAGCCTTCATTGTAAATTTTAAGGGGATCACCTTCAAGTTTTTGATATTCTTCATCATTGATAAGTAATTTATAAACCATCCTACAATAATTGGGTTTACTTAAAATAACCCAATTACCCCCCTTGTCAGCACACTTGAAAATATATTGATCTTTTAAGCCCTTGAGATTTTTTAGGGCTTGCCACTCCTGCCTATTAAGGTTGAAATGTTTTTTTTCTTTACAAAATTCCTTAAATGATGCCTCTGTTTCTTTAAGAAGCACCTTTTGAAAAATTGTAATTGCTGGAACTGAAATTGCTGGAGTAAAATTGCTTTTTACATTTTTAAACTTGGGCATTTCCAATTTGCCATAACCAGTCATATAATTTACATTACAAACTTTATCAGTTTCAAAACATGCTGAAGATTCATTATTTTCTTCAAAAACACATTCATCATATTCATAATTGTATATAGATAAATTCATAAGACTGTCATCAAGTTCAATTTCTCCAGATTGTTTAACATTTTCTACACCTGAGATATTCAAATTAACAAATTTTTTAAAATAAACTCTAAGTAATAGTTTCCGAATAAATGCCTTAACTTCCAGATAAATATCAGCGTATGTAGGAAAAAAAGTAGGAACGAATTTGCTCCCCTTACTTAATACATTAAACATATCATTATCCAAGTGCAAATCAGACAAATTAACACATTGCAATAGAAATGCATTTAAAGAATTTCTGTGTAAAGTTTCTGTTGTCAAACCTTCACTTATAACGACCCTTGCGGCCATTTCTTCCATTCCTTCCCTTGTTCCGACTGTCATTTTGAAAATTCACATTATTGGTGGAATTAGAATTGGAAGCTTGGTGTGTTGCTGCTATCAGAGTTCAAATACACTGCAGCTCCAAAGCTTCAAACAATTACATGTAAAATCATTCTTATTGCCATATTATTAATAGAATAAAATGCATTATATACTATTTGCTTTCTAACTAGCACTTTATATATGTTCAAATACATATTTTTCTAACATTTTCCTCCCTTTTAATACTTTTATTCTATTTAGAAATATAAACAATGTCATTTTGCCCCCCAGCCTTCTCCTATATAAGGACTTTCAACCAGGCAAGTCATTTAGTTTATACTTCGGAAAAAATTTCATCTGAAATTAATTTCTCTAACTCAATGTCTTGGTACAAAGTTTTAGTTACAGATATATCAATAAAATCTTTGATTAATCTTTTCATGCAGGGAATCCCACAACAGACACATGCTCCTAATAGGAGCAGACCCACACAAATAGCAATCAAGATGTTCATTAGGATAGAACCCCACCCACCAAACAGACTCTGGAAAAAGTTCATCAGTGGGTTTGGGCCTGGTTCAGTCATGGCCGATACCTGCTGTATTACTTCTAGGTGATCATTAATTTCATGTCGATTGTCTGGTATAAATGCACAGCATTCTTCTTTGATAAGCGCACACGTACCACCTCTCGCCGCTAGGGTGAAGTCAAGAGCCATTCGATTCTGTAGCACGACAGTTCTCATTGCATTCAGTTCATCAGTCACTAGTTCGAGAGCAGAAAAAGTTGCATTACTCATTACTTTGAGAAGTTTCGACAGCTTTCTCAACTCCCAGATCGATTTGACTGCTCCATATGCTGGAAGTATTCCAGCCTAGGATATAACACTGTCACTCAAGTCCATATGAGTCAATTTTTCTTTATCTTTTACGGAATGATGGTCTTTCCAACCAGCTTTGATTTTTCCCACCGGGTTCACAGGTTTTCCGATTGGACCTTCAGGTTTCCGGGCTACATCTCTCACATTTCGTATCTTACCTATCTTACCTAGAGGTAATTCTGCAGTATGTCTTATGGCCGGAACCAGATAACCCAAAAAACAACTGCCGGACCAATTCTCAGGAGCCATTTGTATGCCTTTTTCCCACAAACAAAATAACAGTTTTCTACTTTAGTACTGATGCGGGTTAATTCTGAATGAAACATTTTCTTGTCTATAACAGACAGTTGTTTATGTAAAACAGGATTTCTCTGCACATCACTTAATGTTGTTTTCATTAAACTCAAATATGAATCATAATTTGTATTACAAACAGTGCCTCTATCTTTAGCTTTAATATAGCATTTGTAAGATATGGTTATATTACAGTTACTCCAACCCACTTGAAGTGTATCATTCTTGTAAAAACATACAATTCCCTTCTGTGTAATAGGCAAATACAATGCAATTTTGTCCTGTGATCTTACAGATCCTGTATCAAAAGTAAATTCTCTCTCAAGTCTCATTTATCCCCAAGGGGACAGCGGACATTAACAGTCCTCCATATGCTGTTGGTATAGCAGTACATACCCAGCAATTTGAAATGTTCATAGTCTCTACATATACACGCTTCATATCTAGGTATGTGTTAAAGTTTGGATGCCAGTCTATAGACAGTTCATCACGTCTCTCCACTTTCACTTGTGTGGTTACATGTAGAAAAACCACAACAAAAGGAAGAAGGTCACAACAATCATAGTCAGTAAATGCATAGTCAACAAGATGATTAAACAACATCTCTGGGGTTGATCTGTATTTTTACTCGTTTTGTTCTTGGCCATCCTGCCTTTGTTGTGTATCAGTCACAAAATGTTTATCAAGTTGAAAATTCTTTACCGGTTTACAGTGCGTCAGATGGACCCAGGACGACCTCTCAGCAACTTTGACTGCAGTAGGCGTCGCCAACAGTACCTGGTACGGTCCTTCCCACTTTGGACTCGCCCAATTCTTCCTCTTCGTAACCTTCAGCCAAACCCAGGACCCAGGGGTCAGCACTGCTTCCAACGGTCTGGTCTGTCTTTTATCTGAAAAAGAGTTCAACTGCAAAACAGTTTTATTTGTTAACAGTTTTCTCATATAGTTAGCTAATGAGCTGTCAGCCTCTAGTTCTGCAGGCATGAGAGTTTTCCACTGTGGCACATAATATGCCCTTCCAAATATCACTTCAAAGGGGGTCAAACCCTTTACGTTTGGAACTTTTCTCATGTTCAGCAGTGCCAAAGGCAAACAGCAAATCCAGTTCTTCTGTGTCTCACTCACTAACTTTCTCAACTTGCTTTTTAAAATTCCATTGTACCTTTCCACCAGTCCTGCAGACTGTGGGTGGTAAGCACAATGATTCTTCAAAGAGATTCCAAAGAATCTCCCAAGCTGGTGAATCGTCTGATTAACAAAATGTGTCCCATTGTCACTATAGATTCTTTCTGGTATGCCAAATCTACAAATTATTTCTTTTATTAGGGCTTTTGCCACTGTTGCTGCATCCGGATTTTTAATTGGAAAAGCTTCTACCCATTTAGAAAACATATCTATAATTACTAAACAGTATTTTTTCCCTTCACATTTATTCAATTATATGAAATCCATACAAATAGTATGGAACGGATATGGTGGTATAGGAAAACTTCCTTGCTTGGGTTTGAATGCCCCTTGTACATGATGTTTATTACAAATATGACATGCTGCACAAAAGTTTTGTGTATAGTTTGTGAATCCATATGTTTGGAATATTCGATTTACTAACTGTACCATCCCCCCTGTTGAGACATGGCACTCCCTATGGCTCAACAAAGCTGCATATCTAAATAAATTAGACGGCAATATTGTTTTTTTCTCTTTGGAGACATACAGTCCATTTTCGAAGATTGCACCTCGTTTCTCCCATTTCTGTTTCTCTGCCTTTTTAGTTAATGTCTGCATTGTTTTTAACATTTCTAGATCTAAAATCTCAGAGGGCTGTAATTCCTCGGTTAAAAGTAAAGTTTCTGAGTCTGAGGCTGCTTGCTTTTCAGCTGCATCAGCTTTTGCATTCCCTTTTGAAATTCTATCCTGTTGTTTTGTATGAGCTAAACATTTGCAAATAGTTACTTTAGTAGGTAACTGAATAGAATCTAATAGGTTCAAAATAAGTTGCGCATGATTAATCGGTTTACCATTGGAAGTTATCATTCCCCTGTTTTTCCATTGTTGTGCAAAAACATGCACTGTAGAGAAAGCATACTGACTGTCAATATATATGTTCACACATTTATCTTTCGCTAGAGTGCAAGCCCGTGTTAAGGCTATCAGTTCTGCTGCTTGAGCAGATAGGTTATGCTGTAAGGGTTGGGCTTCTAAGGTTTCTGTATCTGTAACTACTGCATACCCCACTAGATTTTTCCCTGTAGGGCCCCTTCTGCACGAGCCATCTACGTAAAATGTCACCTCAGCATTATCCAAGGGCATATCAGTGAGATCTTGTCTGGGCAAGGTTATTTGCTCAATTTCCTGCAGGCAACTGTGCGGTGTGCCATCCACAGGGGTTGGAAGCAACGTTGACGGGTTCAATGTTGTACAACGTTCAATTGCCATATGAGGTTGGCTCAGCAGTATGGTCATGCATGAAAGATGTCTAGCAGGAGAAAGATATGCTATTTTTTCTTGCAGTAAAATTATCGCGACTGCATGAGGCACTCTCAATGTGAGAGGGTGGAATAACACTACTGAGGCTGAAGCCTGTACTGCCATTGCAGCTGCGACCACTGCTTGCACACAGTGAGGCAACGATCATGCCACTGGGTCTAACTGTGATGAATAGTAAGCTATGGGGCATTGCTTATCCCCATGCTGTTGCGTCAGAACTGACATCATATATCCCTGTTTACAATCTACGGTCTGAAAGAATCGTTTATGGTAATTCGGAAGTCCTAAAACTAATGATGAAGCTATCAATTGTTTTAGTCTGCAGAAAGCTGTCTCTGCCTCGGGTGTCCATTGTAACAAATCTTGTGCTGCCATTGGTGTTTTATATATTAAATCAGCCAGTGGAGCAGACTCTAAAGCATAGTTTGGTATCCAGCTTCGACAAAAATTAGTCGTTCCCAGGAAGGACATCATTTCCTTCTTGGTTGCCGGTTTGGGTGCTTGTAAAATTGCTGTTTTTCTGTCTTCATCTAATATTCTACCTTCATTGGATATTACATATCCTAGATATCTAACCTGTTTTTTCCAAAGTTGTAACTTACTTTTGTTTACTTTATGTCCTTGTGCTGCTAAAAATTTCAATAACGCTGTAGTATGCTCCCTGCATTGATGCTGGGTGGGGGCTGCTAGCAAAATGTCATCTACATAAAGCAGAATTTGACTACCTCCTGGTGGGGTAAACCCTGCCAGGTTGCTAGCCATTTCTTGTGCAAATATTGTTGGACTCTCACAATATCCCTGTGGTAGCCGAGTATAGGTATACCTTTTACCCTGAAATGTAAATGCAAACCAATACTGGCTATTAGGATGTATAGATATTGAAAAGAAAGCATTGTTTATATCTACCACAGTGAAATACTTTTGTTGTGGCTTCAAATCATTCAACAAGGTGTGTGGGTCTGGCACCGTACGTGCCCTGGGTATTATTGCATTGTTTACAGCTTGTAAATCCTGTACCATCCACCATTCCCTGTTTGCTTTTTTAACAGGAAATAGAGGGGTATTACATGGTGAATCAAGAGATTCTACCAGTACTCCTTCCTTGAGTAATGCTGCTATAATAGGCTTGATTCCCTGTTCTGCATCTTTCCTCAAGGGGTACTGTCTTTTCTGTGGTCTAAATGCTGATTTTGGTGTAATACTAACTGGTCCTGCTGTTCGAATAAGTCGTCCTACATCTGATTTGCCTGCTGACCAAAGAATCTTTGGTATATCACACAAGGTTTTTTTCTTCTTCTTCTAATAAGAATGCTAATCAGCTGTCCTCACTAGTTTGTAAGTGTACAGCTGGATGCGTCTGTGTTAGCCAATTCAATTTCTGTTTTTGTATTCCCTGCTCTGATAATTCTGAATCAGTTTGTTTTTCCCACCTTGTTACTTTTTCTCCTAAGTCTGCCCATTTCACATTCTTGCTTTTCGTTAAGCTGACATGTGGTAGTCGATTAGACTTGTACAGTGCTATGAATTCCAGAGGTAATGAACAGCTTACCACACTGTTTCCCTCAGTATCCCAGTACAAGGTTCGTAATACTAATCTGTTTGCAGGATTTTTGAATAACTCTTGCTCATATTCTTTATCGGGTCCTGGTATACTACAGTAGTATAGAGTACAGTGTAACAAATGCTGTCGGTCAGTGTCAAGGGAGGGGGCCTTACTGATGGCTACGTTCATCAGTTCCTCAGTTACTGCCCCTGGACCAGTTGTAACTAGGTCCTGGCTGTACCAATAAAAAGTTTCACCCTCCGTTTGCACCACGAAAGTATCCATTTGTCTTTGTGCCTCCATACCCTGCATAGTGGGAACTACCGCTATGCCAAATATCTGCATAAGATCTCTTCCCAGTAAGTTTACTGGACATTTTGCAGAAACTACAATTTTACTTTTCTGAGTCATACCTGAAACAGGGTCAGTTATTGCTATATCATGGGAGAGTGGCTCCCTATATAGCTGTCCGTTTGCTGCTTTCACTAATATATAATCAGGTGATTCGGAATATTCTGGTAACTTGGAGGGGTGTATCAAAGTCCGTGACGCCCCTGAGTCACACAGAAATTTTACTTCCCTCTCCTCCACCAGAAGTGTAACTTACGGTTTCGTGTCTGCCAGATAGAGCTCCAAGCTCAGTAATGCCAAATCTAAAATTTCACTTTCTTCATCCTCCATATCTACTTGCACTTCCTCTGTTCCTTCTACTACATTTACGTTTGTTCTTTGTTTGTTAACTTTTCCTGATGATCTCTGACTTCCATCACTATCATATAGTCAGTCTTCATCATCCTTGCTTTCTGTGGTTACCTTTTTATTCTGCCTGCAATCCCTCGCTAAATGTTCTTTCTTTCCGCACTTAAAGCACTCACCTTTCTTTTTTCTTTCCTCAAAATCTTCTGACCGTTTGTCAGATTGTCTATTTCCCTGGGCATTTTTCTTACCCTTTTTACCTGACTGTACTACAAAGACCTCAGCTCCGTCTTCAGCTGTGAAGACCTGTGTCTTCTTTTTCTTTTTACTATTAAAGTGTCGTTCAGCATGTCTAGCATATTCAAGTAAGGCTTGTAGCCTACTTGTTCGATGATCTATCATATGCTTCGTAATGAAGCTACTGATAGGTGCAATGCAACCTTTCAAAAACGCATTTTTCAGTTGCTGTTCATACGAGGTATCATGTGTTTGATTTTCAGGAATAGCCATACCACTATGGTTATTGAAACATTCCAATAATCTACCATAATACGCATCTACAGTTTCATTTTCTTGTTGTATGCATTGATTAATGCAAGTCCAATCTGCTCTAGGTTTCCATTTTTCAGAAATTCGGTCTGTAAGACCTTTTACTCTGTTGTCTAGTTCTGCGTCACTATGTGGGAGTGGTTTAAGCTCTGCATTACGAGGATTCCAGGTGCCACAAATCATGTGCCAGTCTGGACCCACAATTTGCCTAACTACATTTTCTACTTCTTCCCCATTCAAGTGGCAACTTAGTCTCATACCTTGTAAATCTTGTAAAACCTTTGTATAATTGACTTTTGGATGGGGAATTCCCTCTGTAGCTTTCCGGATATCCTCCAGTGTCCATGGTCTATATACTAGAAGTGTTGGGTCCTGCCCTTCCTGTCCTGCCTGAGGATTTGGTACCTCGATAAGTGGACAGATTTCCTCCTCACTTTCCTCTAGTGTGTTTTTTCTTATTTGATACTAGTCTGTGTCCCCAAGTGTTTTACGTCTCCGGGACCTAGTTTCAATAGGATCTCTAACAAATGGTTTTAGTGTCATTGTGACGTCAGGATAACGTGGAGGTGGACTAGCTTGTCCACCCGCTTCATATCCTGCAAAAGGCATCGGAGGGGGCGGGGGAGGAGGAGCCATCGCTATTACTATGTTATTATCTTCTTTGTCTAAAAACAGCATCTTAGCATTTTTAGTTTTCTGTTCCCTTCGGTTTACTTCCTCAATCCACCTGCGTGCCTGAGGAATGCCTAATTGCTGTTGCTTTTTTGCCTGACCTTCTGCGTCAGATTTCAGTTGTTTTAAGAGTTTAACTAATGAAATTTTATCTAATTTACCATCGAATCCGTATTTATTAACCCATTTTGTATAATACCTAACATTATCAGCCCGTTGCAATTGCATATATTTTGCATCTTCAGTTAAGGGCGGATCTCGCGATGTTTTAGTGCACTGATTTCCCATATTAAAGAAAATGTTACGTAACCCTTTTTCACCACGTGGTATTTCAATTCCTTACACAGTTTATCTAGAATAACTGCCTACCTTATTCTGTTTCCCTGATCTCTGACAAAATATACAGTAATTTCCTTTTGTCCCTGATCTGTATAACAAATCTCTGACAATGACATTTACTGTAACCTAGTCCCTGATCTAAAACAGAAAAAAGGCAAATATCTTCCTACCTGAGCCTCCTGGGTCGACCAGTTCGAGACCGCTCTTCGGCCACAGATCAGAAAGTGGCCAGCCTCTCAAAATGACAATTCAATCAGAGGTCTTTCGTATTTCAAGAAGAACCATTTCGGTAGCTTCTCCTGCACAGTGTTCAACCACCGGTACACTCTGATCTGTAGCTGTCTGAGGGTTTCCGGTCCGAAGGACCAAACTGTTAAATAAAAACAAAGTTACAACACAGGAGGCTCAGATGCAAAAGTTTACTAGTGTACACCAGGAGGCAAAAAAACATACAAGTACAGAATTTTGTCTGACATGATGCAGGAAGTACACAATTTTATATAGGTTTAACATTCAAGCTGTGCCCACCTTACTGACGTGGTCAGTCAGAGGGCACCTACATCACTATGGTTTACAATATTCTATTCATATGAAAAGCTGATGTTATACATTTTAAAAGTTTTCCCTTGGGAATAATACAGCCTTGCAAAGCACCTGGTCAGTTAGAATGTCTCTCTGTAAATGTTACTCCTTCAAGGTTTAAGGCCTGCTCGAATACAATAGTTGGTTCAGTCTTGTAATACACCTCTTTGTTCTTCTTGCAACATTCTCCCAACAGCTGCGTCTTATCCCGATAACATTTACAAGGCCAATTGTCCCAGAGGAAGGAGAAGAAGATTTTCAATGCTTTATACATTTAATTTCCTGACCCAGTAGATAATCATTAGTGAAAAACATAAGCTTGCTGAGCTGGCTACTGCCAGGGTCAGAGTTCAAATACATTGCAGCTCCAAAGCTTCAAGCAATTACATGTAAAATCATTCTTATTGCCATATTATTAATAGAATAAAATGCATTATATACTATTTGCTTTTTAACTAGCACTTTATATATGTTCAAATACATATTTTTCTAACATTTTCACACTAAATTCTCCAATAACAATAGCCTCAGATTCATCAATTCATCTGAATAATGGCAGAGTTATGGGAAGAAAGATAGGAGTGCAAGTGCGCTCTCGCTTGTGTGTGTGTGTGTGTGTGTGTGTGTGTGTGTGTGTGTGTGTGTGTGTGTGTGTGTGTGTGTGTGTGTGTGTGTGTGTGTGCATTTTCTATGTTGTGTGTGTCAGAGTTGTCTTGTGTAGTGGTAGTGTTATAGAAAATGTTTTCCTAAGGTAAGTTGTTGGATTGGGATTAAGGCTAGCAAGCCTTACTTTTTTTTTTTGTATTACTAACGTGATGCAATATGGCACAGCCCCCCTGTATCACCTTAGTAATGGGTGCTAACTCTCACGCTGCTCTTAACTCCCAACCTTAACTCTGCACCTTACCTTAAATAAAAACTCCCACAACACTGCCACTACACAACACAGTCAGACACACAAATCCGCACAAACACACATTACCAGCACTGCATCTATCCCCTTACCTTAACCCAAACCTAAACCTAAAATACACACACACACACACACACACACACACACACACACACACACACACACACACACACACACACACAACCTATCCTTGACACTTTTACACCTGCCAAACCACACTCACCTGTCTCAAAGAAACATATTGTTGAAATTTTGGAAATTCGGCTATCCAAATCTTTGGCACTGTATACCATCTGTAGCATTTGTCAACCAAATGTACATTCAACAAAATGCAGGAGAACCATTTATATATATATATATATATATATATATATATATATATATATATATATATATATATATATGTTGTAATGGCTAATCCTCAGAGTATTAAAACTACATATCTCTGTTTCATCTAATGAAATGTCCATCTGTTTGGGAGTATCTTAATGATTTGATGCCTGTGTCATTTTCTCTGTGTACTCCTGCATCACAGTGGTTGATTACACTGAATATACGCATATGCGTGTGTGTGTGTGTGTGTGTGTGTGTGTGTGTGTGTGTGTGTGTGTGCATGCATGTGTGTTTCTATATATATATATATATATATATATATATATATATCTATATAAAAACACATAGAGAGAGGGAGGGAGAGAGAAGATTATATATATATATATATATATATATATATATATATATATATATATATATATATATATATATATATATATATGTATATATATATTTATATATATATATATATATATATATATATGTATATATATATATATATGTATATATATATATATATATATATATATATATATATACACACACACACACACACACACACACACACACACACACACACACACACACAGAGCGACAGCGATAGTATTGATTCTATTATGCTTGATTCAAATGCCCAAATGACAAATGCAAAACCACTGGCAAAAACATTTAAACATTAGTAATATAAGCACTTAACCCTGAAAGTGCAAAAGACTGCAAGTAAAAAAACAAAAACAATTTTCTTTTACAATATTCACACTAACACTCTCCCATAATACGAAGCTTTTTCTTTTCATAGTGGCAGTGTTATGGAAAGGTTTTTTTCTAAGATAAGGTGTAGCGTTATGGTTAGAAGCAGGAGTACAACTAACCCGTACTCTAACCATACACTCCAAACACTTGCATACACAAATTCCTACTCACTAATACCAGCGCCCACCTGACAATCCCTATGCCACATTTCAACAACTGCTTTGCACTCTGCACCATTTGGCAAACCTGACATTCAGCAAATTCACACCACTTAGAACACATTTGATGAACCGCACATTCCACCATTACCATGCATGTTTCTATCCACGTGTGCATGTGTGTTTGCTGTTTTTATGCCTTTTATATGACTTTCTGTTTTGCATTGTTGTATTATATTTTAGAGTTTTTTGTTCATATTTTGGGAGTTTTTTTCCCTTCAGGTCCCATTTGCTATTGGACTTTGCCAAGGAAGGTCAACCCAGTTAACAAAATACAAATAGATAAAGAAACAAAGTATAACATTCTGTGCAGAGATAGTGCTTCATTAATCAAATGACTGACTTGTACATTCAAGCCTGGAAAACCCTGCTGTCAAGAAGATTTCATTCCAAAAGTCCAGTGATGTACTAATGTTAATACTAGCCTTGATTCTAGGGTATCTGCAAAGCTGCCCAACATGAAAACCATTCTAATCAGGGCATGTGCTGTTTAATGCTGGTCTCTTTCTCTATTTGTATTTTCCAGCTATTCCTGCTGACCAACAGCCACTAATCGCTTCTCTTCTGAGATCAATGGTCAGGTCAATAAACAACCAGTCTTCACCAAATCCAAGTATCCTAATTGGCCTTCGTCTGGCACAGAATCACAGTCTTGCTAAGGAAAAGCAACTCCTAAAGGCACTGAAGGATGATGCAGTCAACCGAGTGCAAAAAGGTAATAACGACTTTTAATGATTGGCTTTATGCAAAATCCTAGATTTGTGTTTTTAATCATAAAGTCTGTCTAGTTGATTTGTGACAAAATAATTCAAACAAATGTATTTTCCACTCTTGGAATTAGGACCACTTTCACCTGCTTTGATGTGGAATTAATATGTTTAGGTCAGTCAAGCACTTGGTTATAGCAGTATCAGCTGAAGCTATAACCTGCTTGCCCCCCCCCCCACACACACACACACACCTGGGAGAATACTTTTCCTATTAAATAATTTTCTCTGTTTAGAAGTTGTGACACCCTAATCTGGAACTGTTATGGGTGAGTGTCCTGAAAATGTGTGCAGTAGCACTGTAGCATGGATTTCCAGGGACTCCATGCAACAGCAAAAACAGGATGCCTTTACACTATAGGTCTTCCATTCCCACATGTTAGCAGTTTCTCTCCCATGATACTGCCAGCCCACCATGTAACTTTATAGGTCAGTCTGTACAAACGCTGAACTGTTGCCATTGTTTCAACCAGCAGCAGAACTAGAACTAGGAACAACAAAGGATTCTCAGTCTCAAACTGCTTAGAAAGGCATTGCTAACTTGCCTGTCAGCCTTAATAATTTGAAGTGCATCATGTATCATACGAGCTCAGGATCTTAGGAATTGCAAGACTCCGGAGCCATAGGACCATTTCTGCCATACCAGTACCTACCCTTAGACCTTGCCTCCCTTTTCAAAGAGGGTTAGGTCAGTCATAGCAGGAGCGAATTTCTGAATATCCATCTAGTTGTCCAGCTCCTTTTTAAAGGTTGGCAATTTGTCATATTGCTTAACTTGGAGATGAAGTTTGTTACAAAAAGAGGTAGGTATTGTGTTACAAATCTATCCCTCCACCTTGTCTTAGTTATTTGATGGAGCAGATTTAGATAGGCTTAAAATGACTCACAAGGGCAGTTAGCTTAGTACTAATCTATGAATATATATCTATATATATATATATATATATATATATATATATATATATATATATATATTCTATTTATATAGGAATTCCTGAACTACCAGATCCCTTGTAGTCCTATAAAGGAGGCACAGACCAACCCCAAGGAGTATAAATGGAAGTTAATATAGAGATAAAACCTCCATTGTTTCTTGATGGTTCAGGTTTTTAATCCAATCTCTGGGGCATTTCCAATTGTTTGATATGCTTAGTAATGTACATCTCAAAGGCAATTTTGTCCTCAATGATGAGCCTAATCAGTGTATAGTAAAAAGAGTTAAGGACTTCTTTTGATCTAGAAGACATACCTTTTGCTACGAGATGTGTAAGATAAAAGGATTTTCTAACCACCACTGTGATGGTTAAATGTGAGGAAGCTGTCCTTCCAAGTGCCAAGGTCTCTCATCACCTTTTCATTTTTAAAGTGATGCATTATCTATGCTAGAAGATAGATTCAGGGAGTGCTTACCACATACTACAATGTTGTGCTTGTTGGCATTGTGTTTCAGCCCATTTTTTGTATACCAGCTTTTTTTGGCAAGTGCAAGCACCTGTTGGAGTGTTTATATGTCAGTGATGGACTTCTCAGTGACTCCCAGCTTATAATCAGCCATGAGTTTTGCTTAACAGAGACCCTAGTTTGATATCTGGAGATCTGAGAAATAGATAAGACAGTAACATACAGATCCTTAAGTGTTTTGCCGCACCAGCTTATCATTTACAAAAACTCTAGTTTAAGCTTACTGTTCATTTCTTTTAATGGCTTTGTTCCTTTGTTTTACAATTCTTTCTGTTTTGGGTTTTCACAGGACTCAAGTTCACATCAGGAGAGGTTGCTCTTTATGTAATGGCCATATCAGCTTGCTGTGAAAACCCAGCCAAAGTTTTACAACTGAAAAGGAAGAATCTGGTACAGCTTTTGTCACAGAAGGTGAACGATGAACTGGACAGTGTGGGTAAGTGGAGGAGAGAACTCTAATTCTCTGTGAGCATCAAGGAAATAGAAGTCATATAAGTCTCTTTTTCTCTAATACCTTTACAATGGTGATAACAATTGCACTGCTTTTACAATGATAACTAAATGCTTAAGTGCTTCCTACTAGTATTTGAACCTCAGTCTTTAAATACAGTAAACTCTCAGTTAACCATGTTAATTCATGTTAACTCAGTTAATCCATGGGGATTGGTAAATGCCGGATGACTGTAGTTTCTAGTTGCTTGAGAGTTACTATTAAAAACAGGACTGACTATTACTGTACCCTATACTATTTGTTTGGTTTGACTTGTTCTTAGGTTGGGGAGAGTATATTCCTATCTTCATTTTTAAAATTCTAAAAACATAAGATATGATTCTGCAGGAAGGAAACAGAAAGTGCAACATGAAAATTATTCTGTATTTCTTCGATTTTTTTCTGGTTGCTTGAGAGTTCTGGTTACTTGTTAACTGAGAGTTTACTGTAGTAGTTTATGATGCTTCCATCATAAAACATGTTTTGTGTATAACCTTTTTGTGCAATAAATGCTTCAGCATTTCCAGGTAATAGGTAGATTCTAATCCAGTAAGTCTTTTAAAGCCTTTTACTAGATGCTTATCATCTTTTGTCAGAGTCCATGCTGAGTTCATGCAATTCTTGCCAATGATTTACACTAATGTCACATATTATTCCATAGATACCTGATGATAAAATGGTGCTAATGTATTTTACTGTTGCATAGTTGAGCAGCCTACAAAAGCAAATGTGAATATCAACAAATTCCATAAAATGTGACTGCAAATGTAAACACTGAATCATAAAGCATTTAATGCGTAGTTCCATTACTACTATACCAAAAGTAAAGTAAAGACTTTTAAATAACTGTTAACGAAATGTCTGCGCTGGGAAGAAACAGTTATTCAATGTATACGGTGTCATCAATATGTGAATTCCTATCACTACTACCAATTGCTTATTTGCTAGTTTGGAAATAAATGAATGAATGCCTATGCAGGGGTGGTACTCATAACACTTGTGATCTATGTTAGCATTTATTGCAATCATGCATTCCACACAAATATACACGCAAAGTAAAGATGTTACTTAAATCAAATGTTAAAGGTACCAAGAAGTTGCAATTAAACAGGAAAGCTAGTATAAAAGAGTCCTGCTGGAGAAACACAATGTACAGTTGTGTGTGAAAACTTACCGCAACAGTAGATATTCGAATGAACACCGTTGCAGAAACTTTAGCTATATGGGTTTATGTCCTGCAAGGATATAACAGATAGCCACCTTCCAAACCTTTAGGGCACCTTCCACATGCCAAAACTGTTAGACAGCATGAGCTGTGCTGTTAAAAAGACTGGTTTGAGAGCCAAGCTCTTCAGAACTATCATGTTAGCTGAGAGCAGGAGACTGAGCTAGAAGTAAAAAGATATGACTGCCCACACCATGGCAAAAGAATGTATTACAAAATAAAGGGGATGTTGGGAGGGAGCAGCTACTGCTGCAGTGATCATTCAAATATCTACTGTTATACGTTTACTTACACAACTGTACTATGTTTGGCATATTGACCACTGCTACAGTATCCTTAGCTTTTTGGGTAGGAAAGAAACAAGGACATGACTAGTTTGGCTTAAAGTAAACTTGGATCTGTGTGGAAACCCTTCACTCTGGAATAGAATTCCAGTTCATGTGAGGCAGAGCACCTCACTGAATCTCTTCAAGAGGAATCTCGATAAGTGGATGGGGGATCATAGGTTTGTCCCAGGGATTACTCCCGTGTCACTATTAGACAGAGGCACAGTAAACTAAACCTTAAAAAGGGCACAGTAAACTCAAATCAAGGGGTGGCGTAAGCCATACAGAATCGGGCTAGGCTTATAATTGCCCCAGGGCAGATAGCCTAGTATGAACCTATGAACCTATGGATACCACTTTATGCATAAAAGAAAGACTAGTTTGTAAAGAAACCCTGAATCTGTGGAAAATGAGATAGGGTTGACTTACCATAAGAGCCTGGAACTCAGATACCTGACACATCTAGACATCTGGCTGCTGGCAAATGCTCTTGCCTCCTCCATAGTGCCTTTTTTAGGCAAGGTCCCGAGAACATTACAGACGTGAACTTCGCCAATCAGAGCAAAATAAGGGCCACACTGCTAAATGCTAGGAGCTTAAACCAAAAACTGCACTCCCTAGAGGCACTGCTATCACTAGAAGATGTATATTGTCTGTGCAGTCACAGAAACCTTGTTCAAGGCCTCAGAGAGTACCCCAGCCTTGCAAGGCTACAATGCCTTTCACAACTTTAGACCGCAAAATGAACATATATAGACAAAAGGAAGTAGTGTTTCAATCTATATTAGAGATACAATCACCTTCCATATAATTAGACTGGACAAGTCAATTGAGTTACTCCAAGTCCAGGTTACAGTGGGTAAGACCCCCCATTTAAATCTTAGCAAGTTATAGATCACCTTCCATGTGTCACAATGCCCACAAAGCCTACTTGACCAAACTGGAGACAATCCAAATTTTACTAAACACTCCGGTTATGAGGGATTTCAATTATCCCACTATTAACTGGAAACCCTATGCTAGCTTTAACTCACAAGTGCAGAAGTTCCTTGACTTTGTTAATTCAAATGCTCTGGAACAGTGTTCATGCCCCCTACAAGAGGAACAAACATTCTAGAGCTGGCCCTCACTAACATGTCAAACAGATGCACTGCCACACCTGTCTGACCCTCATTAGTTAAATCTTACCACAAATCAGTCACCTATGAGCTGGCACTAACACCAGAACTCAAAAAGGGTGAAATCAGACTAAAAAACTTCACGAAGGCAAATTATACATTCCAAGCTCCACCCCAAGCTGGAAGTGGTAACTATGCCAAAGCTTATACTAAAGCCCTGTATAATCACTTGCATAAGTGTATAAACTCGGCTGTACCAGAAAGAATCAAAGCCAGACCCCCAAATAAAACAAGTTGCCATGGTGGACATCCAGCATCAACAAACTTTACAATAAATGCAAACAGTTGCTGTCTAAGAAAACTATGGCAAGGCCCCAACAATGGAAAAGCACCCTCCTAATCCTCAACAGGGAAATAAGACAACTTGTCAGATACTCTATGGGCTCCTTTGAGAGAAATTTAGCAAGTATAGCCAAGGATAACCTTAAGGTCTTTTTCAGCTATGTATGTAGCCTAAAAGGTAGGAGCCAAGCATGTGCCGAACTAGTGACCAGTGGTATCACACACACTGACTCCACAAATTTAGCAAACCTGTTAGCGGATAGGTTTGTTGAAAATTTCACTCCCTTATCCCCTCCTAACTTATCATAAAATTTCCCCCACCCTACATATCTGAAGAACTGGTCCTCAAAGCCTTGTCCAAGGCAAAAAACACAGCATCTATGGGACCAGATGACATCCCAAGCTGTCTTCTAAACAGGCTAAAACCTTAACGAGCATCACCTTTAAGTACCTTCTTCAATCATAGCCTAACCACAGGCTTTATTCCTGCATAATGAGGAGCATCAGTAGGTATTCCACTCCACAAAGGTGGCATAGCAATAGACCAGGGAATTGCAGACCCATAAGCCTGACCAGCCTCATCTATAAGGCCATAGAACGTATCATTATAGACCTCATAAATAAAGACATAGGTGACCTCCAAACCCTGGATCCTACAATTCAGCTTCTTCAAGGTCAGATCCTGCCTGTTAAATCTGGTGGATTTCTTTGAAAACGTGACCAAGGCCTCTTACAAGGGCAAATCTGTGCACACAGCATGCCTTGACTTAGCAAAGGCTTTCTGTACAATCCCATATTCAGGCATTACCGATAAACTTAGCAAACTGAATGTAGACCCCTTTGTTGGAAGATGGGTTGCCATCTGGCTCACAAACTGGGCACACACTATCAAAGTGGGTAACTCCACATCAACCAGCAGACCTGTTACCAGCGGGTGCCACAGGGCTCAGTGCTGGGCCCCTACTGTTTGGTATATACTTCTCAGACATTTTGGTCTAAACTAAGGGGTTGTGGCTGACCAAGTCTGCAGATGACTGCAAACTAGGTGCAATCATTGAATCCCCAAATGATGTCAGTATACTCCAGGAGGATCTCACACAGATGAACGACTGGTCTATTACTCATAGTCTCAATATGACTGCAAACAAATGCATCATCAGTCCCTTCAGCACAAACAATGCCCCTTCACACTATCAAATCAACAACAATATCATACGTACCCACAAAGTGGTAAGAGACCTGGGATCACAAGTAGACTGCGACCTTAACTTCAACCACAATGTGTCTACTGTAGTAAAGAAGGCTTTCTACATAGCACACTTGATTAGTAAAGGCATCGCCTTAAGAATAAAAGAGGTTATAACTCCTTTATACTCAGCATTAATCCTGTCCATAATAAAGTATAATGCCCAGATCAGCATGTACCGTAGAAAGCACCTGCAGCAATTGGAGAGACCTCATAGGTTTCTAACAAAGAAGATCAAGGGGCTCTAGCATGTGCCTTACACAGACCGACTAAAGTCCCTGTCACTATACTCCATATCAAATAGACTTCTTAGGGGAGACTTATGCCTTGCCTATAGAGCAATCCAAGACTCAAACCTAATGAAGAATGCTGCATATCCATAAAAGTTCCAGGGACTTAAATATGACCTGCGACATAAATAGAACATGCTGGAGGGACATATATATCTCCCAGCACGTGCCGAGTGTTTGGAACAGGCTACCAATTTATGTGAAACAGCGCACCTCTATGACACTGTTCAAGAGGAACCTGGACGAGTGGATGCAGTACTGTAAATTCTTACCAGGGATAGCACCCACAACCATCCTGGACATGGGCAGTCATCACTAAATGCATTCTTAGGTATTGACTAGCATTTCTGTGCTATTACATTGGGATGAAACGGCTAAGCTTAAAATAGCCCATGGGTCGATAGCCTAGTAATTTCTTATGATCCCATGATACTCTTCTTATAGAGATCAGAGCAATCAGTAAAACGGTTTTCCATTTTAAGAATCTCAAGTCAGCCTGATGTGCAGGTTCAAGTGGAGCAAGTGTTGGCTTCTCTAACACAAAATTAAGATCCCAAGGAAGAACCACCAGTATTCCTGGAGATCTCTTATGAAAACTCCTTTCAAAAACTTATCACATGAGTATGTATTGATAGAGGAGGATCTGTGGGTAGACAGGCTGAAATGGCTGACAAATGAACCTTGATAGAGGAGTAAGAAAGGTCATAGGATAGTAACTTATGCAAATATTGTAAATCCAGAGAAACAGTAGCCCCAAATGCATGCTGGTTATGTTAATGGCACCAACCAGAAAACATTTTTCATTTGCTAATATACGATTTCCTAGTAAGCAGGCTTTCTTGCCTTTATTAGTATCTGCTGGATCGCATTCCTCTCAACCTTTTAGAGAAAAAATCTGGACAAAGCCATCAGTAATGGGGAAACAAATGCCCAAAATAGGGACACTTTTTAAAATATTGCTCTTACAAACTTAGAAAATTGAAAAAATAACAGGTTTTGCATTTGCATGAATTTTCTGAAGGGTATGAAGTCTGAAACTCAAATGTCTCTCATTATTTTCTGACTTTAACCCTCAATGATTTGTCGATGATCTGTCACAAACCACAATTTTATGATATACAGACCAAATAAATTAGGCAAAAATCTGGACATTCTGCAAAAGTCTGTACAGTTGAGAGGTATGACTGGATGTCCTCAGTAAACAGGTACCTAAAGGGAACTAAGGCCCTATCATCCAGTCAACTGAAGTTGATTAGGATCAGGATGTATTAAACACCCCTGTTCTTGTGTGAACAGATGTATTAAACACCCCTGTTCCTGTGTGAGTAGATTCATTCTGTGAAGAAGATTGTAGTAATTGCCCCTGGTCATTTCCAAAAGAAGAGAGAACAGCTGCTGACTAGACCAGAAGTGAGTCACCACAGTGATCATGGGGGAGTCTTTCTGTATCTTCAGAAGTACCCAGGATATCAGTGGAAAAGGTAGAAAAAACATACAGGTATATTCCTGTCCAAGGAAAAGAAAAGGCATTTGTCTTCTAGGCCTTCTTGCATGGAGTCCTGTGATTGTTCAGAGAGGAGGCAAAAAAGTCTACTTGACAAACTCCACACAGATGGATCAAATATTGGAAGGCCCCCTGATCTAGATTCCATTCATGAGAGTCTGCCTTTGTCCTGATCAGCTTTTCTACCACACAATTTTGCTCTGACAGGATGTAGGATGCTTGTAGAATGAGAGTGTTCTGTAAAGCTATATCCCTCAAATGGCTAGTATGCAAAGGGGGTAAGATCTGATCCCTCCTCGCTTTTTGATTTACGCACAACTGTGGTACTGTCTGTAACAGCCTGAAGAGGTTCAGGGGACAAATGATGATTCAGAGTTGAGTGCCATCAAGAAACTTCTCTTCTGACAAACCCAGCACTGAATTTTGAAAAGATAAAGGCTGTTGAAGCTGGGACCAAAGAGACTTAGGGTTATCATATTTTTCATACTCTTCGGATTGAAGAGCAAAAAAAAAAAAAAGGTCTTTAGTCTATTGAAGAGCAAAAAAAAAAAAAGGGACATCGCATTGCAGTTCCGCATTAGTAGCTCCGTGTTTGGCGATTTTTGATTGGCCCTTATGCTAGTATACGAGCCAATCAAAAACTCGCACATCGGACCCTCTTCTGTTCAATGCGAAACATCAAGCATTTCCGCATTGAAAAGACCTCCGTTTTTTTATTGGCTCATATATGAGCCAATCAAAAACTCACACAGAGGACCCTCTTCTGTTCAATGTGGAACATCAAGCAGTTCCGCATTGAACAGAGCTCCATTTTTTGATTGGCTCATATACCGGTATACAAGCCAATCAAAAACTCGCATAGCAGACCCTCTTCTGTTCAATGCGGAACATCAAGCAGTTCCGCATTGAACAGAGCTCCGTTTTTTGATTGGCTCATATACTGGTATACGAGCCAATCAAAAACTCGCACAGCGGACCCTCTTCTGTTCAATGCGGAACATCAAGCAGTTCCACATTAAACAGAGCTCTGTTTTTTGATTGGCTCATATACCAGTATATGAGCCAATCAAAAAAAAAAGAGGAGGAAAGACTCGGAAATAGGGACATCTGGTTTTTGAAAATTCTACGATTTGTCTGGATTTTAAAACCCAGACAAATCACAGAATTTTCAAAAACCGCCCAGACAGGAGCCCAAAAAAGAGGATGTGTCTGGGGAAACCCGGATGTATGGTAACCCTACTTTAGATACCATTGTATCTTTCTCATGTGGAGTCTTGCCAGGAGTATCTTGATAATCATAGATGTCAATTGTCCCAAATTCCTGAGGTAGTCCATTGTAGAGACTGGAGTTTGAGTTGAAAACCCTAGACAGAGTTCTAGCTATAGATATATTTTTTCATGTGGAGGAAAAGCTCTTTGAACTGAGATGTCTAGCAGACACCCCAGGAACACAATCCTGTGTGATGGAGTCAAAAAGCACATTTTATGCTTTTTTGGAATCCAGGCCTATGTAAGGGATCTATCACTCAACAAAGAGAATCCTGACACTTTGAAAAAGACTATGCAAAGATAAGCAAGTTGTCTAAATATGGAAAAATGTGAGTACTCTGCAGCTTGAAATGAGCTATAACTGGAGCTAGACAATTTGTGAAAACTCTTGTTGCAGTGAATAGTCTAAAGGGTGAGACAGAAAAATGATAATGTGATCCAGACACACAAATGAAAGACATACCTGAAAAATGAAAAACTCTTCCACAAACTGGGGAGGAGGAACTGGCTGTATTACTCTCCTATATCCTCACACCCTCACAGTTACACTAACTTAATGCACTAATTCTGTGGTTGTGCAAACTTGGAGTAAAGGGAACACTTCATTTTGTGTTTGCAGGGGTATAATTTCTTATGATCCCATGATACTCTTCTTATAGAGATCAGAGCAATCAGTAAAACGGTTTTCCATTTTAAGAATCTCAAGTCAGCCTGATGTGCCGGTTCAAGTGGAGCAAGTGTTGGCTTCTCTAACACAAAATTAAGATCCCAAGGAAGAACCACCAGTATTCCTGGAGATCTCTTATGAAAACTCCTTTCAAAAACTTATCACATGAGTATGTATTGATAGAGGAGGATCTGTGGGTAGACAGGCTGAAATGGCTGACAAATGAACCTTGATAGAGGAGTAAGAAAGGTCATAGGATAGTAACTTATGCAAATATTGTAAATCCAGAGAAACAGTAGCCCCAAATGCATGCTGGTTATGTTAATGGCACCAACCAGAAAACATTTTTAATTTGCTAATATATGATTTTCTAGTAAGCAGGCTTTCTTGCCTTTATTAGTATCTGCTGGATTATTAGTATCTGCTGGATCGCATTCCTCTCAACCTCTTAGAGAAAAAATCTGGACAAAGCCATCAGTAATGGGGAAACAAATGCCCAAAATAGGGACACTTTTTAAAATATTGCTCTTACAAACTTAGAAAATTGAAAAAATAACAGGTTTTGCATTTGCATGAATTTTCTGAAGGGTATGAAGTCTGAAACTCAAATGTCTCTCATTATTTTCTGACTTTAACTCTCAATGATTTGTCGATGATCTGTCACAAACCACAATTTTATGAGAAACAGACCAAATAAATTAGGCAAAAATCTGGACATTCTGCAAAAGTCTGTACAGTTGAGAGGTATGACTGGATGTCCTCAGTAAACAGGTACCTAAAGGGAACTAAGGCCCTATCATCCAGTCAGCTGAAGTTGATTAGGATCAGGATGTATTAAACACCCCTGTTCTTGTGTGAACAGATGTATTAAACACCCCTGTTCCTGTGTGAGTAGATTCATTCTGTAAAGAAGATTGTGGTAATTGCCCCTGGCCATTTCCAAAAGAAAGGAGAACAGCTGCTGACTAGACCAGAAGTGAGTCACCACAGTGATCATGGGGGAGTCTTTCTGTATCTTCAGAAGTACCCAGGATATCAGTGGAAAAGGTAGAAAAACCATACAGGTATATTCCTGTCCAAGGAAAAGAAAAGGCATTTGTCTTCTAGGCCTTCTTGCATGGAGTCCTGTGATTGTTCAGAGAGGAGGCAAAAAAGTCTACTTGACAAACTCCACACAGATGGATCAAATATTGGAAGGCCCCCTGATCTAGATTCCATTCATGAGAGTCTGCCTTTGTCCTGATCAGCTTTTCTACCACACAATTTTGCTCTGACAGGATGTAGGATGCTTGTAGAATGAGAGTGTTCTGTAAAGCTATATCCCTCAAATGGCTAGTATGCAAAGGGGGTAAGACCTGATCCCCCCTCGCTTTTTGATTTACGCACAACTGTGGTACTGTCTGTAACAGCCTGAAGAGGTTCAGGGGACAAATGATGATTCAGAGTTGAGTGCCATCAAGAAACTTCTCTTCTGACAAACCCAGCACTGAATTTTGAAAAGATAAAGGCTGTTGCGACTGGGACCAAAGAGACTTAGGGTTACCATATTTTTCATACTCTTCGGATTGAAGAGCAAAAAAAAAAAAAGGTCTTTAGTCTATTGAAGAGCAAAAAAAAGGACATTGCATTGCAGTTCCGCATTAGTAGCTCCGTGTTTGGCGATTTTTGATTGGCCCTTATGCTAGTATATGAGCCAATCAAAAACTCGCACATCGGACCCTCTTCTGTTCAATGCGAAACATCAAGCATTTCCACATTGAAAAGACCTCCGTTTTTTATTGGCTCATATATGAGCCAATCAAAAACTCACACAGTGGACCCTCTTCTGTTCGATGTGGAACATCAGGGAGTTCCGCATTAAACAGAGCTCAATTTTTTGATTGGCTCGTATACCGGTATACGAGCCAATCAAAAACTCGCATAGCAGACCCTCTTCTGTTCAATGCGGAACATCAAGCAGTTCCGCATTGAACAGAGCTCCGTTTTTTGATTGGCTCATATACTGGTATACGAGCCAATTAAAAACTCGCTCAGCGGACCCTCTTCTGTTCAATGCGGAACATCAAGCAGTTCCACATTAAACAGAGCTCTGTTTTTTGATTGACTCATATACAAGTATACGAGCCAATCAAAAAAAAAAGAGGAAGAAAGACTTGGAAATAGGGACATCTGGTTTTTGAAAATTCTACGATTTGTCTGGGTTTTAAAACCCAGACAAATCGCAGAATTTTCAAAAACCGCCCAGACAGGAGCCCAAAAAAGAGGATGTGTCTGGGGAAACCTGGATGTATGGTAACCGTACTTTAGATACCATTGTATCTTTCTCATGTGGAGTCTTGCCAGGAGTATCTTGATAATCATAGATGTCATTTGTCCCAAATTCCTGAGGTAGTCCATTGTAGAGACTGGAGTTTGAGTTGAAAACCCTAGACAGAGTTCTAGCTATAGATATATTTTTTCATGTGGAGGAAAAGCTCTTTGAACTGAGATGTCTAGCAGACACCCCAGGAACACAATCCTGTGTGATGGTGTCAAAAAGCACATTTTATGCTTTTTTGGAATCCAGGCCTATGTAAGGGATCTATCACTCAACAAAGAGAATCCTGACACTTTGAAAAAGACTCTGCAAAGATAAGCAAGTTGTCTAAATATGGAATAAATGTGAGTACCCTGCAGCTTGAAATGAGCAATAACTGGAGCCAGACAATTTGTGAAAACTCTTGTTGCAGTGAATAGTCTAAAGGGTGAGACAGAAAAATGATAATGTGATCCAGACACACAAATGAAAGACATACCTGAAAAATGAAAAACGCTTCCACAAACTGGGGAGGAGGAACTGGCTGTATTACTCTCCTATATCCTCACACCCTCACAGTTACACTAACTAACTTAATGCACTAATTCTGTGGTTGTGCTAACTTGGAGTAAAGGGAACACTTCATTTTGTGTTTGCAGGGGTATAAGAGAAACAACTGAACTCCCACCGCACAGAGTGCAAGAAATACTGCACAGGGTACAGGAAATACAGCCCCACCCCCACCCCTGCAAAATACATTCCTGCATTTATTTTCATTTCTTACTATACTATTATTTTATGACGTATTTTTTTAATATTTAGTGATTCACATATGTTAACTTGCATATTTCTTTTTCTGAATATACCTTGAATCTATATGTTTCAGTCAATATTCTGACTGTTGACTATGAGAGCATCAGTTTTTCACCACATTCTACAATATAATGTCAATGTTTTGTGTATAACTTCCTGTCTGTCCTTTTGTCTTATATAACATCTATGTAATTTTTCATTCCTGCATATGTAATCTATATTTTCTTTTTGGTAACTATACTTTGAATCTTGTAATTTAAACATGTAATTCCATTTTGTATTGGAGCTTTTCTCCTCGGGCCTCTACTGAAAACGGATATGTATCCAGCTAGACCAGCCCGGATAACAAATGTAAAATAAATAAATAAATAAATAAAAATAACCTCATAGTCCCCTCTACTGACTTGTTGATGATTATTATGGCACTTTCTAAAGAAATGGCTTTTTGCCTTTTTAACATTGATCAGCACAGGATGGTGGAACTTGCATTTTAACAGACAGCATAGCTGTTACTAGACATATATTAGTACATGTCATGAAAAGAAAAATGAGAAAGTCATAACATTTCCTTATAGCAGAATGCATTTTACTATAATCTGGATTTACACCATTCTTCATGCAATGGCACTACAAGCAACTCTGTCTAGAGTTTTGCTGAATGTAAATCATTAATTAGTAGGTAGTATACTTACTGTCAGTTCCAAGATCTGTTTATGCAATAGAAGATGTGATAAATTTACTGTGATAAATTAATTCAAATGTATATAAATTATTTTATTATTATCTCCTCCCTTATCTTCTGTATGCAATTTTCTTTTGTGTATTCCTTACTTTTACATTTCTTTAACAGTTTAACAAATATCACCTGCGGTGCTTATAATACTGAATATTTTTACTGTCATTATCAGCAAATAGAACTTTAGTGGATTTTCATTCCTTTCAGAGTACAGAATTAGTACTGTTCTTTTAGCAGCTCTGTGCTTATGACTCTGCATTACCAGCAACCACAGAGATACACCAAAACGTATAGTTGTGTAAGTGAACTTAACCTAACAGTAGATGTTCAAATAAATTACTGCTGCAGTAGCCTAAGCTATAGTGGGCAAATACCACAGCTTAGAAAGAGAAGAGGGAGAAGGATCAGATTCCAGGAGTCTTTGGAGAATAGTCCTCGCAAAGTCTGCTCTGCTCCTAATGAAAGAATCCAGTTTATAGTGCTTGGTAAAGGTTTGCATAAAAGAACAAGATGCTACATCCAGAATATTTCTAGACTCCATTCCTTTCCAAAAAGCCACAAAACTAGCCAAAGCCCTGTTAGATAGGGCCCTGATTTTGCCTGGCATGTCTGATAAAAATAAAAATAAATAGCATGAGACAACCATTTAGAAAGTATTTGTTTTGTCACAGATTGTTCCCTTCTCCTACCTTCATAGGAAAGAAGAATTTATGTACTCACCATAATGTTCCATGTGTGTTGTCCAGTATCTCGCCTTCATTCTTGCTGGTTGGGTTCAGAGCCGAACCTCAGCTCCGACTTGGCCACATACCAAAGCTCAAGAGCTTCTACTGACACGAGGCTACAACCTATCATATGATGCTTAGGGGCTGTTCCCCAGCTCTCGTTTGAGAAAGTACTCCCTAGAGTATCCTAACATACAGAAAGGAAAAAAATTATGAAATATATTGGTCATGAAGGTACAGAGACAAGAAGAGAATCAGACCATATTTTGCCAATTGTATAATCCTCTAGATCCTCCAGGATGGGGAATGGATGGGTGGGATGCAAGAATGAAGGTGAGATACTGGGCAACCAACATGGAATGTATGGTGAGTACATAACTTCTTTATGTTATGTTATCCTACCTCGCCTTCAGTCTTCCTGGTTGGGACAGAGTCCTCATTACCTTTTTCTCGGGTGGCTCAAGGGAATAAACTCTTCAGGACAGTGGAACCAAAGGATGCCCTGTTAAGTGAGGCCACATCTACTTTGTAATGAGAGATAAAGGTGTGAGGATTAACCCATGTAGCAGCAGCACAAATTGAATCCAATGGAAGTCTGGATTGGAAAGGCAATGGAAGTAGACACCACTCTAGTTGAATCTACTTTAACTTTCCCTGGTGGTTCTTTATTATGAGAACTATAGACATAGGTGATGGCCTCAGTAAGCCATTTGGACAAAGTAACTTCTGAGACTGCCAAGCCCTTTTTGTTTTCTGAATAGGAAACAAACAACTGATCTGACTTTCTGAAATCTTTGGTCCTGTGCAAGTAAAAATGCAACTGTCTATGCACATCTAATTGGTGAAGCTTATATTCTGCCCTGTTGCCATAGTTAGCAAAAAACACAGGCAATTCTATAGATTGGTTTAAATTTGCTTCAGAACAAACTTTTGGTAAGAAGGAAGGATTTGTTCTGAGGGAAACTCTCTTTGTGGAAAATCAAATATGGAGGATGGACAGACAAAGCTCGCAACTCTGAAACTCACCTAGCTGAAGTAATTGCTGTTAGGAAGACTGTTTTCAAGGTAAGAATTTTAGTGAACAAGAGGATGCTGGTTCGAAGGCAGGAAGGATCAAAGATGATAAAACTAAATTTAGATCCCATGGGGGAGGATGTTCTCTTAAGTGTGGTCTTAATAGAAAGGTACCCCTGAGGAAAGCTTTGTATAATCTATGGGACATTACATTGGATCTGAGGTCTCCCACATGATAATTTGATATAGCGGCTAATTGTACTCGAATAGTGGCCGCTGCTCCTTGATTAAAGGCTTCTGTTAGAAATTCCAAAATTGAAGATACAAGGGCTGTAAAGGCATCTATGTGTTTTTTGTCTGCCCAACAAGAGAACCTCTTCCATTTGCTTGTGTAAAGTTTCCTAGTCGACTTTTTGTGTGAGGAAACCAAAATGTGACATACTGCAGGGGATAATTCTAGAAACCTGGCTAAGATTGGAAGTGGAGTAACCAAACTGTCAGCTTGAGGCTCAGAAGAGCAGGATGGAGCATTCCTGACTTGATGCGTGAAAAGATCCGGCACTGGGTCCAGGGTCCACAGGTCCTCCTGGATGTGGGGCCAAAGGAAGAGGAACCATGTCTGATGAGGCCACTAAGGGGCAATGAGAATTAACCTGTGACTCAATGACTTGGCTTTTTGAATAACCTTTGGAATCAATGGAAATGGGGGAAAAGCATAAAGAAGTCCCGGGGGCCAATCGTGGATGAGTGCATCCCTCGGTGACTCTCCTGGAGTGAAAATGAGGGCAAAGTAGTTGCTGCATTTGGCATTGAATGGAGTGGCAAAAAGGTCACAGCAAGGCTGGACCCATGTGTGAAAAATTTGATTCGCAACTTCCTAATTCAGGGATCACTCATGAGGCATGAGAATTGCTCTGCTTAGCCTGTCTGCTATTACATTATATTTCCCCGGGATGTGCATTGCCGTCAGAAAGCTCTGAGAAGAAACTGCCCATTGCCAAACCCTCTGGACCTCTTGACATAGGGGATAGGATCTGGATCCCCCCTATTTGTTGAAGTACCATACCACTGACATATTGTCTGTCTGAATTGCAATAGTTCTCATGGGAAGAGAGTTCTGAAATGCTTGCAACATCAGAAGCACCACCCTCATCTTTAAGACATTGATGTGCAAATGGTATTCATGATCTTTACAAACCCCTTGGACAGTCTGTCCCAGATAATGCCCCCCCCCATCTGGGGCGCATCCATGGTTACTGTAGCGACAGGTTGGGGAAGTACAAATGGTCTGCCCAATGTTACCTGAGTGGACTGAAGCCACCATAGTAGGTCCCTCTTGCAGGCATCCATAATGAGAATCTTGTGAGACATGGATAATGCCTGTATGTACCACTGAGTGAAAAGTAGCCACTGTGATATCTGCATGTGTAGTCATGCCAGTGAGACTAGTGTTATTGCCACTGCCATTGAGCCTAAGACCTTGAGTACAAATTTTGCTTGTATCTTTTCTTTTCGAGTAGGATAGATACTTGACTGCGTAGTGTTTGTATTCTCTCTTGAGGCAATTTTGCTACCATGTTGTTTGTGTTTAAATCTGCACCTATAAAGGCAATACGCTGTGATGGCAACAAGGCAGATTTTTCTGTATTTGTAGTAATGCCTAGTTCTGAGCAGAGATGGATGGTGGCGTCCCTGGCTCTGATTAGTGGGTGCTTAGTGGTGGCAGTCAGGAGCCAGTCATCTAAATATGTAAACACCTGGAATTCTTGATATCTCAGATGAGCCACTACTGCCATGCATTTGGTAAACACTCGGGGGCTGTAGTGAGGCCAAGGGGCAGAGCTCTGAACTGGGAAGGGTTGGCTCCCAGCCGGAAGCATAGAAATCTTCTGGAGCGCTTGTCCATCTTTATGTGATAGTACACGTCCTGAAGATCTGAAGAGCACATCCAATGGTCTTGTCCCAGAAAAGAGAGTATAGACTGCAGTGTTACCATCCAGAACTTTGCCTTCTTTACCGACTTGTTTAGTCTGCTGAGATCCAGTATTGGCCTCCAGTCCCTTGTCTTTTTTGGAACTAAAAAGAACCTTGAGTAAATTCTGGATCCAATCTGGTCTGCAGGGACTTCTTGGATGACTCTTTTTACTAGCAACCTTTGAATTTCTAAGGTTGCTTGATTCCTTTGACTGAATGGAATCTCTGTGATAGAGTTTGATGGACAAGGTGGACAGTGGAAAGGAATGTTGTATCCCCTGGATATGACTGACCTATTTGTCTTGAGACAATTTCATACAGGATTCTGGGTACAGTGATAGTCTTCCCCCGACTGCCTCCAGAGGTGGACAGTCAGGCCTCCTTTCAGAAGCGTTGGAAGGGCCGACCAGAAAACGTATCTCTGTCGCCTTGTTTCTGCAGACCCCACTGCCGCGTGGATGGCGTCTTCCATTGTTATTCCCCCTCTGCCCCTGGGGAAAGGATCACCATGAGCATCTGGCAAGGCTCTTTTGGACTTCTGGAACCACATTTTTCTGCTCTTTTTACCTTTAGAATAAAGTCTGGTAGGGGCAGAAAAACACACTCCAATGACAGATAGATTCTTGCCATCTTGCTGGTTCTTGGTGAGAGTCTCTGTCACTTTCAGACCAAACAAGGATGAGCCATCAAAAGGGGCATCAATAAAGGGAGATCTGAAGGGTTCAGCAAACTCACAAAGGTGCATCCAGGAATGTCTCCTAAGAGCTATTCCTGTGCCTGCTGCCCTGCTCACTCCATAAGCTGCATAGGAAATGAGGCTCATGGAGGAGTTTGTAATAGAGGTTAAGGTCACAAGCTGGGAATTTATCTTATCTGATAAACCCTGGGCTGTAGCACCTTGTAGGGTATCTCCCAGCTATTTCAGGAGATCCCTCTGGAGTCGGGTGAAATGTGCTAAGTAATTCAGTGACTGTAAGGCAAAGGCTGCTGAGGAGAAGATATGCTTCCCGTATCTCTCCATTGTACTAGACTCCTTGTTCATTGAATGGACAGATGCAGAAGTTTCAGCTAACTCCTTCTTTGTGGTCACTGCCATCACCCTCACATTTACTGGAACTCCCTTTGTTAAATATTGTCTATCCTCTGGGGCTGTAATGAATTTATTTGGCATCCTCGGAATGGGGTCCACTGACTCCGGAGAGTCCCATACCTTCCAACTCACAACACACAGGAGCGGATCGAGGGGCAGAGACACCCAAGAGATGGAAGGATGAGATCCAAATGCCTCCAAGTATACCGACTCATCCTCAGAAGGGAGAGGGACTTCCAACCACGCCTCTGCTTAAGGATCTCAAGAATGTCTGAAAAAGACACATCCTCAGAGGGTAACCACAGGGACCCTTTTGAATCCTCTAAGTCAGTATCAGAAGTGACAGACTCAGGGGAGTCTATGTGCTTCCTCTTACACTGTTTCTTCTGAGGCACCTCCTCGGGGGAATGTTCTGGAGTGGTGTCGGAAGAGGAGGTTCCACCCATTGGGGTTTCCTGGGGCACTGAGTCCCTACTCTGGGGCTGATGGAGGGATGATGAAACAGTAGACCCCGGCCCTTTATGGGGATGAGTGGCTGGAGATGAAGTTGGAGCAGACTAAGTGGAGAGCACACTCTGCACCTCCTCAAAGGCACTGCAATCCAGGGCCGAGAGAGACTCCAGTCTCGAGGGACCAGGAGATCTCTCCGGCATTGAGAAAGGTGGCTCCAAGGCTGATGTGGGAGCCAAACTCACCTGTGCCAAAGCGCCGAGTGGGAGAGTCAGTTCCGACAAGGGCCCGACTCGACCCCCCCCCCAGAGCTGACCAGGGAGTGTTGGCCCCCAGATCGCTCAATGGAAGATGGCATTGACGAGATCGGAGCAGACAACAGAGCTGAGATATCGTGGGTGATTACTGGCTCCACCAGTTCCAGCACAATGACTTCCTGACACTCTGGCACCAAACTCATCCGAGTCAGAGGAGGAATAGATGGTATCTGAGATAAAGTGGTCGGCTCCATGATCTGATGAGCTGGGCTCGAAAGAATTTCTGCCAGGGCCCGCATCCAGTGCAACCTCTTTACCACTCGCTCCATGTCATCATCTGATAATCTGGAGGATTGAGAGGAATGGGTTGATAACCTGTGACTACCTGCCACAGAATGTAATAATAATGGAGATTGTGGCACCGAGTGTACTGGTTCTAATGACAGTGACCGACTCCTTTTTCGGCTCCGCAATGGTTCCAAAAACTCAGATGGAACCGAAGAAGGGCCAGGTTTGTCAGAACTGATAACCTTCGGCTACAAAGATTCTATATCCTTGTGACTGCTTGACAGCTCAAACACTGGAGCTGATGAAGCCGACTTTTTTGATTTGTCTGATTTTGAGGCCTGATTATCTTCTTCAAAAGGGCCTTTCAACAAACCCCTCAAAATTAGTTTATTTTTTCTTTCCTGTAGTACCCTTGCACTAAACCCATGACAAATGGAGCAAGAATCGTGGAGATGGACTGCTCCTAGACAATAGGCACAACTTGTGTCCGTCCGTTAGGGACATTTTCTGGGTGCATGAATCTCACTTTTTAAACCCAGACTGTCTCGACTCCTTGACAGATTCTTTAGACATCTTGGAAATGAACTACTGTCAACAACAGCAATAACAGCTAACAATAACTACAATAGAAAAAAGCAGATAGAAAAGAGATTTTTTTTTTAAAGTAGGAAAGGAAGGGGGAGGAGGAGAAGTCTCTCCGTTAAACGACAGTCTCCTACAACCTGAGGAGATGCCTCTAACTTAAACGGTGACTTCTTAAGAAAAGGGGAAGAATCCCTGAAGAAAAAAATGGGCTAAAGAGAAAGAATCCTCTAACTTAAACAGATTCTTTAAGGGGAATGGTAGAAAAAAGAAGGGCCATAAGAGAAAAGCCAAAGACACACCCAAGTAATAAAACAACACACACACGAGCACTCTACTTGGACTGGGAAGGTATAGTAGATTTTAATAGGAAAATTTGATGAAAAAATATAGTAAAAAGATGAATAATAAATGTAATTACTAGCCTTAACCAGCAAAGACAATCCCGATCCCTTCAAGTGGCAAATGAGATCTGGGGAACAGCTGCTAAGCATCATGGGATAGGTTGTAGCCTTGTGCCAGTAGAAGCTCTCGAGCTTTTCTATGCTACCAAGTCAGAGGTGAGGTTCGGCTCCGAACCCAACCAGCAAGAATGAAGGTGAGATAGGACAAAATAACATTAAACATTTAGAATTGCTGAATGATTTTACCCTGTCAATGTAGTATCTCAGTTGCTTGTGGACAACTAGAGTGTGTATAATTCTCTCTCTGTTATTTTTTTTATTTTTTTTTTTGGTTGCACAAAGAAAAGAGGGATATAAATAGTCTGGCTCAAAACAAGCACTGAAAACTACTTTAGGTGTAAAGAATGGAGTGATTCTTAAAATTACTCTTTCTTTGTCCAGATGAGCTTATGTTGAATCACCCCATAAGAGCTTGCAACTCAGATACACTTCTTTCAGACGTTAGAAGAATGATTAACACTGCCTTCCAAGATGTGAACTTCATATTAGCCTCGTAAGTAGGATTAAAGGAAAAAGTATAAGTTTCTCCAGTACAAAATTAAGACCCCAAGAAGGAGCCATGCCCTCTAGGTGGATAGATATGTAAAACCCCTTTCAAAAACTGTTTCAATTGAGGTAGGGTAGAAAATTTAAAGCAGACACAGAAAATCTTAAAAAGTATTTGAAATCTTTGAAAATTAGAATATGATGATAAGTGCCATTTAAATCCAGAAATAATAGAAAATTTAAAGGAGGAATGAGAAGCAATAGAGACTGTAGAGCATTTTGAATTTTTAGAATCTTGATGTGAAAGCCCTAGAAGAGGTCTCCTTATTCCTTCTTTCTTTGGAACCAGGAATATTATTGAATAAACACCCATCCCTATTTGCGCTGGGAGAACAGGCTCTATACCCCCCTGAGATAGCATTTCATCCCGGATAGGAGGAAACAAGGAGGTTTGATTGGATGGATGTAGAGGAATCTCTTGTAAAGAAGGAAAGGTGTCCCACTGCCAACTGTAACCTTTTTCAATGATTTTTAAAATTTGTCTGAAGTTATCTAGTGCCACAGAGGAAAGTGAAGACCCAGAATTTGGGAAAGCTTTACTGGGCTGACAGGATGGGACAGTTGAAGGCCAGGTAAGGCATATAATCAATCTGCTTTTCTTTAGATCATTCTTGATTTTGAGAGGACACACTCTTCTCTTCATGTATTCAGGTTTTGGTCCTTTGTTCCCCTATACACACATTATATATATATATATATATATATATATATATATATATATTTATATGTATACACACAAACACACACACACACACACACACACACACACACATATATATATATATCTATATATATATATATATATATATATATATATATATACATATGTGGATTCACTTTATATCCTTGAAATACTGAAATATCGAAATTCAGTATTTTGAAGCTATAAAGTCGAATCTTTAAAACCACAAAAATACAAAACCTCGAAATTCAAAATCTCCGGTGTGCACACACACACACACACACACACACACACACACACACACACACACACACACACACACACACACGCACACCATCCTCCCCACACACAAACACAAGCTCTCTACTACGTAAAAGCAGGAGGACAAGCCCCCTTGCACCCTCCTATGGGGGGCTGCACCCCCAAAACCACCCTACTACTTATATATTCTAACTCCGAGGTCACACTACACACAAACACACACACAACACCACCACACAAGCTACATTCTGTTCACACACACACATCACAGCAACAAAACACACTAACACACACCACAGCCCCTACACAAAACTCTTCACACACACACACGCACACACACACACACACACACGCACACACACACTACACACACACACACACACACTTACTTGAATCCGTAACCATAGTGGAACCTCAGAAGAGTGAAATTCAAAACCTCTGGTATCTGAGGTTTTGAATTTTGTGCTTCTGAGCTTTTGTTTTTTTCAGGATTCCATTTTATGGGCTCGAAATACTGAATTTCGATATTTCAGTATTTCATGCTTCTAAAGTGAATCCACACACACACACACACACACACACACACACACACATATATATATATATATATATATATATAGATACGGGTTCATGTTAGTTCAAAGAAAATCCACATCCCTGATGACCGGATCACCGAGACGAGATCACCGACACCACACATCCCTGATAATGGTGAGTAGTGTGGAATGGGATGTATTCTTATTTCCACATTGTTGTGCAATCTTGGAGTTGGTATATTTAAGTAGGGGGGTGTGGGGGATACAGCCCCCACATGGGGGGTGCAGGGGGACTTGGCCCCGTGCTAAACACGTATTTCTTCATTTTTTAAGTGCATTACGGTCATGGGAATAGATTCTGTTCCGTAATACAGTTACTTATATTTGTCTGGGAAGTGTAGGGTCGGCAATCTCGTCTCGGTGATCTGGTCGTCGGGAATGTGGATTTATGTTGAAATAATATGAACCCATATATATATATATATATATATATATATATATATATATATATATATATATATATGTGTATATGTAAACGGGTCTACTTTTGTTCATCGAAAAAACATTTTTTCAAAGAACAGAAAGCCAAACCCACTTTAGCGAAAGTGCACTTAAAGGAAAGTGCACTTTTGCATCCACCGGTTCACCAAATCAGGGAAAAAAACACACCAAAGACACATTTTTGCTTACTGACTGATTTTTGAGCTAAGTGATTGAGAGTTATGTCGACAGGTTGTAGTGGATTGCACCCTGTATTTTAACAGTACTGTCCTGAAGAAGATGCATTCTCATATGGAAGTCATTTATGATTTATATGTTTCTTTATTCATTTCATTACACTCAAAATTCTGAAGTGTACTGTCACAATCATATAAGCAGCTCTACTTGATTGGTGGTCACACTTGTGACTGTGTGTGTGTGTGTGTGTGTGTGTGTGTGTGTGTGTGTGTGTGTGTGTGTGTGTGTGTGTGTGTGTGAACATTTTGTATCCATCTTGTAGCCATTTTTCATAGCACTAGCAATCACCTTCCATGCCAAAGCTTTTCTTTCAGTTACTGCTGCAAACTCTGCCCTCTTTGCTTGTCTGTATTTAACAACGACACCTGGAGACCACCCTGCTAGCATTGCTTAGAATCTAACTTTTATTACTTAACTGAACTTCCTTACTGCTAGTGTACACCACAGGTACTATGGTTACCACACTGACAAGTGCCAATCACATTTTAGCCACAGGTCCTTACTGTTGAAGTTTTTACAGGGTCAGTTTCAGACTCCACAACTTTAACCTGTAGAGATTTATAAAAGGATATGACAAAATTTGGTATCTTGGGTCTGTTCAGCTGTTACTCCAGCCATCTGATCTACCTTACTACCCAGTGGGGGGGGGGGGCTGCAGGAAGCAAATGAATAGGTGGTGCTAATTGGAATGATATGGGACAGTATTACATAAGGTCAATAACCATCAGCTGTGATCAAACCACAGACTGCCTCAGCACCCAGCCATTATAGACACTTTATGGACACACACACACACACACACACACACACACACACACACACACACACACACACACACACACACACACACACGTGACAGTCATTACTATATATGTATGCCTTTAGATCCAACCTTCAGTTTTAAGAAGCAGATTGAAGAATTTCTGCTGTCTGCCAAGGAGGAGGGCATTATAATGGATACAACTTTATGCCATTTAACAGTGTCCAATCCCAAGAGTCAATACATCTATTTTCTACAAAAATACATAAAGATCTTTATCATCCACCAGGCAGGCCCATCGTCCCAGGGAGGGGCTCCATTACGGAACCCCTTTCACAATTCCTGACAAAGTATTTACAACCTTTATTAAAATGGGTTCAGTCTGCAGAGGTGGTGCTGCGGTAGCATTGTTGCCTCACAGTTAGACGTTGCACATTTGATTCTCAGTTAGAGCGTCTTCTGTGTGTTGACATGCGTGAATGGGCATTCCTTCGCTGAAGGTTGTGTGTTAGGCCCAGCAAACCAGCACGTAAAAATCTACTGCCAATCATTAGCGGACTGGAGTTCCGCTGTGGCGACCCCTAACTGGGAAAAGCCGAAAGACAGTTTTATTAAAATGGGTTCAGTAGAGGATTCAGGACACCACAGAATTCCTGAAAATGATCTCAGAGATGCAATTAGAACCAGGTTGGTTGTTATGCACTCTAGATGTCTCGGCTTTGTATACTAACATTCCTCATTGGGCTGGGTTACAAGCATTTGAATATTGGGGTCTATGTTAAATATTTGAACATCCAAAATGCTGAATACTATATGGCTGAGACCATATGGTCGACATTTGGATGTACGAATATAAAATAATAAAAAAAAAAAAAAAAAAAGTAAAACACACCTTAACAGTGCGAGCAGGGGGCAAGCCCCCCTGCACCCCCCTACTTAAATATACCAACTCCAAGACCGCACTTCAGTGCAGAAAAGGGAAATTCTCCCATTCTGCACTGTACAGTGCAGTTAAAAGTCAATCTTCTAACACTTGAAATTTCGAACATTTGGTCTCGACCATGTAACGTTTGACATTTTAAGCGTTTGAATAATTGGTATAGACCCGAATATTGGCTCTTTAAGTTAGAACTTTATACACCAGGTTTCAATACGTTCTTGACCTGCCTTACAGAACACATTTTGACTAAAAATGTGTTCTATTATCAAAATAATTGTTATTGGCAGGCTCAGGGCACAGCTATGGGGGCATCTTTTGCCCCCATTTATGCTGACCTCTTTATGGCCCATTTGGAGGAACATCTCATTTATGACAATACACACAATATTTATTTAGATGAAATTGACATCTGGAGATGCCATCTTGATGACTGTTGGTTGGTATGGAGATCTGATGAAGAGTATCTTATGGAGTTTGTGGGGTAGCTTAATGACAACAAATGGGGTATACACTTTACAGCCAATTATAAAGTCCAGAAAATCACCTTTCTGTATGTTCTAGTTATTAGGAATGTTGATCATAACCTAGAAACAGAGGTTTATAATAAATACCCACAATTTAACTTCCTTCTTCATGCCTCTAACATCCACCCACCACACATTTCCAGAAACATCCCAAAATCTCAATTCCTGTGGACGAAGCGCATTTGCTCACATCCAGCCACATATGAACATTTCAGGAAGGATTAACAACCAGATTTAAAGATAGGGGTTACCAAATGGGCAACATCCTCAGTGCTAGAAATTGAGTATCAACATTGGATAGGAGTGATCTTTTTAGGTACAAAGAGAAACAACAAGGGAAGGAATCAGCTATTTGCTTGGTAACTACGTATGGGAGTACTGTGTTACTGAACAGTGTCCAAAGACATTGGAACATTCTTTTGGCCGATAGCAGGCTTTCTGGGTTTTTACAGGACAGATGCCTTTTTTCCTTTTGAAGAGGAAGAACTTTGGATTCACATTTTAGTCACTTCAAACATAGCCCCGGGAATCATCAGAACCCTATACAAAGAATCTTGACTGGTGATCTACTTGTGGGCTGTGTCCTTTGCGGAGACTGCACTCATTGCCAGAGGGTTACCAGATCTAAATAATTTACTAGTAAGAACACCGGGGTTGTATATGACATCAGTTTTTTGCCAATTGTGGCACCGATTAGCTAATCTATCTCACAACATGCACCTGCTCAGCTTTTTATGTAGAGCAAACTTCTAGACCCTTACAGTTAAGAATATCTGAACACTGTAGTGACATTAGAACCAAAAAACCCAGTAATGCTCTTTATAAACATTCATTGACACATAAGAATGCAAACTTCAGATTTATGATTATTGATAGAATCATGGGTAACAGATCTAATAAAGCCAGGTGGCACTCAATATTAAACAAAGTGTATCATTAAGTTGGGTGATTTATTTCCACCTGGTCTCAATGAGTGTTTTTGAATGACCAATGGGCTTCAATCTTGATGACAGGTTAACTATAAAATAGAGCAATGGAGTTAATATTTTGCTTTACACTGATGAAGGCTATGTGTATTTTGTAGCCGAAACCAGTCTGTTATTGCTCTTTGTTTCTATGTCATCATTTTACACGATTAAACATTGAACTGTCATAGTCTGCTGGCCTCCTGTTTTGTTATTTGGATTTTAGTCTTTTGGGGCCATGCAGTTGTCATACGTGCAGGGGCTGCTTCATTTTACTTGGTATATAAAAAATGAGACCACAATAAATCATTTCAAAACTTTCCCACCTTTAATGTGACCTACAACAACACTGAAGGAGCTGCAGAAATTTCTAGCAAGCACTGGTTGTGTACTACATGTGACAACAATCTCCCATATTCCCCATATGTCTGGGCTATGGGGTAGGGTTGCAAGATGGAAGCCTTTTCTTACACAGAAAAACAAAACATCCATGCCCAGCTAAAATTTGCAAAACAATACATCAAGTTTCCCAAAAGCATGTGGGAAAATGTGTTATGGTCTGATGAGATCAAGGATGAACTTTTTTGCCACAATTCCAAAAGGCATGTTTGGCACAAAAACAGCACTTCACATCATCAAAAGAACACCATCCCCAGGGTGAAGCATGGTGGTGGTAGTATCATGGTTTTGGGGTTGCTTTTATTCAGCTGGTACTGGGGCTTTAGTAAAGGTGTAGGGAATTATGGACAGTTCCAAATACCAGTCACTTTTGGCCCAAACTCTTCAGGTGTCTACTAGAAAGTTGAAGATGAAGAGGAATTTCTCCTTTTAACATGACAATGACCCCAAGCATACATCCAAATCAACAAAAGAATGGCGTAACCAGAAAAAAATTAAAGTTTTGGAATGGCCCAGCCAGAGTCCAAACATAAATCCAATAGAAAATCTGTGGGGTGACCTGAAGAGGGCTGTGCACAACAGATGGCCTCACAATTTGGCAGATTTAGAGCACTTTTGAAAGGAAGAGTGGGCAAATATTGCCAAGTCAAGATGTGCCATGTTGATAGACTCCTACCCAAGAAGACTGAATGCTGTAATGAAATCAAAAGGTGCTTCAGCAAAGTATTAGTTTAAGGGTGTGCACACACAACAAAGTATTAGTTTAAGGGTGTGCACACACAACAAAGTATTAGTTTAAGGGTGTGCACACACAACAAAGTATTAGTTTAAGGGTGTGCACACACAACAAAGTATTAGTTTAAGGGTGTGCACACACAACAAAGTATTAGTTTAAGGGTGTGCACACTTATGCAACCAGCTTATTGTACAATTTTTATTTTTTATATTTTTCCCCTAACAAATTTGTTTGTTTTTCAATTGAATTGTACAGGTTATAGGTCACATAAAAGGTGGGAAAAGTTTTGAAATGATTTATTGTGGTCTCATTTTTTTATATAAAAAAACCTGGCATTTTAACAGGAGTGTGTAAACGTTTTATATCCACTGTACATAACTTGCTAGAGTTTGCTTCTAAAGTATATCGGTGACATTTGTATAGTTCCCACTGGTGTTTACTAGATATATTTCTGAGAGCATTATCTCTCAAGTATGAAGAAGAAGCAAATGTTGCATGCTCAATGGTTTGATTCAGTGTAATATTAAATGCGAATCTTGAGAATACATACAAATTAAAATGCTATTATAGTTAAACCTAATTTATATATGATGTTTGCCTGTCTGGATTTCTAAAATATTCCTTAGCAAGTAAGCAATCATACATAGACTTTTTTCATGAAGAGATTATATTCGTAAAATTGCAATCGTTTGGGGAGGAAATATAAAGTACAACTCTACAACTTCAGTAAATATATATGCATGCATCTAATAAATTGTTTATTTATGTTACTTTCTTTAATTTGTTTTCTTATCAAATATTTCTTTTCAGAGATTGCCAGCACCCCACTAACCAATTTCTACCAGATTGGCTTGGGAGTTCTCGCTCTCTGTCAGCAGGGTGCAGTGATTCCATATCCTCTTGTCTACCGTCTTCTGAGCAACCCTGCATTCAGAGATACAATTGATGATTCTCAGGTCTCCATTGGTGAGTAACAGCAATTTTACTTTCTACTAATTTTGTCATAAAACAGCATACTACTGCTGTCCTGTGGTACGATTTACTGATGATGAAAAAGTTTATTACAAAAAAAACAGTTGCTTGACTTGGGTCACTCAAGCTAAATTAGTTGTCACAATAAACCATATCTTTTTTTGTTTGTTTGTTTCAAGAATAGCAGTACACAGATACACAGACAAATGAGTTCACCGCATAACTACAATGTACCTTGCTTTTCTAATTACTTGCGAACAGTGTGGATCCTGGGCCTTGATCACTTAATATTCTGCATCTGCATGAAACTTCATGATGCCATCCTGTGAAATTAGTCACTCGATCGGTAACATATTGTGATGCAAGAAGGAACACCACTGAACCAAACTGATACTGCAACATTTCTACAATGGTGCATGGCATGAAACATCATCATTCAAGAATGATCTCAAACTACTGGAGAGTGGGTTAGGGTAGAGCCAAAATGGCTGGGTGGGCCAAAGAAAGAAATGCATCCTCCTTTATATGGAGAATAAGTAATTTATCTCTATAACTTTAAAAAGCTACAAACTGAAACAGAGATGATGCAGTGACAAGCACTTAACCATGCACATTCATATGTGTGATGGCAGTGTTCTGTAGAGGATATCTAATGGAGCTTCTCTCACACAATCCAACCACATCTTTGCTGAACATCCTCACTTCATTTTACCTTCTTCCTGTCTGTTTCAAATCTTCTTCACCAGATTGTCTTCTACTTTTCTGCACATATGCCTGAACCACTGTAATCTGTTTTATTTGATCTTTTCTGCAATAGGAGCTACTTTGGCTTCTGCTCTTATATCCTCATTTCTTCGTACATCCACAGTGTACATCCTACTTCCTTTCTCAGGCACTTAATTTCCATCACTTCTAGCTTTCTCATCTGCACTGCCTTTACTGCCCAGGTTTCTATACCATGCAGTAGTAGTGGTAGGCCACTGCTTTGTACACCTTACTTTCCATCTTCTTTGGCTTCCTTCTGTCGTATACTACACTTGACACTCTATGCCAATTGGCTGCAGCCCTCTGATTCCATCTTTGACCTCTTTGTTCAGACTTCCCTTCTTCTCAACCACCCCTTCCAGATACTTGAAGCTATTGACCTGTTCCACTGTCTTCCCTGCTATCTCAATTCTCAGCTAATTCTGATTTCTCCAATTTGCTGCCATTACCGCTGTTGTATCTGTACTTAGTTTCAACCCATATGTCTTCAGTTTTGCACTCCATTCCCCTGCCATTTGCTGAAGTTCTTGCTCAGAGTCTGCCTGTAATGCCACATCATCTGCATACGGCAACATTTTGATCTGTCCCCTCCAATCTGTTTGCTAATGTTATTCATCACCAGTATGAACAGCAGTGGGCTCAGAGCTGAACCCTGGTGCACACCCACTCCCACTGGGAATCCCTCTGTGAGACCACTGTTCATACGTGAGTCACTGGGTCCTAGTACATAGCCTGTACTACTTCTACCAATGTTTCTGGGACTTCAAATTCCTCAGAACTGCCCAAATCCACTTTCTTGGGACCTTATCATATGCTTTATTCATATCTAGGAATGCTCACTTGGATTCATTCCTCATTTCTAGCTTCTTCTCAACTATCTGTCTCACTGCAAACATCAGATCAGTTGTGCTGTGTACTAAATTGAATCCAAACTGCTCATCTCCCATCTTATACCCTACTACTCTGTGTATCAATTTATCAATCACCCTCTCCAGAACTTTCATGTAATATGACAGGAGTTTAATACCTCAGTACTGCCCACAGTTGTGGATGCCCCCTTTGTTCTTGCACACTAGCATGAGTATGCTTATTCTCCAGTTATCTGGAATGCACCTTTCTCTCCATACAGCTATGAGTACCCCAGGAGCCATTTCTCCTATATCTTATCCATTATATTGATCATATCTGCTGTGACCTCATCTGAGTCTGCTGCTTTCCCAGACATCATTTTCCATAGTGTTATTCTTACTTCTCCTAGGGTGGGTTCCTGTTAGAAAAATATGTACTTAAACATATATGAAGTGCTAGTTTAAAAGCAAATAGTATGTAATGCATTTTATTCTATTTTACAATATGGCAGTAAGAATGATCTGTGATTGAACTCTGACCCTGGCAGTAGCCAGCTCAGCAAGCTTATGTTTTCACTAATGATTATCTGCTGAGTCAGGAAAATGAATGTATAAGGCATTGAATCTTTTTCTTCCTTCCTCTGAGATAGTAATATTATCAGCACAGCTGCTAAAAGTTAATAGGACTGAAACCTTGAAAGAATAACATTTACAGAAAGACATTATAACTGACCAGGTGCTTTGCAAGGCTGTATTATTCTCATGGGAAAACTTTTAAAAAGTATAACCTCAGCACTTTCTTATGAATAGAATATTGTAGACTATAGTGATGTAGGTGTCCTGTGAGAATGTATAGTGTATAAAATGAAGAATACTTCCTGTATCATGTTAGACAGAATTCTATACTTGTACACTAGTAAAGTTTCTTGTATCTGAACCTCCTGTGTTGGTGACTGTCATTTTAAAAAGCCTAATGATTTTACAGTCTGATTCTTTGATAATTTATTTGACAGTTCCCCTTCTTCTATCATCGTAGGCTGTGTCTGGGGCAGTACAGCTTCTTTGGGGTTTTCTTCATTCAGAAACTGCTGGAAATACTTCTTCCCTCTACCTTTGATGTCCTGTGGACTGGTGATCAGGTAGTTGCTGGCACCCATTATGAAGGGTGTCTGACTATCTTCTTTGTCTTTCTGTCTTTGCCTTGCAACCTGATATAGTTTTTTTTGTGCCACATACTGAGTCACTTTCCAGAAGCTGGAGAGTGCCTACCATGCCTTGTTCTTTGCCATTGCAACTCTTTCCTTAGCTTCTTTGTTAGTCAATTAGTATTCCTTCCTAGCCTGGTACATCTTTTCTTTCCTCCACTTTTTCCTGCATTCCTCCTTTCCTTTGATGACTTCCTAGACTTTTGCATTCCACCAACGCTTTTTTTTTTCCCATACCTGTCTTGGCCACATATCTGTTCTGTAGTCCTCGCACAAGCTGTTCTGAGGCTCTGCTATTCTTCTTCATCTCCACCTATTTCCTCCTCTTCTTGGGGTGCTAGAGCCTTGAGTAATTCCTTGAACTGTTGTACTTTCTTTCCAGTCAGCTTCCAGGTCTTCAGTCTGGTCTCTGTTGACTTTCATGCCTTCTCTGACCATTGCTTGCAGTTGATTGTGACAACCATGTTGGTTTGTGACAACCATGTTGGTTTCTTCTGTATGTGAACTTGTGTCTGTCTCTTTTTCCGAACCATGTGTTGGCTACTCTCAAGCCATTTGCCAGACAGAAGTCTAGAATGGCCTTTCCTTCTTTATTCCTGTTGCCCCACCCATATGGACCCAGTCAGTCCTCATATCCTTTCAGTCCCAATATGTGCATTCAAGTCATCCATTATCAACACAAATTCATGTTATCCTGCTTTATCTAGTAGGTTCTGCAGCTGCAATCTGTCACTAATTCTGATGATATCCCTCACTTCCTTGTCAAGCATCTCTCTCTCACCATAGTTCACACACCATTTCTAGCCTGTCCTCTTCTGGAGTAGTAGACTCTAGATCCCACGCCCAAGTGGTTTCACTGCATTGACCTTCCATCTTGTCTCTTGGATACACAGGATATCAAGCCTCCTGCATACCATCATGTCATCCACTTCCAAGCTGCACCCTGTCAGTAAACCTGCACTGAGTGTAGCAATTCTGAGTTCGTGTTTGGCAAGTTGATTGGTTTCACATCCAGCTTTTGCTCAACAGAGCATTCCCAGATAACCCAGGCTGGGAAACTGGACACTGGCCAGCCAGTAGCTTATTAACCCAGGGCTGCTGGGCTTTTTGGTGGGTACACATTGGCCAATAGGGGCACATACATTCCTCTCAGCATTATCATGGGTCCATGGCATAGGTCAGAGTAGTCCGGGTCCTCAACCCACCTATCACCTGCAAATACCCATGCATTTTAGAAATAGCAACTCTGTAACCTCTTGCCACAATGTGATCTCTGGACTCAATAGGATTCTTAATCAACCCACTTATACTAATTATGCAGACCACACTGTGATATATTTAAATGTAGTAGTAATCTGTGTTGTGATGGATATCAGTTTGTGTTTACCACTGAGCCAGTGAAAAGCTAACTCTAGGCCGGAGTACAGAAAAGTTATACTATCTGCAGTTCAATAATATTGCAGGTTTTATATCCACTTTAGGTATTAGTGTATTTTTTACATTTTTGTCAGGTGTGAGGCAACTGATTGCCTCCTCAAACAATTCTTCCATGCCCCCTTGTTAGTATGGTATGGGTCATATCAGCATGACTTGATGTAGACAGCTTCTCAGCTTAGCTAATAACATCAGTTGAACAACTCCCACCCCCAAGACTTGGCTATCCAGATGAAAGAGAACTTTGCAGACAGAGTCAACTAACATCATAAAATGGTATGACAGCATCCTTAAGTTTTAAAATCTCCAGTAGTCAGAACACTGAGAAGTGTAAAGAACTTTGAGTTACCAGTTTCTCAAGTCACCACACCTGAAATACCCCTCAGGTTTTCTTTTGCTTTGCATTCAAGCATTCCATACAAGTGCACATAGTAATTATAGAAAACAATTACATGATGTTCTCTTTACTAAGCTGTCCACAAAATCCATTCAGCTATTTAATACTCAAAAGCATTATATTATGGTTTGCAGTATTTACCTATCCCAAGAATGTTACCTGACAGCTTAGTATAATAGTGCAATAATAGGTTTTTCAGTCCTACCCTTGGCCAGGTGACAAAAATAGTATGCTCTTCTTGCAGTTCAGGTTTAGTGCCTTAATGTTTAATTATTATTTTATCACGTCACCTTTTTAATACCCTCTAACAGTAGCTGTACCTACAACCTCATAGTTGTAATAACATTGTGTCACTTTTTAGTAGGTTTTAATAGTGGTTATGTTCTTAAGTAACTCAGTAACTGGTAAGGTACTAGAACATTGACCTGTTGAGTACAACCATCTCTATATGTTGCTATAAAAAGAACATCCATATGTTTTAAAATTTATTTTAATTGCTTCGGTCAGATTAAGTGTTGTTAGGTGCGTGCAGACAACTTCACAGTGACACATAAAAGTCTGGCCTGACTATAAACAACTGATCAAAATGGTTAAGCTCCTGGTGGGAAGTAGGGAAGGTTGTTGTGCCGTATCACAGGCTCATGTTCCAAGTGTAAAACAAATTAGCTTTTGCCTTACAGAGGCCAATCTTTGCTGAAGCTATTGTAGGTCTTGGTAAGGATTAGGTTGAATATGAGCTCTTGTACATAATTCAGGAGAATGGCACAGAGATGACTGCTTTTATTGAGGATGATATTTCACAATACCCAGGAAACTACTTTGCCCCTCCCTTTACCATCTTCATTCAAAATCCATACCATCACAAATCTGAAATTTTAACCATTAGCATAACTGTTCTACATGCCTATAAACATTCAACTAAATGGCAGCTGACCCTCAAAGTTAAAGCAGTCACTAACAACTTACAACTCTACAGTCTTACAAGACCTACACAAGTAGAATTTTTTGTCTAGGAACATATATATACCCTTGCGGCTGAATGTCAGTTGGCTGTGTATGAGCATAACTAGTTTTCAACAGCTTAAAATGGTAATGGAAATCTTACTATCTGTTTATTTATTTTACACAAATAATGTCTAGTCAGTTTATGACCATTTTGCTTTACAATAATGACTGAACCTTTCACTCTGGACATGATTTTCTTAAGAAAAAAGGTGAATTTTTAGTAGAAGTTAAATATACAGCTAAGCACTCTGCCCTAGCTGTAACTGTACTAAATACTTATATTTATTTATTTTATGGCCATCAGATATGACACAATGATGACAAACAAAATACAGTAACAATCAACTGCAGGCTCAAATAGCAGACAAAGCCTTACAGTTCAAATAAAATAAACCTGATTTTATAAACCATAGTAAGCCTGAATCTTCATACAACTGTGAGCTTTCACATGAGGCTAAGCAGTGCTGCCTGTGTCACTTGATTGTTTAGATATTTAAATAAATATACAATTTAAATAAACAGTATACAAATAGGTCAAACATTAATACAATCGTGTTTACCATTGTCACTGTGTAAGCCTTATGAAAAAGTCTTCTAATACCTTGTATGTGGTACAGCTTTGGAATTATTAACTTAAATATGAACAAGCAATATTTGATGCCTAGAGGGGTCAGTAGGATGCAACTGCAGGAACGCCTGGATGTGTCACTTGGCTGTAACTTAAGCAGTAAGTGCTGGGCTACAGGCCAGTCCTCTACAAGGTTGGAATGCATAAGGCCCACATCATATGACTGTCTTGCAATAAGTCAAGGTCACCTGCTTGTTAAGTGACTGACTGAGGTCATCCTCAGGCTACCAAACCACAGCTAGCATACTGTGTGGGATCACAAACCTTCATGTGTCACCAAGGCCAGAGCCTGTTGCTTACCCCAACCACTAGGGATATCTTGAGCTTGGACAAGGAATGCCTCACATGTCATGAGGGATTTGATAGTCTTAAACCATGCTCATGAAAGTCTCAACAAATAATAAAATGAACTTTTTTCTTTTGTTCTTGAGCTTTTTGATGTGGAATCAGTAGGAGTGATAGAAATGCATACAATACTCTTTAATACAAATCCAAGAAAACAGTCGAGGCCAAACAGGCTGTGCTAACTTTTATTCCATAAAAAACAGGTAAAATGGTGATAAAACTGTGAGCGCCTTCAGAATTCTGATGAAGGGTTATCCTCTAACCACTCACAGTTTTATCACCATTTTACCTGTTTTTATAGAATAAAAGTTAGCACAGCCTGTTTGGACTTGACTGTTTTCTTGGATTTACATTGTTTTTTTTTTGGCACGCGAGTCCTTAAGGAGAAGAAGAGAGAATTTTTATTCACAAGAATCTTTAATGGTACAAGAGGCAGAACACATCCACTGTCACCTTCCTTTTTCTTTACTGTACTGAATCAATCAGAAGAGATAAATGGGTGTGTTTTCCTGATGGAAAGGCAAGTCAGTCTTTAATGTGCCTCAGTCCTGGAAGGCTCTGACCAGGAATGGCCTCTGACTTCACTTCTCAATAGAGTAATGGGGGAGTTATTCACACCATCAGCCAGCTCACTCACTTCCTATGGATGTGAAATGCTGAGAGAGAAATGTCAAAGTCTACATCCCACTGCTAGAAGAGCACCAAGGTATGATTTTGATCCATCAATAGTTTAGGTACCAAACAATGGACTAGTTACTTGAACAGATAAGGAGATTGCTTAAAAGAAACATTTTCTCCAAGATTTAGGTAAAAGGGTACTTTTCTCATCTGCACTCTGTTAACATAGAACCCCATCTCTAAGTTGGAAGAACACACTATATAAGAGCCTAGAGGAGATCCACAGCCAGCAAATGAAGAATCCATATTCAGAATTTGCAATGAGTTTGAATGCAGAAAGAGAAGACCCACCAACAAGCTTTCCTAACAAGGTAGAAATGAAAGTGACCCAGGTTGGATGAAAACGATGTACCATAAGCCCCTATACACTAGAGAAACAAGCCCATTTGCTGCACCTGCACAAAGCCCTGAATACATTATTAGGCAGAAAGGATGCCATGTGTTACTGCCTCTAGAACTAGTGCTGGACCAAAAAAATCACAACGCAGTCAGCAATTGGATGCTCTTTTAATTGCTTAACTCAATCACTAATGAATATGTAATGAGCACCCCTCTACTTACAGGCTAAATATAATAGATTCAAGATGTCTTCATGTTGCCTTATAGCAACATTAATGACTACGTTCTGGGATTACTTATGATAACTTAGGTCTCTGCTGTGAATTTCTAAGGGAGAGAATCAGAGATCAAGACTAATTCAAGCTGTTGCTCAAAAGCTTGAGGATTTCTGGAAAGGAAGGGTCATCTTGTAGTGAGACAGTTGTGGGAGTGTACTCATTATCTCGGTCAATGTCACAGACAATTCTCTTAAGATATGCTGACTAACCATAGGAGCTGCAGTGCAAAGGTGTGCCATGCACTCCACTATCCAAGGAAGAACATCTGAGCAGAGTATGGTGTGAAGTCAAGAATGTTTCAAACTAGCAGCAGCTGTCTGAGAACCAGGAACTGGCTCTGAATCAGAAACCTGCTAAGGGTAGCTCATGATAAAGAGAGGCCTGCATCTGGCTTGGTATGGACTTTGGACCAAACAATCTAAGCAGGATATTTCACATGCACTCACAGCTCAAGTTCCCACCAAACATGCTTAATATCTATCCCAGAGACATAAACCCTGCACTGGAATTTTAACACATCAATCCTTCTTCAACGTTCCTGTTCCCTTTGAACATTTACCCTTCCAAGTGCTAACAATATTTGCCTTCTTGGTTTCTATATGTCTTCTTCTTCACTTTGTCCTTTCACTGTTGTCCAATCTATGTCTCTAGCTGTTTTGTTTTTGCTGCCCTCTTCTTGCTTTACTTCAGTACCCTTGTTACCCCAACCCTTTTACTTCAGCAGTTTAAAGGCAATATCATCCTAATTTTATCCTCCAGACTTCCATTTTAATAAAACAATTTTAAGGGAACTAATGTGACATCTCTTCCTATTGAACAAGTTGCTATCCTTTCATCCCCCACTACCCCAATATCACAGTTTTGTGCTCTTTATCCGACCCTATGATAAAACAGTTAAACTGTCTGAACTTTTTCCTAATTCTACTGGTCCTTGGAATTGGTATAAAATCAAAAAGTATTACCATTCTCCAAAACTCATTTAAATAATATAGTTTCCTTAAGGCTTCTCCTGGACCCCTATATATGAGCATCACTCACCTTTCATAACCAAAAGAATCATTACAGGGCATGCAGTGGTGAAGCGTGGGCCTCATACCATGTCCATCCCCACAATACACTTCTCTCCCCCCTTGCTTCTCCACCTGGTATCTCTACAGACAGAATTCTGCAGTACCAGGACCCCTTCTTTTATCTCTCTCCTTTAGCTACTCGTAGCCTGATGCCCCTGTGCTGACTGAACCCGCCCACTGAGTCTCAGAGCTGCTCTTTTTGAGCCCACAGCAAGAATTTGCCACAAAATCTGCTGACAGCAAGTGGACTGAGCTGAACTGATCAACAACACACCAAGCAAACCTGTGGATGACATCAGGAACAAAGTACATTTTTATGAAGGGGCAAGCCCTCCTACAATACTACTTGAGAGGCATTAAGTCCACAACCCTTGTTTATATATACATGCTTGTAAGACTGTGGAGAAAATGAAAACACCCTGCAAGGTTGAAGAATGTCTTGCACAATTGCTACCTCAAAATACGGGTGATCAACAGAAAAAAAATTACAAGACTTAAAGATACAGAGGTAAGAAACAAAGATATTGCATTCAATGAATATCCATTCATCTAATGGAAGATGTTCCACTCCTTGTGTCTACCTTAAATTTGCTATACTATGCTATGCCTCTTCTTCTTCAATATTGTTTCTGCTTAATTTTTTGTCCTGCTACAATTTTAGCTAAACCCCTCATCCTGTTTTTTTTTCTGTCTGCTTCCTTTCCATTCTCCATCTGGTGCTGCCTTTTGCTTAAATGTCTGCCCATGTAGTCTTACCTTAAGTTGTATCTCTTCTCACACTGAACCCCCTGTCACCTCTTGTTGCTCACTCATATCCAGTGTATCTTGAAAAGTCCATACACACATCCAGCCTGAATTTCCTCGAGACAAAGTCCCACTCCACACCCCAAGTCCATACCTATGTCTTTCCTCTCACACCTCACATTTCTCAGGTCTCACTGCCCTGCCTCATCATGATTATTCTCCTGTTCTTTTTCTACCTTACTAAACTTCTGTTCAGTAATTTTAATTGGACCTTTTCTAGACAATCAGTCCTTGCCTCTTTTGTCTTATTGCACACTCCTTTCATTTTCTATATACCTTGTCCAGTTCTTGTATTCCTCGTCATACCCTTGGCATTGTCTCACACCCTTATATACTACCCAGCTTTAATAAACCTTTCCCGTAATCTTTACTGGTGCATTACATTGTTCTTTCTTATCTTTACTTGGAGGAATGTCATCCCATTCTGCTAGCAACTTTCCCACTGCAAAGCTCTCTGTCCTTCTCTGTCTATCTCTCTCTCTTTCTGTCCCTGTATCTCCTTGCTCTCTGCTGTTGTGCTGAACGTACTAGTTATTTCACTTATTTAAAGCCCTATTGGTGTTGCTGTTCCTCCACTATTGGGCCAGTCAAGACATTCCACTGCTATTAGCTGTTCAAACTGTGGGAATGTTCACATCCTAAAGAACTCTTTAAAGACATGTGCTTCTCATAGGTTGGTACTAGGCTATCAGCCCTAGGGCCTATACAAGCCTAGCCATAACAATTCCCTGGATATTTCTTCCCACAATATTTACTATATCTCTCCTCTTTTCTTATGAATGCTTTACCATACTGCTGTCTCAGGGTTATGGGCCTATATGTTCTTTTCTCTGCTAACTCTCTATTTCTCTTCTGGCTTCGCCACCCACTTGAGATATCTCAAGCCCACTTGACCCTGCTGGTCCTTTTATATTGAGCTACTTTGTACACTCTGTATTTCTCTTACAAAAAAATTCAAGTGGAGAGCAACTCATCTCTTACTGGATTATCCTTAGCCTTCTATGTTTCTCCTTTTGGACCTGAATGCCATCCTACTCTGTTGGCTTCTTCCGAAAGTAATGAGAAACTCTGTGTCCCTCAGTCTGATAGCTTTCTGTTTCTCTGCTGGGCTTCTCTGTCACCGGAATTATTTAAAGTCCATGTCTCCCTGCTGTCACTCTCTTATTGGGCTGTTTAAATGTTTTTGTTATGCTGTTAGGGCAGTCCAAAATGCCCTTCCCCTGGCCGAATATTAGGTTAGAAATGGGCTGTGGATGTTACCTACATTTATTCTTAACAAATCAGGTATACTATACTGCACAGCAGTTTAGCAAACAGATATAGAATATTTTTGTCACAGTTGGCATAATGGTAAAGGTCTTTGCCTCCCATGCACAAGGTACAAGGCTTGATCATGACCTCCAGTCAATGTCTATTTGGAGTTGCATGTTCTCCCTGTGTTTCTGTGGAGTTCTTCCCACCTCCCAAAAGCATGCTGAGTGCTTCCACTTCAAGACTCACCCAAGGATGGAGTTGTGGGCAGCAGTACAGTCTCTAGATGGTGCCTATTGGGAAGATTTGTATAGTTTGACTGCTTTTGGACATCAACTGCAGTGCACAGTATCCTCTACATAAGAGAATACAGATCACAAACTATGTGCTGTGTCAGGGCTAGCCACCTGTTGGTGTAAAAACTGGCTCTAGGTGATTTGATCACATTGATGAATGTTGCCAAAAATTGGCATGGGTATTTGCCGGTGATAGGTGGTTTGAGAACCCAACCTACTCCAGTCTATGCCAGGGACACGTACTAATGGTAGGAGGGGTATATGTGTCCCCATCGGCCAGTGTGTGCCTGCCATAAAGCCTGGCAACCCTGGATCAATAAGCGACGGGACAGCAAGTGTCCAGCTGACACCTTGGGTTACCTGAGATAGGTTTTATTTTCAGCTTTTGCTCAACAGAACTATCAGCCTCCCAAATATGAACTAAGGATTGCTACGCTCAGTGTAGGTTCAATGACAGGACTCAGTTTGATAGTGAATGACATGATGGTGAGGAGGAGCCTGGACATTCTGTGTCCAGGCTACAAAATGGAAGGGAAGTGAAGAAAAGCCACTTGGCTTGGGATCCAGAGTCTACTACTCAGGGGAAGGAAAGACTAGAAATGGTGTGGGAATTGTAGCGAGGGAGAGGATATAGAAAACAATGAAGGATGTCATCAGGATTAGTGAGAGACTCCTGGCAGTCAGACTCCAGTGTAAGCATATGGCAGTAGTTGTAATCTCAGATTATTCCCCACAGCAGAGTTGTGATAGCAAGAAAAAGAGTGCACTCAGAAATCAGTTGTATGACCTACCAGATAAAGCAGGACAAAATGACTTAGTGTTGATAATGGGGGACCTGAATGCACATCTTGTGACAGACATAACAGAATATGAGAACTGCCTGGGTCGGCATGGGTGAGGCAACAGGAATAAAGAAAGAGAGTCCAACATGCAACTCAATAGACTTCCTCATAGTAAGAAAAGGGCACTGGGGTAGAATCAGTAATTGCAAAGTCAAAGCCAGTGAAACAGTCGACCCAAAGCATAAACAACTGGTTGCCACAATCAACTGCAAGCACAGGACAGTGAAGGTTATAAGGTCAACATAAACTAAGCTGAAGACCTGAAAGTTGACTTGTGGGAAAATACAAGAGTTCAAGGAAGTAGTCAGGGTTGTAGCTAGTCAGGAAGGAAAGAAGATAGATGGAGATGAAGAAGAATGGCAGGACCTCAAAACAGTGTTTAAGATATTCAGCTACTTAGCCAAATATGGAAATAAGGTACATAAGGAAAGCTGGTGGTGGAGTGCAGACGTCCAAGATATCAATCAAAAGAACGAAGGAAGGAATGTAGGAAAAAAACAGAAGCGAGAAAAGATGGATCAGGCTAAGAAGGAGTATTGGTTGGCTGGCAAAGAAGCTAAGAGAGCAGTTGCAATAGCAAAGAGCAAGGTATCAGAGACACTCTACAAGCTTCTGGAAGTAGTTCAGTAGATGGCACAAAGAAGCACCATCAGGTTGCAAGGCAAAGACAGAAAGATAAAGAAGATAGTCATCAGACAGTTTTCATAAGGGATGCCAGCAACAACCTACTCACCAGTCCGTAAGATATCAAAGGCAGATGGAAGGATACTTTCAGCATCTTCTAAATGAAGACAATATGACAGAAGCTGTACTACCTCAGACACAGCTTATAGGTTCATAGGTGTGTACTAGGCTAATGGCCCTGGAGCCTTTACAAGCCTAGCCCAAAGGATTACTCTGGCATTGTGCCACCGAACCTTAGTTCCTAGTGCCTCTGTCAAGTAGAGCCACTGGAGTGATTCCCGGGGTGAATATTCTCTTTCCCATACACTCATCATGATTTCTCTTGAAGAGGGACAGTGAGGCACTCCGCTTGACATGTATGGGAAAGTCTATTCCATAACATGGACAGTCCCTGGGTTATGAACCTGTCCCTCCAACTTGTTCTGTTGATTGTAGTAATGAGGCAGAGGCCTCTGGAGTGTGTAGTGCGGAGGGATTGGGATTTCGTTAGATGCAGCATTTCTAACAGTGCTGGGTCAGACATGGCTTTGTAAGTCAAGCAGAGATCACCTCTAAGTAGGTGATATGAGACAGAGAATATTTGGATTTTTTTAAGTCTGTCCATATAGGACAAGTGTTTTAGGCCTAAGATCCTCTTTGTGAGGTGTTTTTGTGGCCTCTCCAGTTGTTGGTGTCTAGTGAGATACATGCTAAATGGGGCATTGTACTCAATGACTGGCCTAATGAGGGAAGAGTAGAGAGAGACCATGACCTCTTTCTTCCTGGATGCAAAACCCTTAGTAATGAGATGTGCCACATAGAAGGACTTTCTGATCCCAGTGGCAATGCGGTGGTCAAAAGAGAGGTTGCTGTCAACTTGTGTTCTCAGATCTCTTATGACGCCTTCTGTGTTCAGTGGACTACCATTGATGTGGTAATTCATGGGAACCGGGTTTTTCCCAAAGGGGATGACAACACATTTTTTGGCATTGAGCTTAAGGCCATGGTTCTGACACCAGTCATTGGTCTCAGTGAGGCCTTTCTGTAGGATGTCAACATTGCTTGGGGAGTTAATTATGGCTCCCACTTGCAATCATCTGCAAACTTTGTCAGCCAGAGTCCCTTCGTGTTGGCCTGAACTTTACAGAAGTAGATACCAAACAGCAGAGGAGCCAAGACCAAACCCTGTGGGACTCCACTGATGACTGATCGACAGTCTGACTTCAAGTCAGATACTTTCACACTGTGGGTTCTATCTGTGAGCCAGTTTGCAACCCTCCTAGTGATATAAGGGTTGATGCCTAGCTTAGTGAGTTTTTCTATGATTCTTGAGTGGGGAATGGTATCAAAGGCCTTGGCCAGATCAAGGTAGGCTGTATGAACCACCTTGCCTACATCCACAGCTCTGGTGACTGATTCAAAGAAGTCAACCAGGTTGAGCAGGCATGATCTACCTTTCACAAAACCAAACTGTGTGGGATCCAGAGTTTGGAGGTTCCCTGTATCTTTCTTTATTAGGTCCATGATGATGTGTTCCATAGCTTTGCATATCAGACTTGTTAGACTAATGGGGCGATAGTTCCGAGGGTCTGTAGTCACTCCTTTGTGGAGATGGATGACTATATCAGTGCACCATTCGTTAGGGATGAAGCCTGAGGTGAGGCTGTGATTGAACAGTGTACACAGGTGAGGTGCCAGTTCACTCTGTAGTTCATGTAGAACACAGTCAGGGATATTGTCAAGTCCCATAGAAGCTGTATTCTTGGCCTTGGACAGTGCTGTTTTAACCTGTGTAGCAGTAATACTGGGTGCCTGGCAATCTACCGGTATTGTGTTTGGTCCTTTGGTGGGGGAGTGAGGGGTAAAGTTGGCACTCAATCTGTCGGCCAGTATATTGGCAATATCTCTTGGCTCAGTGTAGGAGGTGCCATTGTGAAACAGCTCCGAGCAAATCTGGGTATTGATGTGGAGATTCTTTACATAACTATAGAAGGCCTTGTGTTTTCTTTACTATTTGCTGCAATTCTGTTTTCATAGCTAGCTTTAGAGGATTTGATGAGGGATCTCAACTTTTTGTTGAAGCTGATAAGGGAGTTTTTCCAGTCTTGGGACTTCACCTTATTTCTCATCAGTTTCCCCCTTCTGTTGTAGAGTTTGTTTATGGCAGGAGACCACCAGATTGCCTTCCCTTTTTTTGGAGGAGAGCGTCTTGGTTCTACTGGGTATGGTGAGATCCATGCATTTGTGTACATGTTTGTACAAGGCAGTGTATGATTTGGCAGTCATGCAGCTGTTCACCAATTGCATGGCTGCTGTGAAGTTAGCCACCTTTGCTTTTAGGAGCCCAAAGTTTGCTTTTGAGAAGCTTTTAATGGTGGTTACCTTTGCGGGGTTGGGTGGGGTGGGAGGGTTGTGGATTTCCAAGGTGATTAGTTTGTGGTTGGATCTTACCAGGGAGGAGTTGACTATTGGTACAAGAGCAATGGTCACCCAGGTTACTAATGACCAGATCAAGGATGTTGCTACCTCTAGTGGGGGTAAGAATGCGTTGGTCCAGGGCATTGGAATTAATAAATTCCAGGAAATGTTGGGCAAATGTATTGGTACATGAGTAGTTTTCCCAGTTAATGGAGGGGTAGTTGAAGTCTCCCAATATGAGAGTGTTAGGTTGGATCGTAATATTCTCTAGGGTGCTTAGGAATGTGGAGTGTGAGTTTTGGGTCATGGTAGGGGACCTATAGCAGGCTATGACTTGAATCGCTGTCTTACCCAATGTTAGCTGCACCTGAAGTATCTCTGATGCTTCATGTTGGGCTACCAGTCTGGAGGTGTGCGCATCCTTTATGAATATGGAAACACCACTGCCTTTGGGCTTCGGTCCAAGTTCTGGGGCCGAAAGGTATGGAATGAGTTATAGCCTGGTAGTGCAGGGCTGCTATCTGCTGCTTTGAACCAGGTCTCTGTTACAGCACAAATGTCAATGTTCTCCATTTTAAGGAGTGCGTCAAGTGAATGCATTTTCAGATTTAGACTTCTAGCATTGAGCAGCATGACCCTCAGATTGCATTTAGTTGTAGTTCTTATGGTGGTAATCTGGTCTCTGGCACACCACCTAAAAAAGGCACTAAGGGGTGGCAAGAGCCTTGGCCAGTATCCGGAGACCCAGGGGTGACAGATGCAGGCCATCTCTGGCAAAGCATCTAGGTCTGTCAATCATGTAATTCCAGGCAGACAGATACTGAATCCCCTTAGAATGACACCAGAAACTTAGCCAATTGTTGAAATCAATAATTTTCTGTTTGTACTGTGGTATCATTCTGGGTGATGGTAGGAGGCTGCTCAGGGATAGGGTCATACTCATCTGGGCTATATAATCCAAGAGCTCCTCCATGTCTCTTTCATGTAGTCCAGGGAGGTACGTCTCAGGTAATTCACACCCACATGTACAATGACAGGGTCATATTTGTACCTGTTGTTGAGGGACCTGAGTGTTTGTGTTATGTGGTGGATCCTGGCACCTGACATGCAGCTGACTGTTACTTTCTCCTTATTCAATTTAGTGAGTGGGACATCAGTGAGCCTCACTATCGAGTCACCTATGACTAGTGTGTTGGGCATGCTGTTTTGCCTTGGGGCTTTGGCTGAGAGGCACACTGTTTAGGAGAGTTATGTGTCTCATGATTAGTGTTGTGTTGTGGTGGTCAAGTGTGTTTCTGCCTTGGAGGTGTCTGCTGTTTGGGTAGATTTTTACTGAGAGCCTCCGCGAAGGTGGGTGTGTGGTTTGTGTTTTTATGTGAAGGCAGTGCTGGTGTGTGTTCTGGAGGGTTATGTGTTCCATGTGGTGTGGTGCAAGTATTGACCTTCTCCTCTTGACCAGCTATTCTGGTCTTGGCTGCAGAGTGCATGGCTTCCAATTTGGATATATAAATGCATTTCTCACAGGTCTGAGTGTTGGGGGGTAAGAGGAGAGGGTTGGCAGTGTACACGAGGCAGTTGCTACATTGCCTCAGGATGCCCAAGCTCACCAGGTTAATAGGAGAAAGCGCAGAGAACTGACCTTTAGACATGCCTGGAGGGGTGGGCATTAATAATAAGTACTGGAGCTGTTTCCTTGTAGAATGTTTAGTGCTGGTAGCACGGTTGTGTGCTATAATAATTGCTATAACAAGTCTGGTAAAGTGCTAGACTAATAAGCTAGTAAAAGTGCAGGAGAGCAAAGAAGTAGCAGATCTAAGGGAAAAATTTGAAGAGCACCGCTCAGAAGCTTTCAAAAAGTCCTGGATACAGCAAATCTGTATCTGGGCTACACTAGTTCCAGGAAAGGCAGGAAACTGTTTTTTTTTTTTTTTTTAGTAGAAAGTGAAGAGGCAGAAGATAATGAGATAGTTTAATATGCAAGAGCTAAAGGGGTGGGCCTATGCTAAATTCTCACTACTAACAGTAACAAAGCTGGTGATTCCCTCTTTTCCAACACTGTTGGAAAACACTGGAACCTGCTTCCCTCTGAACTTTCCACTATTCCCTCAAAATCTCTCTTCAAAAAGAGAATTAAACTCCACCTCAAATCACAATGGCTGTGCCCCTGTACTAATCCTGACTAACACTAGCTCTTGCCACCTGACTAAAACCTTCATCTTATAACCTTTAACCTCCCTCTTATTTACATCCACTGTCATATTTCCCCTTCCTACTACTTCCAAAAAAAAAAAAAAAAAAAAATTGTACATTAGGTATTATTATTTTTTTTTCAAAATGTCACTTGCAACATTATCCTTAGCACAATATTGTTAACTTTATAACTATGTCTGTAGTTATAATGCTTTTTTATTTTTTGTTTGTACTCTTTGTACTCTTTTTAATCTTTACTTTCTTGTTATTTCTTTAATGTAATTCATCTTAAACTCTGGAGCTTAACTCCCCGGGCCTCTACTGAAAATGGATATGTATCCAGCTGGACTAGCCCGGTCAACAAATGTAAAATAAAATAAATAAAATAAATAAATAAACAGTAGAATAAGCTGATGTAATGTGACTGGATGGGTGTCCAGTATCAACTTTATACCAGAGGTGGGCAATTCAAAGCCACCAAGACATAAGATCACCATAAGAACTGGATGGAAGGGTCGGGAAAAAACAGTTGTACAGATTACATAGATATGAAATCAAAAGTGCAGATGATAAATGAGAATAAACTCTTATATTTTCTAAATATCACAGCAGGCAGTAAGTCAGTCTCTCTCTGTAACAGCTTGGGCAACAAGTATCTGATTTAAAACACTGGCTATTTAAGGCACAGAAACAGAAACCAGACAAATTATCCAAACAATAACAGTTGCAGGAATGCCCTGGCTAGATTAAACCAGTTCTACTCACTTTATCTCACTAAGAAAACAGAGAGACCTCTAGACAAAGGATTTCACTACAAACTGAGGTAAACACTAACATATATTCAGCTCTATCACACAACAAAAAGAAGAGTACAAAACAGTTGTACAGATTACAGAGACATTAAATCAAAAGTGCAGATGATAAATGAAAATAAACTCTTATATTTTCTAAATATCACAGCAGGCAGTAAGTCAGTCTCTCTGCAACATCTTGGGCAACAGGTGATGAAGGAAGAGGAGGAACCCACCCTAGAAGAAGTAAAAATGAAGATAGAGAAAGCACCAGGCTCCGGTATAGGGTTGCCAGGTTTCTTTGTGGCTAAAACCGGACTAAGGTCACGCCCCTCACATCACTCATAACTCCACCCATTCCCACCCCTCTCCCAACCATGCCCCTCCCATTTTGTGACATCACTGTGACGTCAGCTGAACAGAGGGAATACCCTCTTTTTCTGTTCTGGATGCCTGATTTCAGCCGATTTCTCCCCAGTTGCCATAAACACTATTCAAAACTTTCAGTCTGCATACTGTCTTCTTCTTTACTTCTGCAGTGATTACAGATATTTTGATTTAATTTAAAACATTTATTTCAAATTTTATAGTACAAACCACTGATACACATTTGCTAAACAAATCAATAAGAAGACTGGGCAGATTAAATTTAAAGAATAAAACAACAATTTCCATTTCTGGGCTGTATGCATTATAATTGATCTCAAAACTCCTAAATGGCCATGTGGACATGAAAGCTTTCCACACTTCGTTACAAAGTAAATGGCAACAAAATGTTCAAAATACAGTACATGCTCGGCTAACTACAACCAAGAGTAGCCCAAGACACCTAGTCAACCAACACACATGCATGCACCTTGCCATGATGCAGCAAATGGAATAAAAATGCAATCTGAACTCAGATGTAAGCAGTCTTCTTTGCTTGAAGTGCTAAACTGGGAAGAGGTGAATTGGTACCCATGTGCTTGGTAATATAAACTGTACACAAATTATGAAAACACATATCTTTATTTTCAGGAGAGCAATAATGAGCCCAGTAATAAAACTGACTACATGGTCAAAACCCCAATTTCTGCCATTTCCTAGAGGTCTCCCTCCTGTCACTACACTCTGCCAACAAAAGAAATAGTAGCTTTCTTCATGCAGGGTTCTGCAGGCCAACTGTGAAAAAATAAATGCATCTCATTACATATCTTTCAATTATGTTTTGCAATGGGTGGGGTGGGAGTGAAGTCTAAGCATCCTAAGTAGAAACAGAGGAATTTCACCTGCTAGTCTGCAGTGTATGCTATTAATACGTTTTCCTCCTTTTAGTTTTTATGACGCTTAATGGAATGTCTTTTCTTATTATTGTTATTCATTCTGCCCACACCCTTTTGCAAGGAATACACTGAATACACATCTGTGGAACTTCGCGCTCCTAGTTAAGTGATAAACTGTTAGTTCTTGAAAGTATTTATAACAGGTTCTTGTGAAAAGTCCAAGTAACTAAACAAATACATTTTGTATAATATGGATTTGAATAAAATACATGTTTGTGCCACATGTAAACATTCAAGGGACCCTCACTGGTGCTAGTGGTGAGGATTGAGGCTCTTTGATTACTGGACCAGTGCATGGGTGTCACAAACTGCATATTGGTTCTTAAGTTATAATTTTAGAGATGCTTAATAATTATCACAGTAGACAATTATCATGGCATAAAATGGAGAAATTGGTTTAATTTGTAGTTAATTATTTAGGTGTTAGAAGGTTTTCTTTTATATAAATACTATTTGTTTGCTTTTACAGTTGATTGGGACATTTATGGCATAATTTCAGAAGCAGAACTAGGGTGGGGTGAAGGGGACAATTGTCCTGCACCCAAAGTGTCAGGGGATGTTATTGACAGATCTCGATCAGTGTTCAGTGCATAATAGCATTTACTGAATTTCTGGTCTATATTGAAGTAGTGTAGTTCTCTATTTGTGGCATAAACTGTACCAACTGCAATTTGCAGCAAGCAGTTTGACAGGAACTGCGTTTTTTTTACTCCACAACATTGGGGGAGGTACCCGATAAGGGATACAAAACTAGCTAGTAACACCTCTGAATTGCTTTAAAAATAACTGTTGCTTAGGCCCAGAAACAGATAGTACTATGTTTTTTTTTAGCAGTGACAATATATGTTATCAAAGTTTAAGGAATGTGTGTGTGTGAAAAGTATTAATAGATGATCTTTCCCTTTTTTTTAGAAAATGCAGATGAATGTTGTTGTTGTTGTTTAGATCATTATTTCTTGTTATGAATACATTTTAAATAGCATAAATGCAACTGCAGTTATTTTTGGTCTGAAAAATAAACTTGTAAGGAGGAAAGCTGATCACTGACAAACTGGAGTGCGGAGACCAAGTGTAAGTGCAAATGAGGATAATAAAGATGACAGTAAAGAAAGAAAGGATTTAAGTATACGGTTCTTAGGGGCCTACTTTTGAAGAATTTGTATTTCTTTTTTGCTTAGGAGGTTAGTATTTTGTCACTTTGGATAATTTAGCTAGACGTTGGGTATTCTTCTTTATGGTCTCTACCTCTTGGTTCCATTTAGTTCAGGTCATTCAGTATGCTATACTAGGAATTATCTCATCTGGGAATCTACTAAGCAAAAGCAATCAATCCGTAGACTAGACAATTGTATACCTACTAGCCAGTAACAGTAACCAGACAGTAACACTGTACCCGGAACCCGAATGACAGACTACAAGAGTGCCAGGATTAGAACAAGCAGAAGGGAATACCATTTATACTAAGCAAAAGCAAACAATCTGTAAACAATTGTATAGCCAGTAAGTAACCAGACAACACTGTACCTTATGTTATGTCTGTGAGTTAAACCATCCAGTATATCAACAGCCATAGCGATGCTGGCTTCTGCTGCCTTCCTTCCCGTTTGACGGTTAAATAACATCCAAAGTCGAACTGCTGTCTGATGCTCGCTTGCATTCTGAAAACGCTACATTCCCCTTCCCTGTTTGAAAAGTTAAATGCTGACTTCTGGTTCCCGCTCACACTATCGGAGTGAGCTCCTTGGCTCTCAATTCCGACAGGCTGGTAGCCCTGAGGGACGTGATGTCATCATCGCGCACGTGATGACATCAGCGTCAGTGCCACAAAATTTAAAAACATAACCAAAAACCCGGACTTCACATGTCCGGTTTTGGAATGGAATTTGTAACCGGACAATTTGTTAGAAAACCGGACAGTCCGGTCAAAAACCGGACAGCTGGCAACCCTACTCAGGTAAGAAATGGCTCTGCAGGGCTTTCATGGAAGTACAGAGAGAAAGGAGTATCCCAGATGACTGGAGATTAAGCATTCTATTGCCAATGTACAAAAACAAAGGGGGCATTCACAACAGTGGGCAGTATAGATGTATCAGACTCCTGTCACACTGCATGAAAATTCTTGAGAGGGTGATTGATAAACAAATATACAGAGTAGTAGAAAGTAAGGTGGGAGATGAGCAGTTCAGATTCAGATCAGCATGCAGCTCAATGCTTGTAGAGAGACAAATAGTTGAGAAGAACTTAGATACGAGGAAAGAGTCCAACTAGGAATTCATAGACATGAAGAAGGCACATGACAACAAGAAAACTGATTTGGGTCCTGGGATGGTCCCAGAAACATTGGTTGACTTAGTGTAGGCTATGGACAAGGACCCAATGACTCAAGTAACAGGTACAAGTATGCAAAATTTGAAGGTAATGCTACTCAATGCTAGAAGTCTAAACCTCAAAATGCACTCTCTTGAGGCACTCCTAAAAATGGAGAATATCAATATCTGTGCAGTAACTGAGACCTGGTTCAAGGCTCCAGAGAGCACCCCTGCAATACCAGGATACAACTCTTACCAGACTTTTTGGCCACCAAACCAGAACCAAAATACTAAAGTTGGAGGAGTGCTCATATTCACCAAGGATATTCACACCTCCAGGCTAGTTGCCCAACACAATGCATCTGAAATTCTCCAGGTGTAACTAACACTGGGTAAGACTGCAATCCAAATTGTAGCTTGCTACAGATCCCCCATCATGCCCCAAGATTCTCACTACACCTTTCTAAACATACTGGAAAATATTACGATACAACCAAACACTCTAATACTGGGTGATTTAAACTACCCTGACATTAACTGGCAAAACTACTCGTGCACCAACACCTTTGCCCAATGGTTCATGGAATTCATAAATACCAATGCCCTGGATTGAATAATCCATAGTCCAACCAGGAGCTCCAATATCCTGGATCTGGTTATTACCAACATGGGAAATCGATGTGCCACACCAGTGGGCACCCCCTTGTTGGTTAAGTCTGACCATTAGCTAATCACCTTTGACATCCAAATCCCACCCCCATTCCCCAGTAAGGAAACATCCAAAAAAACTTGTTTCTCCAAGGCCAACTTCATGCTATTCAAGTCAGAAGTGACAAACTTCATGACACCCATGCAGATGGGAACTGAAAGTTTGACTGCCGAATCCTACACTAAAGCACTGTACAAGCACATCCACTAGTACATGAATCGTGCCATCCCAAATAGAACCAAGATGCTCTTCTCCAAAAAAAGGAAGCCAATCTAGTGGTCTCCTGTCATAAACAAACTATACAACAGAAGGAAGAAACTATTGCAGAAAAGAGGAAAATCCAGGGATGCAAAAAAACTCCCTTACCAGCCTCAGTAAGAAGCTGAGATCCCTCATAAAATCCTCCAAAGCTAGTTACGAAAATAAAATTGCCAAAGATTCCAAATACAACAACAAGGCATTATACAGCTATGTCAAGAATCTAAATGGTAATGCTCAGATCTGCTGTGAGCTACAACAGAATGGCATTAAGTATATTGATCCCAAGGACATTGCCAATATCCAGGCAAATCGATTCAGTGCCAACTTCACCACCCTCTCACCCACTAAAGGGTCAATCTCAATACCTAAAGACTGCCAAATTTTGGTAATCACAGCCACACAGGTAAAAACTGCACTCTCCAAAGCTAAGAATACAGCATCCATGGGACCAGACGACATCTTGGGTTGTGTACTACATGAACTACAAAATGAACTGGCACCTCACCTAAGTGTCATGTTTAATCATAGCCTCACCTCAGGCTTCATGCCCACTAAGTGGCACACAGCTACAGTTATCCCACTCCACAAGGGGGGATCCACCTTGGATCCTGGGAAGTCCCATCAGTCTGACGAGCCTGATCTGCAAGGCCATGGAATGTATTATCATGAAACTTATAAACAAAGACATTGGCAACCTTCAAACACTTGACCCCACCCAGTTTGGGTTTGTGAAGGGCGGATTGTGTCTCCTGAACCTGATTGACTTCTTCAAATCAGTCTCCAGAGCCGTGGATGAGGGTAAGGCAGTCCACACAGCCTATCTGGATCTCACCAAGGCCTTCAACATCATCACCCACTCTGGAATCATAGATAAACCTACTAAGCTGGCCATAAATCCCTACGTCACTCGATGGGTTGCCAACTGGCTTGCTGACAGAACCCACACTGTAAAAGTAGCCGACTCCAAATCCAGCTCCAGACAAGTGACAAGTGGAGTACCTCAGGGTTCAGTCCTGGGACCACTCCTGTTTGGCATCTACTTCTCTGATGTACAGGCGAACACTAAGGGACTCTGGCTAACAAAGTTTGCAGATGACTGAAAACTGGGAGCCATTATTGAATCCCCAAATTATGTGGATATTCTACAAAAGGGCCTTACAGAAACAGATGCTTGGTGCCAGAGCCATGGCTCAAGCTCAGTGCCAAGATTATAGTTACCCCTTTCAGAAAAACACATGTACCCATGAATTACCACATAGGTGGCGGTACACTAAACACCAAAAGTGTGTTAAGAGACTTAGGAACCCAGGTGGACAATGGTCTCACCTTCGATAACCACATCGCCGCAACAGTCAGGAAATCCTTCTATGTGGCACACCTCATCACTAAGGGCTTTTCATCCAGAAAAAAGAAGGTCATTGCCCCACTGTACTCATAGCTCATTAGACCCATCATAGAGTAAAATGCCCCATTTGGTATGTACCTCACAAGACATCTGCAACAACTGGAAAGGCCGCAGAAACACCTCACTAAAAGAAACACAGGCCTAAAGCAGATGCCCTATGCTGACCGACTAAAAAAAACTCCAGCTATACTCTGTCACATATCATCTACTCAGAGGTGATCTCTGCTTAACATACAGGGCCATGTCAAACCCAGAGCTGTTGGACATGCTACACTTAAAGAGATCCCAAGCCATCAGAGCCACATGCTCCAGGGACCTACACCTTGTCATCACAATGAACAAAACATGCTGGAGGGATAGGTTCCTAACCCAGAGACTCCCCATACTCTGGAATAGACTGCCCATACATGTCAAGCAGAGCACCTCCTTGGCCTCTTCAAAAGGAACCATGACAACTGGATGGGAGATAGGAAGTTTATCCCAGGGATCATATCAGTCATCCTGCTAGACAGGGGTCCAGGGAAGTAAATATTGTGGGAAGAAATTGCCAGGGAATTGTTATGGCTAGGCTTGTACAGGCCCTAGGGCTGATAGCCTAGTACCAACCTATGAACCTATAAGTATGAACATTTCAAAGAGGGATTCCCAGTGAGAGTGGGTATTCATCAGGGTTCATCTCTGAGCTCACTGCTGTTCATACTGGTAATGGACTACATTAGCAAACTGGTTAGAGGGAACAGAGCAGCAAAGCTGCTGTATGCAAATGATGTAGCATTATAGGAAGAAATTGAGTAAGAACTTCAACAAAGGACAGGGGAATGGAATGTAAAACTGAAACACATGAGAAGAAATTGATTACAGACAAAACAGTTGTAATGGCAGTAATTGGGGGAAATCAGAAGAAGCTGAGAACTGAGATAGAAGGGAAAATAGTGGAACAGGTTAACAGCTTCAAGTATCTGGGAGGGGTGATTAAGGAGAAAAGAAGTCTGAATGAAGAGGTCAAACCTAGAATCAGGGAGGGTGTTGCCACTTAGCACAGAATGTCAGAAGTAGTGTGCGACAGAAGAAAGCCAAAGAAGCTGAAAAGTTAGGTGCACAAAACAGTGGTGGGCCAGCACTATTGATGGTACTGAAACCTGGGAAGTGAAGGCAGTCCAGGGTATAGGGTGCATACTATAGACCAGATGAAGAGATGAAGAAATGAGGATATCAGAGCAGAAGCCCAAGTAGCTCTAATTGCAGAGAAGATCAAAGAGAACAGATTACAGGTTTGGGCATGTGCAGGAAAGCAGAAGACAAACTGGTCAACAAGATCTCTGATAGAAAGGTAGAAGGCAAAACAAAATGAGGGTATCTAGCAAAGAGATGGATGGATTATATGAGAGAATACATGCGATAGTCAGACATGACTGTTGAAGAAGGTAGAACACTGGCATTGTATTAGGAAAGATGGCAACAGTTCATGTGACACCCAAACCCAATGCAGAAAGATTGGAAAAGCAGGTTGATGCTGATGATGATCTAGAATATATAGAGTAGGTGACAGAGCTGTAGCATGAGTAAAACAATGTCTAGTGACAGGGCACAGAGATCCATAGTAAATGGCGTCCACTCAGTTGAAAGAATGGTGACAAGTGGTGTACCACATATCAATACAGGGGTCAGTCCTTTTCAAACACTTGTTAAGCAATACTGCAAAGGCACTAGAAGGAAAGTACTGTGTTCTTACTAATAATGTAGTATCTATGCAACAGAGCTGATATGCAAAACATGTAAAAGGGATAAGAAGAAAACGGTGTCCTATTGTGATTCCAAGACTCTTAATTGCAAGGCAGTACACAATTTGAAATATATGTCCTCCTCTGAGTTACTGTTGATGGATGGACTTCCCTATGAAGACAGCAACATTGCCTGGCAGCTGTATTCTGTACATGACTTTGGAGACAAGTGAAGCAGCACCATATTCTGCTACTGGCATACAGTCCCATGACCAATATATCAGAGATAACATACACAGTAATAGTGGCCACAGTAATAGACATGATACAAAATGAGGTCCACCCTGCCAGATCCCTCCCATATGTGTTCTGTTATTTTGAACATTTGGCAATAAATTCTGATGCAGCTTTCTCCAGTGCATGCCTTAAGGAATGTCATTTTTTTACTGTGTGAGGATCATACATACATACAAACATATAAACATTTCTGGCACGGGTAATAATGCCCTTCTAGCCTGCCAATATACCAAAACAGTTATTCCCATATTAACTGACCAGGCTGTTCTTAAAAATATTTAAACTACTGCTTACTTTAATGTAATTAGATAGTCTATTTCATGCACCAGCTACTGTCTCAGAGAGCTGATTAGTACACTTCTCATTCTATAGAATCTTCTACATAGGTTGTCTGATGATTCTCTATGCAAGCAATAATGCCTGACAGGGTGTGTGTTAATGTGTAATTAACACCTGCCCAGAGGTGTTATGAGACCTGACGCTGCAGGCAGAGGGCCTCTACACCCCTGAAAGGGTGTTAATTACACATTAGTACACACCCTGGAGGGCATTATTGCGCTTAGAGAATGGGCTCACTGTAAAATTGTTGTGTTTTAATTGCTTATTTTTTTAAGTACTATATTATTTTTTTATATATTTTTAATGTAAAATAGTTCCTCCACCTAATGTTTTAAACTTGTTGTAGTATATGCTACTGGTATTGGATGAAGCATTTTACATCAAAAATACATAAAATAAATATAGTGCTTAAAAAACAAATAAGTAAAGCACAACAATTTTACATAGACCCCATTCTCTCTCTCTTTCTCATACACACATACACTGTCGCTTCTGCTTTCACACACACATACATAGACACACACAGTCTCCCCTGCGTTTATGCACACATTCACTCACACAAGATCAGTCTCACTTTTTCTTAATAGAAGTAAAAAGCCTGGTAGGAAGCATTCAGGTCCACAAATTTGTCCAAGATTTAATGTCACAAAATAAAGACAAGCAAAACACCAAAATGCTGATAACACTCCAAATACGTTTTTGTTCGCAAGAACTTCATCAGAATAATAAATTCTGATGAACCATCCACTTCCCAGATTCTGGGGAGTGGATGGTTTTAAAGGAACTTAAACAGAACCAAAATGTGCGAGTTATGAATCTGGACAAGGGGGGGGGGGGCCGTGTTGATAGACAATGTTATATATGAAGGCAAGATGTTAGACATCTTGGGTGATTCTAGCACCTATAGGAGAGTGTCCAGAAATGAGATTTTTGTTGCATACAAAAAAATTGGCTTGGTCATTGATGATTTATTGTTGGATGGACTGACTGATCTGGACACTCATAAGTATTTACATTTATTGCATTTAGCTCAACCTAGAATCTCTACTATTTTTGGCATACCTAAGGTGCATAAGGATCCCATGGACCCCCCCTTAAGACCAATTGTTTTGGCTGACGGGTCAAAGACGGCACCCATAGCAAAATTTCTGGATATAAAATTAAAGTCCATTTGGGGTACAGAAAGGAATATTTTAAAAGACTCCTGGGACTTTCTAAAGGGAATTAAAATGGACCAGTGCTTTGACAACATTATCTTTGTCACGGTCGATATAAAAGACCTGTTTGCCATTATACCCCAGGATTTTGGGTTAGCCTTTTTGGAAGAAGCTTTATTAGACAAGGCCTGTCCATCCACGGACCAGTTGTCAGTTATTTTACAACTGATGGAGATGGTATTAAAAATAGTTTAATCTTCTATGGGGGATAATTTTTTCATCAAATTAAGGGTGTAGCTATGGGGCAAACTGTGCCCCCACATATGCTAACATATTTTTAGCTTGGTGGGAGAAAAAAATGTTTTAAATTCTGCATACAATAACTGTTGGTCCCATTATCAGAGATTTTTAGATGATATAGTTATTTTTTGGAGTGACACAGTGGAAAAGTTACATGTATTTCTGATTTATTTGGATACCACTACCCCTTTTTGGAATTTACCAGTTCAATAAACACAGATAGGTTTGATTTTCTGGATGTGAGTCTAATTAAAACTGTGGAGGGTATTAAGTCAAAAATATTTCGTAAAGATAACTTTTCAAATTCTTACCTTCATTTTTTGAGTGCCCACCCCTACATTTATAAGGGTCAGTTAATTCGTGCAGCCAGGATGACTTCCCAGGATGCAAATTTTTTGTTGGAATGTGATTTTATTGAAAGTTTATTTATTCAAAGGGGGTACCCGAGGGATTTACTGGTTGACATTCGTACTTATGTAAGTTAATTTATGCCATATTAGGTACTACCCATTGTTGGGTAAAGGACTGGATATAAACCAACATTGTTTAAGGGAAGTGAACCCCTTGGTTTACTCTAAAGCCCTTATTCCTGATTTTAATTTGGACTCCAAAATGGTAGTGGACATAATAACAAAGGAATGGAATAGGTTTACTTCACAGACTGATCTGAAAGGTATTGACAAGGGACCCCTGAAGATTAGTTATAAGAGGGGTAAACATTTGAAGGACCTGTTTGAGAGTGGGAGTAAACTGAAGCCTGTTCACACCACCAAGAGAAAAGGTACTTTGGAATGTGAAGCGCGCACACAGTGCAATTTCATTTCCAACACAGATCGGATATTTTTAAAATGTAGAAATAAATGGGCGTGTGGTAAATGTTTTAGTAATTGTAACTCCAGTGGGTTAGTATATTTAGTTGTGTGTAAGACCTGTGATGCCTTTTATGTGGGCAAGACTGAACGAAAGTTGAAAAGACGTATATACGAGCATATGTACGATGTTAAGAAAGGCAATGCTAAAAATGCTCTGTATAAACATTCTTTGGACTGCCCAAGGGCAAGTTATGAACTTTTTGCCCTAGAGGTTGCTATACAGGATATGAGGAGAGTGCATGGGAGACTATCCTTGAGTATAGGGAACTATTGTGGCAGATTACCCTAGATGCAAGCAGGACCTCCGGGTTAAATGAGAACATCTCAACAGCACCTCTATTGAAACTCAGGTCTGCCAAACTATAATGTACTATGCAAATATATATATATATATATATATATATATATATATATATATATATATATATATATATACATACATATATTTTTTTTACAAAAGTATAAATATACATTTTTTTCAGTTTTTATAAGTCTATCAACACATTATTAAGACATTTTACTTGTTTCATTATATTACGAGTGATTGTATGAATAGTTTTTAGTTTTTTATTATTGCCTAAAGAATGTCCTTTATGGCATGTAATTATAATGTTTGGACACTAGGTGGCAGCATTTTGATACACTTTTGAATGTCTTTTTTTAAATTTTATTCTGTTATTTTATTGGCTATTTTATGATTGGGGGATTATTTAATGGGCCTCCACTATGTAATTTACTATTCTGATGAAGTTCTTGTGAACGAAAACGTATTTGGAGTGTTATCAGCGTTTTGATGTTTTGCTTGTCTTTATTTTGTGACATTAAACCTTGGATGAATTTGTGGACCTGAGTGCTTCCTTCCAGTCTTTTTACTTCTGTTCTTGGTGGTTATTGTGGTTGGAATCCCCGTTTTTTACTACTTTGTTCACTCTTTCTTAATCTTTCACACACACAGTCTCCGCTGCTATCATACAGGCATTCAGTCACACAACATCTCTCTTACTCTGTCTCGATCTATCACACATACACACAGTCTCCCCTGCATTCATACATGCATTCAGTGACACACGATCACTCTCACTTTCTCTCCAACTCTCTCGATCTCACATATACACACATACAGCCTTTTTTTTTTTTTTACACTTTATGCTCATGCTTAATGAGCATAAAATAATGGTGGCAGTTGTTTTTTTTTTTCCAGTCCGAGCTCCATAGCAGGGAAGTGGCGGACTCGTTACTTATACATTAATATCCTGCTGGAGAATGTTCATTCTCTAATCAGTGTATTGATGTACAGTTTGCCCATTTTCTAATACTTTTTAATAACCCCAAACATTCTCAGAGGTAGTTGTCTCTAAATGCCCTATATACCTGAATAAGATCTCCCCTTAAATAAATGTATGAGACACTGTACAAGTTCAGATAGAGTCTTTCATGATAACTAAAATTTTCCATCCAAGGATGCCTTTGGTATATTCATTCTGTATTGTTTCCAATTTACTCATGCTTATTTTCTTAAAAGGCTTCCATATTCTTATTTAATGCCCAAGTTTGATTCGAATGTAACAAATAACAATGATTTTATCATTTATGACTTCCTGGATTTCATAAATCTTTTTATACACCTTATAGTTCTATAATTATGATTAACCAATTGGCTGATTGATTAGAAAAACTCAAAGTTGGATCTACCCATATACCCAGGTCCTTAAATGAAGCTACAGTTTCAATCATTGTGTGCTGAATTAAATAACCACCTTTCAGTCTATGTCTCACAAATCTCATACGCTTAGTATTTGATGTATTCAACAGTATATTATTTTCCTGTGTCCAAATGATCAATTTAGTCAAGCTCTTTTGCAGACTTGCCCTGTCTGTAATACCTGTAAACAGTTTACCCATTTTCAAGTCATCTGCATACATACTGTAGAACACCTCAGATGAAAAAGATAAATCTGAAATATACAGCTCCTCCAATGAGATACAATGCCCTGTTATAAGGAGTCTCCTTTAAGGCCATAGGGCTGCTACACTTCACGAAGGATAATTAGGCAAAATAAATAGTATAGCCTATGTCATGACAGGATTCCCCATGTACCTCAAAAAATACCCAATCAATGTCTGTAGAATTGCAGTGCTGATATATAATATATCCACTCATTTACACACTCTGATGTATGCTGGGTCACTCATGCACATAATATTGTCAAGGCATAGTATTGTTGACTGATGACACATGCAAAGGTCATTAGCAGTTGCCCACAGAGGTGCTTTCCTTTACTCAGAAGCATACATATAGGAGTTGAAGTACACTGTAGAGCTGTGGGAAGATTTTATAGGGGTGTCCACATCCCTAAAAGTACAAGATGGGTTGCATATGAGGACGAGCTGCAACAGCTGCTGAATGTAACGTATTTAAGAGATGTTGGCTACAGGCTTACAGTGAGTAGTAAAGGACAACTTACACAAGGTAGGCCTGCTCCTGATCACAGAAGCTGATGAACAGCATATAGTAAGGGGAAAAAGCTAGAATTGCATATTCATATGCCACCTGGGATCATGGGAGCTGTGGTCTGACAAATGACCATAACTGTTTGAGATTTGTAGCTGTGCTTTATACTGTGCTGTGTTATGTCATATTATGTCATGGATACCATGAGATTTTCTATACAGCTCGTTGATATATTCCTGGCACATACTTTTGCTTGTTTGGTGTGCTCACTTTTCCGTGGTCACTCCACTGGTGTTATGTTTGGTGGCGTACAGTAATACAAATCCACAGGTCTACTCCTTTATTTGCTTAATAGTGATAAACTGATATACAATTCACATATACAACTTTTGTGTCATGTTTGCTATTAAACTAAAACATAAATCCCATATTTATATCCATGTGATTTCCCCAGTGCATGCACTGGTCGAGATGTAATTTGGCCTGGGAGTTGCATATACTTTGTTACTGCACTCCTTCCTTTCTCATTCACCTGTCCTTCTGCACATATATGCATGCCTGTCAAACTCCTAGCACAAAAATTCTGGTAAAGCCAAAAGTGATGGTGGAACAAATGACCGAAATGAGAGACAGCTTTTATGTATTGATCTTATAAACTAGGAGAGCTGCTAGTATAACATGTCTTGCATTAACATGTATTTTTTGAAGGATATGAATGCCTGCAGTTGCAAGAGTTTCCTCCAGGTGCTCCGGTTTCCTTCCACATTCCAAAGACAAGAAGTAGGTGTTTTGGGCACTCTAAATTGGCCGTAGGTGTGAGTGAGTGGTACGGTTGAACTACCACAACAGGGATAGTCACCCGGCAGTAAATACCTTGGCTTGAGATGACGGTCACTGTAGAAGTAACAGCCTGACCCCATGTGCAAAATGGGAAAAGGGGTTGATAGATGGATAAAGTCTGAAACCAAAATGTCTGTCACTATTTAGTGACTTCATTTCTGAATGATTTGCCAGAAAACCACAAATTTTATGAGGAACAGACCAAAGATATGAGGCAAAAGTCTGGACATTTTGCAGAATTCTAGACAGTTGAGAGGTATGTATGCATGCATCCTCATTGATCCTCAGAAGCAGTGCTCTCCTAAATTTTGTCTTGTTGCAGTAGACTGCATTGTCACTCATGCATATCGTCATGTTCTGTAGGCGGCATTTCGTGGTTTCACTTCTGTGGTAAAAGTAACCTCCTGATTGTGATCTTTTCACATATCTTCACCAAGTAACATAATACAGATTTCACTTGTATCTGGTATAGATTCTATAGCCAAAATTTAGAAAGAAGCAGAGAGATCATATAAATGTATATGTAAAGGGTATCAGTAGTAAAAAAAAATGAAGGTAACAAGCTAGTGGTTAAAACATTATAGCAAAACAGGACTAGTCGAAGTGATAACAATAAAAAGTAGAGGGAAACAATGGAGACTGATCTTATCATACAAGTTATTAAAAGCTAAAAGTCATGTGTAAACTGGCAAAATCCATGTGCCCTATCTGTTCAGAAAATGTATTTTGTCAATAGTTGTTTACCTTGTCTGGCTTCCTGTCATTTAAGTTTAGATTCTCACTTTTCTTTTTAAGGAAGTTCTCTTCCAAAAAATGCGTGCCACAGCCATAACATGCTTTGCTGTCTTTGATTACTTCCGTACTGACGTCACATTGCCTAGTCAGCGTGAGGCAGAAAGGTGTATGGGAAAAGGATTTTCAGAATGGTGCAGTTTTCTTCTATTTTTGTCTAATTTTCATTTTTAAGGCTAGGCACGTGTTGATTAATTGGTCTTTAAACCATAATGTATTTTGTGCTCCTTTTATGTGGAAACAGATGTGAAGGGTGCTTCTGTTTCACTGTCACACAAGCATATCACATGCAGGAGAAAATCTATAATTCTTAACTGTCTCTTGCCTAATGTCATGGAATATTACCATTCCTCTGTCCATCATTTTTTGCAGAATGACTCTCATTTTGCCTCATAGTTTAACCCTGTCCATCCCTCATAGAACCTTTGATTTCCGAATAAATCACTAAGAATTACAGTTAAACATTAATGCCAGATATCAGAGTTTCATAGTTTACAATTCATTTTGCCTAGAAAATGCATGCTGATGCAAGACTTGTTCCATTAATAAACAGACATGAGGCACTAAACCAATGCATAGCATTAATGTGATACTTCCAAACTTACAAAAAAAAAAAAAAAAACAGAGGAAAGAGACCCAACCTATAAGTGCAGGAAGTGCAGGAAAGATCCAACGTTGCATCACCAAATTAACATGGGTAATGATGCAAATACAGGAAGTACTACCCTCGTAAGTCAGTGGAGGGCCAAAGTTTGTGAGCAGGAAATAGCAGTAAAGTGAAAAAAAAATACAGAATAACCAGTAACTGGATTTGTAGAGCAAGAAGCCATCCTGTCATCCTTGAAAAAACAGAAAGACTGCAGGTAAGGGTAAAAATAATTGTACGTGACCTTTAAAGGCAGCAATGACAGAATTAAAGAGGATAAAGAGGCTTTTAAAAACACAGCAAGCAGCACAAGATAGTTATCGTGGGAAATTTCATCTTAAGAAAGAGGACTAGATTAGAGAGCATATTGACTTTAAAGGAAAGCAAATGGTACAAGTTATAATGGAAACTGGCTTTCTGTAGATGCTACTTTCTGATAGAATTAATACTTGGATGCTAGTTTTAAGAGGAGTTTCATTGAATTTTGAAACTGTTTATTCTACTTTTAAAGTTTTTGATATGTTATTATTTGTTTCAGCAAGTTGCAGCCTTTAATAATGTACTACCCTTTTAAGTTATGTAATATATGTTTTGTTATCACAACACAGCAGTGTAGCAGGTAATGTTGTTACCTCACAGCAAGAGGTTCTCTGGTTCGATTTTCAGTTTGGGTGTCTTCTGCATGGAGTATGCATGTCCTCCCTGTCTTCATGTGGGCTTTCTCTGGGTGCTCTTGTTTCATCTCACATTGCAAATGAATGCAATAAGTGGATTAAGTAATCTAAATTGGCCATAGGTATGTGTGTGTGTGTGTGTGTGTGTGTGTGTGTGTGTGTGTGTGTGTGTGTGTGTGTGTGTGTGTGTGTGTTGTATGGAAGAGCAACTGCAGCAGGGGTAGCAGCCCAGCTGTGAGAACATTGGCTCTAGATGATTGCCACCATTGAAGTGACATATGCGTAAAATGGGAGGGGGATGTGGATGAATGGAATTGCTTGCTTAAGATTTAAACACTTAAACATATTCCAAAATTTAGATGGGAAGATGTCAAGGTTGTGGAAATTTCTGAATTTGCACAATTACAGTGTTTGAGGGCTGAAACATATGCCTGAAATAAGTTTTAATGATGAAACATTAAGTTATAGTACAGGCTATATATACTGTATTCTTATTATGTCTAAAATATGTTGCTTTATCGTAGAAAAATGCCTCCTATAGCCATGACACTGCTGTCATCGATTACTTCCGTACTGATGTGCTGACATCACATTGCCTAGCCAGCAAGAGGGAGAAAGGTGTATGGAAAAAGGATTTTCAAATTGATGCAATTTTACTTGTATTTTTTGTCTAATTTTCATTTTTAAGGCTAGATATAGATTGTTGGCTAATCTGCATTGGGATCATTTAGGACAGTATTATATGTCACACAAAAAAATCCTGAAAGATGCAATTGGGTAGGTTCATTTACATGAACCACTGGAATGTTGTCATATGTGGATTGCTTTTGAAATACAATAAGGATTTGTGTGGATGTGAATTTAAAAGTTGAAGATACATGAGTTGCAAAACTAGACAGACTGCTCATTGCATCATTCTGATAAACCATATTTTGAATTGTGATTTGTGAAAATGTGATATTTTATGATATTCTTTGGTGTATATACCTCTCCAGCCCATACATCTGAACCTCTCATCATGAAAAATCATAACACTAACATTTAAAAATCATAGCAGATTATGTGAAAGAGGCTCACTTTATTTTTCACAATATAAGCTTTATCTTTGCATACCAGATCCAATACAGTTAGTTGTAGTGATCTTTGTATAGACTTAGTTTATGTATCCAGTAGAGTATATATCTATAAACAAGTCTGACTTTAAGAGAACATTATAAATTTAGGAGGAGCAAGGCTAAATATGAGGGTCAAAATTATAGCCTATGCCTAAATCATAGCAGTTCAGATGTATGTTCCAATCTTCAGCTGCCCTTCTTGTGGTGTGCAATGAATACTACCCATGCAATCAAATAGTTTTATATTTTCACCTAAGAAAAAATTGCAACCCCCCCCCCATCCCTACCCTGGGCATAATATTTTATTTATGTATGTATACTTGCATGTATAATTTTATGCTTTTATGTTTGCAACTCTGGAATCTTTTTGAGCCACGGTCTTGGTTATATGCCAAACAATTAACTATGGTGCAAAATATTACAATGCAAAAATGTTGGGAGGGTAAACAAAAACGTCAGTAGGTGTATGTACTGCTAATTATCTCTAGAAAGAAGACATCCTGAAATAAAAACATTGAAATAATAACATTTTGTTATAATAAATCCTAATATTTTATTTTATTTTATTTTATTTATTTATTTGATGTTTGTTTACTGGGATGATCCAACTGGGTCAAGAAGAATACATTTTCAGAGGAGGCCCAGGGAGAAAAGCTCCAGTTACAGACTCTAATGTAAAAACATTATTAACAAAGCATCATAATAAGATAAAAGTGAAGCAACATAAATGTACAAACATTATAGGTAAGGCAATAATGAATAAATAAATAAAAGTAAATACAGTGAAATACAAGTAAAGTATACTCCAAGTGGAGGCAGATGTAATATATATTGGCAATGACATCACTGAATGATGTGAAATTGAGCAGTGAATTGATACTGAGCTTCTGTTGTAGTTATAAATTGTCCATAATAAACAATATCTCCAAACATTAAGGTGGTCATAAGTGTAGTTGATTCCCAAACACCAAGGCAAAGGTCACAGCTCAACTCTACAGTCACATCATAAGACTTGAGCTCAGGGAAGTAAATATTGTGGGAAGAAATAGCCAGGGAATTATTATGGATAGGCTTGTATAGGATCTAGGGACGATAGCCTAGTACCAACCTATGAACCTTTATCTTCCTGACAATCCAGTCAAGAGAGGTGTTGAAATGTCACTGATCAGTGTTGGTAGGTCAGGATAAACAGCATAAGGGATAACTGGAAAGGCATAGGAAACTGAAATTTCTGGAGACAGTGTTTTAGGAATGCCTATGAGATACTCTTCTGTGAGATGACACTCCCATCTCCTGACGTAATTCTCCCACACCTCCAGGGAAACAAGGGACTCAACAGTCCAAAATGACCCTGTTCGAAAACTCAGACACTAAAGTGGTAGAAAAGAACAATGACTAAAAGTAGTCAATGTACGTCATGCTAGTTATACTAGTACCAAGTGGTGAACACCAGTGGTGGTGTTGAAATACATCAGATTAAACAAGAGACCTTACATATAATGCTGGCACTGGAGTATGGGGGTCTCTAAATATGACCAACAGATGCCTAAATGTCAGGAAAGCAAGATGTGGGATGAGTTTGGGAAACACATGAAGAATGACTTCAGATGGTCTTGAAGAAGGTCTAGCAAACTGTTGTATGACTTAGGAAGTGGTGGAACATTGCTCAAATTGCTCTCAGCATGGCTAGAGAATGCCAGTTTTTGCTCTGGGCATTACTTGGAGGTAGAATGAACATCTTGGGAAACTATGAATGTCATGTTTAGAAGAGGTCACTGCAGCAAATAACCAGTTTTACATTGCAATAGGTCTTAAAGAACAATCATTTCAGACTCCATAGCCCCAACTTCCCTGGTTATATGGGAGAAGCAATTCAGGTTCCATGTCACAGAAGCATGTGCTAATGGAAGACATGACTGGAAATACTGAGGCTGTTAGATACTTTTGGTTCATAGGTTCATACTAGGCTATTTGCCCTAGGGCATTTATAAGCCTAGCCAGAGTGTGTTTGGCTTTCGCCACCCATTTTAAATTTATTTTGCTATGCCCTTTTTCGAGGTTAGTATACTGTGCCTCTGTCTAACAGTGACACAGAAGTGATACCCGGGGTAAACCTACTATCTCCCATCCACTCATCAAGATTCCTCTTGAAGAGAGTCAATGAGGGACTCTGCCTAACCTGGACTGGGATTTTATTCCAGAGTGAAGGGAGCCTCTGGGTTATGAATCTGTCCTTCCAGCATGTCCTATTTATTTCAGTGCTGAGGTTCAAGTCTCCATATGGCATCTGTTTGAGCCCTTTGATCCTCTTGATGAGGTACTTTTGGGGTCTTTCCAGTTGCTGCAGGTGTCCATTGTACTCAATTATGGGCCTGATGAGGGATGAGTAAAGAGGCACGGAACTCATGGTTAACCTCCCTTTTTTAATGCTGGGTGAAAAGGAATGTATACCATCTCAAAACTGACCTACAAAATGGCAAATTAGAATGATTTTATTGTTTTCACAAAGGGAGTGACAGGAGGGTATGTTCAAGTTATAGAGGGATGAATTGTACTAATCTCTCTAAGAATATCTAGGACAGGTTGCTTGAAAGGACAGTCTGTCCAAATCCTGAAAATTTGATTCCGGAGCATTAATCTTGAGTCTGTCCTGGACTGAAACAGTGGATCAGCTCTTTTTTTCTTCCATCAATACTACAGGGGTCATTATTCCAGTATGGTTCACATGTATTTTATAGATCTACAGGTGACATATGACTGTGCACCCTGGAAAAAATAAAATGCAGTTAAACCTTGTATTATTTGTGGAGTGGGAGCTGAAGCCATACTTTTGATGTTACATTGACTAGGTTAATGGCTAGCACAGAACAATGTAAAGTGCATGTCTTGTACCCACTCCAGTTCATGATTTTCTCAGATAGGACATTAAGCTGCATCCAATGTTTAGGGTTTGTCTACTTTGGAGACACGGAGATTGCATTTTTGCCAAAAACACATCATCCATGGGACTGGACAACATCCCATGCTGAGTTTTATACAAACTTCAGAACAAACTGGCTCCCCATCTAAACACCATGTTCAATCATAGCCTTACATCAGGCTTTGTGCCCACTGAATGGTGCACAGCAAAAGTAATCTCACTCCACAAAGGGGGAGCCACCACTGATCCTGGGAACTATCGCCCTATTAGCCTGATGAGCCTGGTCTGTAAAGCCATGGAATGTATCATCATGGAACTCATAAACATAGACATTAGTAACCTGCAAACTCTGGACCACACCCAGTTCAGGTTTGTGAAAGGCAGACCATGCCTCCTGAACCTGATCGACTTCTTTAAGGCAGTCACCAAAGCCGTAGACAAGGGTAAGGCAGTTCACACGGCCTATCTTGACCTTGCCAAGACTTTCGACACCATCCCCCATTTTGGAATTATAGCTAAACTCACTAAACTAGGTATAAATCCCTATGTCACAAGATGGGTTGCCAACTGGCTCACTGACAGAACCCACACTGTAAAAGTTGCAGACTCCAAATCTGACTTCAAACCAGTGTCAAGTGGAGTACCACAGGGTTCAGTCCTGGGCCCTCTCATGTTTGGTATCTACTTCTCTGAAGTACAGGCTAACACAGAAGGCCTTTGGCTAATGAAGTTCACATATGTTGGCTAACTAGGAGCCATAGTTGAGTCCCCAAATGATGTGGACATCCTACAGAAGGGCCTCACTGAGACAGATGCCTGGTGTCAGACCCATGGTCTCAAACTCAATCCCAAAAAGTGCATTGTCATCCCCTTTGGTAAAAACTCTGTACCCATGAACTACCACATAGGCGGCAGTCTCCTTAATGCCGAATGTGTGATAAGAGATCTTGGGACCCAGGTGGACAGTAGTCTCTCCTTTGATAATCACATCACCACAGTAGTCAGGAAATCCTTTTACATGGCACACCTCATCACAAAAGGGTTCTCATCCAGGAAAGAAGAGGTCATTGTTCCCCTCTACTTGACACTCATTAGACCTATTATAGAGTACAACGCCCCTTTTGGAATGTACCTCACAAGACATCTGCAGCAGCTGGAAAGGCCACAGAAGTACCTCACAAAGAGGATTACTGGCCTCAAACAGATACCATACACTGACTGTCTCAAAAAACTCCAGCTTTACTCCATAGCATATCACCTACTCCAAGGTGATCTCTGTCTAACATATAAAGCTATGTCAAATACAGAGCTGTTGGACATGCTACACCTAAATAAATCCCAATCCCTCCGAGCTACATGCTTCTAGGGACCTAAACCTTGTCACCACAATAAACAGGACATGCTAGAGGGATAGATTCCTGTTCCAGAGACTTCCCATACTCTGGAACAAGCTATCCAACTATGTCAAGAAAAGTTCTTCATTAGCACTCCAAGAAAAATCATGATGAGTGGATGGGAAATAGGAAATACACCCCGGGATCACTTCTGGGGCTCTGCTCGACAGGGGCACAGGAAAATAACTTTCTTGGGTGGCATAAGCCAGGGAATCTTGTTGACTAGGCTTACTTAGACCATTGGGCTGATAGCCTAGTACCTACCTATGAACTTATACTGACCTCTTGATGTCAAGTGGCTAAGATCTCTACCATGCAATGTGGCTGTCCCCTGCTGAATGTTAAAAACTTGTAATAAAAGAGTAAGAGCTCACTGGCTGCTTCCTGAAAAGGTGGATTGCCAACTGTAGCAAATAGATTAAGTTGAGGAGTTTTAGTATTTTAGGTTTTTGTTCTCAAGTGAAAGTAGAAATGACTGGGAGATTAACCAGAAGTGGGGGTAAAACAACAGCAGAAGTAGACGTTGCCCCAGACTGTGGTGATAAAATGGAAGCTGAGTTCAAGGATGAAGCTATTCATTTTTGTCAATCTGTGTCCCTCCCAATCTTCACTTACACATGCTTTGAATAGGGACCCAATGAATGAAATCAAAATTACAAGTAGTGGAAATGAGATTCATTCACAGAGTTGTTAGGGTCACTTTCAACAATGTAATGAGGAACTCAGCAAATTGGAATAACTCAGATTGGAATTGTTGTTCTTCCATTCTGAAAATATTCAGTTGGGTTATTTGGGCATTTAGTGAGGATGCCTTTTGGCTGTTTCCTGCAGGAGATATGACAGGCATAGTTCAGTGAGAAGAGATCAAGAAGTCCCAGAACAGACCTAGGTCATGCTAGAGATTTTAGCTATTAGCTTGTCAGGGAACACCTACAGATCACATAAGATGAGATGGGAGTGCTGTTGGGGACAGGCAAAATTGGTCTCCCCCACTCAACTTGATATCCTCATGACCCTCACCAGGTCAGGTAGTTCAGAAAATGGATAGATGCAATGGATTTCCTGAGATGGCCTTTCAGAGGAGTAGATCTCATGCATTTTCTACAATGATGAAAGTGATGATGCCATCTGCTTCAGCTTTTGAATTACTTTCCTTGATTTTGGAAAATATACTGTACAGCTTCTACACAAACTAATGTCGAGAGAGGAATCCGGATTCCTCACCCATAATCGGTAAAGGTCAATAATAAAGAAAACATTCTCACAGCCAAAACACTGCCTTAAACCTGAGTGAGAAGTTTCTTGGTGGTCACATCTGCCATAGATCTCATTAGGCCCAAGCTAAGTTTCAGACTTGATAAAAAACGTTCAAAATGTGTTTAGCGACACTCACTTCTAATGCTACCCTGGCATTAGTAAGAAACAAGTTTAATTCCGGCCCATCTTATAAGAGCACAGCACAAGTAAAAAGTACAGCCCGAGCCCATACAGTTATATATTGGGATATTGGGTGCTAACAGAAGGAAAACACAGGAACATGTGACAAAAGATTGGAGAATAATTGTTTAATTTTGCTTTTAGTTGTTAGTCCTTGGTCCCTCTGTCGGTCTACTGTGTTCAGGTTCCTGACAGCTGTTTGCTTTTATGACAGGATGGCAGAATTTGGAAGTCACCATACTGCAGATGAGGGATAATTTATACTGATACCTTTAAGTGCCTCATATGAGCCTGAGGTATTTGAGGTATTGTATGTCAAGCCAGGCATGGACACTTGCACCCATACAAATGTGCTGCAGACAGTACTAAATATCTTGTATTCCACTTACAACCATCCAGCCTAGTATCCACCAGATGGCAGCATTGTACCAACAGGCTCATCAGATCTCCAGTATCTGTGATTTGCTTCCCCAAACAGTGCTACGGAATGGAAGCTGCTAATCAAATCCGAATTTACAGACCTGGGCCATGTGCCAATCTACATGCAATGTAACTTACAGGACTACATTTTAATGCAGAAAATATTATCTGAAGAGATATGTATTCTTGATATTCTTTGGAATATTTACGAATAAGTCAACAGACTTACTGAAAATCTGACTGCAGCATGAACTAAAATGCAAATAGATTATAATTACTAAAATTCTAGAGAATGATTTAATGGTACGATATTAAAAGCATTACTGTGAGTTATTTGGAGCTAAAACAGTGGGAGTTAGGCTGAATAAAGAAATTAAAAGATGGACTGTAAACCAAAGCACTTTAATCGACAAAGTAAAAATAAAATAAGCTTAAAATACAATGGATAAAAATGTATAACTGAACAATTTTGTCTTGCTTTACATTCTAAAGACTTCATTAGAATTTAATGAACCATTCGGTAACTGATGTTTAAATAACCCAACCTCACTAATAGTGAACAGTATTAAAATGAAGAATGATTTAAAGTAAGGCAATTTAAGGAGACAGGCATCATGACATCAAGACATCTTGACATGTTCGCCCCAACATAAAGCATAATAAATATTGAATAGTAAAGTGCATGAATGATGGATACAAAAATGTGTTAAAAACTACTGATGGTAAATCATTCAGCGAAAATGAATTTACAATAGTAAAAAACATTGTGGGGAAGTAGTTATATTGAACAGTACTAATGATTCAATTAAAATATTTCAGTTACTTTCCAAGAGCAACCTCCAATTAATGTGCTTCGATTAATGAGATTGACGTTGCGTTTGCTAACCTTGATTTTCTTTTATTAGACATGGTTATACAAGGAGAACTGGACCGTGATAATGGGAATACCTGAATGTCCCTAAGCCCAAAATTGCTTCTATATTTTGTGTTCCCAAAATCCATAAGTCATCCATATGTCATCAGTTGATCCACACCTCACACTAACTGTGTTGGCAATGGGGTTGAAGACTGAACCATTAGCAAAATGTATCGATTATAAATGTAAAGCTTTGTGGAAGGTCAAGATGCAAATCTTAAATGATTTGTGGCAACTTCTAAAATTGTTAAATGACATTTCCTTCAACGGGAACATTATTTTTATTGTGGTCGATGTAGTGGACCTTTTTTCTATTATACTCCGCAGTACAGGTTTTGAATGGCTCTTCAAATTTTTATCCCAGACTTCTGGAATGTTCACCCATGATGTCTATACCATTATTTCTCTTTTGGATTTGGTTCTTACAAATAACTTCATTCATTTTGAGGGGGAATTTTTCCTTCAAACATCTGGCATAGCCATGGGAGCAGCATGTGCTCCAAGTTACACCAACACTGTACTAGCTAGATGGGAAAAATGGCATAGCTTCATTTCTGTAAAAGAAGGTTGTATGATGCACCAAAGTGCTAAAGTACAATCTCCAGATTTCTGAAATGCAGAGTGACAATGGTTCGACTTCCAATGAGCGAATGCACATTGGCATTCGCTCATTGAAAGTCAGCATTTCAGGTGCAGATCGCACTATGGCGGGAATCGGGAAATGAACCCTTTCCCTCACTGTGGTGTGATCTCTGAGTTTGTATATTAAAGAGTGGGGGTGGGGGCACAGCCCCCCACATGCATTGATGTTTGGAGATGCTTCGATTTTGAAAATGGTCGAATTTGCTTTTCCAGATTACCATTTTTTAAATCTTGTTCCCTCCAAAATATTGTATTTCGGCCTTTTAAAGTTGCACAATAGTGCAATCGTAAGATGATTCTCAGTTAAATGAAGGTATACCGGGAAAAACATCATGTGTTTACCCCAGATTTTTTATCCAAGGTACATAGCTGTTTTAGATTTTTGGATGACATTCTCATCCTTTGGAATGGGTCAGTTATCAGTGGTTGGATACTCTTACTAGGTGGGAAAATTCCACAGATTTCCATAGGTTCACCTAAAGTGTAGGCCTGGACAAGATCAACTACCTTGATAACAGTTTGAAGAAAAAAATACAGGTTAGGTTCTTATGTTTCGACAGTGTACGGGAAAGACACATTTTCTAGTACATACTTGCACTTTCATATTTGTCACCTAGCCTATCAGAAAAAAATCAGCTGTTAAGGGGCAGATGGTGAGACTGTCCCAGCTCACCACTGAATATAAAACTTTTATTGATGAGATACACCAGCTCATTTGCATGTTTGTGGCTACAGGCTTCCCTATTAAGTTGCTCAACAAAATCAAAGAAGGAATGATACATTTACATAGGGATCAGTTTTTACCAATTTTTGAAAATCGCCCCACTGGTTGAACTTAACTCAACACCTAAAATTGTCGACAAAAGGGTTAAAACTGTATTACCACTGGCTACTTCGATTTCTTTCAATTCCTTTTAGCATGGACTTCTCTAAATACATCAGTATGGTTAGATTTTAATTAGGAAATTATTTTTCTACCTGACTTGAAGGAATTATTAGGGCCAACTCCTGTGACAGACTAAAGTAAAGGTAGAAACGTTAAGTCATTGATGGAGAAGGACGTTGGCAGTTGGAAAACTATACACTAAAGGCATTATGTGCAAATGTGGAAGCTGCAGAATTTGCAGGTTTATACATGAAGGGCCATATGTTTCAGTTGCTAATTTCAAGAGAACCATTGCAAGTGCTGGTAAATGTAATTGCAATACGTCAAATATGGTATATTTGGCTTTTTGCACCTCATGCAACTGTTTATATGTGAGGAAAACAAATAGGAAGTTAAAAGAGAGGGTCCATACACACTTTTATAACATTAGGAAAGTCAAGGTCACTAAAACAGTGTTCAGACATACCACTTTATGTGTAAACTTTAAGAAGTTTTCTTTTTTCATTATTGACCGTGTTATAGAGGAGACATACAAGGGAGACTTGGAATTATTACTGGAATTTAAGGAATTAACATAGCAAATAAGGCTCAACACCTCAGTGTCACCCAGGATTAATGAGGCTTTGTCCTTAGCTTATCTGTTGAAGAAGACAGCACAGTGTCTTTGAGTCCTTGCATGGCCCACAGGGCATTTTATATTTTGCATTGTTTTGTGTTTTGCTTTTTTGCATTTTATACTGTTTAGAGATCATGTTATCAACATTATATAATATTAATTTTCTTATTTTTTTTTTATTATATTGAATGTAAATACTCTGGTACAGTTTTAGTATAATGTTAAACACTGTTACATAGAATTCTTACATAGAGTACTTGGCAGTTTTGGCTAGTATATGCGATGCGCCAAGGTTTTTCAGTTTTATAGTTTTTAAAGTCTTACAGTTGGAACTGTAATTTTGAGTGTTTTCTATAATTTTGCTAACATCACACACTTAAGTTTCCCTATGATTTGCTCAGAATTTTAGATATGTGTTTTTTACTACTGTAAATTAATTTTCACTTAAAGATTTAACAACAATAGTTTTAATACATTTTTCTTATCCATCATTCTTGCACTTTACTATTCAATATTTATTATGTTTTATGTTGGGGGGGAACATGTTATGATGTGTGAAGCCTGTTTCTTTAAATTACCTTACTTTAAATCATTCTTCATTTTAATGCTGCTCACTACTGTGGAGTTGAGTTATTTAAACATCAGTTAACCAATGGTTTATTAAACTCTGATGAAGTCTTTAGAATGTAAAAAAAGACAAAAGAGCTCAGTTATATGTTTTTATCCAGTGTACTTTAACATTATTTTATTTTTACTTTGTCAAGTTAAAGTACTTTGGGTTACAGTCTGTTTTTTTTTTATTTATGGACATAGTGTTTCCTTGGTTTGAATAAAGAAATTACATTTTTACATAGTTACATAAAAACACTAATTCTATAATTCTGTGGTGGTGCAGCGGTAGTGTTGTTGCCTCACAGCAAGAGGTTCTCCCGTTCAATTCTCGGCTGGAGTGCGGGGAAGTGCCTTCTGTGTGGAGTCTGCATGTCCTCCCTGTGGTTGGGTGGGTGTTTGAAAGACATGCGTAAATGGGCGTGCCTTCGTTGAAGATTGAACGTCAAGCTGGCACCTCGGCATTCGTGAAAATCTACTGCCAATCATTAGCGGACCAGAGTTCCGCTGTGGCGACTCCTAACCGGGAAAAGCCGAAAGACAACAACAACATAAAAACACTAATTCTGAACATTTTTTCTATTTTGTGCACTCTACAGTTCTTGTATATAATTGAGCTTTTATGAAGCTACTATAAACGTAGCATCAGATATGGTGCCTGCATGCCACTAAATGACAGTCGTTTGGCTTTTTTGAAACTTGCATTTGAATTGTATTTTGTGATTACTGTCATCTTCATTACAGACACTATTGCAGTACTAGCCATGGCTCTCACCTGCATTAAAGAGCAGTTCACCTGGGACCAGAAGCAGACAACTGACACTACAATGAAGATTATTATAAAGCAGATTCTGAATCAAAAGAAATCAGATGGGATCATTGGAAATATATACAGCACTGGTCTTGCTGTGCAGGTAAGAGTTTTGAAAAGTGCAAGAGGTTTGTGGTATAATTTAGATTTGTAGCAGCATTACCATACATTATCTAGGTGTAACGCATACCTATTAAATGTCCCAACATTTTGCAGAATGTCCATACTTTTGTATTATATTTTAGGTTGTTCCTCATAAACTGTGGCTTTCTGGCAAACTTTCAATGACTGTAGTCACTAAATATGTCAGACATTTGAGTTTCAAAATTCATATCCTTCAGAAAGTGAATATTATTGCAAAACCTGGTTATTCTAGCTACTTTCAAAGTTTATAAGAGTAATATGTAAAGTCTGTCCTTGGATTTGTCCCTTTGCCCCCCCCCCCCCAATTATTTTTGTCTTTGTTCAGAATTCTTGAGCAAAGAAGTTACTATATATGGTTGAAAACCATACAAAACAAACTCAAAGTATCTGGAGGGATGAGAACGATTAAAAAAATATTAATTTAGAAATATTTGCAACTCAGTTATTTTCTACATCTGAGGAATAATTTTGCAGTGCCAAGAACAGGTGCTCTGCTTCAAAGGAGCATTTTCAGAGGTAAATGTCTTTAGTTCTTTTCACATAAGAGAATGACTCTACCCATGATGCCACAAACTCTGGTGTAACTAGAAAATAACCAGTTGTAGTAAAAACAATAACTGATTGGATATGCACACTTTGTCAAACAGCAATATGTGAACCACCACCTAGAGGAAAAAAAGAGAAGTACGGATTAATATATCTTTGGAAAGGAGATCTCACCAGATATTCCAGTAGCTAACCATCTGCTGCTAGTAAAACCTGAGGGTTAAGGTACCTTAAGAGATCATAGGTTCATATTGTCACAGGTTAGCAGTAGGCATTCAGCCTAGCCAAAAAAATAAAAAAACTATTCAAAAATGTCCCTCCAGCCTCAATGAGGGCAAGGCAAGATGGACTGGGGAGAATTTGAGCTTGGACATCAAATTATCCACATTTGCCTTAAAGATGAAAAAGGTACTAATCTGCTTGACATATAGTGGAAGTTTGTTCCAGAGGTGAGTGATACATTGGAATATGAATCTATCATGCTAATTTGTCTTATTTATCTGTTGGTGGAGGTTTAGTTTCTTTAACCAGGTATTTATAGTACCATTTGCTTTTTGTAGAAATTGGAGGTCAGAGAGAGTTGCATCTTTTACAATTTGACAGGCTAGATACAGACCTCTATGACTAAGTATAGAGAGAAATTTATCAAGCTGTCCTGATAACTAAGATTTTTTTAGTTGGTCTCCAGACAGAAAAATGGTTACTTGCCTGTGTAACCTGTTTACAAAAAGATAACCCAGAATTGCCTTAAAAGTCTAACGTTAGCACTAGATGACAGAGGCAGCTGCCTAAGGCCAGTGTTGGCTGGGGGACCCCGGCTTTGCTATAAAAATTAAAAAAATTCAGTAAAGGCAAGCAAAAAAAAATAAATCCTGCAGGATCCTTCCATAAACACAGCAGATGGGGCCTGGGGAGGGGGGCCCCAAGCCATTACCCTACCTAGGGCCCCATTTGACCATGATCTGGCTTTTCTAGACATTTTTTGTGTTCTTAAAGGAATGATTTCTACTTCATGCAAAGTTCTACCACCTTTGATGTGCAGTGGTAATGGGTTCATAAAAGTTAAATTACTGCTAGATAATTCTGCCAAACTGAAATCTAAACCAGTGCACAGAAGATTAATAACAGACTATATGGAAGAAAAACAGTCTCTGTATAAAGCTAATTAGAGAGATGTATTCAGTGGAAAGACTGCAGAAGGAATGAGGAAAGTTTAGAAAGAGAAATAGTTTGAATGCAAAAAAAATAAAAAAAAGTTTAAAACTGAGATCTTGACACACAAGGTCTGGAGAATATATTCCAATAAGAACAAGATGCATAATTAAGATTAGAGATAAAAGTACAAGAAATACATTTCACCTATAAATTTGAAAGCTGAAATAAGCAAATTGGACAGACAAATTAGGCATATCTGTGGATTCATTAACAGCACCAGCATGAGCTATATTGCTCACAGTAAAAAGGCCATGCTCCCAAGATGTGGTATTTTTCTGATTCAGAGAGAAATTAGCAAAATGAGATAAGATCTCATTATGGTCTAATTCTTATGCCTCTGAATTATGTTAACTATCACAAAGTGCAGATCAGAATTTCCTGCAGTAGATAACATGTTGGCAATTACATCATGAGAGCAGATGCACCCCCTCAGTCACATTCACACGTACACAAGCACACACACACACACACACACACACACACACACACACACACACACACACACACACACACACACACGCACACACGCACACACACAGACACACAGACACACACACACACACACACACACTGCAAAGGGCCCTTGCACCCTTGCATTAGGAGTGGACAGTTCAAATCCCTTTTCTCCCTGCCTTATTTTTTTTTAACATTCCTTGGTGTCTAGTGGTTCCATACCTTTTATTTAATTTGCTTTTATTGCACTCCATAGTAACTATCCATGGTGTCTGGTGTTCCTCCTCAACCCCTTTCCGATACCTGTACATGTTTAAGTACCATTAAGGCTGGAATATTATATGGTAATCATTAGTGTCCAGTATTCCCCCTATCTCACAATCCCGATAGCAGTCTGAATGCTGTTAAGGCAACAGTATTGTACAGTAATCCACAGTGCCTAATGTTTTCCCCATCCAGATCCCCATACTGGTTTAAGTGCTGTTTTGGTACAAGTCTTATAAAGTAATCCCTGCTGGCTAGTGATGTCCTGTCTCCATAGTAGAGTTATCCCTGGTGACTAGTGGTCCCTCCACCCAATGTTGAAGACTATGTTCGTTAGTCTACAGATGTGTGGAGGTATGACAGCTACCCCAATCCACACTCACCCACACATACTCATCAAGCACACACACATGCATGTATACACACACGCGTGTGCACATGCGCACACTCTCACACAGACAAACACACACACATACTAACAGCCCACTACCGACACAATTGCACTCACACACTCATCCATTTACGCACGCATGCACGCTCACACACTTGCACACACATACACATACACACACACACACACACACACACACACGCCTCACCTTTTCACTACCTCCCTTACACTATCTACCAGGCAGACACACACACACATATACACATACACATACATACACACACACACACACACAGACACACACACACACACACACACACACACACACACACAGACACACACACACACATATATGCAGCCCCTCATACACACTCATTCACTCACTCACACACTTCCCGACACTATCTTACCAATAAACTCCCCCATATTTACCTCTTCTGCAATGACTGAATATGGCCTTTTGGCCATATTCACTACTGCGATATGGCAGGAGCAGCCATGCTACACTACATGGCTGTGTAATTCTATGAATCACTCAGCAAGTAGATGCCTTCTTGAAGGCAAGACTAGGAGAGTGAGGGAGGGAGCACATAACTAATTAGCATATGTCCCTCCTCAGACTGCCTCACTGGCATTCAGCACGGCCTAAGAGACAGCTTGTCATGGTGATGCATGTCAAAATATTGAGAGAGCAATATTGAAAGCTGGAACATCGAAGGAGAGAAGTGAATGGGAGTTTGGTTATTTAAGGTATAACACTCCCTCTAAATTATATAAACCAGCTCTCGGATTGCACCACAGTAGGGAAATGGCCAATTCCCCAGTCCCCATGGAACAATGTAGAATGGGGCATTGGTCCTTTCCACACTGTGGTGTGATCTATGACTAAATGTATATAATTAGCACAGGGTGTGGGGGCTTGCCCCCTACAAAAAAAGACGTTTTCTTCAATGTTGGTTTTAAGTGTTCCTGCTTTCATTTTTGCTGGCTCAGTATTTTGATGTTCACTTTCACTCTTCTGTACATTTGACTAACTGATCCCTATAATGACAGCACATCTGTATTAGTTAAGATGTAAAACATTATAGCATCTAAAAAAGTAAAATAGTACGAAAAAAATATATACTTCAAAACTTACAAAAACCTACACCTGTTATGCAAGGGATTGTGGCTTTCTGCATCCCCTGGTAAACACACCTCCCGTATCAATATACTTACCTCAAAGCTCATACATAACTCTCAGAAAAAAAGAAAACTGTTACAAAATAAGATAATACCTTTTCCCACGTCTTCAAGTCACTAAAACTCACATTAAAGTATAGAATCTGTAACAAAGCAAAATCAGGCATACTGAGACATCAACAACATGAAAAAGCAGTCCTCCTAGAAGATATATTTTGAGATATAACAACAGAGACACATTAAAGTGTCCTTTTTCTATCAAGATGGTAACTGAAACCTGGTATTCGGATGGAGAATGGTATAACAATAATGCAGGCTCATACATTTATTACAGTAACTGAACAGAAAGCATAAAAAGAGGTTGAGACACTGCCATTTTTGGTAATGACAATCATTAGGCTACAAACTTTATCAGCACTGCAGAATATTAGTAGAACAGACACACCTTTCACTGCTCTCCGTAGACTTCTGGCCAGCACATATTCAAATTTAACAAAGTCAGTTGAATTTCTTCATTTAGTGAATTTGCATGTTAAAACTTAGGTGAATAAACTTGTCTCACCAAAATGAAGTAAGGTTAATACAATAATTAATAATTTACGAAAAACTAACCACTTACTTAAAGGGCCTAATATAAATTGTGAATACCCCACCAGAGGAAATAATATTCAAGACATTTTATTTATTTACATTGAAATTACACATTGCAATTTTAGGACTGAAGCCTTGCCCCATTAGTTAACAGAGATTGCATTATTATTAGTCCAGCCATTTCTGGGAACCAAACAGCTATGAACATTATTCCAGAAGACACAACAAAAACATTAAATGCTGTTCAAAGGTGATAAATTAACAAATAATCAATCACTTTATGACTGGAAAATGCATTTGGTTAGCAAGTCTACTGGCACTGTAAAGGAGGGGAATAAATAAACATATGAGAAATACCAAACTAATATTCTACAGAAATAAATAAATAGATGAGAAATAGCAAAGCTAAGATCTACAGAAAGACAAAAGGAAAACTGGGATGGCTCATCACAGGCTTTCTTTTGAAACAAGAGTATGTAAATAAAAACTGCTGGCTTTAGAAAGTATTAAGAACTCATTCCGTCAATGTCAAAAAAAAAAAACATGGTCACATAAAATAGTATATAATATAGTCAGCTTTGTCTGAGATCAGGACTTTCAAGCTTGTGTCAGCATATAAGGCTAAAAGGAGAATATTCTTCCAGTTTGCAAGATCTGACAGAGACAGAAACAAACACATCCCGTAATGCATTTTAATGACAGAATTAAAGTGACCAGACCACTTAAATCCCTTAAGTTGTTTGGCAATAAATACACTAGTTTAGACTATAAGGATAGAGTTAGTTACAAGGTGTTTGTTGACAGTACTGAATAATGTAACAAAAGCTACTTTAAGACAGAATGCATTGCAACCTTCCTCTTTCTTCTAAAGCCACACAGGTGGACTTTTTAGCAGTAGAGATCTACATGAGCTAGGCCACATGTAAGTTTCTCCTTTGGCATTTCTGTTTAATTTGTCTTGAGGTGCCAACAGAATGGAGAAAGCACAGTTGTATAAGTTGCATGAAATCATATTGACTCCTCAAAGGTAGTTTCAGCGTTGGAAAAAAGTTCACAAAATTCTTGATGCAACTATCTTCACCTAACATAGCAAAACATTTTATTTTTGCAGGGCAAGGTCCCCTGCAACTTCCACACCAACTCTGAGGTTACACAACAATGAAGAAAAAGGCAAACTCCACCATAGATAAAATTTGTTTCAGAGAACAGATTTTGAACATTTTACATTCGTTGAGATTAACTTCACTGACTTGACACGTTCCCAAGCTGCATTACCCATAATAGTATATGTTCAAATCCCACACGTTCCCAAGCTGCATTACCCATAATAGTATATGTTCAAATCCCTCACAGCTGCAGTAGCCTTTAGGCTATATGGGTTGTTTCCCTATCTAGGAAACAGCAATAACCAGCTTCACAAAGCTCTCTCTCTCTCTCTCTCTCTCACTCACTCTCTCCCCACCTTCAGTCTGACTGTTGATGAGCTCCAAGGAGGAAAATCAGCAGTCAGAGGGAAGATTTCTTCTGGATGTTCTTGTCCATACAAAGACAAAAAAGCCAAACAATCTTACCCCCCTCCAAAAAAAAATAATAAGTAGAAAAACACAAAACCCTACTTTATATCCCAACTACAACTATAGGGGGGGGTGAGGGGGATGGAGGCTGGGCGCAGCTACTGCAGCAATGAGGAATTTAAACATCTATTTTTATGTGTAAATGCAACTTACACAAATGTAATTCTCATTATTCCCACTGCTGCAGTACCCTTTAGGATATAAGGGTTGACTACCAAAGCCTATCCAACATGGGAGGAGGATGGATATGGATCCAGGAGACCCTGGAGAAGAGTCATTGCAAAGCTTGTCTTAGACCTTGAAAAGGAATCCAGTTTATAATACTCTGTAAATGTACATAAAAGAAGACCACTCAGCTTCCTCTGGAATACTTCTAGTGCCCACCCATTTCCTTTATGCTATTAAAGACGTCAAGGCACTTGTAGAATGTGCCCTGATACTGTCTGGAATGGATTTGCCAAAAAGAATAGCTGAAGACCTCCACTTGGGAATATGTCTGTTTATACAGAGGGTTATCCCTTTTTTATCTTTTAAAAAGAAATAAATAGCTGACCAGCTTTTCTAAAGGACTTAGTTCTGTCAAGACAGTACCCGAGCTGCCTATGCATGTCCAGAGTATTAAGACTCCTTTTTCCCTGATTTTTAGGTTTCATATTCAAAACTGGTTGATTGATTTCTTGTTCAAAACGAACACTGAAACTACTTTGGGCATGATGGGTGTTTGTTCTTAAAAGACACACTATCCCTCTGGGAAATCAGATAGGGCTCACCTACTATGACAGCTTGCAACTCAGATGCTCTTCATACAGATGTCAGAGGAATTATGACTATAGTTTTCCATGTTAAGAACCTTAAATCAATGATGGGAGGATGAAAAAGTGACATAGTCAACTTCTTCAGCACAAAGCTGAGATACCAAGAAGGAGCAACCTGTTTAAGAGCAAGTCTCAAATGTAAAACTCTTTTCAGAAATTGTTTTACAACAAACAGGGAAGAAAGAGGAGTGTCTCTGGATAGGCATGTTGAAATGGCCACAAGATGAACCTTTAAAGAGGAATAACAGAAGCCAGAGGAAAATAACTCATACAAATATTTGCGCACCAGTGGTACAAAATGCCTGACGGGACTGTTTATTAGGCACCAACTGGAAAATTGCTTCCACTTATCAATACAGGATGTCCTAGTAGCAGGCTTTCTTGCTGCCTTTAGTACCTGCTGCACATCCTGATGAAATAAGTGTCTAAAACATATAAGAATTGAATCATCCAGGCAATCACTTGAAGTTGATTGAGATTTGGATATATCCTCCTGTTCTGTGAGTGAATCCAGTCTGTGACGAAGACTGCAGTAATTGCCCCTGGCGAATTCCATAATAAGGGAGAAACAATGTTGCCTATGCCAAAAGGGAGACACCACAATGATCTTTTGGGAATCCTTCTGAATCTTCAAAATTACCCTTGATCTCAACGGAAAGGGAGGAAAAGCATAATCGAACATTCCCTTCCAAAGGAATGAAAATGCATCTGTTTTCCTGGCTTGTCTGCATGGAGCCCTAGAACAAAATGCGTTTAGTTGTCAGTTTTGAAAGAAGACGTACAGATCTACTTCAAGTGTTGCACACAACTGGATTAGTTCTTGGGAGACCCCTGTCATTTAATTTTTATTCATGGGTATCTATTCTGAACCTGCTTGGCTTGTCTGCCACTATGTTTTATTCCGATGGAATGCAAAATGTTTTTTGGGTTAAGGAATGCTGAAGAACTAATTCACAAGCTATCATAGCCAGCCTTCATAGGGAATATGGTCATCTACCTCCTTGCTTGTTTATGTTCCGTATGACTGTAGTACTGTCTGGAATGACTTTCAGAGGTCCTGGTGACCACAAGTGATGGGGAGACATCAAGGCATGGATCACAGCCAAAATTTCCTTTATATTGATGTGCTTTAGTCTGTCTGAAATAGTCCACAGGCCTTGCACCTTTACCCACATGGAAGCTGCTCCCCAAGCCAAATCTGACACATCAGTAATAAGATTGCTTTTGGGTTTGAGAAGAAAATATGAGAGCAGAGTTCTGCTGAATTTGACGTCTCCTCCAATGCAGATCCCTTTTTAGGAAGTCTAAAAATGGAAGTTGATACTCCAGAGAATGCAAATATTGGTCTGTGTTTTTAGAAACCTTTACATCTTTCTCATTATCACCCTGGCTAGGGAATTATGAGAATCATAGAAACATGAACCCTATGATCCTGGGAAATTCTCTTGCAGAAGTCTAAGACTCACTGGAGATGTTCAGAAAATATTCCAAGTAAAATTCCACCACCATTTCTTGTGTCAAAAAGGCCTTTTGAGAAGAAGTATCTAGAAGGCAGTTGAGAAACACAATCCTATCAGATGGGAGTCAAGGACGATTTAAAAAAAAATGTATCTTGAAGAATGGATAAAACAGACATAACTCACGTTAATGACACTTGCATCTGGATAAAGATTCTGCAAAGCTAAGTAAGTTATGTGAATACGGAAAATATGAATGCCATTTAGTCTGCAATTAGCTATGTCTGGAAAATGGCATTTTATGAATGCCCTTGGAGCTCTAGATAATCCCAAGGATAAAGCAGAGAATTAATGTGACCCAGAAAAAAGAACTTAAGAGATTTTCTGAAGTCTGTGGCTATAGGAATGCAGTAGTAACTCACGGGAGGAATGATGGGTAATGGTTTCTGTAAGGGCAGCATTTTGAATTTTGGTACTTTCACTTACAGATTTAGAAATGAAAGCTCCAGTAGTGATTTCCAACAGGACTAATTCTTTGGTACCATAAACATCGTGGAATATAAGCCTTTGCCCCTTTGACTTGAGTTATTGGTTCTATGACTCATTGGATGAGTAAAAACTTATGATCCTGAGGAAAATATTCTGCTGGTTTGGAGGGTGGAGAAGAATTCTCCTGAAGAGTTGTTTGTGTCCAATGCCATCTGTAACCATCATGCACCACTTTTAACACCCAAGAGTCTGAGACAATCCCCCAAAGGGGGTGTTGACCAGTTTTGAGACAGATTTGTGGGGCTATTGGCCAGAGGAGAGGGAAGGGGGGGAGGAATACTGGTATTGTGCACTGTTGGTCTGCCCCTTTCTTTCTAAATTGACCCCTGCTTCTTGTTACTTCCCTCTGGCCACCTCTTTTTTGCACCTTGTTTGCCAGAAAATGACATGATTTTGCTTATCTGGATGTTTATGAAAGAGGGAGGCCTATAAGATATTTATTGGGGGACATGTAAAATATTCCCTAAATCAATTTCCCTTTTTCATCCTATTGTTTGAAAACGTGGATAGCAGATGAGCCAAACCATACCTTCTTATTTAAAGCAGAATCTAAGAGTTCAGACTTTACCTCATCATCAAACATTTGGTCATATATCTAAGCATATCTTCTCAGCACTGTAGCAGCCGTCCTAGACACACTGCCTGCACAATCATGCACACTCTTCAAAGCATGTCTGGATACCAGGGACAGATTTGAATAATTTGGTTCAAAAAAAGCTTTCTTGTCTATGAAGACTGCCCATATGACAAGGCATAAACTTCAGCATATACACCCAGTAATTAAGAAATCTGAAGGCTAAAGTGAAAGATGAAAATATGTTACGTATGTGGTCATTCATCTTGCCGTCTTTGTCACCATGTAAAAGGTTTGTATTTAAGACCAGCCTGTTAACAGCATGAGACACAGTGGAAATTGCTGCTGGGTCTGAACTAAGGTGAGAGAAAAGAAATGTATTAGTCTGAGGGACCTTCTACAATTTATCTGCTTATTTAGGGACTGATGGCTGGGTATCAATCAGACTCCAGTGTAATGATAGGGCAGTATTCATAATCTCAGCCTATGCTCCACAGCAGGGTTGTTATAGTGAGGAAAAGAGTGCATTCAGAAAGCATTTGCAGGATCTACTAGATGAAGTAGGACAACATGAATTGGTGTTGATAATGAGTGACTTAAACGCACATATCGGTCCAGACAGAACACGATATGAGGACTGCATGGGTCCACATGGGTGGGGAAACAGGAATAAAGAAGGAGATGCCATTCTAGACTTCTGTCTCGTAGATGCCTTGATAGTAGCCAGCACATGGTTCAGAAAGAGAGAAAGTCACAAGATCACATAGAAGAGTGGCCAACATGCAACACGGATAGGCTTCCTCCTAGTAAGGAAAAGGCACTGAGAGAGAATGAATGACTGCAAAGTCATCCCCAGTGAAACAGTCAGCCCACAGCATAAACCACTGGTTGCCACAATCAGCTGCATGCAGTAGTCATAGAAGGCTCTAAGGTCAACAGAGACCAGGCTGAAGACCTAGAAGTTGACTGGAGAGAAATACAACTGTTCAAGGAATTACTCAGGGCTCTAGCACCCCATGAAGAGGAGGAAATAGGTGAAGTTGAAGAAGAATGCCAGCACCTTAAAACAGCATGTTTGAGGACTAGTGAACAGCTATGTGGCTGAGCCAGGTATGGAAATAAAGTACATAAGGAAAGCTGCTGGTGGAATGCAGAAGTTCAGAACTTCATCAAAAGAATGAAGGAGTGCAGGAAAAAGTGGGAGACAGAAAAGACCAACAAGGCTAGGAAGGAATACTGGTTGTCTAACAAAGAAGCTAAGAAAGGAGTTGCACTAGCAAAGAATAGGGCATCAGAGGCACTCTACCAATTTCTGGAAAGTGACTCAGTAGGTGGCACAAAGAAACTATATCAGGTTGCAAGGCAAATACAGAAAGGTAAAGAAGATAGTCAAACACCCTTCATAAGGGATGCTAGCAACAACCTGCCCACCAGTCCACGGGACATCAAAGGCAGATGGAAGGAATACTTTCAGCAGCTTCTAAATGAAGAAAACCCCACAGAAGCTGTACTGCCCCAGACACAGCGTACAATGAATGAAGAAGAAGAACCCACCCTAGAAGATGTAAGAATAGCACTAAGGAAAATGAAGTCAGGGAAAGCAGCAGGCTCAGATGAGGTCACAGCAGATATGATCAAGATGCTGGGAGAGACAGGGGAGGAATGGCTCCTGAGGGTACTGCTAGCAGTGTGGACTGAAAGGTGTATCCCGGATGACTATAGAATAAGCATACTTGTGCCAGTGTACAAGAACAAAAGGGACATGCACAACTGTGGGCAGTACAGAGGCATCAAACTCTATCACATTGCATGAAAGTTCTGGAGAGGGTGACTGATAAATGGATACACAGAGTAGTAGAGTGTAAGATGGGAGATGAGCAGTTCTGATTCAGGTCAGGATGCAGCACAACTGATCCGATGCTTCCAGTGAGACAAATAGTTCAGAAGAAGCTAGAGATGAGGAAAGAGTCCAACTGGGCATTCCTAGACTTGGAGAAACCACATGGCAAGGTCCCAAGAAAGCTGATCTGGGCAGTACTTTGGTGTTTTGAAGTCCCAGAAACATTGGTAGAAATAGTGCAGGCTATGCACAAGAAACCATTGACTCAAGTATGCTGTTCATACTAATGATGGACTACATTAGCAAACAGGTTGGAGGGAACAGGTCAACAAAGTTGCTGTATGCAGATGATGTGGCATTACAGGAAGAATCTGAGCAAGAACTTCAGCCAAAGATAGGGGAATAGAATGCAAAACTGAAGGCACATGGGATGAAACTAAGTGGAGATAAGACAGTGGTAATAGCAGCACACTGGGGAAATCAGAAGAAGCTGAGAACTGAGATATAAGGGAAGATAGTGGAACAGGTAAATAGCTTCAAGTATCTGAGAGGAGTGGTTGAGGAGAAGGAAAGTCTGAATGAAGAGGTCAAAGCTAGAATCAGATGGGCTGCAGCCAACTGGCATAGAGTGTCAGGTGTACTCTATGACAGAAGAATGCCAAAGAAGCTGAAAAGTAAGGTGTACAAGACAGTGGTGTGACCAGTACTACTGTATGGTAAAGAAACCTGGGCAGTAAAGGCAGAGCAGATAAAGAACCTAGAGGTGATGTAAATGAAGTGCCTTGTAAAGGTGGTAGGATGCACTCTGTGGGATAGACAAAGAAATGAGGACATAAGAGCAGAAGCCAAAGTAGCTCCAATTGCAGAAAAGATCAAAGAGAGCAGATTATGGTGGGTCAGACACATGTGCAGAAAAGCAGAAGACAATCTGGTAAAGAAGATTCGGGACAAACAGGAAGAAGGTAAAAGGAAATGAGGAAGTCCAGCAAAGAGGTGGATGGATTGTGTGAAAGAAGATCTGCAATAGTCAGGCATTAATGTTGAAGAAGGCAGGAGTGTGGCACTGAATCGAAAGAGATGGTGACAGTTAATACAATTCACCGACCCCATGTAGGAAATGGGAAAAAGGAGGCTGATGATGATGATGATGGCTGGGTATCAGGAAGATTACAGGCAGCATTCAGCACATCCTCCAAGGTTGGCAGTGTAGGAAGGATGGGAGAAGAATGAAATATGTACATTTGTAACAAATCATAGTATCTCCTCAGTTCAAGGGAACAACTATTTGTCCCCATAAAAATGTCTCATTCACCCTGGCTATGGTCTAATTAAAAGAAAATTCTTCCACAGGATAATAAGAATTAATATTTTCCTCATCATCAGAGATCTGGGCTTGGGAATATGTAAGAGAAGAAGCCTTAAATCTGTCAAAGTCAGAATCATCAGACCTTGTTTCCTCAGCAATTACTTTAAAAGGATTGTCCACCCATAATTGCTTCTGCATACCAGGATTTGTTGTTTGCAATATCTTCATTGCCAAAGTAAAAAATTAATCTTTCTTCACTGCAATTACTTCTTCAGATGAGAAATGTTTTTTTTTTTTCTTAATAAGAGTTCCTGTGGAAGAAGAATGACTTGAAAGAGGGATTTCTGCCCAATCTAATGGTTTATTGTCCCAGTTAACTGAAGAAGGATCTCCCAGAGTGTCACCCACAGCTAAGGGAGATGGTTCTCCCATGCTCATATCAGACACTGGTGCAGCCAAACAGGATGTGGCCGACCCCTGGTTTGTGATAGCTAAAAGGACTAAAACAGTGGAAGTCAGAGAAGTGAGTGCGTGAATGGTCTGAGGAACAACAACTGGCCACTGTAGGTTCACCCTTTTTCAGCTGAGATGCAGACTGAGTCCATAATAAAGTCAGAGACTCCTTGGTAAGCGTATTTTCTTTCTGGGTACAGTGGGAGAAGAACCAGCAGGACCAGAGCAAGTATCCATGTTGTAGCCAAAGAAAGGTGCCAAACACGTAAAGCATTGCTGGAGCAAGTCAGTCAGAAGGTAAGTTGTCACTTTGTGTTCACAATTAACGCACTTACACTCAACACTTTTTCAAGTCCCTTCACAAGAAATAGGCATAAGCAGTATACAAATTTCCTGTCAGTACCCTTTTCAAACACTTAAATAGACTGACAAAAAAGAATATGGCAAGTAGGCTGTCACAAAGTGAGCATAAGCATATCACTCAACTGTCCGTATTTTTGCCTCATATTTTTGGCCTGTTCCTCATAAAATTTGGGGTTTTCTGGATTTTTGTGGCAAATTATTGAGGACTGAATTCACTATATAATGACTTTCAGAATTCATATCCTTCAAAAAAATGTATGGCAACACAAGACAGTTTATTCTAGCAACTTTCTAAGTTTATAAGAGCAATATTTTAAATTGCTCCCTATTTTGGGGGGTTTATCCCCATTATTTTTGTCTTTGTCCAGATTTTTGTATCAAAAGGTTGAAAGCTATGATCATAAGCACTACATAATACACATTTTCTTGCCCATCCATACAGTAACAGTTTTTGTCAAAAAATTAAACTTTACACAACCAGTACATGATTTCTCATAAAAAGCCCCAATTTACTAAAAAGTCTCTAATAACTAAAAGCATCTGTCCCTGGCAGGAAACTTCTGATACTCACAAAAAAATGCAGATCTTCGTAAAGGGGAAATACCATATTTAGTCAAAAAATAAATTAAATATATTTTTCTTAAAAGGTCAATGATTTCTGAATGGAGGGGTTCCCAAAAGGTTACTTATCTGCCAGAAAAGGAAGATCTCAGCCAATTGCTGCTCCTGTGAAGCTTGAGAGATGCTTCTTCTTGAGATAGCAAAAATGTACTGAAGTAATCACTCAGATTTCTGATTTCCCATCTTAGAACTAGCCAATCAGCAGTCAGACTAAAGGTGCTCGGGGTAACTGGAGCTTTGTGTAGCTTGCCAGCTGTTGTTTCCTAGGCAGGGAAACAACCCATATTGTCTAAAGGCTACTGCTTCAGTAGGAATGACGAACATCAGCCATTATTAGGGTTATATAAAAATAAGCACGCCACTGATATATCAAAAAACTGCAGACGTATTTGTTGTTATTTAGTAACAGCAAGGTAAAGTAGAAATTTAGCTAGATGTCCTGCAGATAGAATTTACTCGGCTAATTAAAGGAATATTTTTAACATGTCTGCATACATTTGTAAACTGGAGCATTTTTACAACAGTGAAATTTTCATCTGGATGAAAGAAACTATGATAAAGATGTAATTTACACAAAATGTTCATATGCTTTCATTCTGTAGTCATTAATTAAAAACATATTCTTTTCCAGTCTTTGCCCATCTGCCCTCTCCATGGCCATTCGGCCCCTTCATTCCCCATCATTGTGATGAGTGCCACATAGGAGGGGCTGTCATTAATAGAGCCACCAAGCATAATTTGAGGTTTTTATTCTATTTAGTCTCCCTGATCCTATTGCATGTACCTGGCAAGGCATAGGGGAGGCTTGTGTAATAGGATGACAGTGGACAATGTCCCTTCACTTCCACAGGGACTTTACCTCCAGGCATCCCTACCCACACTCCCCCCAAGGCATGAGAGGTGAGTTTCCTGGTCTCCACCAGGGAATTAACACAACCCAAAGTGTATGCGATCCCTTGACTCCCCCCAGATGAGGTGAGCAGGCAATTTATCTTTATTTCTCTCTCTCCCTGCCTCAGTTCTCCAGTGCTGGAGCCACTATTTGAACCTCAGGCATCTGGGACCCAGTCAGGGCTCTCAGGGCCACGTTCATTAATTATAAAGTTAATCAAACTAGGGGTTCTCTTAACTAACTTAAGGATAAGTAGTAGAATGGCTGATGAAAATGAGGTGGAGCTCTGAGTACAACGGGCAGGCCCCTTCCTTACATAACACCTATTACCTGACATCGTAAGGGATTACGTTTTCTTCAACATAAGCTACCTTACTGATAAAACTACATAGTATTATCTAACCAGTTATAGTCATGCAGAAAGTTTTCAGTCTGTAATACAACAGTTAAATTTCGGAACTCTAAACTTAGACTAAATAGCATTAGATGAAGGCAGACTGCTTTTGTAAACATTTGGAAGGTGAATAAAAGTTTCATACTCAAGGCAGGGTGTTTGAGAATGCTTGTATTTTTAAGCATTTAGGAATTACAGCAGATCAAGCTGACGGTGATGCAGCGGTTAGCACTGACGCCTCACAGTAAGAGGCTCTCCGGTTTGATTCTTGGCTGGGGTGCCTTCTATGTGGAGTCTGCATGTTCTCCCTGTGGTCGTGTGAGTTTCCTCCGGGTTCTCCGGTTTCCTCCCACATCCTAAAGACATGCTGTAGGTGGATTGGACACTCTAAATTGGCCCTTGGCATGAGTGTGTGCGTGTGTATGTATGCCTTCTGTGAAAGGTTGGGCACCGGGCTGGCAACTCGACACCGTAAAAACTCCACCGCCAATCATGAGCAGACAGGTGATCCACTGTGGCAACCCCTAAACAGGAAAAAGCTGAAAGAAGAAGAAGAGGCTGACTTTCAAAACACATTCAGTGCATATGTGATTCTAGTTACAGGGCCCTTAGAACTTAATACGCTCTGCTATTCAAAAAGATATAAAATTGTTCCCAAGCTCTTTAGCAGTTTAGTAAGGACTAAATTAGAGGCTGGTAGTATACTGTGATCCTGTTGTAACAGATGTTCAGTTATAACATTGGCGGCACAGTGGTGCAGTGATTAACATTGTCACCGCACAGCAAGAGGTTCTCCGGTTCGATTCTCGGCTGGGGTGTCTTTTGTGTGGAGTTTGCATGTTCTCCCTGTGTTCGCGTGGGTTTCCTCCAGGTACTCCGGTTTCCTCCCACATTCCCAAGACATGCATCTGGAGCATTTCTCCCCGGGCCTCCGCTGAAAACAGGCTCTGTGGAACCTAGTCGGACATTCCCGGTCAACAAATGTTAAATAAATAAATAAATAATAAAAATAAATAAATAAAATTTGAGAAGGCTCAGCATACCCTTACAAGCAAGGTTTAAGGGAACAGGAATATAAACCGAGACTAAACTAAGCCTCTTTCCTCTGAGTTATAGAACAAAATGCAACTTAATATACTAAAGCAGCTTTGGTTTATTTTATTTTGTTTGTGATGTGAATAAGTAGATTCTTGAATGATATGGTTGCAAAGAATTACATATAGGGATCCTCTGAAATTAAGAAAAACTCATACAGAAGGTATATAACCACCACCTGTCTTTTAGACTTGCTGGTTAAAAAAATGGAATTCCTTGCCTGTAGAACAAAGAAGCAATCCAGACACTGAACATTTTAAAAATAAATTTAACTTGAATTATTGTCAAAAGTGTTTTGAATATATTTATTAGACATCAGAGATAATAGGCCTCACCTGAGCTCTAATTCTTGATTCAGTTTCCTTGCAGAAACCACTCAATGTCTCCAGCATTAAGGATTAGAGCAATGTTCAAGTCTTGGGGTTCAGTTTATAACAATGCTAGCTGTTTTCCAAACTGAATAATTCAGCTATATCTGCTTTGTTCTTATTATAAACCTTAGTACAACAGGCACCAGCTATGCGTTTTATAGTGCCATTAAGCCTTAGTGACATTATATCTTCAGGCATTTTATTTATTCATTTATTTATTTATTTAACATTTGTTGACCGTGAATTTCATACTAGGATAGGAGCTATTTTCAGCAGAGGCCTGGGAAGAAATGCTCCAGATGCATGTCTTTGGAATGTGGGAGGAAACTGGAGTACCTAGAGGAAACCCACGCAAACACAAGCAGGACATGCAGACTCTGCACAGAAGGCACCCCAACCAAGAATCTAACTGGAGAACCTCTTGCTGTGAGGCAAAAACATTAACCACTGCTCCACTGCACCACCCATTTATCTATGATCAGCCTAATGACAAATTTGTCCATCTAATATTTCTTTTTCATATGTACATTAATAATTTCAAAACCATGTTATGTACAGGTTAATTAAATACGTCATTGTGCAGCTTACGTGATGGGCAATAGAACCAAACTGATAACGCCCTCTGTCTAGTACACTGGGAGAGATATTAAATGTTCGATACACTAATTTTGCATACTGTCATAATTTTCATGGTTCTTTAAATATTTTAACAGCGAAGCAGCACTGCAAAATTACTTAGACTCGTAAGAAAGCTCACAGTAGGACAAATTAAAAATGCTGCTAATAATATATGTGTAGCTTGTTTAGAAAACATAAAAAATACTTACTGTATTGCTGTAACAAGACCAGTTTAAAAACTTGGAATCTGATGAATGCTACCACTGTAAAGCTGAGGTTGTGATAAACATGATGTATATATTTCGTTAACAACACTTAAAGTTCTAGAGACATGAACATTTGCTTGTACTGTGAGATTATAATGATTCTGTCAAAAGGCTCATTTGATGCTTCAGTACAATTTTCCACAGCTCTGGTTGAGGCAACGAGCTAGTGATTTGTGTAGAAGTAAAGCGTATTCAGTCAAAATGTGGTCCTCTCAATGTAGTAGGAGTATCCCACTAACTTTACATAATGCTGATTATGAATGCAGAAAGCACCATTGGGCATCACTCTACTTCTGGCAAGCCTCCTACATTATAATAAAGAGCTATTAAACCATGCCAGTAAATAAGAACATATGATATGCCCGTCAGTATATCAGCCTCCACAGTTATACCTAAGATGAAATGCACTTACAGGTAAATGTTTCTAGTCATCTCTCTGCATTTGAGAAGCTACTCATCTAGCCTATGGGACTATTCAGCCTATCTGATAAATCACAGAACGCCTCTGGCTTTGTGACCAGTCCTCTACAGGTAAAAGGTCACTGTCTGCTCCTCTTCACAATGTATAAGCCACCTTGTTAAATAAAATAAGATATCAATACACAGGAGGTTCAGGTTAAAAAGTTTACTAGTGTACACCAGGAGGCAAAAAACGTACAAGTAAAGAATTTTGTCTGACATGAAACAGGAAGCACACAATTTTATATAGGTTTAACATTTAAGCTATGCCCACCTTACTGACGTGATATGTCACAGGGCATCTACATCACTTTAGCTTACAGTCTTCTATTCATAAAACTGTTGATGCTGTATATTTAATAAAAACTTTTCCTCTAGATACAATATGGCCTTGCTATCCAGCTGGTCAGACATAATGTCTTTCTGTAAAGTTACTTCTTCAAGGTTTCATATCAGTTCGAATACAATAGCAGCTTCAGTCTTTCAATACACGTCTTTGTTCTCTGTTACACTTTCTCACACAGCTGCATGCTATCTCAGTAACACATATACAAGGCCAAATCATTCCAACAGGAAAGAGCAGAAGATTTCATTATTTCACACATTTAATTTCCTGACCCAGCAGATAATCACTTGTGAAAAGCATAAACATTAAAACTTGCTAATCTAGCATTCTGCCAGGGTCAAAGATCAGCTTTGCTTCAAGCCACACTGCAGTTTCAAAACTACTTACATTTACACATGAATTAATTCTTACTGTTATATGATTAATAGAATAAAATGCATTATATACTACTTTGCTTTTTTAACTAGCATTTCTCATGTATTCAAATACACATTTTTCTAACATTTCCCCCCCTATTAATATGTTTTATTCTATTTTGAAGTATGCATAGTGTCATTTCATCTCCTAGCCTTTTCCACTTAGGATTTTCAGCTACATGAGTCATTCAATCTATACTTCAGAAAAAATGTCATCTGAGATCAATCTTTCAATCTCAATATCTTGGTACAAAGTTTCAGTAACAGATACATCAATAAAATCTTTGATTAATCTTTTCATGCAGGGAATTCCACAGCAAGCACATGCTCCTATTAGGAGTATACCCACACAAATGGCAATCAGAATATTTATTAGGAATCAACCCCACCCCCCAAATAGATTCTGGAAAAAGTCCGTCAGTGGGTTTAGGCCTGGTTCAGTCATGGCTGATACTTGCTGAATTACCTCTAGGTGGTTATTGATCTCATGACGATTGTCAGGAATATAAGCACAGCATTCTTCTTTGATAAGCGCACACGTACCACCTCTCACAGCTAGGGTGAAATCAAGAGCCATCCGATTTTGTAGTACAACAGTTCTCATTGCATTCAGTTCATCAGTCACCAGTTCTAGGGTGGAAAAAGTTGCATTACTCATTACTTCGAGAAGTTTCGACAACTTCCTCAGCTCCCAGATTGATTTGACTGCTCCATAGGCTGGGAATATTCCTGCCCAAGATATAACACTGTCACTCAAGTCCATAGGAGTCAATTTGCTTTTGTCTTTTACTGAATTGCGATCTTTCCAGCTGGATTCACAGGTTTTTCAACTGGACCTTCGGGCTTTCGGGCTGCTTCTCTCACATTTCGTATCTTACCCAAAGGTAATTCTGCAGTATGTCTTATTGCTGGAACCAAATAACCCAAAAAACAACTGCCGGACCAATTCTCAGGTAACCATTTATATGCCTTTTTCCCACAAATAAAATAACAGTTTTCTACTTTAGTACTAATACGCATCAGCCCTGCATGAAACATTTTCTGATCTATAACTGACAATTGTTTAAACAAAACTGGATTTTTGCGAATGTCATTCATAGTTGTTTTCAATGAGTTCTAATACGAGTCATAATTAGTATTGCAAAAAGTATTGCCATTACCATTCTTAATATAACATCAGTAAGATATGGTTATATTACAATTGCTCCAGCCGACCTGGAGGGTGTCATTTTTATAGAAACATACAACTCCTTTTTGTGTGACAGGTAAAAATAAAGCTATTTTGTCCTGTGATCTCACCGTTCCTGTATCGAAAAGTAAATTCTCCCAAGTCTCATTTATCCCCAAAGGGACAGCGGACATTATCAGTCCTCCATATGCTGTTGGTATAGCTGTACAAACCCAGCAATTTGAAATGTTCATAGTCTCTGCATATACACGTTTCATGGCTAGGTATGTGTTAAAATTTGGATGCCAGTCTATAGACATTTCATCATGCCTTCCCACTTTCACTTGTGTGGTTGTGTGTAGGATAAACCACAACAAGAGGAAAATTGTCACAATTACAGTCAATAAATGTACACTCAACAAAATTATTATGCAACATCTCTGGGGTTGATCTAAATTTCTATTCGCTTTGTTTTTGGCCATCTCGGTCTGGTTATGTATCAGTCACAAAGTTTTTATCAAGTTGAAAGTTCTTTACCAGTTTACAATGCGTCAAGTGAACCCAGGACGTCCTCTCGGCCACTCTAACTGCAGTAGGCGTTGCCAAGAGAACCTGGTACGGTCCCTCCCACTTTGGACTCGCCCAATTCTTCCTTTTCGTCACTTTCAGCCAAACCCACGACCCTGGGGTCAAAACTGCTTCCACCGGTCTGGTCTGTTCCTTATCTGAAAAAGAGTTAAACTGCAAAACAGATTTATTTGTTAACAGTTTCCACATATAACTAGCTAATGAACTGTCAGCCTCTTGCTCTGCAGGCATGAGAGCTTTCCACTGAGGCACATAATATGCTCTCCCAAAAACCATTTCAAAGGGAGTCAAACCCTTTACATTTGGAACCGTTCTCATACTCAGCAGTGCTAAAGGCAGACAGTGTATCCAATTCTTTTGGGTCTCCTCTACTAGATTCCTAAGTTTGCTTTTTAGGGTACCATTGTACCTTTCCACCAGTCCTGCTGACTGTGGGTAGTAGGCACAATGGTTCTTTAAGGAGATACCAAAAAAATCTACCAAGTTGGTGGATTGTCTGGTTTACAAAATGTGTGCCATTGTCACTATAAATCCTTTCCGGAATGTCAAATCTAGGGATTACTTCTTTTATCAGGGCTTTCGCCACTGTTTCTGCATCTGGGTTTTTGGTTGGAAAAGCTTCTACCCATTTAGAAAACATGTCTACAATAACTAAACAAAACTTTTTCCCTTCACATTTATTCAACTCTATGAAATCCATACAAATAGTATGGAACGGGTATGGTGGTATAGGAAAACTTCCTTGCTTGGTTTTAAATGCTCCTTGTGCATGGTGCTTGTTACAAGTATGACAAGCTGCACAAAATATTTTTGTGTAGTTTGTGTATCCATATGTTTGGAATATTTGGTTTACTAACTGTACCATCCCCCCTGTTGAGACATGGCACTGCCCATGGCTCAACAAAGCTGCATATCTAAATAAATTAGATGGCAATATTGGTTTTCTTTCTTTGGAAATGTACAGTCCATTCTCAAGAATTGCACCTCGTTTTACCCATTTTTGTTTCTCTGCTTTTGTAGTAAGCATCTGCATTGTTTTTAACATGTCTAAATCTAAAATCTCAGAGGGTTGTAATTCCTCATTTAAAAGTAAAGTTACTGAGTCTGAGGCTGCTTGCTTTGCAGCTGCATCAACTCGCGCATTGCCTTTTGAAATCTTATCCTGCTGTTTTGTATGAGCTACACATTTACAAATAGCTACTTTGGTAGGTAACTGAATAGATTCTAATAACTCCAAAATAAATTGCGCATGATTAATAGGCTTTCCACTAGATGTTATCATTCCTCTATTTTTCCATTGTTGTGCAAATGCATGTACTGTAGAAAAAGCATACTGACTATCAGTATATATGTTCACACACTTGTTTTTTGCTAAAGTACATGCCCTCGTCAAAGCTACCAATTCTGCTGCTTGTGCAGATAAGTTGTGTGGTAAGGACTGAGCTTCTAAAATTTCAGTGTCTGTAACTATTGCATACCCTACCAGATTCTTCCCTGTAGGACCCCTTCTGCATGAGCCGCCCACATAATATGTCACCTCGGCATTATCCAAGGGCATATCTGTGAGATCTTGTCTAGGTAAAGCTAACTGTTCAATTTCCTGCAGGCAGCTGTGTGGTGTGCCATCCGCAGGAGTTGGGAGTAATGTTGATGGATTTAATGTCGTACATCGTTCAATTGTCATATGAGGTTGGCTCAGCAGTATAGTCACACACGAAAGGTGTCTAGCAGGGGAAAGGTATGCCACTTTTTCTTGCAGTAAAATTATAGCAACTGCATGAGGCACTCTCAATGTGAGAGGGTGGAATAACACCACTGAGGCCGAAGCCTGTACTGCCATTGCAGCTGCAACTACTGCCTGTACACAGTAAGGCAAAGATCATGCCACTGGGTCTAACTGTGATGAATAATAGGTTATGGGGCGTTGCTTATCCCCATGTTGTTGCATCAATACTGACGTCATATATCCTTGCTTACAATCTACGGTCTGAAAAAAAACATTTGTGATAATTTGGAAGTCCTAAAACTAATGAAGAAGCTATCAACTGCTTCAACCTGCAGAAAGCCATTTCTGCTTCGGGTGTCCATTGTAAGATATCTTGTGCTGCCATTGGTGTCTTATATATCAAGTCAGTCAGTGGAGCAGATTCCAAAGCATAATTTGGTATCCAGCTCCGACAAAAATTAGTTGTACCTAAGAAAGACATAATTTCCTTCTTGGTTGCTGGTTTAGGTGCTTGCAAAATTGCTGTTTTTCTTTCCTCATCTAGTATTCTACCCTCATTGGATATTACATATCCCAAGTATCTAACTTGTTTTCTCCAAAGTTGTAACTTACTTTTGTTTACTTTGTGTCCTTGTGTTGCTAAAAATTTCAATAATGCTACAATATCCTCCCTGCACTGTTGCTGGGTGGGGGCTGCTAGCAAGATGTCATCTACGTAAAGTAGAATTTGACTACCTCCCAGTGGGGTAAACCCTGCCAGGTTGCTAGCCATTTCTTGTGCAAATATTGTTGGACTCTCACAATATCCCTGTGGTAGTCGAGTATATGTATACCTTTTACCTTGAAATGTAAATGCAAACCAATATTGACTATCAGGATGTATAGGTATTGAAAAGAAAGCATTGCTAATATCTACCACAGAGAAATATTTCTGATGCGGTTCTAAATCGTTTAACAAAGTATGTGGGTCTGGCACCGTAGGTGCTCTAGGTATTACTGCATTATTTACAGCTTGTAAATCTTGTACCATCCACCATTCCCCATTTGCTTTTTTAACAGGAAATAGGAGTGTATTATATGGTGAATCAGGAGATTCTACCAGTACTCCTTCTTTGAGTAATGCTGCTATTATAGGCTTAATTCCTATTTCTGCATCCTTTCTCAAAGAGTATTGTCTTTTCTGTGGTCTAAAAGCTGACTTTGGGGTTATTGTAACTGGTCCTGCTGTTCGAATAAGTCCTACATCTGACTTGCCTGTTGACCAAAGAGTTGGAATTTCACATAAGGCCTTTTCTTCTTCTTCTAATAAGAATGCTAATCAGCTGTCCTCGCTAGATTGCAAGTGTACAGCTGGATGTGTCTGTGTCAACCAATTCAGTTTTTGTTTTTGTATCCCTTGTTCTGATAGTTCTAAATCAGTCTGTTTCTCCCATCTTGTTACTTTTTCTCCTAAGTCTGCCCATTTGACACTTTTGTTCTTTGTCAAGCTGACGTGGTAACCGATTTGATCTATACAATGCAAGGAATTCTTGAGGTAACGAACAGCTAACTACACTGTTCCCCTCAGTATCCCAGTACAAAGTATGCAAAACCAATCTAGTTGCACGATTTCTAAACAATTCTTGCTCATACTCTATCAGGTCCTGGTGTAGTACAGTAGTAGAGAGTACAGTGTAACAAATGCTGTCGATCAGTGTCAAGGGAGGGGGCTTTACTGATGGCTATGTTCATCAGTTCCTCGGTTACTGCCCCTGGACCAGTCGTGACTAGGTCCTGGCTGTACCAGTAAAAAGTTTCACCCTCTGATCGCACTACAAAAGTATCCATTTGTCTCTGTGCCTCCATACCTTGTCCAGTTGGAACTACTGCTATGCCAAATATCTGCATAAGGTCTCTGCCTAATAGGTTTACTGGACACTTTGCAGAAACAACAATTTTACTTCTCTGGGTCATACCTGAAACAGGGTCAGCTATTGCTATATCATGGGAAAGTGGTTCCCTGTATAGCTGTCCGTTTGCTGCTTTCACTAATATATAATCAGGTGATTCGGAATGTTCTGGTAACTTGGAGGGGTGTATCAAAGTCCGTGACGCTCCTGAGTCACACAGGAATCTGATTTCCCTTCCCTCCACCAGAAGTGTAACTTCCGGTTTCGTATCTGCTAAGTAGAGCTCTAAACTCAATAATGCTAAGTCCAAAATTTCACTTTCTTCATCCTCCATATCTACTTGCACTTCCTCTATTCCTTCTATCACATTTACATTTGTTTTTTGTTTATTAACTTTTCCTGATGATTTCTGACTTTCACATGATGTATCTTCACTATCATATAGTCAGTCCCCATCTCCCTTATCTTCTGTATTTACCTTTTTGTTTTGCCTACAATCCCTTGCTAGATGTCCCTTTTTTCCGCACTTGAAGCGCTCACCTCTCTTTTTTCTTTCTTCAAAATCATCTGATCGTTTGTCAGACTGTTTGTTTCCCTGGGCAGTCTTCTTGCCCTTTTTACCTGACTGTAATACAAATACTTCAGCTCCGTCTTCAGCAGCGAAGACTTGCGCCTTCTTTTTCTTTTTACTATTAAAATGTCTTTCAGCATGTCTAGCGTATTCAAGCAAGGCTTGTAGCCTCCCTGTTCGATGGTCTATCATATGCTTCGTAATGAAGCTACTAATAGGTGCAATGCAACCTTTCAAAAATGCATTTTTTAATTGTTGTTCATATGGGGAATAATTCGTTTGGTTATCAGGAACCGACATACCGCTATGATTATTAAAACATTCTAATAATCTAGCATAGTACCCATCTATTGTCTCATTTTCCTGTTGTATGCATTGATTAATGCAAGTCCAGTCTGCTCTAGGTTTCCATTTCTCAGAGATTCGGTCTGTCAGACCTTTCACTCTGTTGTCTAACTCCGCGTCACTATGTGGGAGTGGTCTAAGCTCTGCATTACGAGGATTCCAGGTGCCACAAATTATGTGCCAATCTGGACCTATAATTTGTCTTACTACTTTTTCTACTTCTTCCCCATTCAAGTGGTAACTCAATCTCATGCCTTGTAAATCTTCTAAAAATTTCGTAAAATTAACTTTCGGATGGGGGATTCCCTCAGTAGCCTTCCGGATATCTTCCAGTGTCCATGGTCTATATACTAAGAGTGTTGGGTCCTGCCCTTCCTGTCCTGCCTGAGGATTTGGAACTTCTATAAGTGGGCATATTTCTTCCTCACTCTCATCCTGTAGATTTCTCTCTATTTGGTATGATTCTGTGTCCCTATGTGTTTTATGTGTTCGAGACCTAGTCTCAATAGGATCTCTAACAAATGGTTGTGGTCTTGCTGAAACTTCAGGATAACGCGGAGGCAGACCAGCCTGTCCACTAGCTTCATATCCTGAAAAGGGTAAGGGAGGGGGCAAGGGAGGAGGAGGGGGAGCCGTCGTTATTACCAAGTTATTATCCTCTTTGTCTGGAAATAATGTTTTTGAATTTTTAAGCTTCTGTTTCTACGATTTGCTTCCTCAATCCACCTGTGTGCCTGAGGAATGCCTAATTGGCATTGCTTTTTTGCCTGACCTCCCATGTCAGATTAAAGCTGTTTAAGGAGTTTCACTAGTGAAGTTTTATCTAGTTTACCATCAAATTCATATTTACTAACACATTTCGTATAATACCTAACGTTATCAGAACGTTGCAATTGCATGTATTTTGCGTCTTCGGTTAGGGGTGGATCTCGTGATGTTTTAGTGCACTGATTACCCATGACAAAGAAAATGTTACGTAACCCTTTTTATCACGTGATATCAAGTTCTCAGTTCCTGTTCACAGTTTATATAGAATAACTGCCTACCTTATTCTGTTACCCTGATCTATGACCAAATATACAGTACTTCCTTTTGTCCCTGATCTGCAAAACAAATCTTGACAACAATATACTGTAACCTAGTCCCTGATCTAAAACAGAAAAAAAGCAAATTCTTCCTACCTGAGCCTCCGGTATTGAGAAAGTCCAAGTTCCGCTTTTTGGCCACAGATCAGAAAGTGGCCAGCCTCTTTACACGACAATTCAGTTGGAGGTCTTTTCACTCAAGAAGAACCATTTCGGTAACTTCTCCAGCGCAGTATTCGACCACCGATACGCTCTGATCTGCGGCTTACCAAGGGAATTCCGTCTGCGAAGGACCAAACTGTTAAATAAAATAAGATATCAATACATAGGAGGTTCAGGTTAAAAAGTTTACTAGTGTACACCAGGAGGCAAAAAACGTACAAGTAAAGAATTTTGTCTGACATGAAACAGGAAGCACACAATTTTATATAGGTTTAACATTTAAGCTATGCCCACCTTACTGATGTGATATGTCACAGGGCATCTACATCACTTTAGCTTACAGCCTTCTATTCATAAAACTGTTGATGCTTTATATTTAAAAAAAACTTTTCCTCTAGATACAATACAGCCTTGCTATCCAGCTGGTCAGACATAATGTCTTTATGTAAAGTTATTTCTTCAAGGTTTCATATCAGTTCAAATACAATAGCAGCTTCAGTATTTTAATACACGTCTTTGTTCTCTGTTACACTTTCTCACACAGCTGTGTGCTATCTCAGTAACACATATACAAGGCCAAATCATTCCAACAGGAAAGAGCAGAAGATTTCATTATTTCACACATTTAATTTCCTGATCCAGCAGATAATCACTTGTGAAAAGCATAAACATTAAAACTTGCTAAGCTAGCATTCTGCCAGGGTCAAAGATCAGCTTTGCTTCAAGCCACACTGCAGTTTCAAAACTACTTACATTTACACATGAATTAATTCTTACTGTTATATGATTAATAGAATAAAATGCATTATATACTACTTTGCTTTTTAAACTAGCATTTCTCATGTATTCAAATACATATTTTTCTAACACACCTAAATAATTTGGCTCTATTAGGCCAATCTAATGAATCTCAGAATACTCCTGGCATGATGTAAGTGCACCCTACCAACACCTATGGTGGTATGTTGGTGAGCATAGCTGCCTTTGAAACAGTTGACCAGGGTTCAGTTCCTGGCCAATGCAAGCAGTCTGTACATTTAATAGTCTCCTACAGGTTACTAAGATGTGATTGTGATCTATCGACATACAAGACATCCTTGGACCAGCGCTGATGGACCTTTTGCACCTCTACAAAATGAGAATCAGAACCACTAGATCCAAGGATTTAAATTTTGCTTGCAACATAAATAGGACATGCTGGAGAGACAGATACAGTGGATATAAAAAGTGTACACACCCCTATTAAAATGCCAGATTTTTGTGATATAAAAAAACGAGACCACAATAAATCATTCCAAAACTTTTCCCCCCTTTAATGTGACCAATAACCTGTACAATTCAATTGAACAAAGAAACAAATCTGTTAAGGGAAACTATAAAATATAAACTAATACTTTGTTGGGCCTTTTGATTTAATTACAGCATTTAGTCTTCTTGGGTAGGAGTCTATCAGCATGGCACATCTTGATTTGGCAATATTTGCCCATTCTTCCTTGCAAAAGCACTCCAAATCTGTCAGATTGCAAGGGCATCTCTTGTGCACAGCCCTCTACAGGTCACCCCACAGATTTTCTATTGGATTTAGGTCTGGGCTGTGGCTGGGCCATTCCAAAACTTTAATTTTCTTCTCGTGAAGCCATTCTTTTGTTAATTTGGATGTAAGCTTGGGGTTATTGTCATGTTGAAAGGTGAAATTCCTCTTCATCTTCAGCTTTCTAGCAAATGCCTGAAGGTTTTGGGCCAAAAGAGACTGGTATTTGAAACAGTTCATAATTCCCTCCACCTTGACTAAACCCCCAGTTCCTGCTGAAGAAAAGCAACCCCCAAGGCATGATACTGGCACCACCATGCTTCACCATGGGAATGGTGTTCCTTTTGTAATGCAAAGTGTTGTTTTTGTGCCAAATGTACCTTTTGGAATTGTGGTCAAAAAGTTCAACTTTGGTCTCATAAGACATTTTTCCACGTGCTTTTGAGAGACAATGTGTTGTTTTGCAAATTTTAGCTGGACCTGGATGTTTTTCTGTGTAAGAAAAGGCTTCCATCTTGCAGCCCTACCCCATAGTCCAGCCATATGGAGAATACGGGAGATTGTTGTCACATGTAGTATACAACCAGTAATTGCCAGAAATTCCTGCAGCTCCTTAAGTGTTGCTATAAGTCTCTTGGCAGCCTCTCTGACCAGTTTTCTTCTCATCTTTTCATCAGTTTTGGAGAGACGTCCAGTTCATTGCAACGTCACTGTTGTCCCATTTCTTGATGACTGTCTTCGCTACATTGCATGGTATAGCCAATGCTGTGGAAATTTTTTTGTACCCTTCTCCTGACTGATACCTTTCAACAATGAGATCCCTTTGATGCTTTGTAAGCTCTCTGTGAACTATGGCTTTTGCTTTAGCAGGCAACTGAGTAAATGTCAGGAAAATCCTACTAAGACAGCTGAACTGTATTTGGGGTTAATCAGAGACTCTGTAATTGATGCTTTAATTGGTGCTTCAACAAAGTATTAGTTTAAGGGTGTACACGCTTATGCAACCAGCGTATTGTACATTTTTTTAATATTTTTCCCCTAACAGATTTGTTTGTTTTTTATTTGAATTGTACAGGTTATAGGTCACATTGAAGGTGGGAAAAGTTTTGAAATTATTTATTGTGGTCTCATCTTTATATCACAAAAAACTGGCATTTTAACAGGGGTGTGTACACTTTTTATATCCACTGTATATGTCTCAAAGGATCCCCATGCTCTGGAACAGGCTCCCCATCCATATGAAGCAGAGTCCATCCCTAATCCTAAAGCTTGACCAGTGGAGGAAGAATCAAAAATGTACTCTGACTCTGGCCACCATGTTTCTGATAAACACAGGCAAACAGTAACTATGCTAAAACTAACATACCCCCACAAATAACCATTATAAATTTCCTAATTAACATACCTCTCCTAATAAACTCCCATGATACACAGGGACACAATTGGGTTAGGTTGCACAGCTAGGTTTATAAAGCCACTGGTGGTCATCATTAGCCTAGTATATATCTATGAACCTATGACCAAAGGAACTCATAAGTAAAAGGTCACTGGCCACCTTTCTGCATAAAACAAGACACTTGCTTTATGTTGTTAAACGTTCATTCTTTCATTCCTTCATTAATTCATTTTGCAATTACCCACTTAATTAATTTCAGGGTTGCAGTAGAGGTTGAATCTATTCTGGCATTTATTGTACACAAGGCATTAAAACTAATCCCAGATGGGGTGCCAGCCCATCACAGGATATACACATATTCACTCATATGTGCCACACACACCTATGGGCTATTTTAAGAACAACCAGTTGGCCAATGGTATAACTTGGGGATGTGGGATGAAACCAATGCACAGAGCAAAATCCCATACAAAGACAATGAGAACATGCAGACTCTTCACAGAAGGCACCCCAGCCAAAAAAAAACTAATACTAAGTCAACAAAGCTAACACGCATGCCAGTGTGCTGTCTCATTGTTTCTGTTATTAAACATCATGTTTAATAAACATTGCATATCATGTTTCTTCATTAAAACAACTACATAATGCTTTAAGGAAACAACCATCCATGTAGTTACACATATTAATTGCTTTAGCTAAGGGCCTACTGCCAACCAGTTTGATACCCTTACACTAATTAAGCAAAAGATGAAGGAATAAAATATCTCAAAAGGGGTGAAAATAAGAAGTACAGCTACTTGGGATAGACTGACTTGTTTTAAATCCAGAGCCATAGCTCTGACAACTAGCACTCCAGGCGGTCCCCAAAATGGCACACTCCCTACACCAGAAGTTGAGACCAACAAGTCTGTTACTGTACTATCACCAAACTGAAGATCAACAAGGCTGCTACTGTACTTATGCCCAATCAGCAACTCTTCCGATGTGCCAGTCTCTTTTCCCCTTGCAGCATGTACCTGTCACTTACCCTGAAAATAGATGTAAAAACATTACTCTTACCCTGAAAATAGATGTAAAATATTACAGTTTCCCTCTGCATTACTTGGTATGAATGGGGCAGTTCTGTCTAGATTTTTATGGAAGTACTGCTTTGAAAGGTCATACTTGGATTCTGGGTACATTTTTACATTCTGCTTTCCTTTTAGATTTTTTTTTTTTACTTATTTGATTTTTTTATTGTTTCTTTACTTATTTGATTTTTTTATTTTTTTTTTTACTTATTTGATTTTTTTATTGTTTTTTTACTTATTTGATTTTTTTTTACTTATTTGATTTTTTATTGTTTTTTTACTTATTTGATTTTTTTATTGTTTCATACTTATTCTTCCCTTTATACAGTGGTGAAAGTGAGCAAGAATGCATAGGAACAAAAGTTACTCTACTTCTTTCTACTAATATTTGAATATAATTTTTAAACCACCAACTTAATAATGTATTTTTTTCATTTATAGCCCTAAATTACATACTTAAATTATTTATTTATTATTTGTTAACTGGGAAAGTCCGACTTAGAATGAGTCAATTTTCAGCGGATTCCCGGGCAGAAATGCTCCAGACATATGTCTTTGTAAGGTGGGAGGAAACCAGAGCACCCGCAGGAAACCCACACGAATGCAGGAAGGACATGCAGACTCTGCACAGAAGACATCCCAGGTGAAAATCAAACTGGAGAACCTCTTGCTGTGAGGTAACAACACTACTGCTGCACCACTGTGCCATCCTAGATTAGATATTTCCATCATACAATGTAAGTGATGTAAGCTAGTCTCATTTAAATGTTTTACATCATTAAGCCCTCAGTATGGCTTCATTCAATCATTTTACAGAGTCAGACTTTTATTTTGCATTTTTTCAAATTTACTCTTGTCAGAATTTCAGTTCTTTTTGACCACTACATTGATCATCTTGTCCAGAGCTGTGACATTATTATTTTTTTTGTCAGGAGAGATTATGACTGAATAACTTAACATATCCATTTTGTGAATACATTCAAGGATTGGACTTGAGAAATTCACCTTGAGCAGTTCCTGAACACATTTTGAAAATATATAACAAATAGTTATGATTGATGACTGGTAAGCTGTAGCAGACATCTATAAAACTTGAACAATTAGTTTGATTTGTATACATAGCAGGCATAATTACCTATTTGTTGCAACTGTACAGTAATACATAACCATCCTCTTTTCTTCTTCACAGGCTTTGACAGTAACCAGCACATTCTATAACACCAGTGACTGGAACTATACCCAAACCATTCAGAAGGTTCTCAGTGAAATTCCAAATGGAACTTTCAGTAATCCCATGGCAGCCTCACAGGTCATCCCATCACTAGTGGACAGGACATACTTTGATGTTACCAAGCTGCAATGTTCCCAGGACACTGGTAAGTTTTCACTTAATAGTAGGAACAGATCATTTCTCCCTTAAAATAATAAAAAGGTCCAGGCCACCAATGAAGGCAAAAAACTTTTATATATATTAACACTTTCGTCTTGACACAAGACTTCTTCAGATATAAATCACAGATGCTACACAGTGGACCTTTTTATTATTTTGTATTTTGGTGCATTTTGCTTCGTTTTACCTGTGTGCTTTGAAGTTCTCCCTTAAAATAAGTCAACGGTGAAAAAGAAAATAATGCTAGGTAATGTGGGAATACAGACGAAAAACAAAAGGATGTGGCCTTGAAAAAAGGCTGATAGACTAGGACAGCATATAAGAGAAGGACAGGGAAAGAAAGTGAAGGAAGACATGAGTTCAGGGCTGGTGGAGATAAAAAAGAAGAAAAGGGACTTGCAACTGTTAGGAAAACAATAATTTGTATCTCATACTAAAATTGGCATTGCATTCAGAGAGCTTTGTGAAGCAGATCTGCAAAACAGAATTTAAAACAGGAAACATTCTTAAGAGATGAATTAAATGCAAAAATTAGTTTTTATATTCTTATTTTTGTATTAGCAATGCTAGCTAACTAGGTTTTTATGTAAGACCTGGGCATTAATTGAAAAATCCTTCAACAAAGAGATATTCTTGCCTTTGTTATCATACAGATGGTCCCAGAGGTCCAAAAAAGCAGTTAAAGTTATAACAGGGAAAAAAACACTGCCATGTAAGTCACATAACTACATTTCTGCAAGCATTGGACAGCACATAGTAAAACATGTTTCTGAGATGCATTGGTGTTGGTGTTTAAAACAGACAAATGCTAAAGGGGAAGTGACAAAGGGCTCCAAAGTTTTGGGGAAAGCAAAGATCAAGACAGATCCTGGACAGACAGTGGTAGTGAGTACTGTACTATATGTCAGATGGGTAAGGCAGGACCAAACAAGTTCCTGAATGACATTCTCAGTGGGGACTACCTCACAAGTAGAGAATAGTGTAGGATTTGATAGATTCCTAAGGAGAAAAAGCATGGAGGTTTACATAGCATGAGTGAAGAGTAACACAGGACCAGACAGATCCCTAAGAAAGAATGGCATTGACTGTTATACAGCACAGGTTGGGGTAACATGGGATTAAATAGATCCATGAGGGGCAATGGCTCTGGGGACTGGTTGCTCAGCATCTGCTTTGATAACATGGCACCAAGCACATTTTAAGGGAGAATAGCACAGACAGTTCCAAACCACAAATTGAGAGAGAGTCGTAACACAGGTCTGCCAATATAGAATCCTGAGGGAGAAGGCACAGAGGGTTATGTATCAGAACTAGGGAGGTTAGTTGCTGAAGTATAACAGTGGAGGAGTGTTGCATACATTAAGGAAAGCACTAAAGTTACACTATAACTGACGTGTTGTATTTTTTTTTTAAATAATGCTTTATTTCTATGCTTTCGTGTTTTTATTATGTAAATTAGAAATAGTCTCATAAATAAAGCATTAATAGCATAATTAACAAAATCATTTTCCACTATAGACACATGAAACTACGTGGGAATCCAATATATGAAATGTCATCCAAGTAGACAAGACATTTTATATTAAATGCTTCTTTTTTATTACATTTTTTAACTCTTTGATATTACTGATGAATATAATGAAGGTAGCAGTACATTTATTTTATTTTTTATTCTTTTTGTTGTTGCTTTTATGTCATATGTGTCTGTTTAGCTTAAAGTATACTGCATATCCTATTAATTCTGCATCCCTTTTTAGGTAATGTAGTCATCAGCTAACATCTGTTATGATACAGGTGACAATGCTAAGGTAAATATTGAAGTCACTTTGCCCTGATAATCAGATGCTGTATTGTGGCAGGATGAACACATAGAGAGACTGAGACAGGGATGGAGATCAGGTAAATCATTAGCTACAAGCAACAGGTACAGCATTCTGAAAAAAAATAAACTGTGTGGTACAACTTTGCCATGCCCAGTGTTTGCATGAGCTTCACATCTCAGAAATTTAAGATTAAACCAAATTACTGAAATTTTGTTCTTTATCCTTGTTCTTGTAAAAATGCATGTGCCCTGCTTGATCACTGTGCTGTTAAACAACCAGAGATTCTATCACAGAATAGAACAATAACACAGACATCTGGTACACACAAACAAAAATAAACTTTCTCAGACCAGGATTGATGTCAGTGACTAAGGAGACTGCAAGATTATATAGCAATAGTGTTCTAGGCAACACTTCTTAGATGCAAAACAAAAGTCAATTTAGGACCCGACCACAGCACATAGTAACCTTCCTCTCACCTCTCTACACTTACTTAGATCAGTGGTGTGCCTGTCTGCCCATTCACTTCACCACAGGACTTCCTGATCCAATTAATGTACTTTTATCACCAACATTACTGCAGCATGTAGAGGTCAAATCCTGTAACAATAAAAATTCCAAAGGATGGAGTAGCCAGAACAAGCACCAAGCACTAAATCCACCACACTGGCTGAACTGGACTCAACAATAGGAGGACACCAACAGATTTTAGAGAAGACCAACTTTAATAAAGCTTTCGTCTCGAAGAGACTTCATTAGAATAATTTTCACCACCATTATAACACATTATATACAAAACCAAGATAATTAATCAATTAAGTAATTAGACCTAATAAAAAGTCAATAATTCCTTTTAAAACTAAAAAATGCATACAAATATACTTAGAAAATTATTCTGATGAAGTTTCTTTGAGATGAAAGCCATATTAAAGTTGGTCTTCGCTAAAATCTGTTGGTGTCCTCCTATTGTTGAGTCCAGTTCAGCCAGCGTAGTGGATTTAGTGTTCAGAGGTCAAATCCTGTTTAGGCTACAGCTAATTTTGAGAGTTCCAAGTTGAAAGTGACAATATTCCCATTTTTTCTGGTTTATAGTCATGTTCTATACTATATTTTTGTGCCTGTGGTGAATTTAGTGATTCCACTAGAAGGAAGCAGCTTAAAGTTCTACATATTGCTTTTACTGAATAGAAATAATAGAACACCTAAGCAAAGAAAACACTGTGGCTTCAGCAGAAATTTCTGGCAGTGACCCTTCATCTCTAACTTCTATAACCAATAAGACAAAAACAGTCAATTATTAATTCAATTTTTACAAGCACAGCTAAATTACTGTCATTAGAGAAATCAGATCAAGCAAACAGTGGGCAGTCACTAAAATCTTTTTTAGGGAAACTGCCATGCCAGTGCAAGCAGTCCAGATGTAGAATTACCATACTTTGTCTACTAAAACTCTGCTTCCCATAATTCTCTGTCCTTTACTGCAGCACAGTACCACACCAAGGGGGTGAGTCCAAATGTCTTCAAAGGGGCCTTTATCCCACTCCAAATCATCCAGCACCCTACATTCCTCATACAATGCATCTTTAAAACTAGTCAAGTGGTATGGACATGACCCAAATCCATAACTGTTGTAGCCCTGCATAGTAACACCCTCTAACACTCTTAACTGGCTATTTACCACACTTAATAAGATCCTCATTTGGCATGTCACTGCATATCTCAAGTTCGGGGAGCCCCATTCCCCAATAACCCTGTGACAAATAGGAAACACAAGATGAAATTCTCCCCTACTTGCTCCCCAAAACACTATCATTAAAACAATCCTGAATAACTCCCAAAATCGTATGTGGAGCGAGGACATACAAATTCCTTAACACAAACATAATGTAGCATTATCAGTGGCTACACAGCTTGGATCCTACCACTGCCTGTCATATGGGTAGTACTACCCTACTACCCTTCCTCTGGCAGTCTGCCAAAGCTTAAAACTGCTGTCACTGCCTGTCTGTGAGAGCAAAGGACTAATCATCTGTCAGGACCAGAACAATGCTTTAAACTCATGGAAGAGCAAATGAAAACACAAACTTTGCAAAAACTTACTGTTCCATACCAAATGCCACACAGATAACAAAAAAGGTTGCTGAAGAAACTCAATAGCAACACCAGCAACTAATTATATATGACCAACAAAAAGTGGATGGTGGGACGGTAATGCCATTAAGGCAGTGTGTTCTTCAAACATCTACTGTTACAGGTGAGTGAAACTTATAGAACTGTACTATTTTCAACAAACCTGCTGCCTTACTAGCATATGGGTAGATCCCAAAGCTTACCCAACCCGGGAGGAGGAGGAAGGATAAGGGTCCAGGAACCTCTAGGAAACAGTCCTCGTGAATTCTGCTCTGGATCTAAAAAAGCATCCTATTTGCAGTGCTTCTTGAAGGTAGGGACTAATTCTAGAGTCCACTCCTTTCCAATATGCCACTAAAGAGGAAAAGGCCTTGATGGAATTTGCCTTTACCATGCCTGGTTTCACTTCTCGTGGGTGTAACAAAAAAAAAATACTACCGAGAACAAATAAAATGCAATGGATTGCATAGAGACAGGCTGACCTTTCTTTGCCCCAGAAAAGGAAACAAAAAGCTTTTTGGCCCTTCTATGGTTGGTGTAAGAAAAAAAATACTGAAAACAACCAACATGTAATAGATTCCTTAGAGACGGGTTGACCTTTCCTTGCCCCAGAAAAGGAAACAAAAAACATTTTGGCCTTGCTAAAAGACTTTTGTTTGTCAAGGTACCTGAGGTGTCTATGCATATCCAAGGCATAAAGTGTTCTTTCTTTCTTATTCTTAGGTTCTAGAAAGAACAAGAGAAGATTAAAAAAAAAAAATTGGCATGAAAGAAGGATTAGTGCATAACATAACCCTGTCCCTGTGGAAAATTAGGTAAGGTTGTTCACCATGAGAACCTGCAGTTCAGAAACTAACCTTCCAGATGTCAGAGCAAAGCAATTGTGCATATTAAGAACTTAAGATCAGTGTGAGCTGCTGGTTTGAAAAGTGTTAAGGGTCAATTTTCAAGAACATATTTGTGACCACACTAAGGAGGAATTTGTTTGTGAGGGAATTGTTTTACCAAAATAGAAGAAGAAGGAGGGGTTCATTAGCAGAGAACTTGAGATGGACACTAAATGCACCTTAATGGATGCACATGATTAGCCACACTAAAGCAGCTCACACAAATATTTCTACATAAGACACTAGTTAAAAGCTATCATGCTGGACTGCACCAGCTTCTTTTCCTGAGATTCTACTTACCTAGTTTATCTTGAGGGACTAGATTACAAGAAGTCATGGTCTTCTTATTAGCAAAAATTACTGGGGACACAGAAGCAAGGTCTACAGACAAAGGGCTTGGGGGCCAGGCAATGCCAAGCATACCCTAAATTTCTTTAAACACTTTCTTAGGCAAAGCCTCAATAAACAGAAGAGAACTGCAAGCTTTCTCAAAGAAATCCTCCAGTGCTGGGATCAATGGAGGAAAGTTCTCATTGTCCAGAGCCTCATACTCCAAGAGATTATAAACCCCTATACTCCCAGGTGCAGCCAATGATCGATCATAACTGAAGACACCTCTAAATCTAGTTAACATTTGGAAAAAAAGAAAACATCTCTTTGGATCCTTGTACCTGTTTGTCATTTGAGGAAGCCAAGTGATATAACTCGGACAGGTCAGATTCCTCAGACACCAATTCCCCTTCAAAAAGAGTATCCTTAGCACACTGACTGGGGGTAGAAGCACAAGCGTTACTCATAATCCGGGTATGTGCCACATAACCAACTGCCTGAACAATGGATCTAGCAATAGCCACTATCTCAGGTGGGAAAACAGTTGAAACTGCTGTCCCACCACCTGGTGGTTTTTCTGTCCCTTTTTGCATACACTACAGTAGTAGGAGAATCCCTGAAGTGACGGTATCGATACTGCCTACAGATTCTGCACCCCTGACTTCACCTGCAACTGAAGGGATTGCTTCACCTTTACCTGAAAAAGGTAATGGTAAAGCCCCAGAGGATGTATCTGAGCCTTGTGTCATCCATAGTCGTGGTACCAAAAAGACACTAGGAGACCTGGAGGTAACAGAAGGTGAGTGGTCCAATAGCTACTAGAAGTAAGGCTACTGTGGAGCCGCAAGCCATAGGCTGAGGTGTATTTTTTGATTTATTCTTTCATGTTTTAGGTGCAGATAGGGAAGATGGTGGGGGACTGTAACTGAATCCATCAAGACAGGGGGCAAAAACTAGCCAGATCAATGCCAACTACTAGTTGCACTATCAGCCCAGTAAAAAATGGACACATCTGACAAAGTTCCCTCTAAATAGCAATCTGAAGTCTATTTCTATAGAGAAGCTATACTAAATATTGTACTCTGGAAAAAAATAGTCATATCAGTAACCTAGCACCCAGCACAAAGCATAATAAATATATCAGACAGACAATTTAAATAGATAAAGGCTATTTTCAACCTAACATAAATAGAAACAGCCAAAAAATAGCCTTAGACAAGGTGTTAAGTATAATATTAAGTAAGACTCCTTTCAGAAATGTCACACAAATAAAATAGTAACAAAATCCTGATTTAAATGAAAATTTTATTTAAAATGTTGTAAAACTACTGAATCACCTCAAGTAATAATATATTAAAATATTATACAAGGAATTAAATGTAAACGTAAGAAAAACTCCTGTCAGAAATGTTTCATAAAAAATGGCACTCAAATTATAATTTAAATGGAAAAATAATTTAAAATGCTGAAAACGTGCTCATTGACCTCAAATAATCATAGTTCCAAAGAAAAAAATGCAAAAAGAAAAGAGTACGTTTTCAAGTCAAAACTTTCTAAATAAGCTTTTAATCATAGCAATAATGGGAACTCATTACTTCCAGTACTGGCAGCACTGGGTAATGACAGGAACTGCACTAAGGCACCCTTATTTATTTATTCATTTATTTATTTTATTTATTTATTTGACATTTGTTGACCAGGATAGTCTGACTGAGCTACTGCCCTTTTTCAGTGGAGGCCCAGGAAGAAAAGCTACATGTTACAAAATTATAAAATAAATATAAACCTATCAGAGTGCAATAGGATTATGCAATGGCTATTACAAAATACAAGTAGGGAGTAACAATTATGTAGACATTTGCAAAACAAGTATAAAAGCTTTAGTAATTGAGACCATGTAATAGCAAATATCATATACTAAGATTTTTGTACTGTCATCAGTGGACAACTGACCCAATTAAAGGGAGTTAGAATTATGGTTACTAGAGCTTTGGAATTTTAATGTGAGAACCAAGATTATAAAGAGGAAGCAGGCGGTAAGTTACAAGTACAGAGTAGTATAGGATAGATAGAAGTGGGAGAGTATGATGTAATAAGATGAGTTTACTGTAATGAAGAATAATTAGTTGGGAGGGATGAGGCAGAGCTTAGAGAGGTAAAGAAAGTAAGGTAAAGGGGGCAGTGGGGGGCAGGGAAGGGAATTCAGGTAGTATGATTAAAGTGACACATCCAAGTGCTGGAAAGGTGGTTTTTGAGAGCTTTCTTAAACTTGTGGACAAGGGTGATGTTTCTGAGGATCACAGGAAGCTTATTCCATGATAGAGTGGGAAAGTAACTGTACAGGTTCTGGCCAATAGTTTTTTTTTTTTTTTTTTTTTTTTTTTTTTTTTTTAGTTTTATGTATCTGTAGAAGACATTGGTCAGAGCTTCGTGGAAGTCAAGGGGGGGGTATAAAGGGAGACCAGTGAGGAGATGTTAGGGCAGGATGAAGGCTTGTTAAGGATAGACTGCATTATGAGAAGATGAGTAAGCAAGAACTGGTGAGGAAACTCCAGCCAGTTGAGTGTCCTAAGGGCATGGCAGTGGTGGGTTTTGGAAGGAAGATTGGTGGCAAATTGAGCAATTTTATTGTAGGTGGTTACAAGTTTGGAGAGTAGTGAGGACTGTAAGTCTGTGAGGATTTGAGAGCAATAGAAGAGGTTAGGAGACGATAAGTTTGAGCAAGTGAGATTCTGGAGTCAGATGTGAGGAACCATTTGTTTCTGTAAAGAAGTCCAGGCTTTCGGTGTTTTTTTATACTGTTGAGTACATGAAGATCAAATTTAGGTTGGTCATCTATGATGACCCCCTAGGAGCTTAGAGTGGGTATCTGGTTTCATTATTGTGTTGTTGAGGGAAGAGATGGTAAACGAGGATTTATGGTGGGAGAGGGATTTGGGGAGGAAGAGCAAATGTTTTGTCTTTTGGGGGTTGAGTATAAGTTGATTGTTCGTGAGCCAAGATTTTGTAAGGTTGAAAGATTCTTGTGTCACAGATAAAAGGTTAGAGAGGTTATCAGCAAAGGAGATGATAGTAGAGTCATTAGCATATTGTATTCTCCTTACCTTAGTAATGACAATCAGATAAGCACTCCAGAAATAGCCATAAACCTCTTCCAAAAGGTTAAAAACCCAACAGAAACACAGAAATAGATAAACAGTGTAAGCCTTATACCGTAGATGAATCACAGTCAAAGTACATATAAAATTTCCATAATAAAAAATAAGTCAATCAGCAGAATACACTATTAAATCACTGACAGAAAAAGGCAAAGGGAGGAAGTAAAACCCCAAATGAGTTTATCTGCACTCTGCTGCCGATATCGCCCAGAGAGAGAAGGAGTATCCCAAGAGATCTTTCTCTGCCTGTGGTACAAGAAAACTGAAAGGGTCCTGTCTGTAAGTTTGAAGGCCTATCCTGGTCCTACCAGGTGATTGGTCCTTCACACTCAGATAGGCAGTGGGAGGAGTTGTGAGCTTTGAATGACTGCCAGAGACAGGGAAACAGGACACTACTACGTATATGCCTGTAAGGCAGTGTGTTTGCTGAACATCAGGCATTTTGCATACACCTCTCATCTGTTCACATCCACTTGCCAATCTACAACTTACACTTTTCCCTTTTTAGCCTCACATGTATTAAATCAGTTTTTTTGTATCCTTTTATTTATTTTTTATTTTATTTTATTTTACATTTGTTGACCGAGCTAGTCTGACTGGATATATGTCCATTTTCAGTAGAGGCCCGGGGAGAAAAGCTCGGCATAAAAACAAAGCAGAATATTGCAACTACAGATACAGTTCACTTGTCAGACAACACAGCTGTTTACATGGTAACATAGTAATCATGATAGATAACAAAAAAAATAATATATATATATTTTTTTTCAGAACAAACAATAATAGAAGAAAAAAGTATTTAGAAGGGTGTGAGACATTCCAAAATCAAAGTTGTATATATGTCACAGAAGAACAGATAATTATTTACAAGGCAGGGACACATTATTTAAAAGGCAGTGACTCATCTATAAGGCAGCGACACATTCATAAGGTCCTTGTTGGGTACGATCATCCTAACCTATAATAGTATCTGAGAAGAATGGGTTTTGTACAATCTCAAGTTAGTTTACTGATAGATTAACAGAGGGGTAGAAGGTAATGGTCTTAAAAGTAGCAATGAAGTGAGTAATATTTAGTGCGAGAACCTAGGAAAACAGGAAGAGGAATTTTAGTCTGGGTTGGTACAAGGACATAGCCAGTGGGTTGTAAGGTATATTTTGAGTTTCTTTTTGAATAGTGGAGTTGAAGAAAGAGATGTGAGTTCACCAGGAAATAGGTTCCAGATTTCTCTCACAGTGTTAGAGAAAATGGAATCTCCTGCTTTATTGTTGGTTTTTGTCTAGTTACCAGTAGTTTATTTGCTGAGCGTAGGTTTGTAATATTTTTATATGGGGTGATTAGACTGATGAGTATTGGTGTATTGCTTGGATGATAAAGCGTCTTATGGGCAATAATAAGTTGGTGGAATTGAACTTGATTATGCAGCTCCAGCTAACCCAGTTGTTTCAGATTTTGGCAGTGGTGGGTTCTAAAAGGGGAGCCGGTTGAAAATCTGGCAGTGTTATTGTAGGAGGTTGCCAGCTTGTTAAGGTTGCTTTTTGATAGATTAGTGTATGCAGGAGAGGCATAGAGGAGAGTTGAGATAAGGTGTATGTGGGCAATAGTAGTTCTAGCTATGGGAGTAAGGAATGGTTTAATCTTATAGAGGGAGCCTAGTTTTCTGTTAACTGATTTTATTGTGGTGTTGTTATGAGTATCATAGTTAAGGTTGTGGTCTATTGTTACTCCTAAGAGTTTGGTGGTAGTGTCAGGAGATATGACCATGCCATTATTAGATTTGATAATGAAGTCAATTGGGTTGGACTTTTGTGTGGGAGTAAAGAGCAATACTTTAGTATTTTTTTGGGTTAAGGAGGAGACAGCACTGTAAGAACCATTTTTCTACTAATTCAAAGACATTTTGGGTGAGGGACTGCAGTTCAGATGGACCAGTAGCGGAGCATATTAATGTGGAGTCGTCTGCATATTGTATGCATGTATCTTGAGGGATGTTTACATTTATATTGTTAATAAAAATTGAGAATAGAAGAGGGCCCAATATAGAACTTTGGGGTACACCAAGGGTGACAGGAAGGTGGTTAGATAGACTATTATCCCAAAGCATTGCCTGTTGCCTGTTATCTAAATAGGACTTGAACCACAGTACTGCCTGTGTATCAAGTTAGAGGGACTTAAGTATATTCAGCAGTATGTCAAATGCTTTTGAGAGATCAGTAAAAACTGTGGAGGAAAGAGTGTTACTGTTACGGTTTTTTGTTAATGTGGTCAGAAAATGGTAGGAGGGCAGTGGTGGTGCTATGGAAAGGTCTAAATTCATGCTGAGAGTTAGCTAATAGGCTATTTTGGAGAAGGTGGTCTAACAGTTGAAGGTGGATGCATTTTTCCATAATTTTAGCTAAGGGAGAGAGTAGGGCAATTGGACGAAAGTTAGAGAATTCTAATGAATTACCACCTTTGTGTAGGGGGATTATATGGGTGATTTGTTGGCTTTTAAACCAAATCTACAGCATTCTGTTAGCATTCATTTATTTCCCATACTCCAAGATATCTTACCAATCAATGTCTTATCTAAAATATTTTAAATTTCATTAAATAACCATTACTACTCGACAAAACAAGCAGTAAAAACACATTTTAACCAATATGTTACAAAAACATTTTGCATTTCCCTTCAAACTAATGCTGAATACTGTCTTCTATAAAACAGTATGCCCCGTTCATATGCTGAGAATATCATGAAAATAATATCTACATCCTATAAATGTTGTAATAACCATGTCCACATTCTATGCATATTGTAAAAACGATATACACATACTGTGCATATCATGGAAATCATATGCACATGCTGTACATATTGTAACAACTGTTTGGTCAATGTAAACATAAAATAACTGTATCTAGCAGTGCCCTAATAACACACATTTGTTGACAGGTAGGTTCACTGGGCACATAGTCCCTTTTCAGAAACAAAATGAAAATAAGTCTAGTTAAATGACTTGCTCAAGGTCACACAACAGGCAAATGAGAACTGAAGGAATCACATCCTGTAACAGAGGAACTGCAGTTCACAACCTTAACCCTGTGTGCCAATTGCCAGACTGATTGCTGATAGGTGTTTCTTCAAAAGAATAAAGCAATCAAATCTGTATAATTAAATTAATTGGTCCCTGCATACTGTCACTACAGAATAAAGCTACAACCACTAAAAGTGGCCATATTTCCAAAGTAACTACTCCCCCTGATGCATAGACACAAGAATATCCTTTATGCTGTCCGATCTATCATATTTAACTCTGCAAGTAGTTTTGCTACTTTTCATCTTATGATTTTTAATGTATTTTCCACTATTTTCCTCTGTTCATTTACAACTAGATTACCCTTTCCTCACTTTGTCCCTAATTAATCAAGTAGTCCAATTATTTAATTAATTAGTCTATTTTACTTACATTTTCCTCAAAAGGATTTGAAAATCTTGAATAAAACATCATTAAACTCATGCATGAAAATATGAACATGAAAACTGATTTAGAATGTTACCTTATTTATTTCCTTGTAATTTTAGGAACATTTTTTTTTGTGAAAATTCACACATATGCATATGTATAAGATGATGTAGACACAGTTATACTACATTAGTTATGATTAGATTGAATCAATTACCAATTTGTGTTGGTCACTATTCTCTACATGAATAAAAGTTTCCATATGTAAACCCATAATTTACTAATTTTGAAATCCTCTTGCAAATCTCACGTCAATTTTTCTTCACAAACAATAGAATAATCATGAAAATACATTTTGTGGTTTCCTAACACAAAATAAATGCTTTTACAGAAACCTACTGTACACTATAAAACACCTAATTCTGTATATGTCAAATTAACAGTCATTGGTTAACCAGGAAATCAAAACCTGAATCTTCTAATTTATATAACTTGAATATTTTACTTTGTTTGTACTGCAAACACAAGAAACGTTGCAGCTTTTAACATTTCAACCATACAACAGCTCATACCTGCTTAGATCTCAACTTTAGTTAGTTATTACTGATTTATTTAACTGCCGCCAGAATTTAAAATGGTGACAAAATGTTCTACCCTCTTGTCAAAATCATGGGTTAAACCATGTTTGCTTCTCACTCTGTCCAGAGGGATGTGAGGTATTTCCTGTTGTCAGTAAGTAGATACCTTTACAAATGTATGAATAAACTTGTCCATCTTACAATGCTGATTCATTAGATTTTCTGCTGATTTCAGCATACCTTGGATTTTTTTTTACCTTTTGACAACAAATAAGCATGTGAATTTAGACATGCACTTGAGGATTTATACTTGAATTTTTCCTTCCCCTTGGCAATAATGTCATGTTGAACAATTTGGTCTATGATCATACTAAGGGATATAACTTAATATTCCGGTATTTCAAAGCTCACAAAACACCTTGTATGTAACTAGACTGTTTCACTAAAATGCAATGTTAAACATGTAACCCACTTGTTGATTGCTTTCCTAACAACAAGTGCAGTCTGCAAAAAAATCATGCTTTACCAAAAAAATTTCATTACTCTAAATTTTATCCTCACTGGAAATACAACAAATCAAAAACAATTGTATTTTGCATGTCTAAGGACCCATTTAGACACACAAAAATAATTCCTTTTCTTTATTGCATCTTCCAGAATAGAAAAAACATTTTGATTTACTGCTTAATATTTAGAGACTCTACATTTTCATGCACTGCAAATGTTTATCTTCAAATTGTATTTTACATATACTTGAATTTCTGTTACCAATACCTTAACAGTCTCATGCATGTATTTTTGCAATTGAATTCTGTGGTTCAAGTCTCATTGAAAAACCTTAACCTGTAGAAGAAGCACACATTTCCTTTATAAAATCTTCAGCATTAAAAATGATACATGAAAAGAAAACCCAAAGATACCTGCAAAACCCTAGATTGTCTCTCCCAATATGTGGGAGTGGGGTACACTAGTGCATACATAAATATCTTGCAATAGTGTCTGTGTATGTCCATGCATGTGTGTGTTTGTGTGTGTGTATACTTGCCTACATGCATTTATACTTACTTGCGAACAACCCCATACATTCCTTTTTCGATCAAAAAATCAGAATATATTAGCTTCTATGCAATACACATTTTTCCTGTGTTTGGTTACCTCAATAAAATACATTTGAAACTCTGCAAATGAAATCCTGCCATTAAGGCAATAGTAGAAAATTACTAAATGGGGAGGTGGAGGGTGTGGTTCATCCTGGGTGAAAATAATAATGGGGTGCTTATCATAATTCCTGATTTTCCCATTGCAAAAGCTTTTTGCATTCAAAATAAGGCAAAAAACTTAATGTGCAAAGAAATTTTACCTGAGTAAACCATGAAACAGCTGGCTGAGAGGATGGCAGAATCTTTCTGGTACTAAAATATGTATTTTTTAAAATTCACAACACTTGCTTTTGAAAAGTTTTTCTAACTGTTCAGAAATCTCACTTTTCAGCATTCTCCCAGTTGCAATACTTCCTGCCTGTGTGTCTTCAGATATGACATGATGTAGGGTTGCTGCAGCACTTCCTAGAAGAGTGCAGCTGGGTAGAGTAAGTTAATTATAAAGTTGGATTCTTCTGGATGAAAGTAACCTCCTTTTCACTTGCTCAGTTTAAATTCCACAATTTAGGACTAGCTAGTGTGTGTTTGTGTGAATAAATCTGAATATTTATGCTTTTTTTTGAGTGGCAGTAACTTTGACCTTTCCATATTATTTTAAAGGTTAGCTAGTATACATTTGTTGAAATACATTTAATTTTTTGAGGGTGGGGTGGGGTGGCTAGCTGTGCTGTGGGAACTTATCCCCTTCATTGACTCTTCTGGATGAAAGTAACTTCTCCTTTTCACTTGCTCAGTTTAAATTCCACAATTTAGGACTAGCTAGTGTGTGTTTGTGTGAATAAATCTGAATATTTATGCTTTTTTTTGAGTGGCAGTAACTTTGACCTTTCCATATTATTTTAAAGGTTAGCTAGTATACATTTGTTGAAATACATTTAATTTTTTGAGGGTGGGGTGGGGTGGCTAGCTGTGCTGTGGGAACTTATCCCCTTCATTGACTCTTCTGGATGAAAGTAACTTCTCCTTTTCACTTGCTCAGTTTAAATTCCACAATTTAGGACTAGCTAGTGTGTGTTTGTGTGAATAAATCTGAATATTTATGCTTTTTTTGGGTGGCAGTAACTTTGACCTTTCCATATTATTTTAAAGGTTAGCTAGTATACATTTGTTGAAATACATTTAATTTTTTGAGGGTGGGGTGGCTAGCTGTGCTGTGGGAACTTATCCCTTCATTGACTCAGCTTAAAGTCTGATATTAAGGGTGAGCTACCTAGTGTACATTTGTATGAAATAAACTGGAATATTTATGTTCTTTTTTTTTCTTTGGAGGAGGTTGGCTAGTTGTGTTGTGGATAAAATAAATGGTGCTCAGTTTAAAGTCAGGCATTAACAGCTAGTGTGCATTTACATGAAAAATAATGGAATATTGTATGAAGCGCATTTGAAACTGTCCCCCATTTTACAGAATGTTCTTGTATTGCCTTATATGTTTGGTAAGCAGATTACCCTTTTATTATTTGTTTAGATTACAGTCAGATTTTTAGTGTACATTTCCATGAAATAGGCTGCATTATTTCCTTTCTGGGTGCTGCATTTGTGAAATCAAGTTGAAACTGCACAGGATTTTGCAGAATGTCCCTAACTTTGCTTCCTTTTGATTTGTTCCTAATATTTTTTTCTGCCTAATCACAGAAGACTGCAACCATTAAATACTGATAAACTGTTGACTTTTAGACCTTTCAAAAATGCATTGCCAGTGTAAACATTGTTATTGTAGCAATTTTCTGAGCAATATTTAGAATCTCATGGATTTGAAGATTGTGACCTTAATTATTATTTCTTGGGTGTCTCTAATTCTTATAGATTCAGAGCTTAGTGCGTGGCTAACTGCCCTTGTAGGCCATTTTATGCCTAGCCAATTATCTCATTTGGTGCTTAAAATTAACCTCTCCTTTGTTGTTTAGATTCATCAAACCCTTTCCAAGTTATATATTTATATATTACTCTGCTAATAATTACTACAATAGAAAATAAATATTTGGAGGGGACCCGGGCATTTGGATAGATCATTTAGAACATGCTTTCATCCATTAGTAGTACAGAGTCCTGGGATAAATTTCCTCCCATCCATTGATCCAAGTTAAGCTTCAGTGAGTTACGGATGAGCTTTGTTTTAAAGAGATTTGTTCCAGAGCAGTTGTATCCTCTGTGAGATATACTTGTCTCTCCAAACCATTGTGGAACTGTTGCAGAAGAGGTTTAGGTCCCTGGATCAAATATATTTCTGATACCATTTCATTTGTGGATGAGAAGTAAGCCCACCAGTAATGGATTTGAGAATGCCTTGTATGCTAGACACAGGTCACTTTAGCAGTCTTTAAGAGACCAAATATAGTGACAGGGCTTTGAGGTGGTCCATGTAGGATATATTGTTTAGGACTGTATCCTTTTTGTAAGGTACCTCTGCAGGTATTCCAGTTATTGCATATGCCTAAACAGATACCAACCAAAAGGGGCATTATACTCAATGGTTGACCTAATGAGGGCTAAGTAAAGGGGGACAATGACTTCCCTAGCTGTAGAAGCAATCTCCTTTTTTATGAGCTGCACAATATAGAAGGCCTTCCTTACAGTAACACATGCTAGTCAAAAGTTAGGTCAACTGTCAACATAAAATACCTAAACTGAAACTACTGGAACTACTGGGTCAACTCATAGGGGTATGTTGCCAGTGTCGTAGCCAACTTTCCAAAGGAGAATATAATGCATTTTTTATATTTAGTTTTAGTCTACGAGTAAGGCACAATTTATTTGTTTGGGACTAGCCTTCCTGTAGGATGGCTGTGTCTTTTGGGGATTTGATCACTGCTCCTAGCTTGCAGTCATCTGCAAACTTATTTAGCCCGAGCCCTTTGGTACTGGCTTTTATTTCTGAGATGTCAATCAGAAGAGGACCCAGCACTGAACCCTGAGGACTCCTCTGGTGACTTATCTTTTTTGTGGTGGTAGCTTCCCCTAGTTTGATCTCCTACATCTTATACATGAACCATTTGGCAAAATGGTTTATTCCTTAAGCTTTTCTACTATGCCTAAGGGGGTGGCCATGTCAAATGCCCTGGCCAGGTCAAGGTAGGTGGTGTGTACCATTTTAGCTTTATCAGTTGCTTTGGATGGCATTTTGAAAAAAACAGACAATGGAAGCAGATAATGTATTTAAAAGCCTAGAGAGGACAGATGCATGCCATCGTTGGTGAACAGTGTGGTCCATCAATCATGTCCTCACAGGTAGATAAACATTGGACTCCCATCAAATGACACCAAAAACTAAGCCAATTATTGAAGCCAACTATTTTTTTCTGATATTGCAGCATCATCCTCAGAGAAGGTAGACTGCTGCTCAATGCTACCCTCATACCTGCCTGGGAAACATAGTCTGGAAGCTCCATCATGTCTCTCTTTATATAGTCCACCATGGTATGACTCAAATCACTGACATACACACATACTATGACAGAGTCATACCAGTACTTGTTGTTCAAGGACTTCAGTGAGTGTGTAATCTGACAGATCCTGGCACTAGATGAACAACTAACCATCTGAATTTCCTTGTTCAGCCAGTTAAGAGGTATATATGTATGCCTTACAATGGAGTTGCTTGTAACTAGAATGTTTGGTTTAATGGGTGTTTATCTTATGGACTTAGCCTTCTTGACTCCTTGCGCTGTGTTTTTGATAGGCGTAACAGGTGGACAGTGTTGCTGAGGGTGCCTCATACTTGTGCTGCATTTTGGAGGTCTTTACAGTTAAGGCAAATTAATCTTCAGAACCTCAGCATTTGAAATATTATTTGTAGTATGATGGTCATGATGTGTGGTGACTGGTGACAATCCTGATGCCTCAGCTGTCTGTGTGTGAAATTTTAGCAGCCAAGGCGATATATCTATATCTATCTATATATATATATATATATATATATATATATATATATATATATATATATACACACACACACACACACACACACACACACACACAAACATAAAACAAGGGTATTCTGTATATTTAAGGTAATTTTGTCATTTTTGTAAAGAAATTTGAAGTGAGGTCCCCTTGCTAACATAAAGCAACATTGACTCAGTGAAGCTCAACAAATAAAAATAACAAAGCAAAAGAGGATGCAATTGAAGCAATGACTGGATCTATTTTAAAATATGTAATGTCTTCAAAATTGCATACTTTTAATGACAGTCCTGAAGGAATCCAAACTAATTCATTCAAAGCACATTTACTAGAAACTGCACAAGAGTCAAATGACCCAGGGCTGAAAGACAAAAAATAATTATCTTCTATAAGCACTAGTAGTAGACAGAAAGAGGAAAGGTTAGCAAGAGTCAACATCAACAGGATAAAAATAACAGAGAAGAAGGAGACACTAGTAAAGAGCAAACCCCAAACTTTGATGAAAACACTATTTTGATTTATTCTGATATCGCTGATTAGCCAATTCTGATTCCAGATCACTTAAGATTTAATCTGGTTAAGGAGGGAAAGTGAACCTCTTCAGAATAAAGATTTCCTTTCTCTGTTGTTCAATGAAAGGTTAAAAGACCAAAAGAGGCAGTCAACATTTGATAACTGTGTGGTTTTACAAAACTGTGCCAAATTGTAAAAAAAGTGTTTAGAACTTGGATGATTTATTCAAAGTCAAAACACTGATTGTTTTGTTTTTGCTGCATACTGTTCATGGATAATGAGACAAAAGCTGTAACATCCAGCTTTATAACTGGCTTTAAAACCAGGTGGAAATTATATCCTAAAGTCCTAGAACATGAGAAATCTGAACCATATCTATCCAGATTAGAAACATGGAAGACCTTGGCAATAGGACTGAAACTCCAAAAATCTATTGATAAAAATCCATTGGGTAGAAATGAATGAGGAAGAAAAATATGGAGAGACATTTTGCATCACCTGTTGGATGTAATTATGTTTTTTAGCCAAACAAAACCTTCCTTTCTTTGGTCACATAGGGGATATGTCATTAGCAAACAAAGGACAATTTTAGGAGTTGATGGAATTTGCTCTTGAAATATGACCCAATTTTGAGGGAACATTTTGTAAAAATTGAACATGCTATTGCCTTCTGAAGGGAGCTTGATTTCATACATACCTGCCAAAATTGCAATGAATTCATCCATCTTCTGAGAAAACAAGTCAAAGAAAAATAGTGGCAGATGTTAGAAGAGCAAAATACTATGGAATTCTTTTTGATAGTACTTAAGATGTTTCACACACTGATCAAATGTGTGACGTGATCAGATACGTCCATATTGAAGATGATAACATGAAAATGAAGGAGTCATTCTTGGGCTTATTTCCTATTTCTGAGACAACTGCTGTTGAACTCACAGAAGAGATCTTGAAAAAAATGGATACTAATGCACTGGACATAATCCTTTGATGTGGGCAAGGTTATGACAATGCTGCAACTACATCCACAGCAGTATTCAGGCAAAAATCATAGAAATTAATCCAAAGTTTTTTTGAATCTAGTGCAAACCATTCTTTGTACCTCTATGGATTTCATTCTTTTAGAAGCATTTCATCATGTATGACTTTTTTGGAACTCTGGAAAAAAATAATTTGTTCTATTCAGTTTCATCTCATTGATGGAAAATACAGCAGAATATAGGCGTAACAGTGAAAAGACTTTCACAGACAAGATGGAGTGCTCATTATAAAGTTGTGCAAGGAATTAAAGACAAACTTTGAAAAGGTAATCTCAACTTTTGCAGTGTTGTCTGATCCAAAAGAAAATGTGGACACAAGCATGTAAGCTGAGATTTTGCTCTCTGCTGTATGTGATTATTTTTTTGTCTGGTGTGAAGTTTTAAAGGAGGTTTATGAAACACAAAAATATTTGCAAACATCCAGAACTGGCCTTCAATAATGTACAGTAAAACTCCAAGCTCTACTGTTTTTCCTTGAAGATCAGCACACACAAATTTGGAGAAGGCCATTAACTATGCAACAGCAGAACAAGGAAATGGACATCTGCATAGGAAACAAGAATCAAATTCTGAAGAAGAATGCAAGGAGAAATGACAAAAGACGCAAGCCTTACATTGCCAGAAGAAATAAAAAGGGCAGTGATTGAATGCCTTGATCATTGTTACCAAGAAGTGGACATTATTTAAAAGCAATTGATCAAATAATGTCAGTGTTTGCTATCATTAAGCCATTTTCTTTTATTTTCCAGAATAACAAAAACTGCAGAAACTTCTACCAAAGTATAATAGAAATTTATGATGACTTTTCTGGTGAAGATATTTTAGTCAAAACTTTCTGACTGAGAAGACATTTGAAATCTGCTAGAAGCCATCCCGAAGAAATAAAAGTACGGACAGTATTCCAGTGTCTGGAATTTATTGTGAAATGGGATTTTTTTATGAATCTCTTCTAAAATTATCCTTATGTATAATATTTTCCCTAGCTATTCATGTATCTGTTGCATCATGTGAAAGAAACTTTTCAAACATTAACATTAATTAAAAGTGTCTTTTGATCAGCTATGAGTAAAGATAGACCAAAACAAATTGGCTATAATGTCTTTTGAGTATGAATATGCAAAGAAGATATATTTTGACTAAGTCACTGATAAATTTGCAGAAGTTATGGCTTGAAAACAGACTGTAATGTTTTATATAACTGCAACAAATCAGTTTGTAGGTGTAAGTTTTCCCTCTTTCAAAAATACAATTATGTAATTTTTTAGTTGTCTTTAATATAATATTTCCTTTTGTCTTACTAGCATGACTATACATACAAAGTTCACTAAAAGGAAAATTTCACTGCTTTGTGTTCTGACCAGTATTGTGTTTCATTTCATGATTATTACTGACAACAGTTGTCATAGAGGAGTAGGATGTTAGAAGAAAATCTATGTGGGGTGTTTATTTTCAGCTCTGGGTGTCAAATATGCTAGGTACACCACTGGCCCACAACATAACATCAGTATTAAATAAAGGTCTGCACTGTATTCAGGCAAAACTAAAAGAAAATAAACCTGTAATAAAACTGTCAGGTTAGAAATTTATGAATAACTTTGGCTTACAGCCAACATCTGGGACTCATTATATTAAGACCAAGCTATTACTGTTGTATTCAGTTTGCATTCCAATACACATTTGAAATTAAAACCTTGTTAAATATAACTGCACATAGAACCTGTGAAAAGAAAGGAAAGGTTATTAAAATCAAAGTCCTTTTTTGTGCAGAACTTTTCTCTTTTTCTTTTCTCTCCCTAGCTTTGGAATGCAATGCTTTTTGTCTCTGTCCAGAACTTTAGAATTTATGGCACACAGTCTATATTTTGCAAAAATAAATGTGAAATAGATTATTTTCTTTTTAAACTGCCCAGAGACAGTCCAATTTTAATTTATCTAGGAGTAGAAGTGCTGAAAAAGATTAACAGGCAGAATGCTGTCTTATTTTTAATTATAATATATTTCCAACTGTCTTCCTTGGGCAACTCAGAACAACAAAGATCATGTAATGAACTCACACATAATCTACTGTTTACAGACTTTTAACCAGTTCATGGCTAAACTCTACACAACAAAAAAGTCAAACATTAAAACTTTTTTTGTCATAATAGCTGTAATGGCAGGAATATCCTGTCTTTAAATGACAGCTTTTGAGCAGTCTACTTTCATCAGTGCCAGTCTGCACAACTGTTAAAGATTACTTCTCATATTTTTTCTCTCATTATTTCTCCCATTTGGCAGATATGATTTTACTCAATACTGTTTTAGGCGATATAGCATGTTATTAATGTTCTCTATGACCAAAAGCATTAATTTATTAACTTCTTAGCTTTAATTTCTGATATGCAATTATAAAGAAAGTTTGTCCTCTATCCATGTATCTTGCAGAATGAAAAACATTGAAATGGTACCTGCTTTCAGTATTGTGTTTTTTTCTGACAAATGAACTTCGCCATAGATATTTTATTTTTATTTTATTTATTTATTTTTATTTTACAATTGTTTACTGGGAATGTCCAACTGGAACAAGGTTCATTTACAGCGGAGGCCCGGGGAGTAAAGCTCCATAACATAACAGTACAAATACAACAAATGACAAAAATATTTCTGTACAGAGGCATATATACAATCAGAGCTCCATATCTTTATATGACAACACATAATCCACGAATGACAGACAATTTCTGTACAGTGGCATATATACAATCAAGGAGATTTTTTGTACATTAGTTTGATTTGAACAAGCTTGGTATATAGATAGCAAAGCTCTGAATTCCGTATTGGTAGTACAAAGCATAAAAATGAAGGAATGGAATCTGGAAAATAATGCTATTCGGGAGATATGTCATAGCGTGAGAAATAGTTGGTAGGATAGTAGTTCCTGATAGGGAGTATTTGAGTAGTACAGAATAGCTGAGGTAAGCAGTGAGGAGATGAGGTGTGGCAAGATAGCAGTAGAGCAGAAAAGATTTTATGTAATATAGGGACAGAGCCATGATTGCAAGAGGTGTGACCTTAGTGATGTCTTAAAAAGTGAGATGGATGGTGCAGAGGAGATACTTTGGGGGAGGTTATTCTATTCCCTAGCAATGGTGTGGGAGAACAGACTTTTCCCTGCAGTGTTACTGGCTTTGGTTATGCAGAGCAGGGTTTTGCTGGATGAGCATGAAGATTCTTCAGTGTCTTTTATTTTCAGCTAATTTGGAGAGCTGGAATCCTACTTCCTTCTGTTTTGCCACTGCTTTATCTCTTATTATCTGCATTTTTAAGACTGGCAGATGAGATAACATGCTAGGTTCTTTTAGAAAAACCTGCTGAGCACAGCAGCATTAACAGGTTCCTTATTACCATCCATCATTAGTAAATCTACTAAGACATGTAAGAAATTTGAGGCAAAACATTTATTTTCAGAAGAGATTAGCAGTTTAAACTAGCCTAAACATGCCATGACTAACATGGCAGAACAGCTACGGACTTTTATTTACATGAGACAAAGAACAGACAAGCTCTTGAATATTCCTCCCAATCATTATCCATATTCTTTATTGACACTAGAAGTATGAAATTATTATTCAGAGACTGACAGTCAGTAGATGCTCGCTTAATCTGCATGTTCTCATTATAGCACTATGTTTCCATGATTTCATCAGTGCAGTTACACAAACAAGGCTGTATCCATTAAGGAACATGTAACAGAACAAGGTAAAACTATAAAATTCCTTTGTTTCATAACAAAGTAGTACTATAAGTTTATCTAGCTTGCAACATACAATTATTAATTGGACAACCAATGAGGGATGATGGACAATTATTTTAATGGGTAAAGTAACATGGATGTTGATTCTGATGAAGTCTCTGGAGGGGAGATGAAAGCACTTAATCCAGGTTCTTATATGTAATTTATTTTATTTAATTTGTGTTATAATAAATTTGGCCTTCAAATTCGTGGAATTCTTTGTTTTTGGACATTTAACAAGTGGAAGTTAGGACATAAACCAGGTTTCTCTGAAAAGGGGAACAACAGGAGGGACAACCTTTATTGGGGCCAGCATCAAAAGGAAATTTGTTTGTGGAAAAGTGTGTGTTTTTTTGATTACCAGTTTTATCGCTTCTTTGCTTGGCAACCGAGGAGTCTCCCAGAGGTAATGGATAATAGTTTGTTGCTTGCTGAACTAATTAAGCTGATCCAGAGCTATTCTCAAACTGATTTTCACAGTTTGAGTTCAGGAAACACTATCCCGTGTGCGCAGAGCAGTCCTAAGCATACAGTGAATGCTGAGATGACGTCAGATAGTAGGGACGAGAGGCCCTCTACGTCTAGAGGGAAGGAAGGAACTAATGCTTGTTCCAACACTGGCAACGGGCACAATAACTGTTTCCATAATGCAGAAATGAGCCAGGGAGATAAAGAAAGGGTGTGTGGACACAATTTAGTGGAATACAGCAAGCTGGACTTTCACCAATGGCTTAATAGGTCCTTTACACATTCGGAAACGGATGGAATCGGCCAACAGAAGGCAACAGTAACTTTCAATGAAAAATCTAAGACTTTAAAAGCTAATTTGTCGAAATATAAATCTTTGGCCTTGGACAATTGGTATTTAAAACAGTGTATTGAGCAGAAAATTGTGCCCAAGGGTTTGAGGCTCAATAAATTCCCTAATAACACAAGTAAAGATTCTGATTTTTTTAAGACTGTTATGGGTATTCTAAATGATTGTGGTTTATTGATTTTGAGAGCTATGGTGCAAAATAATGATGAATTGATGGAACAATGTAAGAAGGTTATTGATATTTTAAATAAGGAAATTAATGATGATTTACTGTTTAATGTTACTAAATACAAAAATGACTACTTGAGGGTGTTGCAAGATGTGGATAAAACTAATGACAAAAATTACAAAAGGAAGGTTTCTAAATTAGAAAGAGATTTAAATGAGTATCAACATGGTAGAGCCTATACCCATGAGTCCCATACCCATATCAGGGGTAATGGAAGTTCCTTTTTTGGTTATAAAGATACCACAACCTACCCGTATAGGAAAGAGAAGGATTCAGGATCTTACCAGGACAACTATGTAAGGGGGAGGAGGAATAGTGCACATGTTAACAATGACTATGATGAGTTTATTAACAGACAGGGGAGCCCTTTAGAGGTGGGGGGACTCAGGAGATTGGAGAGAAAATGGAATTTAACCCCCCAACCCTCCTATGCAGAGGTAATGGGGAACTTCCATCCCTATCAATACAAGAAATCACGGCAAAGGATGCAGTAGTAAGTTCCCCCACCAAGGATAGTAGTCATTTTATTATTCATGGTGGTTTACACAGTAATAGTTTCCATTTATTCTTGCATTTAACAACTGAGAGCAATATTGAGATGTATAACACTAGGAACAACATTGTTTATACACAAAATAATTTTAATATATATAATTATACAGATTTAGTGATTGATGAAAGTTATTTTTCTTTTGTGCCAGCTAAAAAACGAGATTGGAAGACATTGTTTTGGATATTAAATTATTTAATAGGAAATTAAACTTGGAATACCTTTTTAAAGATTCATTAACAATCAACAAGGGTTCTAAGTTGAGTAAAATGAGTACTTTTAACCCACCATTGCAACAAGATCTGCAAAATTTTGAGATGTGTGTAACAAGTCAAATTAGGAATGGTTATGACAAAAACAGACATGACCACTTTAATCTGCCCCCTAAAAGAAAGAAAACTATTAAAGGGATTAAGTTACAATGATAAAATTAGAGTCATGAAACCGGACAAGGGCGGACCTGTGGTGCTTATGGAACAGTGGGATTATACAGCCAAAATGCTGGGTATTTTGAATACAGGAAATAGGTATGTACTTGTTTCTAGAAATTAACTTAATATTTCATATAAGAAAATTTATTTAATTCTAGAAGACAATTTAATGCAGGGACTTATTGATTTACAGTTGTATCAGTTCCTGAGAGTACAAAAGCCTATTATACCAGCAATTTTTAGAATCCCAAAAGTCCACAAAGGGGTAGACAACCCATCCTTGAAGCCAGTAGTTACCTTCCAAAGATCAAAAACACAACCGTAAGCTATTTATGTGGATACTAAACTAAAAAGTTTCTATTCTATGTATCCCCATATTCTTATGGATTCCTGGGACTTTTTGAACAAAATTGGGACTACGGAATATAATGAAAATATTATATTTTTAACTATTGATGTCAAGGACTTGTTTTCCGTGATCCCCATAAGACAGGTTTAGATTGGTTTAAGAAGATGTTGGTTGAGTTTGGTTTCTTGTCAACAGATGACTTTAGGTTAGTATTGGAAAATATGGAAATGGTGTTAAAATACAATTACATTTATTTCCAAGGGGAACTGTACCACCAAATAGATGGGGTTGCCATGGGGTCTTCCTGTGCCCCCATCAATGCTAATGTAGTGATGTTATACTGGGAAACACAGTTTGTTTTTGCATCCTAATTCTATAAATATATTTATAGTTATTATTGTTTCCTAGATGACATAATTATTTTACGGATAGGACCTAGTGGATTAATTCCCCCTTTTATGGAATACTTGAACCACACCACTGAATTCTTACAATTTACCTATGAGATAGGGCTGGATGAGATTCATTGCTTCAATATTAGACTAACTATGGATTATATTAACAATAGTTTTAGATCCAGCATTTATAGGAAAGAGTGTTTTTCCAACTCCTATTTACATTATGATAGTGATCATCCATATTTCCTAACGCATAACATTGTGAAGGGACAGATGGTAAGAATAGCCAGAATGATATCCAACAAAACTGACTTTTTAAAAGAAATTGATTATGTACATACACTGTTTGGAGAAAGGGGATATCCTGACAGTTTAATTAACCCCATCAAAAGTTCCATAGTAAAAGGATGGAGGACTACCTACCTACCTCTACTTACTTGTGGAGAGGTAGTAGGTAACAGAAAGAAATTAGTGGGTGCTGAATCAATTATACCCCATATACCATATTTAGTTTTAACACACTATTCGAACATAGGGTGGGTTAAAAAAATGCATTAATGACACATGGGACATGTTTAAAAGAATACCTAGCAAAGTGGAATTTTTCCAGAGACCCCTCAGATACAGTTACAAGAGGAACTATAACCTAAAAGATATATTAGAGAAGAAAAAGGGAGAATATAAGGGAGGGACAAGCCCCAAGCTTGGTACTTTCAAATGTGGTAGATGTTCCCAATGTCCTTTTATAGCAGGTTCCAAAGATTTAAGTATGCCCAACATTTCTTATAAACTTAAAAGAAGGACATATTCTAGTTGCTACACCAAAGGGGTGGTATACATTGCGTATTGTACAATATGCTGGGCATATTATATAGGGAAAACTGAGCACAACCTAAGGCAACGTATATACAAACATATGTATAATATAACTAGAAAAAATGAGAATAATAATGAAATTTTTTTAACATGTGAAAAAGTTGACTATAAATTTTGGGTGGTGGAAGAGGTGAAACACAGTGGGGGGGGTTGGGAAACAAATTTGGAGTATCAAGAAATGGTCTGGCAGATTAGACTGGATGCACGTAATAACCCAGAGCTAAATGACCATATCTCCATTACTCCAACCTTCAAACTGTTAGCCTCCAACCCAAAAAGACAGACATATGAATGAATTATTTTAGAATCAAATTATTTTAGAATTAGAATTACTTTAGATTTTATATTATATATGTATATGTTTATATAAATTATATTTACAAATTTTATACATATTGTATACTGTAGTAATTTTAATCTATATAGATAGAGCTTACATACATATATAGTATATATGTTTAGTTCAGATGTTATGCTGCTATTACTGAACTGTCATATGGTGCTAGAGAAATATATTTTAACTATCTTGTAACTTTGTAACATTTATTACATTTTCATACACAGAGATTTTATAGCAAACATGATGTTTTAAATATGATGTTTTAAAGACATTCCCCGGGATTCATGAACGTTGCGCCAGGCGGACGCATAGCGTAGGCGTTACAACACCAAATATATGGCGCGGCGATTCAGGTGCGATCAATCCCACGTGCACTACCGGCGTGCACCAGATCTGCGCCGCCTCTGGCGTAGGTATGCTAAACACCCCATGTGCAGTGTTGCACCATGCAAATGAAGGCATATAGCGATCCACGAAGTGGCGCAGGCGTTAACATAAAGACGCGGCAATGTAAACCAAAAAGGTTTACATTTACCCAAACATAACATAGGAGTAACGGAAGGCTGTCAATGTCAGGTATCACACTGTTGCCATATGCCAATGGCGAAAGACACAGAGAATGTCAAAAGAAAACATGCACAACATGTAAAGAATAACATAAATGGTATGTCCACAGAAACTCACAGCAGAACCCCAGGACATGTCTGCGGAAGGTGCTAAACAATGAAATAATATGACAATGTCATAAAACAGCAGTGTAATACATCAGCTTCACAGCCACAATACACCATGGTATGCAGGAAAGCCACATCCACGGTGCAAGGGTTGCCAAGGAGTCGGCAGTGTTCGGTAGCGGTAACTATGAATTAGTAGTCAATGCCATGCAAATGAGGCAGATAATACTGAATCGCAAAACCCCACCGGCATAAGGCTGTACCAAAAGCGGCTTTGTATAATACACGAGGAGTGACTCAGAGGGAATACATGTCACCTGCAGAGGGGTGTGCCACTGTAGGAGGAAGCACATTGGAGCTCAGCAAACCTGGGCTGTACATTGCACATCACAGCTGCAGGACGGCGTGGGGAAATAGTTGAGCTGAGAGCACACACGCGCCATGAGAGGTGCATGTGCACGAGGATGACTACATTCCCTTAGCAGTCATGTGGCCTTCGCCCGCAAATAACGTCGGATACGAAGGTGATGTTGAGAATATGAGGAAATCTTTGGAGAAGCAGTGTAATTGGAGTAGTAATGAGCAATCAACAGTAATCAACCCACGAGGCCAATGTGACAGCTGACAACTCTGCATGCAGAAACCTGCAAACGGGATAGGGAGGCATATGAATGCAAAGAAAGTAGCGGAGGTAGCAGATTGCAAAGAGTGAAGACCTGACACAGCAGAGCCAAGTAGACAGGCAGCATAATGGTGGCGGCACAAAGCGCACGATATGCCATGTCCCAGAAACTACACATGACAGGGCTCTGCAGGATGCATGCCAGGAAATAGTAGGTGCAGCGATGCAGAAACAGTAAGGGGAAGGTCAAAAGCTAATCCATTGCAGGCAAGAGTAATGCAACACCAAAGGCAACAGCGTTGCAGTGCCATGAGGAAAACACGGAGAATAATCCCCAGATACGGTCTGGACACACCCTGCTGACATCACGGGTGTACAGCACAAGAGTATAAAGTGTGAATGCACACAACACACACGTGTATTCCCAAACGCCGCACCATAGGTGTAAACACACGGGAACTTTAAAAGTACATGTTGGGTGCCGCTGGCCATGATCCATCAGCATGTGTTAGAGACAGACGGAGTTGTGGAGGAGGGTGCCGACAACTACTGTAGGCCTCAGAGGAGAAGGAGAGTGTTCAGACCAAGGGTAACCTACCAGGGGCTACAAGACCTGGAGATAGTAGAGCATTACAGGGTGGATAGTGACACATTACAGCAAATAGTGGACCTGTGCCGCCGCCAAAGAACAAGAAACAACAGAGGGAGCCCATCCCAGTGGACACAAAGGTATGTGTAAGCTTGCGAATACTGGCCACAGGTACCTTTCAAAGGCCAACTGGGGATATAATGGGCATCTCACAGGCATCAACATCCAGGGTACTACACCAGTTTCTGGATGCCATGTTACCACATGCCAGTGAGCATATATACTTCCCCAGATCTCAGGAGGTTGGCTAGCAATATGTGCCACTTCCACGTGTGGCACAATACCCGGAGGTACTGGGTGCAATAGACTGTACGCACATACAAATCAAGTCACCACCTGGGGAGCAGGGTAGACGCTACATAAACCGCAAGGGATTCCCCTCCATCAATTGCCAGGTCGTGTGCAATGCGCAGGGCATTATCATGGATGTGTGTGCTGGCATCCCTGGAAGCTACCACGACTCCCATATCTGGCATGCCTCACAGCTGTACCAGGTATTTGCCAGGGGGGACATCACACAAGGCCACCTTGTGGGGGATGCTGGCTATGCACTGGAGCCGTGGATGATGACTCCCATCAGAAATGCACACACACACATGCAAGAAAGCCATAATGAGGCACACGCACAAACCAGAATAATCATAGAGCATGTGTTTGGGATGCTGAAATCATGGTTCCGGTGCTTGGATACATCCGGTGGAGCCCTGCAGTACTCTCCAGGCACATGTGCCCACATATTCATAGTATGTGCCATGCTACATAATATGATCCTCCGGAAGCAGCTGCTGCAGGGACATAATGGTGAAGGGCCACAAAGCCCACCACAACTGCCAAGGCCAGTCCAGGCACAGAGGTTCAGGACCATGAACACACTGTGCCAGCCCCAGTAGGCAGACGGAGGCGTACCCAATATGCCTATGCCCTGGCAAAGAGGGAACGTATAGCACATACTTTGACAGCGTAGGCCCCATGAACTGACACCTCCCTACCTGCACACACAGTGAAATGGATGGCACACAAACATGGCCACCCGTAAAGTGTACCGTATGGGTGGCCCCATGTGTGACTCCAACATAGGCAGCACCCAAACACTGTACACAACAGCCAGCGGGCATGGAATACCAACCCACCTGAACACGACCATGGGGTCCTACAGCAGACGGCATTGCTGCATGCTGCCACGTTCACCTCAAGGTGTATACATATAGACATGTAGATATGTGCATATACAGATATGTAGATAGATATAATTACATATAGAAATATATGTACACATATACATATAAGTACTACAGGTAAGACAGGGAATCAGAGGATGTAAGGTGACAGAGAAGTAACACGCGATATCTGTACATAGTATACATAGAAAGACAACCTGAGCATCCGGGAGGTTTAACAGAAGAGGAAACCGCCACCCATGGAAAGGTCAACATACCGAAATGCATAACCCGGCAGTCGGAATGATACGTGAGGCCACAGTACAGTAACAGTACATGCGCGGGTAATACTGCTGATGATATGAGGGAGGTAGACACTGCCGCGATGTCATTACGCAGGTACTGTGTGCAACCGTCCCTATGACTGCATGAGTATGTGTATGTGTCGCGTTGAGGGTGCCGTGTGTTTCGCCAGCTGTGTAATGTGTGTGCCTCTGTAAATGTGTATATTTGGTGCCATGTTAGAGGCGGAGTGGAATAACATGTGTAGGCATACAGTACACTAGCCACAGGCATATGTACAGCAGTAGTCCCAAAGTAGTACTGAGCCCCACCCTGGCTAGGCGTGTGTGGCGGCGTATAACGATACAAAGTGAAAATGTCCCAGAATGTACCACAGGAATATACCCCCGTATGGAAGGGGATCATGTACAAAATCGTCGGCAAAGTCACACAGCAATAGGTATGTACGCGGAATACGCATGTGCTACCCGGTACTGACTGTGGCCCGTATCGGCCCGCTGGCTACCGCTGTGTGTTCTACAAGTGTCAAACAAGCAATCGCCACCTGAATAGGTGCCAACCACTGGCAAACAGGACATCCCAAGTACAGGACCACAATGACTATAAATATCTGGGACAGAATGACAAGGGATGAGTAAATCGCATACAAACAACCGCAGATATACCACCGATGTGATGGAGGAATACATGCAGGAAGCACACACGCAGGCGATACCAACACCACATGACAACAACACAACCTACTCTCCCAGAACAACAGACAATTAACTGTCAACTCCCCAGGCAGGGATGGAGCACACAGACAAGCATACCGTGTATGTAGAGATGCAAGGCCCACAACCCGTATCCGTCACCTACAACCTCCGATATTCCCCATCGCACATATCAAGGGATACAAGAAGTAATAGCAGCACAAACATACAGGCAGTCAATGACAGCTGCATAACCGCAACATCTGGCGTGGGAAACACTATCAACAGCGGATGCATACTTGCATCCGTTGTTTAAAAATACAACAGCTATGTTACACATCCGAATGCAAAGCGCCATCAACAGATGCCGTCAGGACAGGGACACCCATATCGAACATAATACCATACCCAACACACACAATCCACGGCTAACACCACTGCAAAATGTACCAGTCGCCACATAGCGGCTGCAGTTACACATAACATAACACAATACAGACCATCTCCACGAAGGTAGGGCAAATAGCCAACGCCCAGGTGAGGAATGCAACCATACCCTAGTTACGACGCGTAATGTGCGAATGGAGTAGATGCACAGGTGATATGCGCACAAGTACACACTGAGGAACAGCTATTGGTGTGATGAACCCACATGTTGCAGGTATATCGGCGGATATAAGGATGACTCCCAGGATATTCAAACCGTATGCTCATACCGAAGCAGTACTCTGCAACGGAAAGAGTAACAAATCGGAATACTGAAACACGCAATGAAAAATGGAACGAAACACTGACAAGGTATGTAGAACCCACGATAGCAGATTGTATGGCATGATGATGTGTAATACAAAGCTGTACTGTATGTGAATGGTGTTTGTAAGTAATGATACTTGTCCATAATGCAGAGAGTGGTGAAAGGTGGTTATGTAGTGCTATCCTGCTGAGCATACCAACAACTGTGGACACCATGTGCACAGCAGTGGGACATCATGTACACAGCCGGGATAACACAAGGGCTGCCACAGGGGGGCATAACAGAGAACAATGCCACACCACACGCCAATGCTGGCAGTGGATGTCCAACAAGGAAGTGCCATAGCAGGTGATAGGACATGTATGTATACTGTCACAGCACACATGTGTATGGGCATATACGTCGATGTCATCGTAATGTGCCTGGCGTGCACGTATGCCTTGCAGTAGGGGATACTATGTCAACTATGTGTAATGTAAAGCTGTCATGGTGGATATGACAGACATCATACACAGTATCACACGCATATCATGCATAATGGAGTTATTGCCTATTGGTATGTACAATAACAGGATACATATGGCCTGTAGATATGGGACAGAGTAGTAGCATAATAGCCATCGAAATGGAAGGAACACCAAGTAACCATGGCCAAGCGATCTGTAGCAGGTGCAATGTGGGCAACAATGAAGTCGGCAGGTCCATGTGTAAATACATGTGCAGTGTACACAGTAGTGTCACCTCCCATGGTAGTGTCCAGTGAACAGCAGAGGTGGGTGTCAACTGCATCTACACAGTACTGCTGCTGTGGTGGTACCATGACTATGTGTCACTCAAACAGCAAGGAGAGCTATCACATGAACAGTGCCACTGTGTGTCCCTGTGGGATGTGCACAGGACCTATGTTCCAGCATGGTGTGTGTTGTGTCTGCGAAGTAACACAGAAGCCCAGCCCATGCAATGTGGCATGTGTGCACATATCCATGAGTGGGTCACACTGCCCACTGCAATTGCCATGTATAGGTACTACATGCATCAATGTCACGGGAGGACATGGTCCATGTCAGAGCAGAAGACACCCCTATGTGTATGTGGTATGCAGATGTGTACAGATGTGTTTTCCGTCTGTCAGCGCATATGTAAACTGTCTGGAGCCTGGTACACATCATGGCATGACAATGCTGTGCCATGTAAAGTCGTTGGCCGTTGTGGAAGGTACACCACGAATGTGGTATTGTAACCTTGCCGTGTGTAGATGTGTGTATGCCACAGGTACAATGGCTACCTATGTACCAGCATCACACACAGTACAGATAGGTGTGGCCCTGCAGATGTGTACCCATGCCACAGTGGAATCCCGGTAACCACAGCACCATGTGGGAATTTGTGTAACAGCAACCATGTACAATTTGATATGCATGTATGCAGGACAGCCTGTCCATGTGATACTCAGTGGATGAATGTTGCTATGCAAAGGTGATGTGCATGCACCATGTGTCATGCATCCTGATGCCATGACACCCACATGATGTATCTGCCACACACCGACACCCATATGATTGTTATCAGTATGAGCTGGTGGAGCTATAATAGTGCCAGGTATGTAGATGTGTGGGATATCTAGGCCTGGACAGTACTCTGTGACAGCATGTTGTGTATGTAAGCAAATATATGTAGTGAACATGAGAGGTTTACTGAGGACTCTATAAATACCATATGTACCTGACATGTAGTAGGTATGATATGCTTGCACCACTGTGCGTCCCAATCCAAGTCATACTAGCCCTAACATCCAGGAGCACAGGGTAGCACTTGATGTGCAGGTGGATGTGTAAGTTGCCAATACCAGAACGCGTGGAATGGTGCTGAAGGGCAATGTAGGGACAATGTCTGATCTGACATACTGCTTTTACCACACCAACTGCTATGCAATGGTATGACGAGGTAGCCAGCATGTGTATGTGGCGTGCTGTAGCACACAGAAACTCCAACAAGGGTGCCAGTAAAGGCATATGGAGGTCACATCAATGAGTGCGTGGAAGCACGTTTGTGAGGATGTGCCCCAGTGCCATACTGCGAATAGGGTCCAGTCATGATTGTCTGAATGCAGTCCCACACGTGCAATGCAGTGCCACCGTAGTAGCCGGTAGTGATAGATGCGGCAGTGTGACGGTCAAGGTACGCAATGTCCGACAACAGGCTAGCAGTGAATTCAGTGGGCTGGTGTGGGGCACCTACCGCAAACAGGTTGGCGGACTGCATAACAGCTAGGAAGATCGGAAGGTGACATTGGGACAGTGTCTTAGGACATAACGTGTGCATGGCAGTACCATGTATGTGTCCACAGGGACACTACAATGTCCATGTATGGATTGCAACTCTGTAGTGAGTGAGAGTGTGTATTGTTGGTAAGTACACCATTGCCTGGCATTTTGCCAACATTATCTCAGTCTGCAATGCCTGGGTGACTGTTGTACGCAACATCAAATGTGGATGTAGCCAAATAACACAGACATACCACCACACTGCCTGAGGACCCACACTGCAATGTGCGGCAGTCATGTGTAGGTAGCTAGCCTTGGAGCATGTGATGGACCACGAGCACCCACCATGGCTGTCAAGTGATGCACCCCACACATGTGAATATACACCACCGTGCAACAGCCTGCACATGTGCCCATACAGCAGATGTGCATGGAACATGACCACCACCATGGTGTCTGTGAAAAGGCCAGTACCGCCATGTCTCTGTGTGGAATAGCATGGTCCCTACCATTGCATACATGCTACGGAAGTGCACTGTGGTATGTGTCAGCATAGTTATGTACACTGTCCATCTGCCGGGGTGCCATGCCATTAACAACCCCTGTCAGCAGACATCAGTAAGTACTACTGTAGAACACATGTTCCATGTATGCTGCGATGGGTGTGTGTCCAGGGTGTGGCTAGCAGTGCCGTGAAGCATATATGTTCATCTACCAAAGGGGATAACCAGGTTTAACACACCAAGACACATGGAGTATAAATTGCATGCTGAGGGTAGTGTAGGTATGGTATATGTGTTTGTGTAATGTGTCACTTAGCTAGGTGGAGTGCATGCCTCAAGCATGTGTGTGGGTACATGGGTGTCCATTCTAGGGAAGTGTGGGTTGCTGTCCAGCACATGGCAGTATCAGCTAATCTGAGGCCCAATGTACAGTATGACAACACAGACAGCATGTAACCTGTAATTGTACAATGCAACCTCATGATGCGTGTTACAATGTGTCCTAGCGGTCTGAAACATGTGTATCTGAACACTTGGAGCACCTATGATGCATTGTGTCTAGAGCAAATATCCAGTATGTGTGCAAAACACTGTGTGATGTGGGATCCCCTCACCTGTGTGTGTTGCAGTCCAGGTATGTGCCTGGGAGGTATGATCCGTGTACAATCTGTACTTGCAGGTGCGCTGTGCAGAGCATGGAGGCAGGTCCCAGGCACTGCAGATAAATGTGAGTGGTGCACTAGTGTGTGTGCCTGCCTGTTACAGCCCTGCTGGAGACAGTCATGTGACACTGCCACAGAGGCAGTATAGCATGTGAAGATGTACATGTGTGCTGCACACCCCAGGCAGATGTCCGCAGGTCATGTGTGCCACAGCAGTGTGAGCCGACCAGGACTGTCATGAGTAGTGGCCAGATACCACATGTCTGTATAAGTACAATATGAGCATAGTCAACAGTTGCGATGACAGAGTAGGTCAATGTACAGTGTCCCTGTGTTCAGACCACTGCCTGCTGTACACTTGGCTGACACACACACCCAGAGGTGAATATACTGGTGAGCCATCACATGTCCCAGTACATATATAGCCTGTGTAATGCCATCACAGGGCGGTCACAATAACATGTTTGTATGACAGATATATGTTGTACCAGGTGATGTGTCATGTGTGCATATGTTGATTTGCACAGCTGTTCACACATCCATAACATATCAGTGCATGATGCCTAGTGTAACATGATGTGTGGAACTGCATTTGGATCCACAACACGTTCATCTGAGACAGGCGTGTTGTGAATGGGTGTAACCCATGGTTCCACGGATATACACTGTGGTGCTGTTGGCTGCCATGCTGGGGGCCACCAGTGGTGGCTGCAGTGGTCATACAGACATACTGCACACATTGATACTGGCAGGAATGTCCATTGTTGTAGATGATGTGTTACTACATTGGAAGGTAGGTGTGTGTTGTGAATGTTACCCAATCCAGATGTGACCATCAGGCGCAGTCATGGTTGTCGACAGCATCACACCCATCCACAGCTGTCAGAACCCTGTCCCCAGAATGTGGTGTCAAGCAGCCTCTCGTACTGTGTGACCTATGTGCAGATGAAGGGAGACACCTCCTACTGGCTGGCTAACAGTGTCATCTAGGAAGGCTATGTGATGGCTGGAATGCGCTGTTATAATGTATAATGCTGGTATCCCAATGAAGTACATGGAATCACACACAGTAAGTCATGGCTGGCATGTAAACAATGGCACAACACTGATCGTGTGAAAGGAGCACAAACAATGCGGAGGCCATGTTGAACATGCACCCATGAGAACACCAAATGAGGTATGATTGCACATATCAATGTACCAACTGTCAGCTATGTGGGCACAGCATGGATGCAGCACGATATCCCCCACAGGCAGTACCATGCCATGTAGGTAGGGGGGGCATTGCCGCGACTACATGTGACATTGTGACAGTTGCTACCGCCACATGTACTGCATATCCGTCGGCGTAGCAGGGTAGCAGGGAGTGCGTGACTGTTGGACATGCCTTGTACGTATGACCATGTCCCACAGGATATGTGTTACATGTACAACACGTGTTGTACCATCATCAAGCTGTGAAGTGTGGCTGCCAGTGTAACTGTGTGACATGTTCTGCAATGGGTGCAAAAGATGCATGGTAGTGCGTTGCATGCCCACATGCCCCATACAGGTGCATAGCCTGAACATACAATACAAAGGAAATTGTTGGATCATGGCAACCCACAAGAAGAGATGGTACGGGTGGCAACCCACTGCCACCTGTCCAGGTAAAGGTGTGCATGTCCGCGACATATTAGCACCGAGGAAGCTAGTACAGCAGTACAGGGTGGCATGCATATGTTCACTGTTACCCTGTGTGTCCCACCACTGGCCTGTGGACAGACAGACACCAACACAATGTGCAGCATTGACATGTGCACAACACATCACCGCTGGCTACTATAGAACAAGCTTACTGTGCAGACATGTGCACAAACGTCTGCGCCAGCCACACACAAGCTTTCGTTATGTATTTGAACCCCACCATTATTGTAGCCCATGCCACAGACAGATGTTCGCATCTGTGTATGCGTCTGGGAATGTCCTTGGCCTAGCAGTATAGCTGTGTCAGTGTTGCGAGAACAACATACTAGATGGGCTGTGTGTGTGAGGTGTGCGTCATACGTGTATGAGGTCGATGGATGATACCATCAGTGCCCCTGCTATGTGAAACATCCCTGTCCCCATACATGGATACCTATGCTGTGCCCACCACGGTCCCTGTGGGAGGGATGGCGCTGTGTGGTGCACCAGCTGACATGGGGGGTGGCAGCAGGCACTGGATGAACATATGTGGTACCCATGTCAGGCCAGGCAACCATCCATGTGCGGGATAGCAGTGTGTGGGCACATACAGCACTGTGTTGAACAATATCATAAGCACATAGCACCTGTCAGGAGTAATGTGTATGCATGGATGTCGATACCAGCATGCACCATACACACCCCACCAAGCAGCATGCTGCCTACCTTGCAGAAGGCCAGTGACCCACCATGGTGATAGACATGTGCCAATGTCCATATACACATAGCAATGACATATGGAATGGACAGCCACCTGCCAATATCAATGCCCAGGTGGGACACATCCCTGTGCCATGTATGCTTGTTTGTACCCTGCCATACCATACGGCCCCTGCCCAGCAAGGCTGCCGCGTGCTATCCTGATCATACATGGTGCGATGGACAAATGGCACTTGCACTATCAACCGTCCAGAGCAGTAATGTGGCACTGATGCACCCTGTGGTGTCACAGGTGCTGTGTGTTGGTAATGTACACAAATGCGGCGCACATACTATGCATGACCTTCCTACTAATGTCATATGGTTACACAATGTCCCATGTATTATCACATGTGCAACTGGGTGAGCCATTGGCAGGTTGTCCAACACCATTACAGTGCTGTGTAGATGTACATGGCACAACACATGCATGCAGGTGTCCATGTATGTGTGCTGGTGCCACTGCTAGCGTTCATAATAGCTGGTGATGCCAGTGACATAAAAAGCATCCAGGTGAACAGTAGAACTGGGGCACTTTGGGCCCGGGCCAACTGGTAAACACAGGTGCAGGAAACACATGTCCACAGCAGGTTACCATAAAAGGTGTGTGTACAGGGGATGATTTGACAAAAGATATGATATGATACCCACTGCTAAGGTGTGGGCAACATCAGCTGTGTCATGCCATGATGCATGCAGAGATTACTGTGAATGTCGAAATGTCATAGCAATGTATGTCCAGCGTATGCCAGTACATCAGTGTAAATGTGACCTGTCACCTTTTTGCCAGATAATGCCAGGCGCCAGCCTTCAGCCGCCGGGAAATGACCATCCCGTGCTCCATGACAACATGCCCTTATTCAGCCATGCCACAGCAAGAAAGCGGGATGACCTGTGGCAGGATATGCGCAGGAGGGTGAACAAGGGGGTGGCAACAACCGCACCTACCAGCAGATCCGACACTCCCAAACCCACGCACGAAACAGCGGCCAAATGCCAGAGAACAATGGGACAGGTGGTGGGCCACCAACCCAGCCCCACTCACACACCGGAGGAGCTCCTGGCCAGTCTGGGGACACCCAGGGAACACATGCAGAAACCCCGGGCCCCATCGTGGAGGTGGGTGCCCCCAACCAAGAGCCTGGAGCTGCCTGGTAAGTCAGTCTTGCATGTGTATGATAACTGACGGGTGGGGTGCCCCCACATAATGTACCAACACATGCCGGGTTTTGGCCAAGCTGCATACTCGTATGCAGGGTTTGTTTGCAGACATGTGCATAACACATGCTCCCAAAAGGTACATGAGGGACATGCACAGTGTTTTGTGGCAATTGGATAATGTTACTGTTGTGTCCCCCCATCCCTCTGGCGGTCAAGCCATGGGCCCTGCAGGTGAGACTGTTGCAGTAACAGGCATGTTACAGTGTATGATATTCCCCTGGCCAGGTATGACATGCACACCTGGGTCTGCCCAGTCAGGGTATACAGGTTGCACCACCGACACACACCACCCATGTACAGTAGATACAACCTTAGAAACAGGCATGACACCACATAACCCAGGGGGATATGTGCAGTCAGCTATGCAACAATGGTGGAGGTGTTCTACAATGGCTGCATATGTAGTATGCATGGAATGCCATTTGCGGATGCAAAAGGTGAGCGGGATCTGGCCAGCACACAGGTGTTCCCAAATTCCTATCCCCCCAGGGGCACTTGTGACATGGAAATGACATGTCCCATCCCGGGTTGTTCTGTCTGCAACATTGTCACACCATGACATGATGGAAAAGCAGACACCCAAATGTCTGCATACCCCCGGTTTGTGACACCTCAGACTATTGGGTGATGTCACAGGGGCCACCACGGGGATGTGCACATGCCCATCAAAAAATTGCCCATGACCCAGTCAAACATGGCCATGGGTGATCCCCACAGGCTTTTACACAGTACATCTGGGGGTAGTCATTGCCCCGTCCAAAATGGGGATCATAGCTGTAGGGACCCCTGTACATCTGATGTGGTACACCAGACAAAAATGCCTGTCTGCAGCCACTGGAGGTCCCCCTGTCAATATAGCTGGGAACAGCATGACTGTGTTAGACATGGCAATGAAAGCGTCCATGTTACATCGCACAGAAACATACCTGTGTCTGCTGCCATGCAGTGGCACAGTGCCGTCCCCCCACGTAAGCTATGTAACAGCCCACCAACCACACCTGCACAGACATTTTTGTTACACATGCATTCTATTTTACCCTTACACATAACACGGGGCCAGTTTGATGGGGGCATGGGGGGGACACCATTGTCACATGTCCACATGTTTATGGGGGTACATGAAAAATGACGCCAGCCATTTTACTGTTAACCCCCTGGCCCCACCTGATGCATGCAAACTACCATGAATGTGTACTGCATGCCTAAAACACCTTTATGTAGTGTGCACCCCAGGGCAGTATGCATACTACCACTATTAATGTCTGGCCCATTCACTGAGCTGTGGTGGGGAAAGCTGCACCATCTGCAAAATCCCAATGTGTCTGCGGGTTTTTTGTCTTTTTGGGGCGTGGTTTTGTGTTTTTGTGTTGTGTGTGTGTGTGTGTGTGTGTGTGTGTGTGTGTGTGTGTGTGTGTGTGTGTGTTGTGTGTGTGTCTTTTTTGTGTAATGTTTTTGTATGTCTTTGTATTCACAGGTGGTGGGTCCTCCGCGGTCCATCTGATGCTAGTGTCCCCACAGATACTAGGGTGATGACCATAGCATGAGGCACAGGCAGGGTTTTGGGGCAGAAGCTGTGCCCGGAACATCCCACCTATGTCCCTTCATCCCGCACACGGTTCTGATGCCGACACATACCACATCACCGGCCCCCAGAGGAAGGACAGTCAGCCTGTTGGCATTGAGCAGGAATGTGGTGGCTCAGAAGGTGTGGGTACACACCATGTTGCCAGTGTAATGACTGGTGATGTGCCACACAGGCATGTGGCTGGTGCTGCTCGGGGGGAGCTCTGGTAGACATGCACCCCTTTTCATGCAGCAGCTGGTATCACCAGCGCACCAGACTGTAATGGGGCACAGGCCCCCTGAAGGGAGAACCAAGAAGGGCAGAGGCTGCAGAGGCCGCAATCCCCTTTTAGAACATCCAGTCATTGGCGAATGCTCAAAAGCACTTGCGATGTTCTGGATAGGGATTAGGTGAGATGGTTTGGGAAATTGACCAGTCAATCCGGGGTGAGCTGTCTGTGCTGGAACACCTGGTAGGGGTGAGGCACGGGCCCTGGGGCCCGCAACACCACCAGGATGCGCCCACCCTATGCCCACCCCACAGTGCGGTAGCAGCAGCAGTGCAGCTGGCTACACCAAACCCCACCAGGACACAGCAGGCCACGTGGGGGGGCCCTGGGGTCCCAGCTGGACACGGTTCCAGGGACATGTGTCATCAAATGGCCACTCCATACCTCCACCCGGTAGTGCCCGGGGGACCCCGGCAGGGGGCACGGGGCAGCACACAGTGAGCCGTACAAACCCGCACTGTACAGTCTGGGGCTGCCAAATACCCCGGAGGCATCACAGATGGCTGAATGTGTACACACATACCCACACACAGCAGACACAACTGTAGGGCTCCACCACATCCACATGCATTCTGCACAGTCATGCCCAGTAAAAGCACCCCCACACACACACAATGTCATCCAGGAAGTTCCTGGCACACATATTGTGCATATGATGAAGCCCCTGGGCCCCCGCATCCCCACCATCTGCGGTTTTAAAAAATTTTTCTGATGCACAGGGTGGACAAGTGTGAGAGGTGGTGATACCTGTGCCCCTGGGGATGTGTATGTTGCAGTGGTTGTGTATGCAGGTGACAGGTGTATGGGGGGTTGTGTACTGACATCATGCAGCAGACATACCAGTGCAGGTGCAGCATCATTGAGCTTTTACACGGGATGTGTGGGGTTTCATGTGTAGCACCATGTTGGTTCTGTTAACCTGTATGCCCCCTATGGTGTACTTTCATGTGCCTACTGGGAGCACTGTTATCAGTCCCCATGTAGCTGGGACCCCAGGCACATTCAATATCACCCGGCCAAACCCGTGGCCCCACATAGGTACATAGGGGATAGGTACATACCAGGCTATGTGCCCAAAAATGCCAGAGGGGTGTGGCTTTCACCACCCCAGGATGAGGATACACCATTGGTCCGCTTCCCCCTGTCCAGCAGTGACACGAGATGATGCCTGGATACCCCTCCCATCCACACGCCCGGATTACTCTTGGAAAAGGGGTTAGGGCCCGCTTCCCTGGGCTGGAATCTTTCCATGTTGTATCTCTGGGGGATGACCCTGTCCCCCCCACCCTTTTTTCCGGAGGTTTTGGGTTTTGCCCGGGTTTTGGGCCTGGAGGGGAACATGTCCATGTCACCCAGGTGGGCATGGCCTGTATGTCAGGACAGATCACCCCAGAGCAGGGTATGAGAAGGTATACAGCCGGAGTCCCCAGTCGGGCAGTGTGTATTTTCAGCACCTTTAGTGTTTTGGGAAGTTTGAGGGCCTTCCGGGGTGCAGGTGTCAGGTTAGGTACATTCCAAATGGGCTTCCCCAAACATTGGTCTGATTTTAAGAGTGGGGGACAATGACCTCCCTGATTTGGGTGTGAATCCTTTGACCAGGTGGGCACAGTGGAATGCCCCAACCACATTGGCAATGTGAGTGTCAAGGGACCCAGGTTTTGGGACCCATGTCCCCGATCACCACCTTTAATGGATTACCCCCAGGTAATTGGGGGAACATGTTTTCCAAAGGGTAGGTCTATACCTTCCCGGCATGTAGCTTTAGGCCATGGCCTGGCACCAGTTATCCATTTCAGACCCCAGGTGGATGTCCGTGTCTGATGGGGGGTTGAGTATGGTGGCCGTGCAGTCATCTGCATACCTTGTCTGCCACAATCCCCGTTTGCATGCACATTGGAAAGGTGAACAGGAGGGGCCCAGGACTGAGCCCTTCCACCAGGGGGCCAGTTAGTTGACATCACCAGGAACACAAACCCTGTGGGGTTTTACCCCATCCAGTTGGCAAACCATCGGTGACATATGTCTCACATGCTGGTGAGCCTTTTTATGATGCCCCCGGGAGGTGGTTTTCGCCCCAGGTCATGGTAGTTGCAAAAGACCCCCCATCAAAGGCCTTAGTGACCCCCCAAACAGGTCACCCGGTTTGGGAGGCAGGATCTGCCCTTGACTAATTTGGGGATGTTCCGATTTGGCACCGTCTTTTTTTTGGGGTCCCGTATGGCCCCCCACAGCTTTGCAGACAAGGCTTGTCAAAATAGGCAATGCAAATCCATAGAGCACTACCCTGGTTAGTGGGGCCACAGTTGTATGCCATCCATGGGGGCAGTGGCTAAGATGAAACAGCAGCCTTATGGGGGTGAGGGCCTCAATGAGGTTGTGTAGCACACAGCCGGGACACCATGTCCCATTGATGCTGTGTTCACTGCAACAGATATCAGCTCTTCCTGGGATACGGATGTTTTGGGGGGCTAGACTCTGGGGGGATGGACGCCCCTCTTGGGGGGAGGGTAGATGTATGCAACCGTCCGCTGGTTTGTTGGCAATGTCTGGGGTTCAGTGATCATTGTACCATTCTGGATAATTGGGATAACTGTGGTTCCACCCATGTCCACCATAGCTAAGGAAGGCCATGGTTGTCTTATGTGTCCTTTGCAGTACCAGTCCCCAGGGGGCCCTTTGGGTGATTGTATGAGTGATCGATGTTGGGTTTTTTCAGTGATGCCTTCCCCGGTACTGATATTTTTGGGCATGTATAGCTTTTAACCTTGTTGTACGGTTTGTCAATGGCTGGGGTCCACCAGACCATGTGCCTGCCGGTTATCAGGATCTTGGGCAGACATTCCTGGGGGGCCATAGAAGGCTTTTTAAGGGTTTCACAGTGTGGCCCGTGTTTTCCATGGCATGGGGTTGTAGGGTACCACACCAGTCATCGGTGTGGTTGCTGGGAGGGCTTTACTGTGGTCTCCCCTGCCGGGGTTGGGTGCAGGATGGCTCCCGTGATTCACTATATGGTCTGACCCCCATTGAGGGATGTAACCTGTGTGAGTCGCCCCATGTGTGATGGAACTAGTATAGTTCCCCCCTTTTGGGTATGGTGCATGGTTGTTCCCCGCATTCAGGTGTATGAACACCTGGAACCTTTGGTGGGGGGTGTCCGGGAATGTTCCCTCTATGTATGGGTGGTTGATGTCACCCAATATGAGGTGTTGTGAGAGCACAAATCACCAGTGTCTTCAGGAAGGCTGTGCAGGTATCCTGGGTTTGGGAGGGGGGCTGTAGCATGCAACAAAGTGTAGGCCAGTGCTACACATGGTTAATTGGACCTAGATATTCCCCCCGCAGTGCATTTCTGCCAAGGAGGTGTGTGTACCTTATGGAAATGGAGACTCTCCTTCGGGTTGGGCCGGGGGGTCCTGAACTGATATGGGGGATGACCTGATAGTGCTGGGGTGCCCCAGCAGCCCTGAACAATGTTTCAGTCACAGCACTGACATCATGTCCTCCATACTGAGGAGGGGATTTGAGGGTGTGCAGCTGGGGGACCACTGGCACTGAGCAGATTACCCCTCTGTTCTCCAGGTTTGAGGGAGGGGGGTAGGTTTATCATTCCAGCCTTGCCTGCAGTGGGGACTGTGGGGGGGGGAGGGGCCCTAGCCAAACCCCTTTAAGAACAGGGGGCAGGTGCAGCCACCCTTGGGGGGTGGGTGCCAAGCATGTCATCCCAGGTATGAGGAATTGGGTCCCCCCGACTGACACCGGTAACCAGGCACATTATCAAGGGTGACCATTGAGCCAGTATAGTGGCATCATACTTTATGAGGGTGGGGTACTGCCCAGGGGCAGGGAACGGCCCGGCTACACAATCTGAGTGGCCCATGTCTCCTTTAATGTATCCCAGGGTGGTATTTTCCAGTCGTGACACCAGCATGGGCAAAGACCGCATTGTACATGGGGGAGTGACCTGAGGGGGGTTTTTGGGCCGGCCCGAAAGGGCCTACTGTGATCATTCCCCTTTTTCAGTCTGGGGGGTGGCGCCGTGTGTCTGACAGTGGCGCACCCATTACAAGTGTGTCTGGTGTGTGTTGCCTTTGGGGCTCTGACTGTTTGCCAAATGGTTTGGGAAATATGTGTTGCATGTCCTTTTCTTGTGGAGGCAGTTGGTGTGGGTTCAGAGGGCCGTAGGTTTGAAAGTTTTAACAGTCCCCAGGTATGTCTGCGTGGAAGCATTTAACACATGTGACACTGGGTTTGTGGTGTGGTGTCCCCCTCCCGTTGGTCTTGCGGGCATGGTTTGAGAGAGCACAGCCCCTGTCCTATATATTGTTGTCCTGAATGTTCATAGGTGCCGGGGTTCCATGAGGCACCTGCGTGGGACGCCCTTCACCATCTGGGAGAGGTGCTAGCAATTGACCCCTTGCATGCCAGAGAACGGAATGCATTTGCTGTGTAACTGGGTCAGAAGGCACCATAGGGAAGGGGGACACAAGGGATTCTGGCCATTGTACTCCATTTTTTAAAGTACTTTACCTATTGGAATACTTGGGAGCAGGTGCAGAGCTTTTTATAGAGAACAGACAGGGGGTTGCAAAAAAGAGGTTATAAAACCTGCAGACACAGCCAAAACAGTGTAATGTTTAAAATGATGATGCATGGGTAGGGGGGCAAAGGTTTTGGGCAACACCCCACGGCGACCAGACAGCCTCACAATTTTTGCCAGGTGTATGCTTGGGCATGGGCAAAAATGGAACATGGACTTTGGGATGGTTTACATGTCACAGGCAAACTGTACAATATGTGTCCCAGTGAACAGCACACCCTGTGGGTGCTAAAAGACATGTGTCCACCCCCTTGTGTTCCGGCCCTTTTCATGTGGTACATCACAGGGGTTTCCCCGGGCAGTCCATGCACCAAACACAATTTACATACCACATTTTTTCACTGTGGTCAGCTGCAACATGTGCAAACTGTGTCAGGCCTGTTTTGGGCACGCCTGTCCTCAACCCATGGGTGGCACATCACACCTGTGGGATCAAAAGCATTTTCTGCCCCAGGCAAAACCTTTGGCATTCACATGCTGTTGCGGGGGCAATGCTGCACCGGGCATGGTGCTGGCATGGCAGCCAGTGCTCACGCAGGGGACATGTTCAGCCTGCACCCGGAAACCGTTTTCACTGTGTGGGGAATGCATGTGTGCCCGGGGGGTTTACCTGGGACTTTGGGGGTGTGCATGCCCGGGTGCGCACTACCCAATGTGGCATGGCCGGTTGTGTGGGTGGAACCCCCACACCCCCCCATGATCCCCCTTTTATGCATGTTTCCCGTGGCAAGTGTCTGACATGCCCCGTAAGCAGCTGTGTAGATGGACAATACGTCACCCGGGTCCTGCCCCGGTGTGCATGCCCCTTTTCCCCCCAGCTGTGGCATGGCGGGGTTTGGGTTTTTGTACACACCGCCCCATTCTGCCTCCATGTTTGCCCCCGTGTTTCATGTCTGCACTGTGCAGGTGTCACATGCCCCGTAACGCTGTAGATGGACACAGTACAGGCACACCGGGCGTGATACCCGGTATGTTTTTGCAACCGCCCGGTGGCATGGGTTGCTGTGGGGGAACACCCGGTCCCCATTCTGCCTCCCCTGATTTCCCCTGTGTATGCAGTCTGCACTGTGCAGATTCTTGGGCAGCATGCCCAGTAAATGTAGTGGAAAACAGTACAGTGCCCCCCCGTTTTGATACCCGTGAGCATGTCTGTTTTGTGGTGTGACATGGGGACACCACGGGGGACACTACGGGGCCCCTGTCTGCTACCTTGGCCAATGCATCCGATGCCTGGGGACCATGGGGAGTCATATGTGGGTTTTTATCCCCAAAGGTGCCCATGGGCCCCTTAGGGTATACTGTATTTGGGGCATCCCATCCCTGTATGTTGGGGTTTTTGGGATTGGCACCCGTTGCAGGGGTAACATGCTGTTGGGGCCCCTCTTCATTCCCCATGGGCCTTTCCTTCGTGATGCACCCAAGGGGTATGCCTCCCGACAGTGTGCTCAGTAAACTGTAGCGTTTTGTAAATGCATCATGCAGTGGTTCATGTAGGTGGAGGTTGACCGCCCTTCCCTGTGTGTGTGTGTGTGTGTTTGCTGCCTCCAAGCATGCTTTAAAGCCAACACATACCTTGGGATTTCAGCTATTCCCTTGGGTGATGTCACCCGCCGGTATGCCTCTGACGCTGTGCTCAGTAATCTGGGCGTTTTGTAAATGCATCATGCTGAGTGTTCATGTAGGTGGCGAGGTTACTCCCCGGGCCCCTTTCCCTTTTTTGTGGGTGTGTGTTTCCAGCTGCCCTGCAGATGCATGCTTTTAGACCCGCCACATACCTTGGGTTTCCAGCTTTCCCCGGATGATGTCACCCCCAAATTCCTCTGCGGCCCGTGCCCGTAATTGTGCCTGTAAGCATCATGCTGAGGGGTTTATGTAGGGGAGGGTTTAGGGCCCCTTTCCGGGGGGGGGGGTGTGTGTTTTTTGTGTGTGTGTGTGTGTGTTTCCAGCTGCCTCTGATGACATGCTTTTTGATGCTTCCCACATACCTTGGCTTTTTCAGCTATTCACGGATGATGTCACCCCCAGAAGTATGCCTCTGACAGCGGGTCGAATCTCGGGGCGCTCTGTAAATCATCATGCTGTAGGGGTTCATGTAGGTATAGGTTCAACTGCCCTTCCCTTTTTTTTGTGTGTGTGTGTGTGTTCCCAGCTCCCTCTGCAGATGGGCATGTTTTTGGGAACCATACCTTGGCTATTTCCAGCTATTCCCTTACGGGTGATGTCACCCCCCAGAAGTATGCCTCTGACAGGGGTTTTCAGTAATCTGGGAGCGTTCTGTAAATGCATCATGCTTTTTTCATGGGAGGCATAGGTTCACCCGGCCCTTCCCTGTGTGTGGATGTGTGTGTGTGTGTGTATTTCCAGCTGCCGCTGCAGATGGGCATGCTTTTAGATGCTTCACAACACATACCTTGGCTATTTTATTCCCCTTTGGGATGTCACCCACCTAGAAGTATGCCTCCGTGTGCTCAGTAATCCGTAGCGTCTGTAAATGCATCCAGTGTGTTCGTAGGGGGAGGTTCAACTCGCCCTTCCCGTGTGTGTGTGTGTGTGTGTGTGTGTTTCCAGCTGCCTCTGGATGGGCATGCTTTTTGCGCCCCACATACCTTGGCTATTGCCCGCTATTCCCCGGATGATGTCACCGCCAGAAGTATGCCTCTGACAGCTGTGCTCAGTAATCTCGGGGCTTTTGTAAATGCATCACTGTAGTGTTCATGTAGGTAGGTAGGTTCACTCCGCCCTTCCCGGGGGTGTGTGGGTGTGTGTGTGTGTTTTCCCGCCTCTGCAAGACATGCTTTAGCGCTTCCAAAACATACCTTGGCTATTGCCCGCTATTCCCACGGATGATGTCACCCCTAGAAGTATGCCTCTGACAGGGTGTGCTCAGTAATCTCGGTGGTCTGTAAATGCATCATGCTGTAGGGGTTCATGTAGGTAGGGTAGGTTCAACCCCCCCTTTGGGGTGTGTGTGTGTGTGTGTGTGTGTGCAGGGCCCAGTGATGTTTTTTTAGCGCGGGAACACATACCTTGGCTATCGGGGGTATTCGGATGTTTTCACCCACCGGGGGTTTCCTCTGACGGGGCTGTGTTCAGTGGTCCATGTAGGTCCCTACCTGTGCATATTTGGGGTTGGGTTTGGGGGGGGTCAATCCCATGCCTGCCAGTGTGTGTGTGTGTTATGTCCCCGCCGCTGGGTTCATAGGGTTGGGTTTTGAGTTTGGGAAAACTATATTCCACCCTCCCCGTGTTTGTGGATGGTCCCGCCTTATGCCTGTGTGCTGCTGTGGTTACCCCATAGTGTGTTCCCGCATGCTTTTTGGGTTTGGGGTGTGAGTTCACTCCGGCCTTGCCATTTTGCCCGTATCTCTTGTATATATACATACCTATGTTGTGTAGTGTGTCTTGCATGGACAGCTGTCTGCCCCTGTATGCATTTTGCCCCGGGTGACACATAGAACTGTGGGGTGCATATCCACCATTGTCCATGCAACGTGTATTCCAGAACGCCCTAGAGACATTCTGGGTATTGGGGAGACAGCTATCCTTGCTGTACTGACACTGTTTTCCGCCATAAACCTTGTGTTTAAATTTCCTGTTTATGGTGTGTATGTCTATCTGTGCTGTATGCATGGGGTGTGTGTCCCCCTATAGCCCCGGGGCAGGGGGCCACTATGGGTAATCCAGACCGCTGTTTCATGTGCACTTCAGCACATCCTGCAGACCGTATTTTCCTACACAGTGCCTTAGATCCCTGCCCTAGGCTATAGGGCTATGGCCCCCCACCACAACACATGGTGCCCCCTCCTGGTGTCCCATGACATACCTACTAGACAGGTGGTACTGTCCCGGACCGAGGTTGGCATGCCTCCCCGGGGCCCTCACAAAGGGATACTTACATTCAGTGTTTTTCAAAGGCTGGGTTTTAATACCAGAGGGGACCCCATCAACTATGCTTTAGAATGCAGATTGAGATGGAAATTGGTGGGAGTTGACCACACACCAGGGCTGACTGATGAAAAAATTAAGCCTCTTTTAGAAGCAGGTGGCTTAAACCCAAGTAACAGGAATGGTTTAGGTACAGAAAACAAAAACACATTACCACTCTTTCAGTTGTTTACCACTGTATTACATTGATATATAATATCTTCTATATATATTGTTAGATCTTTGATTGATGAGTATTGGATAGTAAAAATCATATAATACAAAAAATTTTTGGGGATGTTAATATTTTTAGTTAACATTGCGCTGTGCTTTATATCTGTGGTTAATTGTTCATTGTTTGCTGGGAAAATTTACCAATGAAAGTGTAAGGAGGGGTATTTAAAGCCTGGATGCTTTATGTTATGTGTAAGTCTGATGGAGCCACGGGGGGCCCTTTTTTCTTGGGGAATTTTTATACCAGGGCATGTCCTGGACAATTTCTGTTGACTGTTTCATCTACCTATGTGTGTTTTGGATTTTGTGGGGCCAGGGGTTTTTTGATGTTGATTAGGTGTATTCCATGGTCAATTGACATTAATCCTATTAACTCATTGGAAGCATGTTCTTTATAAGTGGAACGCCATACTTTAACCATCCTATGACCTTCCTAGTTAGCGTTGTTGGTGTGCCATTAGTATGTGTTCCACAGGTCGCCCATTTGTTCATAGTATGAAAGCGAGTGATCCCCATTTTGTTGCTGGCAGATTGAGTGCTGTGTACTCCGGTTTTACGGGCGGTCTGACTTTGTATGGGAGTGTCTACTGTAGTCCCTATCTGTATTTCCTGTGTTATGCCTTACTGCAGCTGTGTAATTCCACCAGGTTTTGCAGTTATGGGTGCCATCTTGGTCGCACGCTTGTCCATCCATGGAATTGCCTAATGGGCACTGGTATAGGGCTGTACACATTTCACACCTGCATTTAGCATTATCCGGTGATGCTTTGCAATATTAGTGGGAGTAAGGCATGTGCTATACCCACATCCTCCCACGGGGCGGGACAATGGATTATTCACAAACAACACTGAGCCCCATTTCTGCATACCCAGGATCCCATGGCTGCAACCTCGGCGGTACCCATTACACATCCTTCTGTGTATGTGGGACTGGGATGGACGCACTTCTATGGACTCGACAATCTGGGGATTTCTGTTCATGTCCTGCATTTCATGGACACTTGTCAGCAACGCCAACTTAAACACGCTGGTGGTGCATATGTCTAGCTGTGCCGTAGTCATATTGTCGCTTCTTCTGGTAGAACGAAGCAGCTGGATGATATTCATATGGATCAATTTTTGGGTCTACAATGGACACCAATGTGCATATGTAAAGTGTAGAACTTGTTGGACTGTGTCCATCTGGCCAGTGGTTTTGACTGCTGCTGTATGTTCCCAATCGGATGTCTGTTTGACTACCCATATTATGTAGTGCTACGAAAACCAGGTTTTTCAAAACTGAAACCAAATGGTGTACATCCAAAGATGCAGGTTAGCAACTGCTTTAAATAATCCTCAGAAGTCCCAATAGGAAATATCCGCCACTGTATTGTCAAAATAACACCACCAAAACATGTAGATCCTATTAATTCATTGAAGCATGTTCTTTATAAGTGGGAACGCCATACTTTAACCATCTTATGACCTTCCTAGTTGACGTTGTTGGTGTGCCATTAGTATGTGTTCCACAGGTCGCCCATTTGTTCCGCAGTATGGAAGCGAGTGATCCCCATTTTGTTGCTGGCAGATTGAGTGCTGTGTACGCTGGTATTCGCACGGCAGTCTGACTTTGTATGGGGAGTGTCTACTGTAGTCCCTATCTGTATTTCCTGTGTTATGCCTTACTGCAGCTGTGTAATTCCACCAGGTTTGCAGTTATGGGTGCCATCTTGGTCGTACGCTTGTCCATCCATGGGAATTGCCTACTGGACACTGGTATAGGGCTGTACACATTTCACACCTGCATTTAGCATTATCCGGTGGATGCTTTGCATTATTACTGGGGAGTAAGGCATGTGCTATACCCACATCCCTCCCACGGGGCAGGACAACGGATTATCTGCCAAACAACACCAAGCCCCATTTCTGCATACCCAGGATCCCATGGCTGCAACCCTCGACGGTACCCATTACACATCCTTCATGTGTGCGGGACTGGGATGTGGACACACTTCTATGGACTTGACAATCTGGGGATTTCTGTTCATATGTCCTGCATTTCATGGACACTTGTCATCAACCTTAAACACGCTGGTGGTGCATATGTCTAGCTGTGCCATAGTCACGGCTGTCACTTCTTCTGGTAGAACGATCGCAGCTGGATGATATTCCGTACGGATCAATTTTTGGGTCCTACAATGGACACCAATGTGCATATGTAAAGTGTAGAACTTGTTGGACTGTGTCCATCTGGCCAGTGGTTTTGACTGCTGCTGTATGTTCCCCAATCGCGGATGTCTGTTTGACTACCCAGATTATGTAGTGCTACGAAAACCAGGTTTTTCAAAACTGAAACCAAATGGTGTACATCCAAAGATGCAGGTTAGCAACTGCTTTAAATAATCCTCAGAAGTCCTAATAGGAAAGATTCGCCACTTTATTGTCAGTATAACACCACCATAACAAGTGGATCACGAGCACTTTCGCCCGGTTTTACCGGGCATTTTCAAGTGTAATTAGCTAAAACAATAACTAAATAAATAATAATAAATAATTTAATAATAAAATAATAATATGTTATTTGGACAATAGCTTCTGCTATTGGCATAGAATGCTGTGGGTGGTGCCAGTTACCATACATATGGCTTTCTCAAAAGCCGACTTCACACTTCTAAACACTAGTGTGGTCTCCTTTAAGGCCCCTGAGCCAGTGGTAAACATTACTCAAGCCACTGAATCACTTACATGTGTCTTCTACCAGCACCTACAGGACTGCATGGATCAGGCAATCCCTTACACAACTGTGAGTCTTTGTACCAATGCCAAGCATCCAGTCTGGTGTACCCCAGCCATACACAAGCTCTACAACGAAAGGAGGTAGCTACTACAAGACAGAGTAGAATCCTTGTAAGGTATGACACCCTTGCTCATTATATGTGAAGAACTACAAGCTCTCATGACATCATCCAGGGCAAATCCGACAGATATATCACCAAGGACTCGACAGACAATCATAATGACCTTCTTTAGCTATGTTGGACACCTGGGAGGACACTCCCAGATATGCTCGGACTGGGTTCAGAATGATGTGAAGTTTACTGAACCTACACACATTGCCAACATACTGGCTGACAGGTTCGGTGCAAACACCCCCCCCTCCCCCCCCCATGGAGAGATGTCTGTACCCGAGGATTGTGGGCCCCGGGACTTCTGTCACGCAGAGGTGGGACATGCTCTCCAAGGCAGTGAACACAGCATCCATGGGACCAGATGGTGTCCCGGCTGTGTACTCCATGAACTCATTGAGGAATTAGACCCACAGTTAGGACAGCTGTTTAATCTTAGCCTCACCTCAGGTAACGACTCCAAGTTGTGGCGCACGGTGACTGTAGTCCCACTTCACAGGGGCAGTGCCTCCACTGACCCTGGTAATTACCGTCCCATTAGCTTGACAAGCCTTATCTGCAAAGCCATGGGGAAGGATCATAATGGAACTCATAGATGACGACATAGGGGACTTGCATACTTTGCATCCAACCCAGTTTGGCTTGGTCAAAGGCAGATCATGCGTTTAAAACTTGGTTGACGTTTTAGGAACAGTCACCGAGGCCATTGATGAGGGTCAGGCAGTCCATACAGCCTACCTCGACCTGGCAAAGGCCTTCAACACAATACCCCCCTCAGGTATCATTGATAAACCCATCGGCTTGGATGTGAACCCGTACATCGCAGGATGGGTTGCAAACTGGCTAGGTGACAGAACCCACACGGTCATAGTTGCTGGCACCATGTCAGACTCACAGCCGGTCACAGGCAGTGTCCCACGGGGCTCAGTCCTGGGTCCACTCTTTTTCTGCATCTACATTTCCAAAGTACAAGCAAACACAGGGGGGTTATGGCTGACAATGTTTGCAGATGACTGCGAACTGGGTGCCATAGTGGGACGGACATCTGACACAGATATCCTTCAGAAGGGCCTCACAGATATGGATATCTGGTGCCAGGGACATGGCCTACAGCTAAATGCCGGGAAATGCATAGTCATACCCTTCGGGAAGAACAAGGTTACCCCTAGCTGCCATATAGGTGGCAATCCACTGAGCACAGAGGGAGTTACCAGGGATCTGGGGACCCAGGTTGTCAGTCACCATTCCTTCGACACACACGTTGCTAACGTAGTTAGGTAGACCTTCTACATTGCCCACCTGATCGTGCAGGGATTTACATCTAGATCAGGGGAGGTCATCGTCTCCTTGTACTCATCACTCATTAGACCTATGATTGAGTACATTGCCCCGTTCAGAAGGTATCTGACCCGACACCTGCAGCAGATGGGAAGGCCCCATAGGTTCATCGTCAAACGGATGCAGGATGTCAGGAATTTGTGTTATGCTGCCCGACTGAAAGGACTCCTGCTCCATTCAGTCACATACCACTTGCTCAGTGGTGACCTGTGCCTGACATACAAGGCCATGTCGACCCATATTTGATGACTATGCTTCACCTAATGGATCTACATCCCTCAGAACCACAGGGTCAGGTGACGTGAACCTTGACACGGTCATTAATAGAATGTGTTGGAGGGACAGATTCATCACCCAGACACTCACTATGCTGTGGAACAACATCCCAGTACATGTGAGGCAGAGCACCTCGCTGGCCTTGTTTGAGGGGGATCTTGACCAATGGATGGGAGATTGCAGATATACCCCAGGGATTACTTCATTGTCACTGCTTGACAGAGGTACAGCAATATAATAGGCATTGTTATCTTCGGAATGGAGGGTTGGCAAAGGCAACATAACTGTGGGCTAGGGTTATAGCTGCCCTTAGGCAGATAGCCTACTATGTACCTATGGACCTATGAACCTATGTTCATAGTTTGTCCCATTCACACTTGTCTATCCCCTATCCTCATTCGTATGTGTATATTTCTGTGGCACATGATTGAACTATGTATTACCTGCAGGTATGCTGTGTACAGTGCACATACGTCACGGTTGATTACAGTGTATCTGTGTACCTACCTCTGTGATACTGAGGACTACCACACATCCTTCACAGCATTACATGCATATGTCCATACTGTTATTCGTTGGCCTGTGGGGGGTTGTTAGCAACGTTACACATGTCCCTGTTTGTGCACACGTCATGGTGGTCTTTGACCAGCCTCCGTTATATCGTGGGATGGACGGTAGTGTTGGTGTGTGTTTGGGATGTGTTTCACTGCCGGTACATCTGTGGGGGTGGGGTTGGCACATGTTCCTCTTTGCAGGGAGCCCCATCCTGGACATTTGTGTCATGCGTCAACACTTGGCACGTGCCATATGTCCTGTGCTATTCCCACAGTCGTGTATGCCTTCCTGCATTACTACTGCATGTTACTGGCAGTTTGTATCTGGTATGCATAGCTATTATGTTGGATAGCTTGGCCTATTCCCATGCTATGACATACCCATTCATCCAGGCATATACATGTTATTCCATCCTTTGCGTTGGCCGTAGGTGTTTGGCCATCCGGCAACGCTATTCTCAATGTGTGATGTTGTGGCACCCTGTTGGGGCGTCCTGCTTGGTGGGCAGATGTTCCGCCATATGTGTTGTGTTTGACATGTATGCATAGCTAATCATCAGTACAGTGGCTGAACATACTGCCTTGTCCAGATGTGCACAGTTATGGGCACCGCGCAGCATGCCTATGGGGTTTCGACAGGTCCATACCACATGCGGATGTACATTTCTGCCGACACATTCACATGCAGCCATTTGGATATCAGTACCTGAGGTGGGATGTTAACATGTGGGGTACATATTTGCCCGCATGGCACTGCTTAGGACAATACTTCTTACTACATTTCAGGTATACCCATTGTGTGTAGGTGTGCAGCTGCACAAGGCTGCTAGCTGGGTTGGGTGCACGGTCGTACATGGGTGCGGGTTACGTATATGACGGGGCTGTTGTGTATTACATTTGCATGCATGGGTTCTGCTTCTGGATATTATGCTTAGGCATACGCCGTCCTATGTGTATGCGACGGGCACATTGCTGGGTGTAGTACATGTTGCTATGCACATGTTTGTCTGTGTTTGGGGTATCTGGTTTCCTTCTGGTTGTTATATCGACACGGCTGCCCGGCTGTGTACTCTCACTACTGCTGGTGACCATGCCCATGTGGCTACTTGTGTAGGTGGCGCGCTGACATGCTGCGGTACACCTTCACTGGGTATGCCCACTGACAGTGCATTGCGTGATGGACACGGTATTACGCGTATCCTTTGTTCCTTGGATGGGTACAATTTGGACTTCGTGAGTTAATGTTTGGTTCTCTGTTTTGTGTGAACGGGTACTATGTTGCATACTCTGCGTACGTTTCATTATCCACGGACCCTGGCTGGTGCGGTTACTATTGCAGGCGGCCTGTGACAGTCAGCACTTTAGGTTGCTCATCGCCTGCCGGCTTGGCCACGCCTACGGGCGCATCCTACTTGGCTCGCGACGCGTGCCCTCTGCACGTGTTCGTGGTTGCAGCGCACTCATTACTATGCATATGGCGCTGCTACGCCGATTATACACTGCACTGCCGGCGCAAGCCTTACACCGGCCTTGCGCCGAGCTTCATGAATCCCAGGGATTGACTTTAAATGTTATTAAATGCTTTAAAAGGTTTTATGCATATTGTGAATATAAAAGCATTGAGTTAAATATTAGATTTAAATATTAGATAGTTCAATTAGTTAACTATTTAATTGGACAACCAATGAGGGATGATGGACAATTATTTTAATGGGTAAAGAAACCTGGATGTTGATTCTGACCAAGTCTCCAGAGGGGAGATGAAAGCGCTTAATCCGGGTTTTTATGTATAATTTATTTTATTTAATTTGTGTTATAATAAATTCGACCTTCAAATTCATGGAATTCTTTGTTTTTGGCCATTTAACAAGTGGAAGTTAGGACGTAAACCAGGTTTCTCTGAAAAGGGAAACAACAGGAGGGACAGCCTTTATTGGGGCCAGCATCGAAAGGAAATTTGTATTGTACATGTTTCTAGTCTGAAATATAGGTATCTGTTTTGCCAGTTCCAATGTCTGAAATAATTCTACTAGAGAAAATGCATTGCGAAACTATATTTTTTGATAATTCAGTTTTAGTTCTAAAAAATGCAAATTTTATGGTAAGTAGTTTGAACAGCTCCCTATTGAGATGTCGGCACTCAAATTGCTGAGTGCTGAAAAAAACTAAAAATAAAAAGACCAAAAACACAGGAGAAGAGCGGATATCAAAAATCTCTCTTCTCCTTAAAACTTCTTTTTGCAGGGGAGGGTAAGCTCCACCTGCTCCCTGAACTTATATATACCAATGCTGGGATAACCATACCTCTGACAGAGATGAATAATCCAACAAATGGCATATTAGACTTAATATATTTAAGTCCATTCTTTCAGGCAGTCAATCTCTGCATTTCAGAACTCATTGTAGCGAGTCCTGACATTTCATATGGTTACCACTTTGACCAGATCACCATCTCCCAATTTCAATAAACAAGAATAAAAACAAGATTTGTACTACTTTTCTTTTTTACAGCCTCTAATATATTAATCAGGGGCGGCTCATGCTATAGGACTGCAGCCCCCCCACCTGTAGAAGGAGTCCCAGAACTCCACGCATGCATGCTTGGAGTTCCTGGTACTCACAGAACTCCAGACTGCTGTGTTAGGCAGTCCGGATAGGGGAGAAAGGCATCCCTGCCCTGCAGCCCAGATGTCTGTGTGGTGATGGCCACAAAGAACAGAAGAACACCAGACTGCATCACCCGCACAGAATGGAAGGACACCGGACTGCATCACCCGCAGGCAGGAGCCTACTCTCACAGAGCCAGGAAACCAGCCGTTAGCTTGTGAGGGTGGGCTAAGGAGAAGAAAACCAGCCGTTAATTCAGGACTGCTGTGACCGGATTAAGGTGTGAGTGAATCCAGGGCTGCTGCAGATTTAATTCAGGTAAGGGGTGTGTGTGTGTGTGTGTGTGTGTGTGTGTGTGTGTGTGTGTGTGTGTGTGTGTGTGTGTGTGTGTGTGTGTGTAATGCCCCAGTTGCTATATACTGGTGACTAGAAAACACATGGTGGTGGGTAAAGAATACTCAGGCTTGAACCCTGTACCTTGGGTGCAGGTGGCAAGGGCCTGAATTCCCTACCCACCACCATCTGTAAAAAGTTTGCAGATTTTTGCCTCATAAAATCTGTGGTTTCTGTATGTTTGTTTTTTCCTTGCAAAGCCAGTAGTGCAGTGGTGCACTGGTAGCATTGTTGTTGTTGCCTAACAGCTACAGGTTCTCTGGTTTGATTCTTGGCTGGGGTGCCTTCTGTGTGGAGTCTGCATGTCCTCCCATCTTACAAAGACATGTGTCTGGAGAGTTTGTCCCTGCTCTGCAGAAAATTGGCTTTTGTTCCAAGTCAGACTTTCCTGGTTAACAAATGTTAAATAAAAATAACAGGCATTTAAATTTCAGACTTCATATTCTTCAGAAAGTACATGGCAACACAAAACCTTTTATTCCAGCAATTTTCTAAATTTATAACAGGGATATTTAAAATTTGTCCCTATTTTTGGGACTGTATTCCCCCATTATTGGCTTCGTCCAGGTTTTATGTGTTAAGGTTGAGAGCTATGTTGAGAACTGAATTCACTGAACATGTTTGGGGGCTGTATTCCCCCATTATTGGCTTTGTTCAGGTGTTTTGTGCTAAGAGATTGACAGCTATGGTGAGAACTGAATTCACTAAATGGTAGCCATTTAAGTTTCATTCTTCCTCTCTTTCACAAAACAGCTGATATGGCATACTGGTATGTTACTCTGACTGTTTTGCACAGGGTCCCCTGAGTTCACTACTTGGCAGTGAAATGTATGGTGGTAACACAGCATTTTATTCTAGCAACTTTCCAACATTATACAAGCAATGTTTAAAATGTGTCCCTGGTTTTTGGGCTTTTGTCCCCCCTCCCCAATAAATTTTGGCTTTTTCCAGATTTCTTGAGCTGCAAAGTTCAGAGATACAGCTGAGTGTCGAGTAGATTTTACAAGAAGCCGAGAGCTGCAGGGGAACAAAAGTTTAGTGCTGCTTATAGTGAGGCAGCTTATATTGTTAATAGCACAACAGGCAGTGTACTTGCTTTTGATGCAGAAGGCTGTGGGTTCTACTCTCACAGTAGGTAGATGCATTGCTGATACTGTACTGCCTTGTAAAGAGGGCGGATGCTGCAGTCCTTTTTGGTGAAGATACCTAGTAACTATGAACCTGTTAGTTTGCCTTCCATTCCCTATTGAGATATTACTAGCTTATCATTTTTTTAATGCAACATAGGCAATTCCTCAAGGGCAACAGGCACTTTATTTGTAGATGAAACAATGACATATAAAGTTGTTTTCTAGCAGCAACCTCTTCATTAGTTACAGATTTCTTTAATGTGGAATTATTTGGATGACTTTTACTTCTTCAGAGATTGTGCATAGTTACTGATACTGGTGGACTGTAGAAGTCTGAGTAGACTTTTATGATGGAAATGTTCTGAATTGCGCAGTTTTGTCATTACTGGTGCATGCATTTTGTTTCATTGTTTACTGGAAAAATGTTCAAAACAATAAATTTAAAATGCTGTCTAACAACTGTACTATATTGTAAAAGGAATATAACTGAATACAATGAGGAAGGTGAATCAAAGAACATGTGTATGTTTCGTGTTCAAGGGGCCTATGATTTGAAAACGGCCCAAAGTTCATCTTTATCTGCCACTGGCAAAATGTATTTTCTTTGAATGTGGGTTTCAATGCTGTTTCAATGAATGTGAGTTTCAAGGGCAGAGAAGTTTTAATGCTAAGTCTATTTTCATAGTGAGACTCCATTGCTTTGTTTAGCAGATATCTATTAGGGTTTGTGCTGTAAAATGCAAAATAAAACTTTCAAATGAAATCCAAATCATCACAGAAGTAAAGCAGTGTGCACATTACAGTGTTTATGGTAAATGGGGTGAAATAACCAAGGAATGGAACATTGGAATGGCTACTGGGGGGAGACTCCATTCGACCATGAGTTTGTGAGGGGGGGAAGGGCAGCAAACTCAGACAGCCCTGGCTGAACTATACCTCTCAACTGTCCAGATTTTTGCTGAATGAATAGATTTTTGCTTCTTATTTTTGGTTTGTTCCTCATAAAATTTATGGTTTTCTGGCAAATCATTTAGGAATGAAGTCACTAAATAATGACAGACATTGAGTTTCAGACATCATAACTTTCAGAAAAATGCATGGTAAAGCAAGACCTGTTATTCAATCAACTGTCTTAAGTTTATACAAGGGCAATTTTTAGTACTGTTTGTATGTTCCCCCAATATATTTGGCCTTGTCCAGATTTCCTGCATTAAGAAGTTGAGAGGTATGTGCAAATCATTTCACAGAATTAGGAATATCCAAACCTCTCAACCGCCCCCAAGTTTGGCTCAAAATGTTGCTCTCCACGTAATAATCCCTCTGCAAAATGGCAATTTTGGAAGAAGACGTGGAAGGTTTACCATTATAAATAACTGTAATGATCAGAGTTATAGTTTGCTTTTATTTCAGAAATGCATGTAGATGCTCTTATTTTGTCAGCTTTAATATTAAAAAGCTGTCCCTTCTTTTACAGGTTCCCAGCTGTATTGTGTGGCAATTTTATATTTTTGTATCACATTTCTGGTCTGCTATTTTATAAAATTGTGGTTTTCTGGCAAATTCGTGGCAAATCATTGAAGACTGAAGTTAGAAAATAATGGCAGACATTTGAGTTTCAGATTTCATACCTTTCAGAAAATTCATACTAATGCAAGACCTACTACTATTCTATTATCGTGCTAAGTTTATAAGAGAAATATTTAAAAATTGTCCTTATTTTTGGGCCTGTGTCCCACTTCTATGTATGGCTTTGTCCAGATTTCTTGCTCTGAGGTTGAGAGGTATGAGTGTCAGAGCCATCACGGTCAGCCAGAGACATTTCAAATTGTGACATACTTGTTGTACCCCACTCCCCATTGTAGTGGCTCTGGATGTGTCCAAGCAAGGCAAGGAGCAGTTATGCAGTGTAAGTGTGCAGAGTATTCCTCCATCCAAGGTAGACCACAAGTACGACCATGGCTTTTCATCTGTCCTTGATTTTGCAGAATGTTCTGGTTTTATGTCATATTTTTATACTGTTGATTTATGCTTCTTATTATTCAGAAAATGCATGCTGTCGCAATGCCCTGTTGCTCCGTGTTTAAGTAGCAATGCTTTAATGACCATCAGGTAAGCTTGTCGGAGCTTGTAAGATGCAAATAAGCTTTAATAAGCATACTGTTACAGAATTACCAACATTGAAAGCCTTTTTGTTGTTGCCATGCAGAGAATATTTACATAACTAGATAACATATAAGCCTTAGGTATTGAAATGCATATGACAGTATTTGAAATAAAGGACAGGATTACAGTATTTTCAGAAGCTCATTACATTTGTTGGGGACTTGCAGTCATCTTTGCAGGCTTTACACGTAAACTAAACAGAATGCCAATCTATCATTTGTGGTCCATAACTTGTGCAGTAATCCTTTAAGTGATTTATCTTGAGCTTGTTTCTTGTTTGTTGTTCATTTTTTACTTTGATCGTGTCTTCCCCATGAAACAAGTAGATAGTTGTTGTCAGGCAGCAGGTCATTTCTGAATAAGAACCAAACTTGAATTCACTCTGGAGAAGCCAAATGAGGGACCAAGACCAGAAGGCAAATGATTAATGATCCAAAAAACAGCTTTATTCACAAAACCAGCAAAAAACACTTTAACGCTATACATCCAAATTGTGTTTTCGAACGTCTTTATCAGAAGCCTAAAAACATATCATTCCCAACAACTCTCTTATATGAGCACCATAATCTATCAATAAAAACATCAATTAGCAAATTCAATTAAATAATTAACCTAACTCATCGTATTACACCATTACCCAAACCATAAAAAATATGTATAAATTACTGATTTGAATAAAGAAACAATTTTGATAAAAACACTTTAAAATTCTTATCCATCTTCCTGTAATAAGTAATTATAAAATTTTGATTTTCTTTTGTTTAGACAATACCAGCCAGTCACTTAAAATAAAAAATACTGTGCAGGTTAAAATTAACTCAGTGATATACCACCATCTGCTGGAAAATGGTGGAATTATAATAGCTGAATTATAACTTTGCAGCCCTTAATTTGAGCACAGGGAGAAGGGAAACCATGTCATTCAAACCGGGGTTCTTGTTTGCCACCAAAATAATCTGCCAATAAAGTTATCTGTATTCTAACTTGGTTTCCCACATACCACCCCTGACCTCTTTGGGAACTACTTCCAAAACAAAAAAATGAAAGGAGGCCTGTTGACAAGTCTGTGTGTGGCGAAACAATGCATTATTGGCACTGTGTTTTTTAATTTCATAAAGGTGTTCATAAATTCTAGATTTAAGCTTCCTCTCCGTCTTGCCCACATAAAAGGAATGACAGAGATGACAAGTAGCAATATAAACAACACCATTAGTGTTACAATTGGAATGTATGTTACCAACATATCTCCCTATTTCTACTAGGGATGTAAATACTGACACTGTTGGTAATATACTGGCATTGAGAACAACAACCACATTTAAATGTTCCAACCTTACCTGTTTTGTGCTTGTGGTTGGAACTGCCCCCAAATTCAAACAATCTCTTAAAATTCAAATCTTTTCTATATGTAAATTTTAAAGGCTGCTTGTGTATATGTTCCAAATCCGTAATCTGCTTAAACCTGTCCCATTCTCTAATAACTGTCTGTTTAATAACACCCGAATCTCCTGTGTAGTCCATAATGTATGCTTTTTTATTGTCTAAACAAAAGAAAATCAAAATTTTATAATTACTTATTATAGGAAGATGGATAAGAATTTTAAAGGGTTTTTATCAAAATTGTTTCTTTATTCAAATCAGTAATTTATACATATTTTTTATGGTTTGGGTAATGGTGTAATATGATGAGTTAGGTTAATTATTTAATTGAATTTGCTAATTGATGTTTTTATTGATAGATTATGGTGCTCATATAAGAGAGTTTTTGGGAATTATATGTTTTTAGGCTTCTGATGAAGACATTCGAAAACGCAATTTGGATGTATAGCGTTAAAGTGTGTTTTGCTGGGTTTGTGAATAAAGCTGTTTTGGATCATTAATCGTTTGCCTTCTGGTCTTGGTCCCTCATTTGGCTTCTCCAGAGCAAATTCAAGTTTGGTTTTGGTTTTGTTTTTCGCTTTTCATCTCCATTGTGTCATTTTTGAATAAGAAACATTTTTACAAGTGGAGGTATCACAGAGATTGCTACTTTCAGCATGTTACTTGGTAATTTTATAAAGCTGAATATAAATTATAATTAGAACTGCAGTGCAAGGAGAAGTGGCTTGAGTTGAGTGTTGTTTGTTTTTTTTTAATACTTTCCAGTAATGTATTTAAAAAGTCATTTATTTTTTCATGTCTCACAACCTTTGTGTTTCCATCTAGATATTAAGTAAGTTGTCATGCAGCCAATGCATTGAAATATTTTTTCTTCTACTCTTCATTTTATCTTGACTGGACTCTCGTAATGACGATTTGGCACCCAGGGCAGCGTATTTAATTAAAGTTCCAGTTGTTGTGGTTTTGAGCATAGCTCCACCCCTTTCTAGTTGGTCATACCCCTTCCTATTGGCCCCACCCATTCAGCTGTCTCCTACAGCACCCCTTTAATTTGAAGTCACCAGCCGCCACTGTATTAAGTGCAGATAAATACAAAATATACTCTAGATATACACAGACAGACTCTATAGAGATGCTTGGAGAATTAGAATGTATAGTCTGAAGATTATGTACATTAGGGAGATATGAAAATTCACTTTTTTATTTCCATTCTAGAGCAACATGCAAGTCTGGACCTTTCTCAGAGTGTTGTCTAAATAGCAAAATATCTACAACTTTGGAAAGATTCAGAGAATCTTCACTAAAAATCTAAGCAATGAGAAATCTGACTTACAAAGATACATTGAAAAAACTGAAAATCTTTTTTTCTCAACTAAACTTAATGTGATCCTTTCAAGAACAGACCTGAATTGGCAGTATAGACCTGGAGGCTACTGGAGTTACTGAAACACAGTTTTAAAATGATTCTAGATGCTAGCATCAGTAATAGCAAATAAAATTAATTTTAAAGAATAACTCACCAACTTCCAAGTCAGAAAAATTACAAAATATTTCAAGGTGCTTGGTGCCTTTTAAAAATAAATTAGGCATGCTTACGGATCATGTAATGCATGATTTACAGATGTAATTGTGTAGAGTTTCAGATGGATTCATTTATTTTCCAAAAAAATGGAAATAAAATGAAATGCAATATGACAGTTAGTAAGATAATTTAGAAATTCACAAATTCATAACAAAGAATGTCTATAATGGTTATACAAAATGAGAAGGAGTTAACAGGAAATCACACACACACACACACACACACACACACACACACACACACACACACACACACACACACACACACACACACACACACACACACACCACTGGGGAGGAATTTGGCTGAGGGATACATAGTATGGATATAGGTAATATTAGTTTAGTCTTATCTGTCAAACACAATGACACAGGTCACAAAACGTGACCCCAGGTAATGCAGGACTAGATAGATTCCTGAGGATATTGTCACTGAGCTGTATGCATTTATAGGCACTGATGACACAGGACTAGACAGATGTATTACAGGAAAGGGGATTGGTAAGAAAGGGAGTTCCTAAATAAAAGAAACACCTTTTCTGTACTCATATTTATGCAAGTTTATTGTTTCCTTTCTAGATAACCTAGATATGACAGAGCCTCCAACTGTGCCAGCTACCAGTGAAACTCTCATCAGAGTACAATTTACAGTGACAAATGCTGTGGCAAACAACTTTACTGATTCCATTACAATATCATTACATAAGGGCTCTGTTCTGCTCAGTGTCATGGAGGAGGCAGCAAAAGAACAGCCAGAAAAGTTCAGGTAAGGGAAAAGAGATTTCCTAAAAATTATAAAGCGTTGTTAACTGAGAAATCGACACTAATACTGAGAGAGCCATATTACTTGACAGGAAATGTGCTGTTGATATAGAAGCAGTGTTCATACATTTAACATTAAAAAGAAGCTTTTTATTTACTTTTCTCCTCTAATGAAAGACTTTCTTACTGATAGTATCAGTCCTATATGCCTATCAATATTCTCTGCCTCTCACAGCTTTCATATTGCTGTTAAGCCAAAATATAATCTGCTTCCATTATCCAAAAACATATGATTTAATATACTCCAGATTCTGTATCCTTGCTGACATTTTTTAGGTTATTCAATCCTTTTGTCTATGGCTAATTGATCCTTATTATAACATTTAGTCAAGCAAAAGCTCTGTACCATGGGATCAATTGTGTAGCTAGTGTGGGGCAAGAGGGACAACTGCCCCAGATACAAAGCAATGGAGGGGTGCGATTGGGGAGGGGCGTCCATCATCCTTATTGCTGTTTATTACAGTACTGGCTTTTAAAAGCCAATATTGTACTTGCAGTCAAATCTGAGTACAGTAGCACTCCATGCATGGTCTAAACTGTAAGAAAGTCTTTTTTTTTTTTTTTTTTAACTAACATCTAAGCACTGTGTTGCTCCATGCAGGCAAGTTATAAACTCTAGCAACTGTTTGCTACAGTTTAAAAGTGAAAAAAAATATTTTTTAACTAAAATCTGAGCACTATAGCACTTTGTGCATGCAGGCTATATACTGTAGCAACTGCTTTCTATATCTGTAGCAAGCAATTTACTACAGTTTAAAAGAACTACTATTTCTTTTTAAGTAAAACCCAGGCACTTTAGTGCTCCACACAGGCTGAGTACAAACTGCAGCAAGTGTTTGCTACAGTTTAAAAGAAGGAAGGATTTTTTTTCTACTAAACTGTGAGAAAGGATAGTCATGGCAGGGCACAAAATTGGGATCTGAATGGCTGGGGCAGGAGGGTGTGTGTGTCATACATCTGGCTACTTGTTGGTATGCCAGTAGAAGGAATGTACTTTTTGGAGTGGCTGGGGGTGAGTAGATTGGGAACCATCCTCATGTCTGCAGTCTGTAGGAAACAACCTACAAGTTTTAGAGAAGTCTTTTTTTTTTGCTCTTTACTTGAAGCTGGTGGGGACAGTACACAGGGTGCTGGTTGAGCCAGGTATGCCTTTGCATGGCATTTATTAATAGCCTTGATGCAGGAACACAAGCAACACACCTACTATACAAACAGGTTAAAAATCATCCTTTAACAGTTCCTTAACATCTATACTGCATGCTTGAGGAGGCAGTTTAAGAGTTACATGCATTTCTGCAAGCTGATCTTCAGATTTTTCTAGCCCATACAAAGTAACTTTTCTCTGAATAGTTTCATGTGTCAGATCAGTGCTCATTCCTTTTCTGTTCAAACTGCGCCCCCCCCCCCCACCCACACACACACACACACACAGTTCTCACTCCCTCCTTATGCACTTATCTATTCAAATCAACTCCAGGTTCTTTTAATACCCGCTGGCAGGTGTGCTTTTTCATGAATTTTATCACAGCCCAATCTGTCCTGACTGCAGTTCCCAAAGCGTAATTACTGAAGCAGGATGTTTTAAAACTAATGCAAATCTGTTCTGAATTTAGTATTTAATGCTTTCTCTGTAAATGAATGACTACTTACAGTTTGTTTAGAGGACCTTTATTTTATTACATGCAGGGAAGCCCCGCTACATGTTTTCCCTCATACTCTGCCATTTCTGCCTCTTCACGTCATGCATTTCTTTCAGAAACAGATTAACTGTTTTATATGGATTCCTGGAAATAGCCAGGTACCTTTCCAACTCTGCAAATCACTCAGTAACTGACACTTACTAAAATGAAAACAATTACATGCTTATCCAAGCTGTATGTTTCAGAAAAAGCAAATCTAAGATTGAGATTTGAAGTTGCTCAACAGATAAAAATGTAAAAATACATAAGTGTGGGTTATTGTCCCTATCAGAGGGTTACATCATTTCCAAGGTGAACCAGGAAAGAACTTTTTGGCTAAGGTTGAGGTTAGAGAGCTGGTTTAGAAGGAGGGAGTGTGAGATGGTGTCAAAAGCTTTAGATAGATCTAGTAGAACAGATGAGACTAAATTACCGGAGTCACGGGCTGAGTTCACAGAGTGAAGGAAAGAGAGAAGGGCGATGTTGGTACTCTGTCCAGGGCGGAAGCCGTGTTGGGTGGGGGAGAGTAGTTGGTGTTCAGTAAGGAAAGGCAAGAGCTGCAGGTGTATGCATTTTTCGAGGATTTTGGATATAGGGAAGAGGATGGCAATGGGGTGGAAATTAGAGACATTACAGTTCTTGCCACCTTTGTGAAGTGGAAGAATGAAAGCAGAACGCCAAAGTTTGGGTATATAGGATTCATGTAGAGACCTGTTTATTAGGATGCTGATAGGTATAGCAATGGAATCAGAGGCTATCTTTAGGAAGGAGAAGGGGATGTTATCATGGGCATTTGAGCAAGGTTTGAGTTTGTACAGAAGTTTCTTTATTAGGTTGGTTGGAACAGGTTTGAGTTAAAAAATGGGGGGTGGGAAGGGAGAGGAAGGTTGATATGGGTGGGAGGGTTGTTGCTAAAAGTCTTGGTTAGTTCAGCGATGGAAGAAGTGAAGAAGGAATTGAATAGAGAGACAATTTCAGGGTCAGATTTGCTGGAGTCAGGACAGGGGTTGTTTTTGGTACCAGGTGCAAGGAGGGAGTTAATGGAGTTCCAGAATTGTTTTGGATTTCTTGTGTGATTTTCTTGTAGCTTGATGTAGTAAGACTTTTTATCTCTAGTGACTAGTTTCTTGGCCAGGTTTCTTAATTGCTTAAACTGGAGGAAGATTTCAGGCAGTTTGTGTTTTAGGTAAGCTTTCCAGGATTTGTCTCTTTGGTGCATAATCTTTTTTGTCTCTTTGGAGAGCCATGGGGTGGGTTTAGTTTTGATTCTTTTTCTTCTAATTGGAGCTTGGGAGTTAAGGATAGTTAAGAATGTAGAATTGAAATATTCAACGGCTTCGTCTAGTGGCAGTGTTTTTAGGGGGTTCCAGTTAGTTTAGGGAGTTAGAGAAATAATTTGGGTTAAAGTTGGTTAGGTTACGTGTTTGAATGAAGTGGTGACAGTGAGGGGAAGTGGGAGTCGCTCGAATAGAGAAGGCAGGGAGGTGGTCTCCTAAAGGATCGGGAATTACACCAGATGAAATCATTTTGTTAGGATGGGATACAAGTATCCAGTCTAGTATGGTGCCAGGGGGGTTGGTTTTATTAGGTCTAGTAATGGAGTTAGTGAGTTGAGTGAAGTTGAATAGATTGATGGTAATGGAGGGATTAAGATTATTGATTTTTCCCCAGTCAATGTTTACATCTCCCAGAATAAAGGTTTCTAATTTGATGATAGAAGAGCACCAGGAGAGGATGTCTTCCAAAGTATTTGCATTATTACCAGGAGGAATATAGAGGGAAATAATGCAAATGCTTTTGTGGATGTTCAATTTTAGTATGCCAATGACTAGTTCTGCATTGTTGAATGATGGGAGGGAGTTAGTGTATGGGGTGATAGTTAAGAGGTTGGAGTAAATTAAAGCAACACCTCCACCTCTTTGTTAGTGCGGTCAGATCAGAGAGAATGAAATCCTGGAGGAAGGAATTCAGAGTCATTGATGTGAGGTTTTAGCCAGGTTTCAGAGATGGCTACTATGTCTGGGGAGTTATGGCTAAGCCAGGCATGGAAGAGTGTGAATTTATTTTTTAAGCTTCGTGCGTTAATAGTGAGGCTCTTGAGATTTTTATTAGTATGTTTATTGTTGGAGCTGGGCAGATTTATTGGAGAGAAGTTAGATGGGGGATTTGTAGGAGAGAAATTAGGACCTGGATTGGGGTGAATATTGCTAAATGAAGGAGAGTATAATTGGGGGTGGGTTTATTAAGTTTGTAGTTAGATGGGTAACATTGGTAGAGATTTGCTTTAAGTTTGTGGGTGTTATTAGGGATTGGAAGTAGTTTTATTTTGAAGAGAAATAGAGGGTGGGAAGTGATTAAAGAGGCGGAGGTTTTGTGGAAGTGGGAGGTGGGCTAGTTTTGGGGTGTCAGAGGAGGAGAGAGCACATGAAAGGTAGTGAAGGAGATTAGATGGTATAGTAATGGTAGAAGCAAGATGAGGGGTGAGAAGAGAAGGACGTTTAATGGAAGGCTATGCATGGTAATAGGAGAAATGAATGATATGGGAGGAGAAGGTAAGTGAAAGTTGGAGTGTTAGGGGTGTGGGGAGGAAGTGTGGGGGGGATAATGTGAAACCTGATTGGTCAATGACCAGGGAGGGATTAATGGAGAGGTGTAATGTGATTGGGAGGAAAGGAGGGAGGGACTATAAGGTGAGGTATAAGTTTGTAGGTACTGGGGGTGGGTGGGAATTGCGGGTAGGGTGGGGGAGCGGAGTGAGCCCGCAGGGTGAATGGAGCAGGTAGAGCAAAGAAGGCGGGAATGGCCAGAAACAATCAGTGATCTGCTAGAAGGAGAGCTACAACAGGGGGTGCAGGTAACAGGGTTATACCCTTTAGAAGCTTAGTTTCTTAAGATTTGTTGGGGAAGGAAAAGCTACTCTGTTCTAAAAAAGTGAGAAAAAGAGTAAGACTGCATGAGATTACAAATTAGACAGAGTGGAGAGGTAAAATTACAGCAGTCTTACAGAGGGGGTGTCTCGAACAAGTGTATCTAGGTGGTGGGATGTAATTATGGTTATTCTTGGTAAGGGCAGTGGTTAAAAAGAAAAGAGAGAAAGGGGATGGAATGTACAGCTATGCTTGGTGAGGTCAAGGACACTGTCTGGGTAGAGTTGGTTCGAGGGGAAAAAGTGGGAGGTTAGTTGCAGGGCTTATTTTTAAGAGGGTGCTGCCATCTAGTGGAGAAAAGAGGGAGGTACACTAGAAGAGAAGAGGTACTACTAAAAGGTACGGGATATGGAGATAGGATAGAGGTGGATTATTATTAAACCAGGATGGGGTTGGGGGGAGGCCTGTGCAGTGACCAGAGGTAGGCTGCTCTCATGTGTGCCAGGTAGTGTGAAGCTCAAGTAAGGTAGAATACTAGTAAAACATGCAAAACAGATAACATATACCGAGTCTCTTTGGGGAGAGTAAGGTCGCAGTAAACTTAAATGATATCGAGCAGACTGTCCGCCGCTGCCTTCTCTTTTGATAGGAAGGATATTCTGTTTGGCAGTGGAGAGGGGGAAAATAAACACCTTGGGGAGCAGCTGAAAAGAAGAGTGAGAAATAACAATGGTTAGACAAATGGGTGTAGGAAAAAGAAAGAATATAGGGATGAGGGAGAGAGCAGGAAGAAGTTATTGGAGCAGAGAAGGAGGGGGAAGTTTAAAGTAAGGAGTAAAGTTGTAGAGAGGAGAGACAAAAGTAAAGTAAGTTTAAAGTAAGGAGTAAAGTTGTAGAGAGGAGAGATAAAAGTAAAGTAAGTTTGAAGTAAGGAGTAAAGTTGTAGAGGTAAGTTTAAAGTAAGGAGTAAAGTTGTAGAGAGGAGAGATAAAAGTAAAGTAAGTTTAAAGTAAGGAGTAAAGTTGTAGAGAGGAGAGACAAAAGTAAAGTAAGTTTAAAGTAAGGAGTAAAGTTGTAGAGAGGAGAGATAAAAGTGAGGTGAGAACAAATAGTGCAGTAGAAGGTATGCAGGATAAGATAAACTATACATAGCAATGTGATATGCAAAAACAGAGAATGAAACAGGATAACAGCATGTATTAGAGCAGTCTGAGTCAGTTAAAATATTCAAATAGCAGTAATAACAGCAAAACACAAACTTTTCCTAGGAGGAAAAAACACAGTTAGAACATTCAATGTAAGCACAAGAAGACCTTTGAAGACCTTTAGTGGAGGTAGGCCTTAGTAATAGCAATATCCAAATACAAATAGACTGTATTAATGATTGGCACTTATAGAGAACAATGCCAGGGATCTACAGGTGGAGTGAACGTCTAATGCTGCTTTAGTGCAGCATCTAATGCTGCATAAACAGACGCTGCAGTAAGGCTCACTAGAGTTACAGCATAGAGCGGCTTAGTAGACCAGACAGGTCAGCACTAAGCCAAAAGATTAAAATAATAAGTAGCGGGCAGAAGGGGCGCAAATGGATCATGCAATTGTGGATATCAGAATCCAGACACACTAGGACGCTAGCATAGTAGGCAGCGTCTAATGTTGCTTAAAAGACATTTCAATAAGGTTGGCGTCTAGTACTGCTTGAAAGTCGCCATATACGTGTATACTTATTATTAGCCCTCAAACTGCATTCTGTATCCATTAGATATAGAACTTATTTTAAATGTACCCTTTGTTCTGTTCACTGTAAGATAACTGCATGGTTCTGTTTCATTTTCTTTCTATTCTCCTTCAGGGAATACTTACAGACATATCATTTAAACAAACATAGCTGCCAAGTGAACAAGAGATTTGATTTAACATGCCTGTGTACATGTTGCAATTAGCTATGTTTTTTCCCCTCTCATTTTACATTATATTTTTTTCAGACCCATGTACCTCACAACCTTTCCAAAGTTCTGTACTTCAACACCCCACATGCTAAGGAATTCCATAGTCATCTTATTTGTGAAACAATATTTCAAGTCGGTCTTAAATATCCAGTCTTCCAAATGCCATCAATGCTATAAGATCCCCCCCCAATTTCCCCTTTTATTTTTTGCAAGTATTCTGCCTCATTATGAACTGATACGTTCATATAGCATGTGTTCATTTACCTCTCCCTGCAAGTGCATAATTACTTTCACTGTGTTCTATAATTTTAATCACATTTCATATATCCCATCTCAGTTACATTCCTGGTAAAGGTATTACCCACTCTCAACCACCCTGATTTTTTTTTTCTGATATGATGTTGACAACTAAATAAAATATTCCAGATAAGGTCCTGCAATTATGCTACATAATAAGAAAATATAATGTGACCTTATCTATTACTTGACGACTACAGTGAATCTTAGAATCTACAACTGAAATGAGACCAACAGTAAATTTATATGACATCTCTAGAAGATGGTTTATATTACCTTTAGTATTCCTGAATGTATGACACTAACAAGTCTTTGTAATTATTCTGCATTTTGCTTAATCTTTATACATGCTTCATATTTATCTCTTGAACTGCACCTCTCTCTTTTTTATGCGAGCCTTATAATTGCTATAATAATGCATTGTTATATCTCTGTATATTTTATATGTTGCAAGGTCTGGTCTGCAGTGGATCTGTCCATTATGCAAGTTAACAAACAATAGAAATATAAAATGTAATGACAACTGAATGACTTTGTGTCTGGCAATGCACATTGCATTTTGTTAGCCCTTACCAGTGTCCTATTGAATTTCATAGTGTGAGCCATCCTAGATTATTTTATAACGTAGCTCAGATTCTTCTTCTTCCAGTTTCAGGGTTACTTTTTCACATGTATGTTATCCAATAGTTCCATGTGCCGAAAAGCATCTCTCTAAACATTTTAAGACTGAATCCTAAATGCCACATCTACAGTCACTATGGAAGTGACAAGTTGACACACTAGAGACTTATTCTACATGCTTGATCATTTTCAATTCTTGCTTGTCACCGTTGTTTATTTTTTTATTTATTTTTCTAAACAAGGTATTTAGTTTTAAATGCTAATGGTCTAGCTTCAGGAGTCTGAATGTCATGTGACAACTTCAAGGCAGTCCTGTCTGAATACTCACCTCATGAAAGCTGGAATGGAAATTGGACCATATCCCCAGTGTATCAGTTATTTAACCACTTTGATGAACCAACATGTATTGCAGGATCTCAGAACTGGGAAAATATATCCTTACAAAAGTTTATGTGTTTAAAGAAAAAATGTATAATTGTCAGTGGAGCGATACTACAACTATAATCCCCTGAAATTATTTCATTGTGTGGAAACTTAACTGAAAGTTAGAGGCTTTGGATCAAAAAATTAAAAAAAACATGTATTCCTCTCTGTGAGTGGATTCACTGAGAAGACTGAAAAGGCACAGTGTGCTACATTCCTGCACACCACTGCTGAATAAGACTTGATGTTATTTAACCATTCCGCTTTACTGAAAATAAAAATAAAAAATAGCAGCACTAAACAAAAGTTCAGGAATTACTCCTGACCTAGAAAGAGCATTCCATTTATTGAGGTGTTCATAAATGCTTATGTTTCTCAACCAAAGAACACAATCCAATACTATGAATTTGGTGAGTTTCATAATTCACCAACATGTGATAAAATATTTTGTGGTATACGAAATTAAGAGACAAGTAGTAGGCTTTTAAAGGAAACAGACCTCACATTATAAAAGCTATGGATGTGTGCAGAGCAAGTACATAGTTAAAAGACCTAACTGAGGAAACAGATGTTATATGACTACAAAAATGAAAATCCAAAAATAAAAACGACAAATTAAGACAAAAAAATCAGGAAATGTTTCAAAATAAATCAACATAAAAAAGAGATTCTTATGATAATGCACATTCTGGAGACCATAGCATGCTTGTTCAATGAAAACTCAAACCTCGTGTAGCAGGAGTGGCTATGAACATAAGCACTACTTTAAAAGTAATCATTTATGTCAAAATGTGCTAGAAATGGATATTTTCTAGGCTGTCTAAATGGAAAAACAAATTTGCTCAAAAGAACGTATGCTAGTCAGATCATTGCCAACATTGCTGGGCATTAACAAAATAAATTTTTAATTTAAACTAGACACAGGTGCAGAGAATACTACTTTGAAAGCACATTTGGAGCACTGGGGTTTAAATGTACTGTACAGAGAACTTTATGCGCATTGTTAAAGTATCCTAGCCAAACCTTTGCATTACTAGGTCAAAAGTTACTGATGTGAATATAAAAATATGAAGTATGAGATCCTTTTGAAATTTATTTATTGACCTTATGTTTACTGAGTAAATGAATGGGTCCTTTTTTTTCAAATTGTGGCACTTTAAGGAGAACTCCAATCAAAAGTCAAGTTTTTCTTTTCAAAAAGTGATTTTCCTTCCCTGCAATCTAATACAAAATAATTCACATACAGAAAAAAACATAATTGTATAATTATGTTTGCATTTTTTTCCTGCATTTGTCTCAACTGTTACATCACGAGAGGCAGAGTGATTAAGTTAGGTCACTTTTCCCAACTACAGAGCCATTAAGAAAACAATGCCTCTTAAAACAATGAGATCTAAATGTGCCTTATCAGTTTCAGACGCCAGCATCACACCTCAGATAAATTGTGTAACCTAGAGTCTGGACAAAAGCAGGGCTTTCAAGCTTAGTTTTCAGATGCAAATGTTTTTCCCTTTAATAAAACTCAGTGCCACAAAGAAAGAAAGAAAGCAAAAATGTTCATCTAACTCTTCTTACTTTCTGTCAGTATTTGATTTTGCATTTTTCTACTCCGTAATTTCTGTAAAAGTACGTGCTTCTTCTGTTTTTTGTTACAGCATTTTTGTATTGTATTCATTGTTTTGTTGAGACAAGTCAGTGAGTTGGAGAAAGAAGATTAATATCAAAGACTTTAATTCTAGCTACAATATTTAAAGCTGTGAATGCAACACAAGCCATCTCAGCCTAAATAACACCTATTAATCACAGGGGTCAGATCTCTCACATTTGAACACTGACCTGCAGTTGTTACTTTGAAAAGAACAATTAACCCAATTATAGTTTCAAACCTGCCATTCAAATATTCCTTAAAATGCTATAACAGAGATGGCTACTAATGAAAATCAAAGGAAGCAAAGTAATTTAAAATGAGGATTAATACTGAGAGTGAAAAGTAGGCCGTCACAGCAATGTTGTAAACTGATAACAGAGAAAAGCATGGCAAATTATCCCATCATCACAAGGATTTGTTTCTGTCTCTCTAGCATGACATCAGGAAAGTGAAGGCATTGACCATAAAACAAAATCCTGCTAGCCATGGCAGCCTCCTTTAGATAATTTCTGGGTATAACAAATTATAAAACAACAGTAACCATTTACTTTGCCCCAGAGACATTAGTAATATAGAAAAGTTCAAGATTTTCTGAAAAACAATGTTTTTTTTTTCAGTTTTGGGATATGGTTCTCCTTTAAGGGTGGTAGTTCTGACAGCTTCTAATATTTGACCTATTATAGATTCATAGGTACATAGGTAGGTACTAGGCTATTGGCCCAAGGGCCTACGTAAGGCTAGCCAGCAAGGTTCCCTGGCTTTCACCACCCAAGAAAGTTATTTTCCTGTGCCACTGTCGAGCAGAGACACAGAAGTGATCCGCAGGGTGTATTTCCTATTTCCCATCCACTCATCAAGATTTTTCTTGAAGAGTGCTAATGAAGAACTTTGCTTGACATAGATGGGTAGCCTGCTCCAGAGTATGGGAAGTCTCTGGGACAGGAATCTATACCTCCAGCATGTCCTGTTTATTGTGCTGACAAGGTTTAGGTCCCTAGAGCGTGTAGCTCAGAGGATTGGGATTTCTTTAGGTGTAGCATGTCCAACAGCTCTGGGTTTGACATAGCTTTATATGTTAGGCAGAGATCACCTCAGAGTAGGCGATATGCAATGGAGTAAAGCTGCAGTTTTTTGAGGCGGTCAGTGTAGAGCATTTGTTTGAGGCCAGTAATCCTCTTTGTGAGGTACTTCTGTGGCCTTTCCAGCTGCAGCAGATGTCTTGTGAGGTACATTCCAAAAGGGGCATTGTACTCTATAATGGGTCTAATGAGTGTCAAGTAGAGGGGAGCAATGACCTCTTTTTTCCTGGATGAGAATCCTTTTATGATGAGGTGTGCCACGTAGAAGGACTTCTTGACTACTATGGCGATGTGACTATCAAAGGAGAGACTACTGTCCACCTGGGTCCCAAGGTCTCTTATCACACATTCGGTGTTAAGTAGATTGCCGCCTATGTGGTAGTTCATGGGTACAGAGTTTTTACCAAAGGGGATGACACTGCACTTTTTTGCATTGAGCTTGAGGCCATGGCTCTGACACCAGGCATCTGTCTCAGCGAGGCCCTTCTGTAGGATGTCCACATCATTTGGAGACTTGACTATGGCTCCTAGTTTGCAGTCATCTGCGAACTTTGTTAGCCAGAGGCCTTCTGTGTTAGCCTGTACTTCAGAGAAGTAGATACCAAACAGGAGAGGTCCCAGGACAGAACCCTGTGGTACTCCACTTTTCACTGCTTTGAGGTCAGATTTGGAGTCTGCAACTTTTACAGTGTGGGTTCTGTCAGTGAGCCAGTTGGCAACCCATCTTGTGACATAGGGATTTATACCTAGTATAGTGAGTTTATCTATAATTCCAGAATGGGGATGGTGTCGAAAGCCTTGGCGAGGTCAAGATAGGTTGTGTGAACCACCTTACCCTTATCTACGGCTTTGGTGAGTGCCTCAAAGAAGTCGATCAGGTTCAGAAGGCATGACTTGCCTTTCACAAACCCGAACTGGGTGGGATCCAGAGTTTGGAGGTTACTAATGTCTTTGTTTATGAGTTCCATGATGATACATTCCATGGCCTTGCAGACCAGGCTCATCAGGCTAATAGGCCAATAATTTCCGGGATCAGTGGTGGCTCCCCCTTTGTGGAGTGGGATAACTGTTGCTGTGCACCATTCAGTGGGCACAAAGCCTGATGTGAGGCTATTATTGAACATGATGCTTAAGTGGGGAACCAGTTTGTTCTGAAGTTCATGGAAAACGCAGCCTGTGATGTTGTCCGGTCCCATGGATGCTGTGTTTTTGGCTTTAGAGAGTGCAGCTTTTACCTGCGTAGTTGTGATTACAAACTCTGCATTCTTCCTGTATAGATATGGGCCCTTTAGGGGGTGAGGGGGGGGGGTAAAGTTAGCACTGAACCTATCTGCCAGGATGTTGGCAATATCAGTTGGTTCTGTAATTTTTGTGCCATTGTGCTGTAACTCAGAGCAGATCTGGGTGTTGCCATTGAGATTCTTGACATAGCTATAGAATGCTTTGTGGTTGTCCTTAGAATTAGTGACGATATTGTTTTTGTAGCTTGCTTTGGAGGATCTTATAAGGGATCTCAGCTTCTTTCTGAGGCTGAACAGGGACCTCCTCCACTCATGGGATTTTACTCTCTTTTGCAAGAGTTTCTTCCTTCTATTGTACAGTTTGTTTATGGCAGGGGACCACCAGATTGGCTTCCTTTTTTTGGAGGATAGCATCTTGGTTCTGTTTGGGATAGCACAATCCATGCACTCATGTAAGTGCTTATAGAGTGCATTTGTGTAGTATTCAGCAGTTGTAACTGTATTGTCCATCTGCATGGCTGTCATGAAGTTCACCACTTCTGTCTTAAGAAGCATGAAGCTGGCTTTGGAGAAATTTTTTTACCATGGTTTCCTTAATGGGGAGTGGATGCGGGATGTGGATATCAAGGGTGATTAGCTTATGGTCAGATCAGACCAACGAGGAGTTGACTTCAGGTGTGGAACACCGGTCACTCATGTTGGTAATGACTAGGTCTAGCATATTGTTGCCCCTGGTGGGGGTGTGGATAAGTTAATCCAGGGCATTGGAGTTTATGAATTCCAGAAAGCATTGAGCTAAGGAGTTGGTACATGAGTAGTTTTTCCAGTTAATGGTGGGGTAGTTGAAGTGTTTGGTTGAACCCTAATATTTTCCAGTACATCAAGAAAACAGGAGTGGGAATCCTAGGGCATGGTGGGGGATCTGTAGCAAGCTACAATTTGGATTGCAGTTTTGCCCAGAGTTAGTTGCACTTGGATAACCTCGGATGCATTATACTGAGCAACTAGCCCGGAGGTGTGGATATCCCTAATGGATATGGACACACCTCTGCCTTTGGAGTTTTGGTCCAGGTTACATGGCCAAAAAGTGTGGTATGAGTTATAGCCTGGTAGTGCAGGGGTGCTCTCTGAAGCCCTGAACCAGGTCTCAGTCACTGCACAGATATCGATGTTCTCCATTTTAAGAAGTGCCTGGAGTGAGTGCATTTTGAGATTTAGACTTCTAGCATTGAGTAGCATTACCCTCAGTTTTTGCTAGAAGCTAAGATTGGGAAAACAGTTCACAGTGCAAAACCAAAAGAGGGCAGATATGCAGAAACAGTCATACAGGCACACAACAAGATCAGAGGCAAAGTAATAATATTTTGCATGACTATCCTGATCTATTTGCCAAATTTAGAAGTTTACCAGGAGAGTATCTCATAAAATAAAACATCATGCACTGCCAGTGATTCATGACCTCAGGAAAGTACCAGTGACTTTCAGTTGTAGAATGGAGCAGGAAATGAAGTAAATGGAAAACGTTGTTGTCATTAAAAAGATATTGAGTCAACAGAATAGGTGACCATTGTGGTTTCCATTGTAAGGTACCAAATTCACTTATGCATTTTCTACAAGATCCTGTTTACAGTCGAAGAAAATGCCAAATTCTAAAACAGATTATAGCAGAAAAAAAACTAGGCAATAAAAGCTCAAAATTGTTTACATTTAACACACCATTATAAATTATAGAGAATTCTTAGATTTTCATTTATATTTCAGCACCACCAGAGATATTCCAAAGAGCTGTTGCACAAGTAAATTAAGGCTTGGAAAGTATCACAAGCATTAATAATGATCTATTAATGCAGGTTCAGACACAAAAAGGCATGGCAAGATACTTTATTTTATTTAGCAGCTGTATCAGTAACATTGTACCAAGTTAAATAATTGCCAATGTAAAAAGAAGGGTCATAAGTCTGAAATTCATGGATCTTATTCTAACATCAGATGGCATAAAACCTGGGGAGAAAATATGGGATCAACTATGTTAATGACAAAAACAGACTGAGTAGGCATTATAGAGCTTTCTAGTAATGATGCCTTACCCTGCTGAGTTTGTACTTCACATGTACAAGATAACCATGTCTCTAAGAAAGTTGACAGGATGTATCCTAGGTTTCAAGCTATAAACAGGAAGATAGTTTTGAAATGCTTAAAAAAACATGTTACAGATTATCCATTGTTAAACAAGTATGATATAAATAAGCCAATTTTGCTTGAGCTAGATGCCAATCACAAATGGTAGCAGCTATGCTTCTATAGGAAAACAGACAAGTTATCTATGAGTCAATAACATTTACAGATGCACAAACAAGATATACTCATACAGGGAAGGAACTGCTCATGGATATCAGAAATTCCAAGAATATCTTTATGGAGGAGAAGTTAAGGGGGAAACAAAACACAAACCCTTGAAAAGGACATTCAGAAAGTCTTCTTACATGGTAGCTCTAAGAATGCAGTGGATGTTAAGTAACCTACAGAAGTATTATCTGAAAGTCAACTATATCTAGCAGTTATACAGAGGATTAAGCCTATGTGCTGTTAAGAAGCTACTTCGTGTAGTCAGTTGTAGGATTCCCTCATCCTCCATTTGCCTACTGTCTGACTCCGAGCAAGTAATTTAACTAGATAATAGTCTTAGGTCACTTTTGGCATGTGTCTAGTTTGTTTACCCAGTTAAATAAATAAAATAAAATAAAATTAATATAGACCATTCAAGAAAGTAAATATATCTCAAAAGAGGATATATGCCGGATTAGAATAAAGAGTTGTTAAGAAATGCTATTACGGTTGTTTAAATAATACTGCATTATCAATGACAAAAGAAATTTAAAATAATTTCAGTGATGTACTGACAGTCACTTGAAGATGCATTCACTAAAAGACACTACAGTGGAAGGTGGACCTAAGAAAACTTTGTCAGTGAGGAAAAAAGCAATTCTCATTTTTCTTTCAATAAAAAAAATAAGCTATGTTCCAGTTGTATTGTTCACAGCTGACAAAATAATAGTTTCCACTAAACTGATGAACCAAATGCTTGACAAGATGCATGAATCCCATCTGAAAACAACAAAGAAAGAGTAAACAATACCATATACAGGCCAGGAGTACAGACTAAATATAGAGTTGTGCCATCTGCAGTGCTTATTATAGCAACAATATAAAGCAAGAAATTCTAGCATGACCAGTACCACACCATCCATGGAGCAGTGTGAACACAGATCTATTCCACTTCAAATATTTCATGTATCTCATATGTATAGATAGTTTAATTATTTAAGGAAACTTGGAAAAATAAACAAACATGACAATTGTAAGTGTGATGATTGTATATGTCTATTCATCAGATAAGATTCATAATACTGTCCTAACAGAGGTCCACAATACAAATTTGTGTCTTAGTAGAATCATATACTTTCCAGTCTGCAGTTTCTATAATCCAATGGACAACTGAGACCTATTCTAGCATTGAAAAATTGCATGAATGATAGCTGCAGCAAACCTATAAGGATTGCCATCTCACAGCTAAAGAACAGAGGAATTCACCGCTGCAGGGATTTAGTCTCTTACCAATGAGATAAAAATGGGCAGAATACTGAAAAGTACACTACCTACTTCAGCTACATTACTGGTGTCAGAAAACAGTCAGAAGTAAAGGAAAGGATGGAGAGAAATTGTCAGAAATAAAACTGCAGTTGTGATATAACTTGCGGAAGAATGTAATTTTTTACTGGCTGGCTAGTGAGTAAAGATACAAACAACTTGAGATCAGTATGCAAGCTAAAGCTGATGTAGTTAATCAAGTAACTGAAACAAGGTCCTTTGTTTTTCATGCAGAAAATGGAGAGCTATTCAGTAGAAATCATGAACATTTGTTCAAGACAAATATCTCAGATTTCATAGAAGATAAGCAGTGAAAACTGTCACAACTAGAAAACAGAGACTGTGAGAACTGTGATGGAGAAGACTTGCACAGAGAGGCACTTCAAGTCATGTCTCCAAGAAAAGCTATATTATAACAAATAATGCCCCAAAAATAAGCACAAATGTCTGAACTGAATAGTCCAATAAAATGCTACAGATTTGGAAGACCACTGAAAAAGAAATCAGTTTAATTTCTCGAATTGTTTACAGTTTCTTATACCATGATGGAAATGGACCCCATTCCTAAGTCATAGTACAATTAGAGTTCATGTAATCGTATTGTTTCAGTCTTTGATGTTAGAAGAGTGTTCCTCTCAGCAATTGCAATGTGCCCAGAATTTCCTCCTTCTGTAATTCATACAGGATTACATGTACTGGTAGCATATTTAAGTATAATTGTAAATTATTTTTATTAGATTTGTTGCTTCATCTACTACTGAAACTGTCTGGGTACCGTTTTTCACATTAGTCTCATTTCTCTTTACAAATCCTGGTATTTTAAGACTTTCTCTTTGTACATAAGACACTATCACTGGGTATAGAAATTACAATGATCAAAGTTATTTTTGTCTTTTTTGTATGGACACATATATTTGGTTTTCTTACATCTATTTTTGAACTGTTAGGAACGGGTAAACCCATGTGAGCTAAACTTAATCATTCTCTACAATTCTTTGTGGTTCATATTTCTATTTCTCAGCTACTTCTATACTGTAGCGTTTACTCAATTCCTAGGGCAGCAGTCTTGCCACATTATTATGCCCTTCATATACAAGCCCTGTGCCATGGGTGCATCATACCCAGTAACCAAAGTCAAAATGATACTAAAGACTCAAAAGTCTTATTTATTAAAATATCTTTTGAATGTGCACAAATAATTTATTTGATTTGAGAAGCTCATGATATTTTTAGCAGAGAGTTAAGGTTAATTTTAGCATAAAGCATAATAACAAACTACCTAAAGAACTCTGCATGTCATGCAGTAAAACTTCTAGATTGTTCAGTCTAAATACTTGTGAAAAATACATACGAGAATTTTGTACTTTACAAGAGTAATCATGATGGTCACCTATTCTGTTGACTCAGTTGTTTTTAATGACAGCTAAACTTTTCATTTATTTTACATTTACTTTCCTAATGAGTCTGCATTCACGGAGACTAGACTATATCCTCAGAAACTCTGTAATAATTAACTTTGCTGATGAACTCCCAGATATCATACAGGCCAGCCTAATTTTTCAGCCCCAGTGTGATTACTGACAGAGGTATGATAGATGTCTCAGAACAAAGCCTACTGGCACCCCACTGGTCAGTGGTTTCTGCAGCAGTTCTTCCCTGATGATTTTCACAGCAGCCTTTATTTTTCCAATCAGTCTCTTATAAAACATGGTATAAAATGACTTCCTAGATTCCTGGTAGATTGTTTCCATTGATTCACCTCGACTATAAACCTATAAAATAATTTTCTTGGTTGACGAAAGCCAGGGAACCTATTTTGGCTAGGCTTATATAGGCCCTAGGGCCGATAGCCTAGTACATACCTATGAACAACCTTCACAGTGATCCATTCATAGAGGTGAAGCAGGTTATACAAATAATATATTGGATGTGTAAATCCATTCTGCTGCCATGTGCTAGACAGCCTATATTTATGGTAAACACAAACATATTAAAGGTACCTTTTATATTAACTTTCATTGAGTAGAGACAAGGCTGATTGTATCCAGGTCATTTCAAAATCCTGTGTGTGTGTGTGTGTGTGTGTGTGTGTGTGTGTGTGTGTGTGTGTGTGTGTGTGTGTGTGGGTGTGTACAGTTTCCAGACGACCATAACTACTCTTCTCCAAACCTCCCCTAACTTGTTTATGTTTCATACTAAGCTGTCAAGAACTGTTGAGTTTAACTGGGCAAAATGTTACTAGGATTTTGTGTCTCAGAATTAAGGCATTCATGTGCTGGTCAATATGCCACTATTTGAACACCTCCATACCCTATCTGTTACACTTGCACTCTTGTTACATTCTTGCCTTATACTGAATTCCTCAGAGCTGATAATTCCAGTGTTTCTTGACTTGTGCATTCTCTATCCACAACTCACAAACAATATATTATCCTATGGTTTGGTAAAATGTCTGTCTTTTAAATTCTCCATCTTTACTACCACACAAAAAAAAAAAATCTGTAAAAATGTATTTTCTCTAATTTTCTGGCAAACTAATTGTCTCTCTGCTTTCTACAGCTTTAAAATTGAGAACTCATCCTGGGGACCATTTGTGACATCTATTCAAGGTGTTGGACAGAGCACCAAAGACAGGACTTACTGGCAGTTTTTATCTGATACAACACCACTAGAACAAGGTGAGTAAAGCACCAGGAAATACTTATCACTATTTTACATGGCAGTAGGTTATTATGCAACAACCAATTGTGTGGTAATGCACACCTGATCAGACTTGTGCATTGGCTGCTAAATGGAGAGTTCTCCTTTCCTCGTGCAGTGCTGATCTTGGAGTCGATAAGTAAAAGAGGTGCAGGGGATTAATCATATGATCTTTGAGGAGTTATTCCCACAGAAAACACATTTGAATTCTATACTCTCGTTGAAGGATTTTAAAATAAACATTAAATTCCACCAAAATCTGACAAATGGATGTTCAATACTCATGTTGTATTCAGTCAGATACCACTGTTCTGTTTATAGCCAGCTATCAGGTTCAGCAGGTGCCAAAACCCTGTACATAATGACATATGTGTTAGTTATTCATTGTACTCTGCACAGTCGGCCATCTCTGTCTCATGCAATGTTAGTAATAAATAACCTCTACTTTGTCTGGCCTACTACATGCATACTCTCATACATCTCAATTGTCCAGATTTTCGCAGAATGTCTAGCTGTTTGCCTCATGTTTTTGGTCTGTTCTTTATACAATGTGTAGTTTTCTGGCAAATCATGAAAGACTGAGGTCACTAAATAATGGCATACACTTGAGTTTCAGATTTCTTATTCTTCAAAAAATGCCTACTAATCCAAAACCCATTATTCAAGCCACTTTCTAAGTTTACAAGAGCAGTATTTAAAAATTGTCCTTGATTTTGGGCCTTTGTCCCCCTATGATTTTTGGCTTTGCCCATATTTCTTTTGCTTAGAGGTTGAGAGGTATGTGCACACTTAGCTGCTGCCCTAGACTGAGAGATTTGCTACTGTCCTATAACCAGCCAGCTATAATTGTCCTGAATACAGCTAAATACTAGCAACATGCCCAAATGCTTTGGCTGCATTTTAGCCATTGCCCATGCTACAAGCACTCTACTAACGCATTTCTGCACAAAATCCAACACCAACATACTGGCCATTGAAAGGTAATTGTGTCTATATATAATGCTTTATGGAGACAGTTGTCATTGTCCTGTGTCCTTTGTAGAGTTAATTGTTGTAATCCAATCATTGTAATAACCAGAGTGCAGATACAGGCATGTTACATTTTCCTAGCTAGTTACTTCAGACCTGCTTGGAATCTGCTTCCATTGCTTGTAAAACCTGCTACCACTGTGTCACAAGCAGCTGTTTTGCATACCACAAGATCCCCCTGTCCTACATACAGCTACACTGCATAAAACTAGATACCACCGTTCTGAACAATTTGCCAGAGACATGCAAAAACCAAGATGTTGCTGTCTTGTACAAAATGTACTGCCAGCCACAAGTTACCATTGTCAAAAACATCAAAAGATACAACTATCCTGCATACAGTTAACTACCTGTTCAGAACTAGCGACTTCCATCTTGCACACAGTTACTACTGCCCTACACGATCAGTAGCTAAGTTATGTTAATGCAAGAAGATTATCAGGGAACCCAAGTTAATGGTGAATAATAAATGGCAAAAGTCTGTGAAGAAGACTGTATGACAACCTCAGATATGGAGATACCACCACTTTGGGAGTTATTATTTATACATACTGTCTTGTGAAACTTACATAAAAGTTACAAGTAACAGAGTATGTGAAAAGTAAGGAACCAAAATTAAGAAATCGGGCACGGGTGGGAAAAAAGACTAAGAAAACATTATGCCAGGGTTCCAAAATAGATGCCAGATAAACCAAAACAGTATATAATCTTCTTCTTCTTCTTCTTTCAGCTTTTCCCAGTTAGGGGTCACCACAGCGGATCACCTGTCCACTCACATTATATAATAAAGACTGAAAAAGAGAGAGAGATTAAGTATAATGAACAGAACAGCTTAATGAAGTTCATTCTGCTTGTAGTTCCACTAATATACCTTCCAAGAATCTCACTACAGGGAAAATAGCCTATTCAAAAAGAAGAACAGACTATGTAATTCACTAGGGAGAAAAAATAAGTCATATTTATTGATGCACATCCTCGCCTGTCAGAGAAATTGTTACTTTTAGGTTTGTTTCAACCTCAGAACCAATATCATTTTCTCCAGTAAGTTACACACATTTGTGATACTTCAAAAAATGTTGAGTTAAAAAAAGGAGGCAGAACTCACATTTTGCCTTCTTCAGTGAGACTGAACTGGCACATGTACTAATTCAGGTATACGCCCTGGACTCGGATTACTCCAGCTTTGTGAATGAGTATTTTGTGATGGCACACAATGTTGCATAAGCCTAAAATGGAGAGCTTATTTTTCTTCAGTGTTCCTTAGATCAATAAAAACGACATTTCCACCTCTCTTCTTTTGTGCGGGACAGTCCTACTTTTAGATTACCATCCCCATGTCTCACAGCAGCCATGAATAAAATATGAAACATCCCAAATTATATGTTTTCTGTTAATCTAATAGTCATAGCACACAGACTGTTAGCTGTACTGTTTTTCTCCTTTTAATTTCTCATTTTCTGATTCACAGTCAACTTCCAGTCTGAAAATTAAAATTTAACAAGGGTAAGAGCAGCTTAAAACTAGTAGTGTAATGGTGTGAGCCACATCAAAATGTTTTAATGAAGGTCACTCACAGAAATATAAAGGATAAGGTAGTGTCTGTTCAAAAGGTGCACCCCTATGATGTTCTTTTTTTATCCCTAATAGTGATATCACTAATATGTAAACTACACAAAAGTGCTGAAACTATTCAAAAGGACTCACAGTCAAATTAATTTCTCTGTTTGCACAGTAATAATATAGGTTAATATTGGGTATTTTCGCATATAAAAGGGTACATTCTGCATTCTACTTACAAAACGATTTGCAGTATTTCTGCTACACTGTCTGATCTAATTTCTTGTGATGGGTAATAATTCTGGCCAGTAATTAGAAATGGTTTACATCATTAAGGTCTTTTGTAAAGTCCCTTAAATTATTAGGTTAGTCTGTAAATTATATCAGAAATGTAAAAAAAAAAACTTACATTCTAAAGGATGTTATATTTAAGCAATAATCCACAACTGTGTGTGGGTATATCAGGATTTACCCATAGTTGGTATGGTTTGATCATGAGGCTGAAGTATATACAAGATGACTCCTATGTTATAAGTGACTTGGAAATAAGCTGTACCCTATTTTTCAATTAACAGAAAGGCTTGTTTAGCTATAGTCTGACAAACTACAGATGTCTTATTGTCTGCAGGGATGACACATGGGACGTGAAAGTCAGTAAAAGTCAGTAATGTACATTTTTAACTACTGGTTATTTATTAGTTTTATTTTAGGGTCTATATTACGTGATCAAATGATTAGATGATTGAACACCTAAACATCGACAACGTAATATCAAACTGCAAAATAGCAAATGCCGCCGGGAAACGTTATCGTTGGCCACACCCTCCCCAACTAAATATACCAACTCTGAGATTGCTCCACAGTGGAGAAAATGGCAAAATCCAGTGAACGGCCAAGGGAAATCTTTCCCTGTGTTAAATTGGCAGTTCGCTGTTTTATGCTTTCAATATTACGTGGTCGATGTTTAGGCATTTGATCACCTAATCATTCGATCACGTAATATAGACCCTTTATTTTATATGCATTTGTTTTCCAGGGTTTAGCACTGATTTCTTTGGACCTTTTTCAAACTCAGCCTAGGAGTAGTGTCTAGTTAAGTGACTTGCTCAGAGTCAGTAATCAGTCCTATGTTTGCTGATTTTACAAAGTCAACATAAATAATCTAAATGTGTCTAAATCCAAGAAGGAAAGCTATTTAGATAGCTCAATATTTGTTAAATCAAGCTTAATAGCCTATTTTAGCCAGTCAAAAAGCTTGACACATGTAAGAATGGAATCATAAACCACGTTACTTACCCAATTGTCCAGTTGTCTCTTGAAAGTTATTACATTACAGGCATACCTTATTCTAAAAGGTGAAACATTCCAATATAAACCAGCTCAACACAAAAATATCTTTTTTTTTAATTTAGTACTAAAGCTTGGAATTATCACAAACCCATTGTTTCTGATGTCAGACAGCCGAGATTTTTCATGGACAGTTTATCATGTGCGCACTATTACATCAGAATTAAATCTCCCATTATCAACCTACAATTAACAGAAAATAAAGAAAGTCTTACTGATCTATTCATATAGTCCAGTCCTTTTAGCACTTCTGGATATGTTCTAACCATCTCAATTGAATCATGTTATAAGAACAAAACTCAGTACAATATGCATTATGAGGCTTCACCATTGACTTATGGAGAGGAACTAAGACAGACATATCCCTACTTACAACTGAGAGGAGAATGTATTTTATTACTGAATAACATCTGCTAGCAGTTAAATTAGCAACTTCCCTCCTTCCTCAATGTGGCTGATGTGGGGGAGAAATAGCCCACAACTTACAAGACCATAATGGGTTGAAATATATAGAATTTAAGGTAATATCCTTCTTACCCTGCATTGTTATTTGCTGTAACTTCTGTAGCAGTGTATGTTTGCACCTGGAGCAACCTTGCTTGCCTGCTTTGATGTATATAATGTATGATCTGATTCACATTCACATCCTAAACAATTTAAGACAGCCACCAAAGAGCACTTTAAAAGTCACTGATTCTGCCACTGCACTCTCCCCCTTAAACACCCCCTACTTCTCATACCTTAATCTACTTTCTGCCCTTAACTCACTTTTCTCACTAGCGCTCTCTAATCTTCTTCCTTGGCTACTCTTTTTACTGTCTTCTAAAATCTATTAAGCAAATCGCCTCAGAGAAACATTCTATTGTAATTGTCTTGCCTTCATGCAACTACATTATGATAAAACTGGGTTTTTGTAACCACTTACCCCAAAAACTATATTCATCTTGATGACATATTTCTTTTTATACATCTTGAAATAGTTTCACTATACTCCTGGTTATTGACACTGTTAACATTGTATTTCTACTTAATGCCTTGTAATAATACTGTAACACTGCTGTTTAATGCGTATTTATAATGAAAATTGTTTAATATGTTGGAGCTTTTCTCCCCGGGCCTCTGCTGAAAAAGGGCTCTTCAGCTCAGTTAGACAATCCCAGTCAACAAATGTAAAATAAATAAATAAATACAAAACAAAACAAAATAAATGATACATTAATGCAAAGTAAGATGTTAAAAGTGAACTATTCATCAAAAGTCTATTGATAATGAGTGCATTGCATACATGGATCAAACGTTTGGAAAAAGCCCTAAAATGTACCCGGCCTGGCTTAATTTAGTAATTTTCCCCAGCAAATTCTTACTGAGCATCTCCAGGAAATCATGCTTGACATCTCTCCAAGGGTATGTCATTGTGATATAGTACTGGCCACACAACTGTGATGTCATATGTTTGACATCACACCTAGCACCTGACTTGCTATATCCAAAAGGTGCCAGACGTTACTGAAGATCATCTAAACAGTGACTGTCATAAAGTCTTTGATCAGTGTTCTAATCAACACCTGGAATTTCATCCTCTAAGAGAAGGAAGATGTCTTCTCCTCTATTTTCCTTGAAGGGAGGAAGACTTCTTAAAAATAAAAAATCAAATCTTCCCAGGTTATCAATATTCATAACACTGCCCAGCAGTCATTATCATTTGGATCCCTCCCCAGAGATGTTACCATTGTAGAAAGACTTATTTTTGCTAATAGAATGTTATAGATGGGGCCACGGATGTTTCATCTCCACAAAATAGGAATTACAAGACGATAAAGCTGGAAGAGCTTCAAACTTACATCTATACTGCCCCTATCAGAATCATTTCAAAACATTATTCAGACTATAAGCAAATCCAAAGGCTCAGAACCTTCTAACAGAAAAGAAAAGAATGTGTGTGGTGGCCACATGTGGTAGAAGTGAAACTTCTGTATTCAAGGACTGCAAGTGCTACTATTGCAGTTCTTAAGGACTGGCTCCAACTCTAATAACTAAAACATGCAAAGCTGCACACATTTCAGTAATTCTGTTGTCACAATAGATCAGTAAATAAGCAGTGAGTAAGATTTACCAGAAATTATCCATAACTCAGCCAGTCCATTCAGCATCCAGTAAAGAGAACTTTCAGGATCTCTTCGTGATTCTGAATGGTGATCAGACAGATGATTTTGTATAGTGCTCTACCTTTTCAGTACTGCTGAAATGAATGAGTAGCCCACCTTTTACTATAAAATGTGCTTTGCTGCAGAAAGCATTGTATATATACTGATGGCAGATGGCGCAGTGGTGCAGCGGTAGCATTGTTGCCTCACAGCAAGAGGTTCTCCAGTTCAATTCTCTGTTGGAGTGCCTTCTGTGTGAAGTCTGCATGTCCTCCCTGCATTCGTGTGGGTTTCCTCCCACACTGTAAAGACATGCATCTGGAGTGTTTCTCCACTTAAAAATAGCCTCATTCCAAGTCGGACTTTCCCGGTAAACAAATGTTAAATAAATAAATAAAATACCGTGCAGGAAGCCATTAACTAGTGGTTAGTAACTTGGTGCAGTGCAGACCTACTGTTTTTGTCTGGCGGGGTGCTAGAGGATTATGTTTTGAAAAGATTATGGGGCACCATTTTTATAAAACAAAAAGAAGGAGCCAGCAGAACATGACCCAATATAAAACTTTTATTGGTAAAATACACAAAAAATTAAAAGAGAGTATTTAAAAAACAAACAGTCGGCTGGCAAACTAGACACAGCCTTCCTCAATGTGAGACAAGCAAATTCAAAGCTGAAATTAAATACTGCAAAAGAAACATGATTGGATAAACTAAAAGCTTGTCATTTTAAACCTGGTGGATAAACAAACCACCTTATATTATTTTTTTTTTTTTCTTTGAGTTTATAGGAGAAGACAACATGTTTGTATTCACTTTGCCATGAATAAAATGTCAATAATAGTGAAAAAAAACTAGCTAGAATGTGTTTGCTGATGTTTGTATAAAGCAATTTGTTGTTGTTAAGATATGCTAAGAAATCAAGGATGCACCATTTTTATACTCACAATTCATTATTCCTCATATAACTATTTTTTTTATTTTTCTGCTGTGTCACTTGCTACATTATCCACCCCTTCAGCCTACAATAGTTTGCAGAATGTGTGTGTGTGTGTGTGTGTGTGTGTGTGTGTGTGTGTGTGTGTGTGTGTGTGTGTGTGTGTGTGTGAGTGTGTGTGTGTGTGTGTGTGTGTGTGTGTGTGTGTGTGTATTCAGGTGGGGGGTATCAGACGGCACTGCAGCATTTTAGTTAGTAGTAAAAGTCATTTAAAAAAATATTTATTGATATTTTTTCAGAAGTCCATAACTTCGGAAGTAAAGAGGAAGGTGCATTTTATTTCTCTCTTGCACCTGCAGTGTATTCAGCTAATCATAGCTCTTTATGAATATGACACAAATCTAGAAATAGGGGGCATTTAAAATATTCATACTATTAAACAAATAGAATAAGAGAACGTCAATGATAGAGGAAGAAACTAAGTGTGGACGAATAAAAGACTGAGAAAAAACATGATTAACTTCCTGGGTATCAGATGACAGTTTTCTCCACTGGCTGTCTTTACTTTTAGACATAATATGTGATGGAGGTAGACAGGCTTTTGCTATGTCTGTGTCTTCTCTTCACGGCTCACAGAGATGTTCTCTGTCTCTTTTTTCCTTCCTTTCTTGGCTTCTTTTGTAGAATTGTCTTTCTTCTCTGGATCCAAGAGAGCTGCTTCCTCAGACTGTTGCATAGCAGATTTTGCCAAACTGGAAAGATTAGTTTTGTAAGCATGTTACCTCTGTAATATCACTGGTTTAGGTGATAAACGGTGGGGTTAGTTGACTGATTGGAAGCTGGTTCACCTTGAGAATGCCCAGCTAATCCCAGCAAAGTTACTTTTTTTTTTAAAAGAGTGAGAACCGCAGTTGTGATCCTTGCAACACCATAAGAGAGTGTGTGTGTGTGTGTGTGTGTGTGTGTGTGTGTGTGTGTGTGTGTGTGTGTGTGTGTGTGTGTGTGTGTGTGTATGTGTGTGTTTGTAATCGCAAAGAATGAGCATTCAGAAGAATGAATGGTTGTCTTTCCTTGTTTGTTTTTTGCCTGCCAGCATCTTTGTGTGCGAGATTGTGGTATAGCAGGGTCTTAGAATCTTCCCTTTCCCCACAGTTGGTATATATAATTAGTAGGGGGTGTGGTGGTGTAGGTGGGGGCTTGCACCCCTGCATAAAATTCTGTTTGTTGTTCTTCCTTTACATTCAGTCTAAAAGAATTGATCTTTTTATTTTTTTACACTTTTTTGAGCATATGGTTGTCGAAAGTAGAGAATGCTCAAAACAGCATTGAAAAAAAGATAACATAGATATGTTACGTACAAGACTTCAGAACCTCAGTGTATTCCCCTTATTCTGGGATACAGTGATGCCTGAGTTGGTATATATATATATATATATATATATATATATATAAAATCATGAAAAGCCAAATCAAAAAAAAAAAACCAAAATCAAAAAAAAAAAAAAAAAGCCTGAAAAAAAAACAAAGAAAAAAAAAAAACCTGAAAGCAAAATCCTGAAAGACCAAAAAAACTGAAAATAAAAAACCTGAAAACAAAAACCATTTGTTAGCCCTGTTGTGTAGCCCTGTGCGTTTAGGTCATGGGTTGGGGTGGGTAGTTAAATGGTTTTAGGGTTGGGGGGTTATTTTGGTTAGAGTGGAGGTAGAAGGGAGAGCATGAGTTAGTATGCCTTAATATTGAATAATGACATTGGGGGGGGTTTAAGTGAGTTAGGGGGTGAGTTAGGTTAGGACAGTGTGGTGTCTGTGTAGTGGCAGACCTTAGGGTTTTAGGTTTAGGTCAGATATATATATATATATATATATATATATATATATATATATATATAAAGTAAGGGCACAGTCACCATATCAGGGAGTAAACTTCCCTGGAAAAATGCTTTAACAAACATACAGTGAGTTACAAATGCCACAGTTTTTTTTAAATGCACTTTACATTTTGAAATTGTATGACTCAAAATTATGGCTCTTGTAATTATGACAGGGAACTGTTATAAACAGATGTGGCAAGAGGCAAAGCATTTCTTTATAAGTAGTGGTTAAGACAATATATTACTTGACTGTTCTGGTGCAGTTTGTTTGTGAAAGCACTATCATAATATAGGTAATGGAAACTATAAAATCCTTCCTTGATTTTAATATCAGGAAAGAATATTTTCAATGCTGAAAGGATATGCATGCATATATATTTAATGGCAACACAAAGGCATTCATGAGATCAAAAAGACTGCATTTGTAAAAAGAGTTGTCATTGTTTAGGATTCAGCTCTAACTGTGATACAGTAATGAGTTGATTTCAAATGCCTCTCTAAATCGTAACCCTTTTTCTGGGAGTCAACTGAGGTTGCTCTCAGTGAGTTGGAAAAGAAGGGGACAGAAATAGCAGTGAAGTCATTGTTTCACACACACACACACACACACACACACACACACACACACACACACACACACACACACACACACACACACACACATACTCTTGCACACACCACACACACACATTTAATACTATGCTAAGAAGTGGGTTATAATGGAGAATACTCGGACTCTTGCTAATATATCTGTCACCATAGCTGTCAGAATGCTATATCATCAGTGTAGTTTTGACAGTTGCTATATCATTCTGACTAAATAAGAGACATTTTTGTTACTCTGGCTTGCAATAGGGGCTGATATCTCCTTAAATCCCCACAATCTCAATATTAAAAATATGTGCAAGTGGAGAAGGAATAATAGAATTAATAATAATCTAGCTATTCCTCTATCAATAAAATAGCTATTATAAACTAGCTATTCCTCTATCTATGTATCTGTTTTTTTCATCTGTCCTGTCCAGTCTCCTGCATGGTTCTGTTTGCCTGTCTACCTACTACTTAGCAAATAAAAATATCAGATTGTGCTGGCAAAAATATCTGTGTCCAGTCTGTCTGGCTATGTATGTATCTAAATGAAAAAAAGAAAAAAAAGTTAAGAATAGGTAAAACAAAAGAAATCCCAAAGTGAGAACTACGCAATAGAAAACTGTTGATTTAGCCATGTTGCTTGCTGTTCTGGACCAGCACTTAAATGAGGTCCAGAGCTCTCCATTATCACTAAGAACCGTGTCTGGCAGTTAAAGCATGACTGAAGACAGCAATTTAAAAGAATCACAGTCAAGTTCTAGCCCTCCCAGCATAGGTCCAACTGAAATCTAGCTATGTGAATTTTTGTGTGGTTCAGCAATACTATTTTTTTTTTACTTTTCTGATCTGTCCTAGAAGTATGATCAAATATATAAGGTGAAATTCTAATAAACATAGTGTAAAGTAAGGTTTCGCTTGATGGGTTAAGTTACATCCAGACAAAGCTACAGACAAATTAATTGAACTGGTCAAAGCTTCATCTAGCTAAAAATTAAAAAAAAAAACATTATTTTAGGGACAAGTCCCCTTCACCTCACATGAGGAATTTTGTACTTCATTTTTTGTTGTTATACACACTAATTACATGGCTGCACAACTGCAGAGAAAAGGAAAAATCTAAAAAATGGCAAATCCTTGTTGGCGTTGTAATAGAGATAATGCCAACAATGCTTTTATATGAGAAATTACAGTTAACAAATTGCAACTCATCTATGTAGAGTCGGTTACACTTCACACATGACCACTGATAGGGAAGCAATAAAGGCAGTCTTCGCCTCTACAGACTGCTTTCCTCTCAAAGTCTAAGGAGGAATTTATACCTAAAACAATTGCTGTATGTAGATAATATCATTCCCCCTCCTAATTTTTAATCTTTCTTCACGTTAGCATACAAGAATAGTGCTCAAAAACACAAAGGAAGAGAGGGGGTATTCAAATTACATGTAGACAGCCAAGGACCACAAAGCAAGAAGGAGCCTGAACTTTTTTTTTTGTGTGTGGATTATGTGGGAAATTCAGTTAAGGACAAAAAGACGGGCATTAATCAAGCAATTGCAGCAGTGGGACAGTGATATAATCTGACTCCCAGAGAACAAGTTGAAGAGCAGTAGAACAATTTTCTAGTACTAAAGTGGAAAGGTCTGGGTGTTTTTAGTAATAACATCTCATCTAGGACACTGTTAGCTATTCTAGTTAAACAAGGACTCGGTTGGGAACCAATATTTCCTGGAATGGGAATATTGTCTTCACAGATAACAGCACAGGCAAGTGCCATGGATTATAGCCTTATTTGAAGCATCTTGCGGTAGCTGGTTTGTGGCTGCATTGTATGTGTCCTGCTTCCCTTAGGGATTTTTCCAACTTCCATAAATTAAAAAAAAGCAGTTAGCCAGTCTTGATGATGGGGTTTTAACATATTCATGGACAGCACTAAGAGTAGGTCTGACTTGGAAGGTGAGCATAAGCCTAGAGCAAAGGAATCTCCTATAGATGAATTGCTAACTGATCCTTGGGGACTGAAGGTGTTGATACAGCATCATCATTATCATGGTATGGGCAATCAGATCTATACTGATCACACTAGTATAACCCAGCGGGGCTTCCCATAAGCCACTGGGACACTGTGTGTGTGTGTGTGTGTGTGTGTGTGTGTGTGTGTGTGTGTGTGTGTGTGTGTGTGTGTGTGTGTGTGTGTGTGTGTGTGTGTGAGACAGAGTTGAGCCTACTACAATCTTGACAAGACATACATGTTTCTGTGTTATACCTGGGTTTGCAAGTGGTATGGAAAACAAATAAAGTGAACTAGAAAACAGCAATTCTAGTCTCCTGAGTGTCTGTTATATTAAACACAACACAAAGCATGACAAGCTTGACAAAGAGTGCTGCTAAGGTTAAAATAAATTGTCTTAATCCACCTCCAGTTTGATGCCCAATAGCAATTAAACTATTGATTATACTTCTCGTATCTCCTTACTTCTGTACTGAATCAGATCTTACATTATTCTATTGTATTTACCAAAGTTCTATTACTTCTGTTTTACAAATTTTAATGATGAGAATACACCCTTTCATCTGAGAATGGACCATGTGATGTGCAACACTGGATCATGGTTGCAGAAGCCTAAGCTATTCGGGTTATATCCTGTCCAGCTTTCAAAGCTTAAGCACATGGTCCACACACTCTCACTACTGGACCTTCGGCAGAGGTCCATATAAAAGGCAGTTAGAGTGCCAAATATCTGCAGAACTTTCTTGCTGCCTAAGTGCACTCCCTTGCCAGGCATCATGGAGCTGACAGTCAGTTATCATTCCTTCAAGGATGGACAGATAAGATCTCTTGCGGGGACTTCAACTAAATTATTTTTCTGAATAAAAACTGTAATCCTCTGTGAAAACTTTTTTTCCCTTTGTCTAGAAAATATTATATTTGAGCCATCTATCTGTAAAGGATGTTTTTTTCAATTTAGAATGATTATGTAATAAAAAAAAATCTGTGTGCAAATGCTTTTTACCTTTTTTTCTGCATTGCTAGAATTGTAGAATAATTGTATTGGGTTGGGATATTGTGGTTTTTGGGGACTGTCTTTAAAACATTTTACTTCAAAACTTGACTTGGATGGTCACTTTACTGTCCAGTGCAGTCTTTGCTGTCCACCTTGCTGATACTCTTTCCTGCTGAACCATGGAGCAGATAGCCGTCTCCTCGGTTCTTCCTTCTCCCATCAGCAAGATGGATATTTTTTCAATGTTTGAGGTCCAGATGGCTCTATCACTGCTTCAGCCACTGACAGGTGATTTTGATGTGGCCAGACCTGGTTCTTTGGACCACTCATTGTTGTCTCTCAGTTCTTCTAGTGTATTACCTGTAGCCAATAAGGACCGACAGTTAGTAATGTCCTCTCCAGCTGTTCATTAGCCCTTACCAGACATCTGGGAAAAGACTCTGCAAAGGTAAGTTAGTTGTCTTAATAAGGAAATATGTGAATGTCTTGCAGTTTCCAATAAGTTATCACTGGAACCTGACACTTTTTGTTACAGACTACCCCTTCTCTGGAATAGGCTTCCCATCCATATGAAGCAGAGGTTTTCTCCAAGATAATTCAAATGTAACTTGAACCAGTGGATGGGGAACTGGAAATGTACCACTGGTCTGGCATATATCTGTCTATTACACAGAGACAGCCTGTAAATGCTTGACCAAGCCTGCATATAGCCATACAAATAATCCAGGGACATCATAACTTGTCAGCTAGATTTAGGAAGACTGTCTGTGCTTACAAAGGCCCCCTGGAGTTGTTAGCCTAGTATCATCATCATCATCATCATCATCAAACACCTCTTTCCTATTTTCTACATGGGATGGGGGTGTCGTGTGAACTGTCATCATCTCTATCTCTGTTCAGCGCCATTCTCCTGGCTTCTTCAGCACTCATGTCTGACTGTCTGACTGTCATGGATCTTCTCTCAAACAATCCATCCACCTCTTTGCTGAATGCCCTAATTTCCTCTTGCATTCATCCTGTCTGTCCCAAATCTTCTTCACCAGATTGTCTTCTGGTTTTCTGTACCTGTGCCTGAACCACTGTAATCCATTTAATTTGTTAGCCTAGTAATCACTATGAACCTATGAACACTCTTGGAACTGTATATAACCCAACAGTTTATGTAGAGAACTACTAATATGACCGAGACATAGAGAAGTTGAGAAACTTCCTTAAACTTGTTGCTATGGGGATGTGATAAGTATCCTTCAGATCTAGTGTTAGTATAAAACTCAAAAGAGGGATGACAGACTCTGAAGGATCGACATTTTAAATGTTGACACTTTCACAAACACATTGAGAAAGAAATTATCTAGAATCTAAAGGCAAACGTTCTATCTCTTCTAGACTCAGTAAGTGTTGAAGAACCTGAGGGGAAAAAAAACTCTGTTTGGTTTAGACATTTGGGAGGAATTTCCCTGAAAGGAGGGTTATGTATACAGTGCCAGCTGCAGCATTCCTGAAACATTTTTATCACCCAAGTGTCTGATAGTTTGTTATTAAAGGGGAATATTGAAAACCAGTTTTTGGAACACAGAGAGACAGTGGGAGGAGGAGATGGGATGGGGAAAGACTGCATTCTGAATGAATAGAGGCAGGGAAGGGGTTTATTTAGGGGAAAAAATAAAGGATTTGTAAAGGAAATATGGGAGAGGGGGTGAGGAGGGAAGGAATTTGTAAAAAAAAATGGAGAAATGCAGAAGATGATTATAAAGTCAATAGGACACAGTTATGCTGCCACCATGACCTATATACTTGGTTGAATGACTGGCAGAGTAAAAGATGTAGGCTGAACTAGACAGAAGAAAATAGATGCAGCAACTCACTCAGCTGATACCAACGTTGCTTACCATACTGGGAAAAGGAGACTATAATTCTTTGGCTGAGATTTGTTGCTTGTTATGTTTAATTAAAACTGCCAATGATACTGGTCAGCTGGCTTTGAACAAAGGGGAAGGTGGCAAGGCAAGGGTCATGTATAGATGAGATTTTAAAGCAGTGCACTATTAGTCTACTATCAGAACAATGTGTAATTTCAGTATATAACAAGGGGTTAACATTAGGGAGCAATCTGCGGGTGGGGTACTGGCACAGAAGAGATAAGCATTCTGTGATTTTGATAGTATTCGGTAAGCAGCAGAGACTTTTGTTTAATTGGCATAATAATGTGAGGTAAATCAGAAAGGAGGAAAATTAGGTTCTGTGCAAGTATAACTATGCAAGGTCCATCTAAAGCTGAACAATAGGCCGGATTAATTTAGTTAGTAGCTGCAGTTTATCTCAGTGGAGATGTTTAAGCAGTAATGAGATTATGGAGTGAAGTTTACTTACACTGAGTTGGACTCAAATGCCTTTATTATTAAATTGTTCTCATTTGAAAAACTGCAATGCATATGCTATAGCTGCCACTAAAGTTACAACAGCAGCAAAAATGAAAATAAAGTAACTGTGTCTTAGAGTGTTTTTACTGGTGGCTTCACTCCCCTGCAAACTGCCCATCAATGTGTGAAGCTATGCCCACGCCCCTGCTACTTTTATTTATCAATCTATCTATGAATTTATAAGGAATAATCACTGGTGAGTTTGATCAAAATACAAAACACTGAGCACACTCATTGCCGGTTGCCATTAATCACAACTAAAATCATTAAAAAAAGTAATTGCAAATGTAAACCAATGCATTACATTTGCAATCACCAAATGTAAAACAAAAAAAAACTTTTGCGTGGGGTGCTCTGCCCCCACACCCCTGGAAATTAAATATACTAATTCCAGGCTCTCACAAACTTGAAGAAAGGGCAAAAACCCTTGAATTATATAACTGTGTATCTAATGAGCTTCAAACGTTACATAACTCAGCAAACTGCACAACAGATAAAAAACACCAGAGTTTCAGCATGCGATAAAATGCATGCAGTGATAACTCATATTACACATATATGTAAAAAGACTGTGAATGCTGTATGAAAGAGTAAGGGGAATTCCCTGAGATATTACAATCTCAGAATTATTCTACATATCACATATTAGCACTTTACTGACCACAGTTTGCACCTTTGAACATACACTGATCATCTAAAATAGCCACAATATGCCAAAAATTAAAATAGGACTTCAGTAACTCACTCAGACGTATCTTATCTGGAATGTCACATATGGAGCAGCCTATGCACATCCTTAGCTTTTTTGAAAAAACAAGTTACAAAGCATGAGCTAAGTAGGCAGCCGAGTGACACAGAGGGATAAAGCCTTGACTACGAATCAGGTGACCTTGGTTCAGGTTCAGCTAGTGGCTGAGGTGACTAATGGTGCTAGCAGGACAATGGAGTGCCTATCCTGGAATGGAGGGATGGGGTTTTCTGGATGACTATGACTACCACTCTTGTACTGTCAGACAAAGATTTCTCAAACCACTGAAAGCATGAACCAGCCCAAGCTGGTGACAGTAGCTTCTGCCCACCTATCTGAAGGAGCTGATATTTGTAGATCTATGGGGAACATTAGGCAGTCTCTGAGGTGATGCAGGTCAGCATAGCACTGCCTGGGGGAGGGGGGGTGAAGATCTTAACTGAAAAATACTTGCCAGCTCCAAAATGCTGGAAAGAGCATAAGTGCCCCTGTTGTCTACTCATATGATGGTCCCCCGTACAAGCTCTCCACCTGGTGGATCTGTACAGGCATTCCTCACCGCCAGAGAATGAATCAGCCTGTGTATCACTGGGGTGGTTCAATGTTCAGTGGGCAGAAGGGAGAGGAATAAAAAGAAAAGAATAAGCTTAGCAAATGTAAATATCTTGTAAACAGCAAGTGGTACTGAAAAAACACAAGCAACAGTGCTATTTAGTACGTGCTTTCTTTTCTATGAAAAACAGTCTATCTGTTGACAACCTTTATATCAGTGCTGTAATATATTACAATGCAAACAAATCCAGATGCATATTTTTCTCTACATTTTCACAAAAAGCTTTTCATATCTTGGAAACTATGCAACCTGGACATACTGTCTGGGATTCAGAAGACATAAAGTTGTTAGTGCCTAATACTGAAATAGCAATATAATGGTATTCAGAGACATGATCAAGGTACATGGAGAAAGAGCTTATTAATGGCTCATTATCATATCTCAATCAAACACTGCCAGTTACAAGGTAATCATACTAGACATACACACGTGCACATGTGCACACACACACACACACACACACACACACACACACACACACACACACACACACACACACACACACACACAGACACACAAAAAGATGGCTTCATATAACTTACCTCCTGATGGGACTAACCAACTACATAGTCCTTACCTCTCAAGTGTCATAGGACTGAATATGTATATGCCAACATAAGATTTTGTATAACATTTTTTTACTTTGATCCCCGAGTAGCATGGTAGAGCTATCCTTTGAATCATTGTACTGTGCTATTCTGATCCCAGTGAAAAGTTATGGGGAAGAGTACACAGCTAATTAGCATTATCTGCCTCCTGGACTGGAATATTTGCATGCAGCCTAAGCCAGTGAGGCAGGCATAGTGCTACACATCGGATTCACTCTTGCATAATGCATTGAGCAATCATACTAAAAATGGGATTTGGCAGTGTGTTGTGTGTTTTTGAATATTAGCCAATCTAGCATTGTTGATCAGCTGGACTTGAACACCCATTTGACACCAAGAAATTATTTTCTGAGTGCTCCTTTACTGGGATATTTACAGAAATATGAAACATCATGTTTATTTGTAAAATAAGTATCTCAAGCTGCATGACTTACAACTGAAATATCAATGAGAATTTTCTTCAGTGTCATCTGTTTCACCTGATGCCATTTAATAGTTGATAAGTAATTTGGTCTTGGAAATATTAATGTACATATGAAAACATTGCACACCATAATTACTAGCAAACAACTGTAGAAATATCTCCAGTACAAAACTTTATAAATGGACAGTGACAATATATTTTCTAATATTAATATATTTTGTCCCTCAATGACATTTCATATCATGTGCTTCAGTAACGTGCTGATCTCGTCAGTTATTAAAATAAGAATATAAGTATGACAATATGAATAACAAGTGATAAACATTGATTAATTTCTAGCACCACAGAATATCCTAGATTAACAATCTTAATCTCATCTTGTTTTTTACACTTTGTCATTTGGTATGCTGTTGCTATGTTATGGAAGCCAGCCTCAAACAATGACAGGATGTCATTAAGAGCTATAGGTGCTACACTGAAGTATGCACAAAGATACTATAGGTGTGAACGACTTAGAATGAAGTGCTATTTTGCATTTTGTCATACTATTGTAATTTTGCGTATACTATTCATAATGATCATACATGTGGATGGAACCTTGGTCATGTTACAATATACATCAACAGGTTAATAGAAATAATGAAGGCTGTCGCTCTCCTACTTTGGACACAATAGCAAAGTCTTCGTGGGTTCTGTTTAAGCAGTTTTATTTTATACAAACACATCACTATAGAAGTTAACTGACTTTAACTTTAAGTAACTTCTATACAAACTAACTTCTGGAATCATACATACTTACTCTCTGGCTGCACTCTCAAAATGGCATTAGTAATGGCGCGTGCAAGACATTTATATATGCACGTTCTGTTTTTGAGATGCTTGTTAAAGGTATAGTACTCAACAAATGCACTCTGATCTACAAAGGCTGCTTGATTTAATAGAAGTTCAGATTTAACAGCTAATTATGAGCAGTAGAAACTTTACCCAGAAGGCAGGAACACAACAGTTTCACAATCTATTCAAGTTAAGACGGGTTAGCACAGACTGCTGGGGAAAATTCAGGAACAGAAATATTAGACAACATTATTCATCAGATATTATAGGGTATACCAGATGTGACATTTTGTAATATTATACTTTTGGAAACACACAATGTAATCATGACAAGCGCTTGAAAGCAATATCTAAGAGACCGAAATAAAGTGACTTAACAAGAAAAATATAAATTCAGAAAACCCAGAGTAGATCATTATGGCCTCATACTGTCCAGTCCAGGCATATCACTTGCCTCTGAAAAGACAAAAGATATTTACAATGTCCAAGACAAAAGATATTTACAATGTCCAAGAAATACTAGACAATAACAACAACTAGAGGCCTGCAGTCCAATAGTTATATCTAACTTTTCAACAGTAACATGAACCTTTAATAATTCTCACACAATGCACTAGATGTTGACTGAGTTGCACAAACAGCAACTAGGTAAACATATATTTGATCAAGTAATGGTCTATTTAGATTTATATAAAGATACTGAATTATTAGTTATTAAGTCTGATAGGACTATTGTAATATCAATACAAAAACATCATGATCACTGCAAATAAATTTAATATGCAACTAGAGCACAAAGATGTATGAAAACTCAAACTAAAAAGAAAGTCCTAACAATCAAACAAAATTGTGAATATTTTCAATTATATCTCTGTGAGCAGTTTCACTCCTGTCACTAAGCATAAGTTACTGATAGTAATAATTTGAATAAAATAAAGATTGGGAGAGGATGAGGTATCCACAATTGTGAAGACACATAAAGTGCATCTCCATACCAAAGTGATTAAAACAATAATTGCACCTGCTAATTATTTGTATGTTTATTATCTTTCTGTAGTAGTACAGTAGCTCAGTCTTTAAATAATAAAATTGTATTTTACAGCTACATCAGAGTTTCTTTCATTTTTAGTGCTGTGGCATCTGGCCAGCTCCTGTTGAGGAAATACTTCAAATATCAGTGGCAGCAAGGGAACACAAGATGGACATTTTAAATGTACTGATTTCTGAAATGCTGTCAGACAAATGAGAAATAAAAGTACTGACTCCAGTTAATAAGGCTGAATTCAACAAGGGAGTAACAAGAGCAACATTTACTGAGTCAGTGGTCACTAGGTAGGCCACCAGATTTTGAACAATCAACTATAATTCAGTATTGCCAACATTTCAACATCTCATTGATCATCTGTTTTAAAAACTGATGATCTGGAAAGTAGCCAGTGAAGAAACAACCCTTTCTGGTAAGAGTAAGAGATTGCACTTAGGGTTTGAATATGGGGTCTTTCTTAAAACTCAAGTCACTTCTTAATGTAAAAGTATTATCCAACTACAGATCATTAAGGGGAGGACCCATCAAGTAATAAAATCACCAATCAACCAATCCATCGCAGACTTTTTAAACTTATAAATCTTACTGAGGAAATGATTATAGTAGACACAGCCTAGGAAAGCAAAACATCTGTGTCTATGAAAGATATGCAGATTTAACAACAAAAAGGAAAGTCTTCTTGGGCATTCACAAACTCTTTTACAAAAATGGCCTGACAATGACATTCAAATACCCTAGTATGTTATCTATTAAACAGAAAAATGCTGCTCACCATTTCTACATAGAAAACTCTGCAATGACCTACCTACATAGTTGTAACTGCAACCCGAATAGCTATACAAAAAATAAGTTTTTGTCTCCTACAGGACCACTCCAACAACTCACATTGAATGATCTCATGATCCACCAGGTTTGTAATGCCTGAGGATATCTCTAATCCTCATGTCACACTTCATCTACTAAGTCTGTAGAATGGTAACAGACAGGCAGGATTTACCAGATACTCTATACTGTTGATCAGGAAACCTGCAGCCAGGCAATGCTTCCAACCTTTTCAACTAGACTTACATTGTGGTGTCAGATGAAAGGGAGAACAATATGGACATACAAGGCCTTGCAACAGGGGACTGGCAGTCTACCCAGTTTCATCCCAAAGCATTCTAAACCATTGTGATATCCACAGATGGCAGCCAATTAAAAACAACTTGTCTAAACACTAATGTCAAAAAATGTACCTTCCATGATGATTGCCAAAATAAATTGTCCAATTTAATGTTTTATTGCATAAGTAGCTTTTGTGGGTGGTAAAACCCCATATACACATTGTTTTCAGTTAGTCTCTAGAGATGTACACCCATTTAGATTTGAAACTAGAGATGTACACCCATTTAGATTTGAAACAACAATCACTATACATTTCTGGGGTGCAGCATCACACTCCCAAGACTAAGTAGTTTCTACATTCAGAACTGGACTAATGACTTACATACTTTATTTTATTTGTATTTGCTAACTGGAGTACAGCATTGATCCACGGGGACCTTTTTTCAAATTCAGCCCAGGAACATTGTCTGTTATTGTATGTTATCTCTAACCTAAAATTACTTAACTGGAAACCATTACATACCATGGATGCTTTGTTTTATGCAACTTTTCTAAATGCTCTAAACTTGTATGCTGCTGTTAGGACTAAATGAATCAGAAGTACTCTGGCTCAATTGCTATCTAAGCAAACTAAAAACTTAATGAGACGAGACAAAACTTGAATAAACAAAACTGAACTTAACCTACTAAATACAAGTATCTTAGAAGCAAAACTAAACAAAAAACTAAATATAAAGTAAAACATGACAAGAATGTTTACTACACAAATATTCAAAATACAAGTAAAATCAACCCCAAACTCTTCTGATCCTAAATCAACCACCTCCTGTACACTGGTTATCTTACCCAACCTACCCCCTCCAAAAGCTCAGTAATCAATAAAGCAACACATTTCAACTCATATTTTGTAGGCACAGTTACCTTGATTAAATAACTCTGACGCTACATTACTTCTATCCCCAGCTCATCTAACGAATAACAACTCATTCGCCTTTTCTCATGTTTCCACTCCCACTATCAGAAAATTTCTCCTTCAAATAAATCCTTCTTCTCTACCCCTTGACAAGTTACCTTCAGAATATATAAAAACAGCAGCAGATGCCTTATCTTATATAGGTTCAAATTAACTGATCTTTAAAAGAAAAAAGTGCCTACCCTGTGCAGGAAACCATACATCTAGCTATTCCACAAAGGCCAAAACTCTACTGACTTCTCTAGCTATATACAACTTGTCATTATCTTCCCCCCTATCAAAGGTAGTAGAAAAATGTATTCAAATACAGCTTTTCAAATGTGTCACTAACAGCTTACCAAACCCCACACAAAATGGTTTCCACCCACATCATAGTACTATGTCAGCCCTTCTTAGTTTTATTATCAGCATAAACCAAAACAGAAATATAGAAAATCCTGACATCTGTAGTATTCCGCAACCTGTCAAAAGCATGTAACACAGTCTCCCATACTAGGCTGATTCCAAAACTTGTTTTATTGGGACTGAATACATCATCACTCTCCTGGTTTAAAATCTACCTGTCCAATAGATCACAGGCTGTAAAATGGCAAACTACTTTCTCCTCATTTTGTCTGCCTCTGCAGCAGTATCCCAGAGATGCATTCTTAGAGCCCTGCTCTTTAACATAGTCATTAATGATCTGCATGCAGCCAGTAAACATGACGCCACCATACAATATGCAGATGACTCACTACTCATCTGTACAGCTAAAAGCCTTGATGAAGTTCAAAGGGTAATCCAGGAATCTTTTATCTCCATTGAAGCCTGGTTCTCCAACTCCCAAATATTCTGGAATCTCAAAAAATCTAAATGAATCTTATTTAGCCTCAAACTTCTGTATAACAAGAAAGCAATCTTCACCCTAACATGCTCCACCACCACAAAAAAAAAATACTAGTATCCAGTGTTAAGCTGCTATGAGTCACTGATGATAAACTAAAATGTGACTGCCATATAAAAAAGTAGTTTATCTCCTTATTTAACAAAATACAGAGGTAATCCAGTGGGCTTGTAATCTGGTATCCCACCTTTAACCCACAAGGGTGACAGGACTAACACGACAAAAAGTACAAAGGATAAGTCCAGATAAAACCACTTTAGCTAGCAGATCAAGGAGACTATTTCTCTGATAACCTCCCTGTGGGAGGAATAAAGATGCCATGTTGAAGTTTCAAGTAGTTTATTCAATTAAGTAAAAAGATGGACAAGTGTTCTTGCTCTAATATATTACATTCAAGAGGTCAGTTATTTAAAGGCAGTTACACACAATGGTGGGAGGGCCCAATGGAGCTAAGTGGAAGAAATTCTGGGAGATGGAAAAACAAGGAGCCAATCCCAAAGTGTAGAGGTTAGTCCCTTATTTGAATATTCCTGAAAAACCCATGAGGGTTTATCAGCTCAACAGCCTGTGGAACCTCATTCTTAATTATTATTATTTGTTTTTAATGTTTAACTTTTAGCAAACAAGCATTACAACCAGCAACAAGTTACCACTATAGAACTACAGTTAAGAAAACACTTTTGCCTGAGCTTCATCAGGTCCATCTAATAGACTGGTTTCCACTTTGATCATTAACAATGCCTAATTTTATGAGGCTATCACCAGACTTTATCAGTTTGTTTTGTAAAACATGTAATACTGTGTATGTATCTGTGAGGTTCATATTCCTTG